>NC_052156.1:128386359-129036710 GCF_902713615.1 Scyliorhinus canicula
CATTTGTGGATCCCTTTCCAGTCATGGGCTATTTGGATCCCCAGGTAGCGGAATTTATGTCGGGCTTGTTTGAACGGCAGCCCCTTTAGTGCTGCCCCCCCCCCCCCCCTTGCGGGTGTAATGGGAAGATCTCACTTTTGCTCATGTTGAGTTTGTAGCCCGAGAAGGCTCCAAACTCTTTCAGGAGCGCGATGATTCCGTCCATGCTGCTTTGTGGGTCCGAGATATAGAGGAGCAGATCATCCGCATAGAGTGAGACTCTGTGCTCTCTACCTCCCCTTCGGATCCCCCTCCAATTTTTTGCTGCCCTGAGCGCGATTGCTAGCGGTTCGATTGCTAGTGCGAACAGCAGCGGGGACAGTGGGCATCCTTGTCTGGTGCCCCTGTGCAGCTGGAAGTATTGGGAGTTGGTATTGTTGGTCTGTACACTCGCCATGGGAGCGTTGTACAGGAGCTTTACCCAAGCGGTGAACCCTGTTCCAAGCCCGAACCGCTCCAGTACCTCTATGAGGTATTTCCATTCGACTCTGTCGAAGGCCTTTTCTGCGTCCAGGGAGACGATCACCTCTTGTGTTCTCTCCCCGGAGGGGGTCATTATCACGTTCAGCAGGCGCCTGATGTTCGCGGTCAGCTGTCTACCTTTGACAAAGCCCGTCTGGTCCTCTGTGACCACCTCAGGTACACAGTCTTCTAGCCTTTTGGCTAGGATTTTGGCCAGTATTTTGGCGTCTGCATTCAGCAGAGATATGGGTCTGTATGACCCACATTCCGTTGGGTCTTTGTCTTTCTTAGGTATCAGCGAGATTGAGGCCTGTGCTAACGTGGGTGGCAACGTGCCCCTAGCTAGCGAGTCTGTGAACATCTCCCGCATGTGCGGGGCCAGCGCTGTCGCAAATTTTTTGTAGAAGTCCGCCGGGAATCCGTCCGGTCCCGGCGCCTTCCCCGCCTGCATGGAGCTAATGCTGTCCATGATCTCTCCCAGTGCTAGTGGTGCTTCCAGATCCCGTTTTCTGCCCTCTCCCACAACTGGTATGTTCAGTCCGTCAAGAAACCGGTTCATCCCAGCCTTCCCCGTTGGGGGCTCTGAGGTGTACAGCTCTTGGTAGAAGGCCTTGAAGGTTTTGTTAATCTTCTCTGGTTCTGTTTCCAACGTGCCTCTGGTATCTCTGATTTGCGCAATTTCTCTGCTGGCTGCCTGCTTTCTCAGCTGGTGGGCCAACAGGCGGCTGGCTTTGTCTCCGTGTTCGTATAGGGCCCCGCGTGCCTGGCGGAGTTGGTGTACTGCTTTCCTGGTGGAGAGCAGGTCAAAGTTCCTTTGTAATTCTTTTCTCTCCGCCAGGAGTTCTACAGTCGGGGCCTCGGAGTATTTATGGTCTACCTCCAGTATGGAGTCGACCAGCTTCTGCCTAGCCACCCTTTCCTCCCTATCTCTTTGCGCTTTGTAGGCTATGATTTCCCCTCTTAGTACGGCCTTAAGCGCTTCCCAGAACGTGGAGGGTGAGACCTCCCCGTTTTGGTTGATCTCAGTGTACTCCGCTATGGCCTGCGCTATCCTTTCGCTGAAGGCCTTGTCAGCTAGTAAGGCACCGTCCAACCTCCATTTGGGGCGCTGGGCCCTTCCCGTCTCTAGCCGCACATCCATGTAGTGTGGAGCGTGGTCTGATATCACAATTGCGGAGTATTCCACCTTGCCTATC
Organism: Scyliorhinus canicula; assembly: GCF_902713615.1. NCBI lineage: Eukaryota > Metazoa > Chordata > Chondrichthyes > Carcharhiniformes > Scyliorhinidae > Scyliorhinus > Scyliorhinus canicula. The sequence continues at coordinate 128,388,057 of NC_052156.1, forward strand.
TCTGGAAGCACCGTTTTCCCCACCACAAAGAAGTCAATTCTGGTGTACACGTTGTGTACTGGGGAGAAGAAAGAGAATTCTTTCTCCCCCGGGTGGGCGAATCTCCAGGGGTCTACTGCTCCCATCTGCTCCATATAGTGGCTGAGTTCCCTTGCCATGTTTGAGGTTTTCCCCGTTCTGGGGTTTGATCTGTCCGTCGTTGGGTCCTGTACACAGTTGAAGTCCCCCCCCATGATTAGTCGGTGCGTCGCTATGTCCGGGATTTCTGCCATGGTCTTTTGGATGAAGCTCGTGTCGTCCCAGTTGGGCGCGTACACGTTAACTAGAACTACCGGCGCCCCATCCAGGGCCCCGCTGACCATGACATACCGTCCCCATTTGTGTTATATATTAACTATTTGGACATGAACATGGTGGGCATGATTGGGAAATATGAGAATGACACAAAGATAGGTTGAGTAGAGGATATCTAAAATCTCCAAAATGATATAGATGGGTTGGTGGACTTGGCGGTAAAGTGGCAGATGGATTTTAACACAGAAGTGTGAGGCTATGCATTTAGGGATGTCAAGCAGTTACAGGGATACACAATAAATGGGAATATACAAAGATGGGTAGATGAAATGAGAGATCTTGGCGTGCAAGTACACAGGTTCCTAAAGGCAGCAGTTCAAGTAGACAGGGTTGAAAGAAAGTATATGAATTGCTCCCCTTCACTGGCAGATGTATAGAATATAAAAGTAAGGATACAATGTTGGAATTTTATAAAACAGAGGCCACAACTGGAGAATTGTGTGGAATTCTGCTCACCACATTACAGGGAGGACGTAATTGCTCTGGAAAGAGTTACAAGAATGTTGCCAGGGTGGGAAAAATGTAGCTCTGAAGAGCGATTAGATAGGTTGGGGTTATTTTCCTTGGAACAAAGAAGACTGACGGGTGGTTTGATTGAGATGTACAAAAGTATGAAGGGAAGAGATAGAGTTTCCCTTGGCAAAGAATTCTAGAACCAGGGACATAGATTCAAGATATGTGGCAGAATGTGTAGAAGAAACATGAATCTTAGGATACTCCCAAGGGTGTGTAGCCGCTCACAGTTCCCTTTGCCTGTGCCTGCACCAACTCTAGCAGCGCAGAACACCAAGGGGGCTTCTGCTCCTGAGCAGGAGAATCTTATCAGGCCAGACCCCTCCAGGTTGCAGTCCCCCAGAGGTCATGCACCGTAATCGTCACAAGCATCAGGTCGTAGCAGTCAGCAGGCTGCCTCCACCTCCGCTGTAGATGTCGTTTCTGAACTACAGTGCAGTGGTAGGGTTAGGAACGTGAAAACATTTTGATGTCACTTCTGGTTCAGGGGTGTGCTATCACTGTAAATGAATTACACTTTTGTGAAATCATTTGATATGTGAATGTTCTGGTCAACTGTGGTTTGCATTGTGTTTTTGTACTTGAAAATCCTCTTGTATTGAGCTTTAATCATCTACTCACTCAGTAGTAGTGTCCCACTCAGATTATCAATCATGATGGAACCATTTCTCACCTTTCTTCCTCAATGGACACCAGTGAGTGAGGGCAGCTCACCAGCAAGATACTCTCAAGGCATTTGTGTCTTCTCAGCCGTGGTGTCCGGACCCAAGGCATGTACTTTTGTTTGAGATCCCTGGCAGGTCCTCATCTCATTGAGACAGTGTTAGCATCATTAGAAAGTGGCAAAAGCACCAATGATTGTGTTGCATCGGTCTTGTTCCTCATTGAATTTAAGTTTGCAAACTGAGCACATTAGCAGTGTACCGCTGACTAGGGTTTTTCAAAGTGCGGGTCGCAACCCACGGGTGGTTCACGGGCAGATGGCGAGGAGGGTCACGGAATGATCAGTCGCAGCGTTCCCATGGATGTCCAAATCGTGGACTACCGGCATTGTTCTTGAGAATGCCGGCCTCTGCCACCTTTTAAATGAGAACAAAATGAGGCTGTGTGCAGTCTTGCGGCCGTAATCGACAGCAGTGAGCAGGTCACATGCCTTGCACGTACACTTGACGTAAAGCGTCCTGTATACACGTACTGTGGGTGCCAAATCAGAGAATAGAGCTACTTCCATTTTCTAGTTGCTAGTAAGCAAGGCAAGAGTACTGAAGATGAATCGTTTTGTTACAAGAGATGGCCAGAGTCACAAATAGGCAGAGTACCAACTGGCCAGGATCTCTTATCTGAATCTGCTGGAGAGAGCTGCGAAGGAGAGTCCAGAGCAGGAATGAGCAGTGTTCGTGTTAGCTCTATACAGAGCTCCAGGGCCTCTGGTTAACAGCTTACAAAGAAGAAACTTAACTCTGGAAAAAAGCAGTATAAAGATGATTTATTGAGATATGGTTTTGTCAATTGTGCCAATGTGTTATATGCAGTGAAGTACTGGCAAATGAGAGGAGAATTTTCAGATTTTGAAAGAGAAGCGGTGGGTTGAGGTTGAGACCCTTGAGCAGGATTACAGGCGAATGACACTAAGTCATAATGCTCATTTGGAGAGCTTCTTTTTCTTATTTAGATTATTTTTGGTTCAATACAAAACAAACATGGTTATGCAACTCAAGACCCTAAATTACACGAGGATCAGTTTTCTTAGATGTTTAGGACCACATGTCAAACACTCTATATAGTTTGTGATGAAAGGTGATAGATTTGAAATTTTAACACTGTTTCTCTCCACAGGAGCTGAGTATTTCCAGTGTTTCCCGTTTTAATTTCTGACTTCCAGCAGTGTTTTGCTTTTACATACAGTTTATCTTTCTATTCCTCCAGTTATTTATGCTTTGAAAGCTCCAAGTCTGGTTCATCCAAGAAAAATAAGATCATAAAACTAAAGGAAATTACAGAAATTCAAAAGGTATGCTTCTGACCAGTGACTTTTTTCTGTTTTTTATTTGTTCATGGGATTTGAAAGTTACAGCAAAATCAGTGTTTGTTGCCCTTGCGCAGGTGGTGCAATCTTTTTGTTTTTACTGGATTTTATTTTTTGCAGCTTGCTACGAATTACATGTATTTCACAGTTGTAATGTGCCTAGATACTTTTGGAGCTTGTATAATAATTCTTGATGTGCCTTACTTTTTTAATTCCTGTTTAAATATTTTGCTTTGCCGTAGAAATGTGCTGATCTTTCTGTCCAAACCTCAGTATGTGCTTTCCCGTACCAGCCTGCCCGGACAGGTGCCGGAATGTGGCGACTAGGGGCTTTTCACAGTAACTTCATTGAAGCCTACTCGTGACAATAAGCGATTTTCATTTTTTTTTTCATTTTCTTGCATTAACATCTGTGATGAGAGCATGACATCATAAGGAATATTGAATGAGAGCTGATAAGAGGACTGTTTGACATTGCTTCAGAGTTTGAAAATTATGTCAAAAGATGTTGTATAAGATCAAATTGGATTTATACAATGCCTTCAATTTAAAAAGAAATTAAGTTGTTTCATATTTATTACTTATTTCATTGGCACCCTGGACTAGTGCATGGTCAATTCCAGCCCCATTTGAGAAGTAGTTGTAACGCAAGTGAAATTAGATGTTGTTTTAAAATACCTGTGGACATTGGCTGAGCCCAATAAACTGCAACCGCCAGGTTTGTAACTTTAACTTGATTATGTACAGTATTAGAATTAAATAGGCAAAGAAAACAACTGGCAATCTAATACCCTTTCCTAAACCACCCCTTTCTAACTAGTCTGTCTGTCTCTGTCTGTTCGTCCGTCTACCTATCCAATATATAATTACGCACACACACCACAGAGGGTAACGGGTGGTTGAGATTTAAGAACATATTAATAAAAATGAAAGGATATTTGATGCACTGGAACCACCTCGGTTAGTGCCTTTCTGAGATTTAGCTTTTGTTTGGGTTCTTCTTCCCTCTAGGCATGAAATGGCTTTCTTTGGCATGGTTGTCTATTTTCTTGGTAGATTCAGGATCATTTCAAGTTTACAGAAAAGATGTGCCAGGCATCCGCCGGATTTTGAACAATAAAGCAGTTCTTTCAGCAAGAGACAGAGTGAGACTGTTCCTTCTCCTTCCAAAGTCTAATCACTTCTGCCAAGCTCATTTCTGAAAGCGAAACGCAGGAACCAATCACTGACTGTTGTCATGATGTGGAGAGGCCGGCGTTGGGCTGGGGTGGGCACAGTAAGAAGTCTTACAACACCAGGTTAAAGTCCAACAGGTTTGTTTTGAATCACTAGCTTTCGGAGCGTAGCTCCTTCCTCAGATTCACCTGAGGAAGGAGCTACGCTCCAAAACCAAGTGATTCGAAACAAATCTGTTGGACTTTAACCTGGTGTTGTAAAACTTATTACTGTGACTGTTGTCAGGCAGAACATTGTCCCTGGCCAACACACCGGTTGCCAGTTAGCCAATCAAACCAACTTCCTCCAAAGCTGTTTCCTAAGGTCCACTCGGCGCCAAAGCGTCTGGTTTCTCCTCTCCAAAATACAAAACACAAAACCTGGAACACACTGTCCTGTGAAGCGGGCTGCTACAGCCCGAGTCCTCAGCTTATGAGTTCACGCACCAAAAATAATTTTTTAAAATAGGAACAAAGCAAGTAAACTGAAAGGACTCGTACATTATAGCCAAAGGTTAAAAATATCTCCGTGGTAGCAAAATATTCTTACATTTCAAGAAATGTGCTTTAATAGTGAGTTAATATTTTCTCCCAAAATATGAATAGTAGGCAGAGTAGTCTTTTCCTGTTCCTATATTGTTATTTTATGAAATCTAGTAGAAACATGATCTTTTGAAGTTTTTCTGTTTAACTTTTGTTCTGCTATAATGAAGCATTTTCCACTGTTCAAAAATTCTATTTTACCATAAACGTAACAGACCCTTCCCTGCCTATTTTTATAAAATCTTACATCACGGGAGATGACACAGACTTGTTTGATTTTTAAAGGCAGCATCTAATTTTTAAACCCATCAAATCTAATCATTGAAGGAAGAACAGAAAATGCTAGAAATACTCAGCCAGTCAGGCAGCATCTGAGGAGAGAGGCAGAGTTCATGTTCCATCAGAATAGCTTAATTGATCATCTATATCTGTTTCCCAGTGCCACATGAGTGTACAAGGTTTCCTCCTGATTGGTTCCAAGTTGCCTTTAAAAACAAAAACTTTTTAAAATGTATTTTTATTGGAGTTTTCACAAATAACACAACAAACCCTCAAAATTGGTACAGTACAGTATAAATGCTTTGGTGTCCATGAATACAGAAAAAGACAGGAAAATGCCAACACAGTTGGTTCAGCTTAATCATTAAACTTAGTGCCTCCATTTATACAAGGAAAAGACTTTGGGTATTTTTCTAAGAATTTTTGGTGAATTCCCTTTTGTTGTGACTCCGGGTCAAGGGGGGCTAGAATTGACTGTGTGCTAGCCCAGGGGGTCGTAGGAAACACCAAAATAAAGAAAAGGAAATACAGAAAGAATTCATGAAGACCTTAGTTTGAGGGGATACCTTACACCCAATCACAAGACGCAACAAATCCCAAAATATAGTACAGTACAGAGTGATCATTATTCCGCATATTTTGTCACGATACCCTGGGCTAGTGTGCGGCCCAGAATCTGAGGGAGTGTCCCTTATCCTGTCGGGAGGAGGAGAACTGAATTGGGGGGAACAAATATAACACGTCAGAGCCTGTATCAGCACCTCACCTATCCAACTAAAGAGAGGAAAACCCAGAGACAGAGGAACACCAGGATTCGCCAACACACGTCCAAACTGGTCTGTCAATGATACCAGTAACAGAACAGCATAACCTCATAAGAATCAACCCCACCAGGCAGATCAAGCCTCAAGAAGGAGGACTGTATGGAAGTCCCTTTATGACTAATTGGAGAAGGGCGACTTCCTCCTCCATTCAGCTTAATCTTCAACTGAAGAAAGACTTAACAACACTAAACGGGAGCACTCAGACTCACACTTAGACTCCACAACCAATGGGATGCTATGTCCCCATGTGAACCAAGAGTAGTCCAGAAGCCCCCAAAAGGGGGCATCTCGGGTGGGGGGGGGGATGGTGAGGATGAGGGGGGTGACCTACTTCCCCGCCCAACGTACCTTCTACCTGACCCGGACAAACTTAATTATTGCTCCCCTGACCTACTCAACTGAGCTAAATTTGGATCAATGAAGCATTAAAATAGGGCTGACGACTTCCGGTGACGGCGGGCGGGAGGCAGCAGCACACTCGAGGGCTTCCGTTCGGGAATAGGAATTTTGGAGTTTTAACGCCCGGTACCGGGGGCAACGGAGGCTGAAAAGTCTGTAAGAAGGCACAGGGAGGTTAAATGTCCAAGTTTGGGAGAAAAACGGCAGTGAAAAAGGGGGTTAACGGATGTCCGCCAGGGAGTGAAAAAGTCAGCACAGGAACTGTAAGGAAAGCGGTGGCTGGAGCACGAGGGGAGGCTGCATTGCTCACAGCAGAAGAAATGACCACGGTGATGGCTGTGAGCTTGAAAAACAGTTCAGAAAACACATGGAAGCGATGAAGAAGGGGCGGTATTAAAAGTGCTGGTAGAGGAGGCAATTTCCCCGGTGAGGACGGCGGTATGAAGCGCAGTGGTGGAGGTGCAGGGACAAGGTGAGACACTGAAGGAAGTGGAAGAGGCATTATCGCAGCACAGTGATCAACTCGCCTCGATGGGGAAGGAGTTGCGGAGGGTAATAGAGACCAACAAGGGTCTGCGAGCCAAAATGGAAGACCTGGAAAACAGATGCAGGTGACAGAATCTGAGAATTGTGGGTCTGCCCAAAGGGGTGGAAGAAGTAAGGCCGACGGAGTATTTTGCCACGATGTTGGCGAAGCTATTGGGGGAGGGGGATGACCCCTCCCAATATGAACTGGATCGGGCTCATCTTTCGTGGAGGCCTATACCAAAGGCGAGTGAGCCGCCAAGAGTGTTTCCGTAGTGGGTGTTTCCGTAGGTATAGCGTGAAGGAGAAAATCCTGTGCTGGGCAAAGTGGGTGGTGCATTGGGTTGGAGCTGGTATATGCATATATCAGGACTATACGGTGGAGCTGGCGAGGAGGCGGGCTGCCTTCAGCCGGGTGAAGAAGGCACTGTACATCAGTAAGGTGCATTGCGGCATAGTGTACCCAGTTAAGTTGAGGGTGACCTACAAATCCAAGGACTTTTATTTTGGTACGACGGAAGCAGCGGAGGAGTTTGCGAAGGCAGAAGGACTGTGTCAGAATTGAGAACTGGTCGTATACCGATGTAGCCTCATGTAACTTTATTTTTTACTGTGTGTTGGTGTATGTACTAAATGAGTCGACGTGTATATATTTGGACAAGGGAAGAGATGGGACTTTCATTTGCAATGATGGTTCTTTGGGGCAGGGGTTGTGTGCTAAAGGGGATTTCTTGGTTTTCCTGGGACTGGGCAAGGGGGAAGGAGACCTGGGCGGGAATCTCCACGCTGGCCGGTTTAAGCCGACCAGTGAACAGGAGTGAGGTCGGAGGACGGGCTGCGGCCATCAGTGACTGGTAGAAGAGGTTTCGGTGAGTGTAGCCGGGGTGAAAACTTGGGGGAAGGAACCGAGGTTGGGTGGAGGAGTTACAAGAGGAAGTGGAGGTGAGGAGTCTGGGGGGGGTGTCTACAATTCATGGGTGTCATTCACTGTACTCTTTCGGGGATTGGATGGCACTGAATATTAGTGGGAGGGGGGAAGTTGGAGTAATGTCCAAAGTGCTGAACACACGGGTGGTGCCGAGTCCAGAGATAGTCAAAAGACCCGGGAGTCCAGGGGTCAAAAGAGGCCGACGTCTTGGCCTTTGCCTCCCTAGTAGCCCAGAGACGGATTTTATTAATGTGGAGGGACTCGAAGCCCCCGAGTGCAGAGACTTGGGTTAACGACGTGGCTGGGTTTCTCAGCCTCGAGAAAGTAAAGTTTGCATAATGAGGGTCTACACTAGGGTTCTCTCTGAGGTGGCAGCCGTTCACCGACTTTCACGGGGAAAATTAAAATGTCAGCGGCAGCAGCAATCCGTAGGGGGAGGGGAGGTGGGGGGGAGGCGGTGGGTGAGCGCTCCATTGGGATGGTGTGGGACGACTGAGTCGTGTGGGGTAATGTCTATTTAATTGTTATTGCATATTCTCTTTTTGCACTATGTTAATGTTCACTCTTTTGTTTTGTTATTGTTACTACTGATTTATTATGAAAAATTCTGCAAAACCTTAATGAAATTATTTTTTTTTACAATAACTGACCACCTACATATTTTCCCCCCACTCCAACAACATCAGAGGCACCAATGAGAGAAACAAAACACTGAAACTGGTGGTCTCCAGGATACGTGATCCGTCTGTATCTTCATAGGTGACAAGCAAGGATTTCTTAATCCTAAACTTACAAAAGAAAAACATTACACCAATAGATCTAATGGGGGTGGTGGCGGGGGAGTTCCTAATGAGGACTTATAAGCTATACCAACCACCTCCATACCAAACCACCTACCTGCCACCTTGCAGTGATGCACATCTATAAATAAATTGAAGGGTATCAGAAAATGTACTCCAAGTGTAAAAGCATGGATTACAGCACATTTACAAAAAATACAGGTAAATACTGCACAACCCTTGTATCATACAGCCATTTCAGCACGATTTTCACAGGATAACCTCTGTGCTTAAAAATCATACACCCTTGTCAGGATAAAAGACAATAACACAAAACTAGGAGTAAAATCACATGGCAGTAAAGCTCAGGATTAATGATGAAGTGCAGGATAATATAACCATCCACAGAGCTTGGAAAGGCTACAGCCATGACCGGTCCATCGAGCAGCAGTCAGGACCATCCAGAGTTTCATCAAAGCCTCCACACTTCTGCCATGTCATTGTCCCGGAGCCCCATTAAAGCAACACCTAGGCCCCGACGGGTGGCGAAGATCTATCATGTTCAGCTGCCTCCAACTTTCTCGACTAACACAGAGGACAAGACAAAGACAGAACAGTGGAGGGAGTCTCCAATTTACCCGAGGCCGCAAAGAGCGGATACAACGTGCTCCGTCGAACTTGTAACGCCCAACATTCAAATTAAGACTGTAAAAACATGGCAACCAGTTCTCAAATTTGGCCAGCAATTCATCCCACCTCCTCACTGAAGACCGGCCCCATCTTCCCGAGTCCATCAGAACGCTCAACATGCCAAACAGCAAGATTTGTAGGGACGTAAGGCGAACCCCCACCGAGGAAACTGCCATATCGACTGACAGGATTGTCTTCTCCGTATCATCCATTCTCTTTAAAATATTTTGCAATTCATTCATTGATGTGTGCACCAATAATTTGTGCTGGGAAGCTGAGACCATTGTCCGCAACATCACTCTCAGTGGCAGCCATCATATCGACGGCAGCAGCATCGCTGAAGCATAGGCCTGTCCACCAACGAAACCGCCGCTGCGAACTGTCTTCCACCCCAGCCATCTCCGATCACTTCAATCAACTAAAGATTTTCTTGACTTAACTCGGCTCCCCTGCCAAAATTTAACCAGCTTTTTCCAGGAACATAACACAGACCATATACATCAGGATCAAATAATTATGGGTGGTGCATCAGGATTAAAAAAAGGAATCGCTTCTCGGCCTTTTGGCTAAGATCAAGTGTAGTATCTGCTCTGCCTTTTGACTCGGATCTGGTATGTCTCTCTTGTGGGGACCTTGAATTGGATTCAATTTGAATTTGAATTGGTTTTTGGAGCAGGCAAGGAGATGGATTAGGGGTTCGCCCATGTCCACATTCTGAGCCCTGGCTTTGTAACTCAGAAAAGGTAATTAAAAAAAAAAAAAGATTTTAAAAAGGATTAACAGCTGAGTGGTGCCAGAGCTTGCAAAAATGCAACTGCTCCAGCGTTCATATTAAGTGACCCCCAAAAGTCACTTTATACTAGATTACTGCAGAAATGTACTTGTCTCACTAACGTGATATTCTTATTTATTTGGACCAAGCTGAATGTTAATCTCAATTTTCAAAATACTAATCATCACCTTGTATGCATTTTGTATCTCTTCATTTTTTCTGTTCTGTTTGCACCCACAGTACAAAGTTTTGTCTGTTTTACCTGGATCGGGAATGGGTATTTCAGTAACTACCCCATACACGCAAAAGGTAAATAATTTCTTCCTTTGGATATGGTTTGGTCTTTCAGATATTCAGCTTTAAAGTAAAATATGAAAATTCCACTCAAATTCAAGGTGTTCTTGTATCCGACCAAGAACCTCTTCTCAAAAATCCTTCAGAGGAGACTTCAACTAGTTATATACTCCCGGGATGCGCAAAATAATGGTATTAGTCTTACGAGGTCACAAAAAACCCTCTTAGCACAGCAAAATAATGGTGTGCATAGCTGTACAAGATTTGGTACTCTCTTGCACAGGGTAATAACATGAGATTATTCTCCATTTATCTTTTTTTTCTGTACAATGATAACAGGATAAATAGAGCACGGCATCTGATTCTGTTATACAGGGCATGATTGCTTTTCAGCAAATAATCCAATATATACAATTGGGTTACACTGAAAGGTAGAAACGTTGCATATATTCTGTGATCTAATTCTATTCCTTTGAACCCAGAACATTAATTATTTTTCTCTTTTTTTTTAGCCACTGGTATTCGGTGCTATGTTACACCGGGATGAAGCCTTTGAAGCAATAAACTCTCAATATACCAAAATAGCATCCAGTGCATCCAGTAATGAAACTTAACAATGCACTTACAATAAGACAGAATTCATGTGTACAATAACCTGGAAATGAACAGTTAGACAAGAACCTCCATTACCTGTTTGATATTTGTGATGGATTTTGTACTTAATTGGAATAGATGGTTTCTAATCTGTATATTTTTAACTTGCTGTTTAGTTATTTTACATTTATTGGTGAGAGTTCTCCACAAAAGTGCTGTTACTTTCATAGTAATCCCTGCACAGTCAGCACTTTTGGCATTTGTTTACAAACATTTTAAATGTTAGGCTAAATTGGGGTAGGAATGAATTGAGAACAGTTTTTAAAATGAAAGTAAGATTAAAAATTTGGAGTCAAAAACTTGTAAAATCTGAATGCCAAGATTGTATACTTTTCAGTGTCCGTTTCAGATGGCAAGAGTATTGTTTGAGGTAATTATCCTGTCAGAAGGATCTAGTAAACTAACTGAAGTGAGTATGTTGCACCCTAAACCTGACAACTGGACATTATAGATATTTAAGCAATTGTTGAGAACATGCATACATTGTGATGTGATTGGTTAAACATTAGCATGAAAGAGTCGGAGTATAATATAGTCACTTCTACATATATCACAAACCACTTCAGTAATAATCTCATCCAGTGTTTCATGGCAGTAAAATGTAATTACTAAAGCATTTTTAAAAAACTCTGTTGCATGTTAATGACCTATTCATGTTAATTTCTCCGGATTGAAGATTCCAACTCCACCCCTTCCACAGGCTTTGCATAGATATCACAATGCACATGTGTGGAAAGGTTAGTGTTTGCACAGCTCTTTCCACTGGCAAGAGATTGAATATTGCACCTATGTCATTTAATGCACAATATTTTGTATTTTTCTTCATGCTAATGCCTTTCCAAAAAGGCTAGTTCTTCGTAGATTTTCCAGACGTTGCAAAAAAAAGACTTGAGGTTTATCTGACTCCATTTTGTTTTCTTGTGTAAGAGCCTGGTTGTCCATATCCACTACATTAGTGCTGTTTTCTCTTGCCGCTTTTTAAAAAAGTTGCACCATTGTCAAATTTATATCCAAGGCTTTATCAGCACCCCATTCATTGGGTTACACATCGTGGGTCACACATAGAAGTGGTATCAAATGACACATTCCAATATTCCTCCTCTCCCTTTGCAAAAGAAAAGGTGTTTGTTCGGTGTCCTTTCTTTAGAGAACCAATTTTGGGAAATCACAAACATGTGCCCATGTTCTTCCACTCAATGGTATGGTTCAAAGGTACAATGACTGAAGATTCCTATACATTTGTTCCTTTCTCTTTCCTTTTTTCTTGCTGTCAGTGTTCAGGAGTCTATCAGCATTGAACTTTGTCTCCTCAAATGTCTCCATCACAAAAAATTGGCATGTTGAAGATGTCATATGTTCGCAAATCCCATTCCTTTCTGGCATTTGGTAGATTATTTCCACAATTTCAGAAATGTTACGCAGCAGCTGCTCCCTGCCGATTGCACACATTTAACCAATTCAAAAGCCATCGTCTTGTACTCAGCCCAGTCAGAATGTAAATATGTAACGACTGGCAACTCCAAAGGAAGAACCTTCTGAGATCAGTAAAGCTGACAGTTACCAATTCTTAAGGTGTTCTGACTCACCTTATTTGTCCAATTGGTACTGGAATTTATACTATACATGAAGATACCCAAAACGCGCTGAACATTTGTGGTTTATTAATATAACTTATACATGTACCAATTTCTTAGATCTGTTCAAGGTTCAGTTTGTCACAACTTCTGATTTGACACCGCTGAAACAGCAAACGTTGGAATACAAATTGTAGGTTTGTGATGTATAGTTTCCTGAAGTGCAAACATTTGCCAAGCTCTCTGCATCTTTAGTTTACTGTTAATGTGGGTATGTTTACTGAGGGCTAATTTTTCAGCTTTTGGATTAGAAGTCTATTTGTTGGTTTGGGTCCCTTGTAGGACACAAGCTAGCAACTATTTAAAGTTTTAAGTTAAAAATAATGGAAACTCTTTGTAAAAAAACACACAACTGGTAGTTTTTAACTAAGGCAATTTATTTTCTTAATATCCCTAATCATGAAAAAGCAGTTGCCATTCTTGATAACCATATATTGACTGTCTCCATATTGAAAGATGTGCATAATTGTTTTTGGTATCATGTAAAACCTTTGGTGTAAAGAAAGCAGAAAATATTAATAGATCCAGGAAATGTAACAACTCTATAAAATTTGCAAGCTTCGCATCATGTTTATTGTAAAAAGAAAACAAAGTCTTGTAAAAAGTCACGTAATTTTTTTATTTGAAATAAATGGTTCTATAAAAAACCCCACTTGTATTTTGGTTCTGTAATGTACACTAGCATCTATAGTTCAGTTACCACTTGTTATAGCTATTGAGTGCCTATACATTTTAAGCATGCATTGTTGATGGGTTTTTTTTTGTAAAATATTTTTACTCTACATTTTCAAATTTTCTCAAAATTTACACTCCACCCACAAGCAGTAAATGGTAACCAATACAAAGTCAATTCCCTTATCTAAAACAACGATCCCATCCTCCCACCACCCCCAAACAATGACCTCCCCGGCAATATAAGCATCAAATAAAACAAACCCTCCCACGGCGGGACAATCAAAGGAGAAAAAAACAAAGAAAAGGAATCAGGGATTGCCTATGGTCACGGTTGACCTATAGAGTTCACCCCCAACATTCAATGCCATCCAATCCCTGAAAGAGTACCGTACATGACACCCACGCATTGCGAGCCCTCTCTTTCCCCCCCCCCCCCCCCCCCCCCCCCTCTGACTCCTCTCCTCCACTTCCTTTTACAAAACTCCTCCTCCCAACTTCTGTTCCTTCCCCACAACTTTCCACCCCAGCTAGACTCATCAGGCTCTGTTCTGCCGGGCTCCAATGGCCGCAGCCCCCCCCCCACCTCACTCCCGTTTACTGGCCGGCTTAAACCGGCCAGCGTGGCGGCCCCCGCCCGGGTCTCTTTCCTCTTTGCCCAGTCCCAGGAAAACCAAAAACTCCCCTTTAGCACACAGACCCCGCATACACACCCAAGCCCCAGAGAACCATCATTGCAAGCAAAAGTCCCATCTTCCCTTGACCAAGTATATACGTTAGCTCATTGAGCACATACACCAACCGCAGTGAAAAAATACAGTTACATGAGGCTACGTCGATACATGTCCACTTCTCAATTCAGCCACAGTCCTTCTGCCTTCACAAGCTCCTCCGCTGCTTCCGCCATCCCGAAATAAAAGTCCTTGGATTTGTAGGTCACCCTCAACTTAGCTGGGTACACTATGCCGCAATGCACCTTACTGATGTACAGTACCTTCTTCACCCGGCTGAAGGCAGCCCGCCTCCTCGCCAGCTCCACCGTATTGTCCTGATATATGCGTATACCAGCTCCAACCCTCTGCACCACCCGCTTCTGCTTTGCCCAGCACAGGGCATTCTCCTTCACGCTGTACTTACGAAAGCACAAAGTTACTACTCTCGACGGCTCACCCTCCTTTGGTACAGGCCTCCACGACCGGTGAGCCCGATCCAGTTCATATCGGGAGGGGTCATCCCCCGCCTCGGGCCTTCCACTCCTTCGGGAAGACCCACAATCCTCAGATTCTGTCGCCTGGATCTGTTTTCCAAGTCATCCATTTTGGCTCGCAGATCCTTGTTGATCTCTATCACCTACTGCATCTCCTTCCCCATCAAGGTAATTTAATCACTGTGCTGCAATAATGTCTCTTCCACTTCCTTCAGCGCCTCGCCATGCTCCCGCACCTCTGCTACTGCGCTCAATACCGCCGCCCTCACCGGGGCAATCGCCTCCTCCACCAGCACTTTGAATACTGTCCTTGTTTCATTCCTCATCGCCTCCATGTGCTTTGTGAACTGCCTTTCAAGTTCAGCGGCCATTACCTTAGTAATTTCTTCAGCCATGGGCAATGTGGCCTCCCCTGGTGCCCCAGCCTCCACTTTCCTTGCCGTCCCCGTGGTGACCTTTCCGGTCCCTGACGGACTTTCAGCTGCTTTTTTCACAGCCTTTGTTTACTTGTTTTTGAGATTTCTCTTCGCTGTGCCTTCTCCCTGCTTTTGCCGCCTCTGTAGCCCCTGGGACCGGGCGTTAATCCCTGAAAATGCTGTTCCCGAACGGGAGCCCTCCAATGTGCGGCTGCCTCCCGCCCGCCGTCACCGGGAGTCTGCACCGTTGATGGTTGTGGGTATTATGGAAATCCTTATATTTTTAAAATTTGACCGCTGTTGTTAAATCTTCACCTACAAAGTGAAATTGCAATTGTCCATAGACACTGGATGAGGAGAAATGAAATGATCACTGAGCACTGCTTCTTCAATTGGACTTTTCATTTTAGGGGAGTTGGTGGTCCAGTGGTATTGACACTGAACTGATAATCCAGAGGCCCAGATCAATGCTTTGGGACATGGGTTCAAAACCCACCATGGCAGCTGGTGAAATCAAAATTCAATAAATCAACCTAGATTATAAAGTTAGCCTCAGTACTGGTGGCCATAACAACTATCATTGATTGTTGTAAAAAAAAAAATCTGGTTCACTAATGTCCTTTTTGGGAAGGAAATCTGCCATCCTGACCCAGTTTGACTCCAGACCCACAGTATAATGTGGTTGACCATTGGGGATGGGCAATAAAGTGATAACTTCATGGAATCATAGAATTCCTCCAGTGCAGAAGGTGGCCATTCTGCCCATCGAGTAATGCCATGAAATAAATCTCATGAAATATATATATTTTAAATCGTTCAAGTTCCTTATATCTGCTTCAATTTATATTCATTTTGAACTACAGGCTTAATTGCCAATACCTCATTTTGTTGGCTGCAGATACTGTCTGTACATGCCAAAATATTTTATTTTCCCCTATAGTATAATTTTGCAGTAAGTAGTTAAGTGTTTTTTAATTCAGTACTCTGAGACAATTTTAATGAACTTTCATTTGGTGATCAACGCACACCTGCTCCATAAATAGCATTGAACTAACTGAGGATTCATTTGCCAGACATCTGCAAGCTTGCTAAACAAAACTTGTCCAACCAGTTGAAAGTAGTAATCAACATAACTTTGAACATTAACTAGATAGAGAGAACTGTTGGATTGAGATCAGAAGTAGTAACGATCAAACTCTACAGTGGTCTGTTTAGCTTATGTCTTGTGTCCTATGTCCGCTTCTCGTCACTGAGACACATGGGAAATATTCAAGTGCTGGAAGCCATGCAGAGAAGGACCACAATGTTGATTCCTGATACTAGGGGTTCGGAATGGCTGCCTGCCCTTAGGCCTATTGAGGCCCTTTACTGCTCCCTTTGTAGAAGTCAATATTTTTCCTGTCTTTTGAGGGTGGTAGAAAGACTCAACAAAGTTAGTTCCGACAAAATAAGTAGTCTTTATTTACGAAAAGACTGCATGCAGTATTAGCTGCAACTTGAGTTCAGAGAGCAGTTGTTACCCACTGCTAATTCCTCCTCAAGTCCGCGCCTGCACAGAAAATCAGTTCAGTATTTATACATTATCGTTATCAGCATTGCGTGACTACGGCTTAGTCAGGAATTCGATCAGAGGTAGAAACATAAGCAATGTCCTAAAACCGGCACAACCTGCTGACCTCAAAGGACTCTTTGTCTCATCACTCATACCATTACCTTGTCCTTTGATAGAACATTAAAAGGTCGGTGACTCCTTCATCCCTGACCTTATCTTGCCTTACTCATGGAGCCCTGGGTCATGAGGAGTTAACCTTATCAGAAGTTACAGAGGTCAGAAAATTTGGAATAGCTTGACCTTCTCTGATCTTATTCATGCTTTAAGTTATGCGGAGTCAGCCTTATCAGTCTTACAGGGATCTGGCATATTGGAATGGCTAGGTCAGATTTTCTTACATTGTACCAAGAGTTGACCAGTTTTCCCATCATGCCATTACTTAATTCGTACAACATCACATTCCCTCCTTTTGTCATATCATGACAACTAGTTAAATAGGTATATCCATGACTCGATTGAAAATGCATTTACACAAGAAACGAAGCAAACCTATACCTCGTAGTAGTTGGTAGCATGAAGGCCTTAAAGATTCAATCAAATAACCCATGACCCAACCATCCTCACCAAGCCGGCAGGTTATAGTCGTGAAATTCACTGCCAATCTCTTAAATTTGATCGGCCTGACTCTTAATGTGGTCGGCCAGGCTAGTGGTATTTTCAGAGCCATCTGGAATATAAGTACAGCACTCCTGACCTACACGAGTGCACGTTCCTCCCTGCGAGGCTAACAGATAATCCAAAGCCAGTCGATTTTTGTAATGCCACGGTCCGGACAGCCACCAGCTCAGCAGAGACCTTGGCCAGTGCCTGCCCAGTTTCCCTGCCTTCTGCTGCCGTTACGTTCGGCAGTTGTTCCCATGCTTTTTTTTTTTAATTTTTAGATTACCCAATTATTTTTTCCAATTAAGGGGCAATTTAGCGTGGCCAATCCACCTACTCTGCACATTTTTGGGTTGTGGGGGCGAAACCCACGCAGACACGGGGAGAACGTGCAAACTCCACACGGACAGTGACCCAGCGCCGGGATCGAACCTGGGACCTCAGCGCCGTGAGGCGGTTGTGCTAACCACTAGGCCACCGTGCTGCCCTAATTGCTCCAATGCTGATGCCATTTGGATCAGTTCATTGGCTGCCTTGCCCGTTCCATACAATGGAAAGGTCATCATGAAGAGCTGTTATGTTTTAGTAATAGTCTTTTTGGCTCGGGTAGTGCTTAAGGGAGGGTAGGTGACGCATTTGTGGTATGACATATCCCAGATAGCAGGATCCTGTCCAATCAATAGGGAGCTACGGCCGCATATGAAATATGTTCCATTATAGGCCGAAGAATCATCAGCTAATGTCATCCAGGAGGTTGGGGATGTCTGTCCCCATTAACTATTACAGGTTATATTCCATACCCTGGACCAATCACAGTTAAACATGCCCTTGTTGGATATGCCTGTCAGTCAACTGTAAGGTTGCACCTACTATGCCCCATCAACTTTCCTTTCCCTGATTTACTAAAACACATGGAACCTTGGACATTATTCGAGTGGATGGCGAGGGAGGATGGAGTCAAGCATGATTATAAGCAGGCTGATACCAAGCCGAAAATCTAGTCATGTCATAGCCAGCAGATCTCCATATTTCCATATTTCCCCTGATCCCCGTTTGATTTTGTTGTAAAATCCAATCAACTGTCTCTGCGATACGAAAGGGGAGGGATTGGAGAGGTATTCCTTCCCTCGAATGGACGGGCATGTGGGTACAAACCCAACACTTGCTTACATTCAATTTTTCAGCATAAAGATATGACATATATAAATAGGTATTGGCATGCAGTTCCCTAGTAGTTCACATTTTACTACCGAGTGGCCATTAAGGCCAAATAGTCCAGAGAGTCCAAAAATTATAATGAAGATCTTCATCCTGTGTTCGCGTCTGGGTTGGAGACTATCTTCTTGCAATCGGATAGATGTATCCAACTTGAACGTCCTTCAAGCTTGACAGAAGTCGGTGTAGTCAGTAGTACTTGAAAAGGTCCGCTCACATAGGAGAGAAGTGGGGGGCTCGATGGAGGCTCCGTTAAGGGGGAACCATAGGTTCGTCCCGGGGAACATTGATGGGGGATTTCAGGGTTGGCACAGAGTGGGCATCAGACAGCTGAGGGACCTGTTTATTGATGGGAGGTTTGCGAGCCTGGGGGAGTTGGAGGAGAAATTTGTGCTCCCCCCGGGGAACATGTTCAGGTATCTGCAGGTAAAGGCATTTGCCAGGCGGCAGGTGGAGGGATTCCCTTCGCTTCCCGCGAGGGGGGTGAGCGACAGGGTGCTTTCGGGGGTTTGGGTCGGAGAGGGGAAGATATCTGATATCTACAAGGTTATACAGGAGGCGGAGGAACGTCAGTAGAGGAGCTGAAAGCTAAGTGGGAGGGGGAACTGGGGCAACAGATCGAAGACGGGACATGGGCTGATGCCCTGGAGAGGGTTAATTCTTCCTCCTCGTGTGCGCGGCTTAGCCTCATCCAATTCAAGGTGCTGCACCGGGCCCACATGACTGGGACGAGGATGAGTAGGTTCTTTGGGGGTGAAGACAGGTGTGTCAGGTGCTCGGGGAGTCCAGCGAACCATGCCCATATGTTCTGGGCATGCCCGGCACTGGAGGAGTTCTGGAAGGAGGTGGCGAGGACGGTGTCAAGGGTGAAGCCAGGATGGGGACTCGCGATTTTTGGGGTTGGGGTGGAGCCGGGAGTGCAGGAGGCGAAAGAGGCCGGTGTGCTGGCCTTTGCGTCCCTAGTAGCCCGGCGAAGGATCTTGCTACAATGGAAGGATGCGAGGCCCCCAAGCGTGGAGACCTGGATCAATGACATGGCGGGTTTCATTAAACTAGAGAAGGTCAAATTCGCCCTGAGAGGGTCGGAACAAGGGTTCTTTAGGCGGTGGCAGCCTTTTCTCGACTTTCTGGCTCAACGATAGGGTACAGGGACAGTAGCAGCAGCAACCCGGGGGGAAGGGGGAGGGACAAGGGGGAGGGACAAGGGGGGGGGGGCGGACAATGATTATGTTTGTTTATTTAATTTAAATTTATTTTTAAGTTCTTTTGTTGTTCATGGGGGGTGGGGGGATGTGATACATACTGTCTGGGGGTGTTACAGTTGTTATGGGTTATTTTGTTGCATTTCATTGTTTGTCGTTATGTTTTATATTTTCTGTAAAAAATTTCAATAAAAATTATATTTAAAAAAAAAAGAAAAGGTCCGCTCCAGCATTGTCCTAGTTTCTTTCTATCCCAGTTCTTCACCAATACATCTGCATTCAATCACTGGATAGTGAGGGATGGCTGTCCCTGCTGTCACTGGGAGATGTGCCTCTTTCACCTGTGAGTGAAGAAACTTCAAAGAAAGTGTTAATTGATTCAAATAGTTCTGCATTTGTTCCCCCATCACATGGAGGTCTACACCCTCCAGGGGTTTTTCATGGGCATCCCAGGGAGTCTTCACTGGCCGACCATAGACTATCTCTGCAGCTGACAGTCCGGTCCGCGAATGTGGAGTCACCCGCATGTGAAACAGTGCCAAGGGTAATAGCTTTAGCCAATTTAACCCAGTTTCTTCAGTTAATTTAGATAATTTTTCTTTTAAGGTCCCATTGGCTCTTTCCACAATTCCAGCTTCCTGCGGGTGATACGCGCAGTGCAGTTGCTGTGTAATTAGGAGTGCTTCGCACAATTCGGTACTGATCCGAGCCACAAAATGTGGTCCATTGTCTGAGCTCACCATTTTGGGTACCCCAAAACGGGGAATAACTTCGGTTAACAATTTCACCACCGTATGCAGTACAATTCGTGGTGGGGAAGGCTTCAATCCATTTACTAAGCACATCAATTATTACTAGACAATATTTATAGCACTGTACTTTTGTTAATTCAATAAAATCAAGCTGTATAAAGGCAAAAGGGTTATCTGGCAAGGGAGTGGTTCCTGGAGGGAATTTAATGCCTTTACCCTTATTATTTCTCATGCAAATGAGGCATCGATCCAGCCGTGTTTGCGCTGCTGTATTCAAGTCTGGGTGCCACCAAGTTTTTAGGAGTAGCTGTACCATTCCCTCCTTACCAAGATGGGTACAAGAATGCAAATAATGAATAAGTACCGGCAATAAAGAATCCGGAATACAAACTTGACCAACTGGAGTAAGCCAGAGGTCCCGTGTCAAGGAGTGCTCAGAATCAGAGGCGTCCCTCTGTAAATTTTGAACCTCAGTTATCTCTGACATGCCCTTCATTCCTCATGCAGGTACCTGATGTAGAGCCTGATTAGCCCCATTGGGCACAATCAAAGAGGCTGATGCAGCCGCCACCTTAGCAGCTGAATCATCACGGGCATTCCCTAATTGCGCAGCACATTTAATAATTGCCAATTGACGAGGAAGTTGAACAGCATCGAGGAGATTTTTAACCCAAAGAGCATTTTGAATGGGAGCTCCCGCAGAGGTGAGAAAACCTCGTTATTGCCGGAGGCGGCCAAAATCTTGGGTTACGCCAAAGTCATACCTAGAATCGGTATAAACATTTGCACTTTTATCTGCGGCCAAAGTACACGCTCGAATAAGGGCGAATAGCTCGGCTTTTTGTGCAGAGTCAGGGGTCTGGAAGGCAGCTGCTTCCCAAACTTCAGTGTCTGTATCCTGACTGTGGGATACCAGTGAGAGAAATGGGGGAACTGCCATCGACATA
This sequence comes from Scyliorhinus canicula, assembly GCF_902713615.1. Taxonomy (NCBI): domain Eukaryota; kingdom Metazoa; phylum Chordata; class Chondrichthyes; order Carcharhiniformes; family Scyliorhinidae; genus Scyliorhinus; species Scyliorhinus canicula. The sequence continues at coordinate 128,409,108 of NC_052156.1, forward strand.
AAAAATGAGGTCTGGGTTTTCAATAGTCCGATCCGTTAAATCCGGGCGAGGCGCGGTAAGGAAGTGATTCCTAAGCAAACAATTGTGCGGTGGGTCAGCAAGGTTATCGGGGGACTGCTTGAGGAACACAGCAATATTTAAGGTAGAACAGTAATGAAAAGAGAGGTAGGGGTTCTGCAATAGTGAAACCTCGTAGCGGCTCAAGCGAGCTTGAGTCGGATGCTGGGTTTGCTGAGACGTTAGAAGAACCACAATAGAGTGCAAGGTATGCACTTGTACTGGCCGGTGAAGGGTCAGATTAGAGGCCGCCTGCGTTAACAAATGTACAGCCGTAAGAATTTGGGTGCAGGGAGGTAGGCCGCAAGCTACAGGGTCCAATTTAGTAGAATAGTAGGCGACCGGGCGACGCCGGTCACCGTGCTCTTGTGTCAGAACACCAGTGGCACATTCATCAAGAACATTAACGTACAACTGAAAGGGTCTGTCATACATAGGTTGTCCTAGTGCCGGGGCGGCAGCCAGGGCGTTTTTGAGAGTAACAAAAGATTGCTTTGCTGAATCGGGTAGTTCAAACTTAAGAGGAGCATTTTGAGAGGAGTAAGGAGTAAGTTCTTTAGTATGGATAGTAACATTCGGAATCCATTGTCTGCAAAAGTTCACCAGTCCTAAAAAGGCTCTCACTTGCTTGGGCGAGGTAGGAAATGGGGTCTGCAATATAGGATTTGTGGTTAATGTATAAATACTGTTAATTCACCAGTGTACTGTATTACATTATACTATGTTATTAACCCTGTGGGCTCCATCTATGGGCCATTGTGTGGCTTAACCCACCGGGGGAGATGTTGGAGCATGTACGGGCTCCGCCCATGGTTCCGCCGTTTAGAGGAAGTATAAGAGCAGCTGACCTGCAGGACCGCCTTCAGTATTTTACCGGTCGCAGGCAGGCAAAGTTTTAAGCTGATTAAAACCACTGTTTACTTTGACACATGTCTTCGAGTGAATTGATGGTCGCATCAGGATTAATACATTCCTGGTAAGGGAACGATCAGTAGCACTTATTAGGACACCCAAAAATTTGACCTGCCGTTGGCCTTGATGAAACTTAGTGGGCGGGATCACATATCCCCACGAATGGAGACGGGTGAGCAGGTAAACGGTGTCACGCTGGTTAGTGACGAAGTCAGGGCTGGCAAGGAGTAAATCGTCAACATATTGGATGATGGTGGACCCCCCAGAGGGTGCTAATGTCGCTAACTGGGAGTGCAGTGCCTGTGAGAAAAGGGTTGGAGAATGAATAAAGCCCTGTGGGAGCCTAGTCAAAGTGTACTGGTTGCCCTTAAATGTAAAGGCAAACAAATACTATGATTCAGGGGCAAGGGGTATTGCAAAAAATCCACAAGGGTAAAAACAGTCGCTTCAGGTGGGACATTACTAAGAATTGTAGCTGGGTTTGGGACTATAGGATGTAAGGGTTCCACGATCTGATTAATACGTCGGAGGTCTTGGACCAAACGGCATTCGAACGGTCTACCTATTTTAGGAACCGGAAGAATCGGGGTGTTACAGGGTGATTGGCATGGTACCAAAATTCCCTGTTGAAGAAAAAATTGGATTATGACCGAGACTCCTTCTTCAGCCTCGGAGCGTAAAGGGTACTGTGAAATGGAGGGCAAGGGCATATCAGGCTTGACTTTAATAACGACGGGCGGTACATTGGAGAGACCCACTTTGTGTCTGGAAGCCACCCATAAATCTGCGGGGACTTCCGAAATCGGAGACTGGACTGATCGATGGTGGTGCAGTGCACCAGTTAGACAGAATGGTTGGTGAAAAAATTCTAAAGTGCCCTCAGGGAAGGTTTGACGTCCAGTAAAGGAAGGATCAGCCTTCCCTCGTAGGGCAGCTACCAAAAATCCCAAGGATTTGGCACTGTAGCCCTCATTTACAGTAAGTCACGTGGGATGCCACGGATCCCGACTGATGCCAGAGTCCGTGTGGTACCTCAACAAGAAAGGCAGAATCTTCTTTTCCCTCAGCGAGGCCAACAAAGGACACGGGTTGTAGAGTGTCAAGGGCCTTTCGGTAAATGTTCTCCAACTCAGTCGAGCATCCCGTATGATCGTAGCAAAGAGTTACATGTGGATTAGGAATATCTAAGGGGGGGGGGGGGGGGCTGGCGTTGCCCAACCTCTCGGGGTATTACTGGGCGGCCAACGTGTCGATGGTGCGTAAGTGGGTGATGGAGGGGGAGGGGGCAGCATGGAAACGGATGGAGAGAGCGTCCTGTGGGGATACAAGCCTGGGGGCCCTGGTAACGGCGCCGTGGCCGCTCCCTCCCACGAGGTATACCACAAGTCCGGTGGTGGCGGCTACCCTCAAGATTTGGGGGCAGTGGAGGCGACATAGGGGAGAAGTGGGGGGCTCGATGGAGGCTCCGTTAAGGGGGAACCATAGGTTCGTCCCAGGGAACATGGATAGGGGATTTCGGGGATGGTATAGAGCGGGCATTAGACAGCTGAAGGACCTGTTTATCGACGGAAGGTTTGCGAGCCTGGGGGAGTTGGAAGAGAAATTTGGGCTCCCGCCGGGAAACATGTTTAGATATCTGCAGGTAAAGGCATTTGCTAGACGGCAGGTGGAGGGATTCCCTGCGCTCCCCGCGAAGGGGGTGAGTGACAGGGTGCTCTCGGGGGTCTGGGTCGGGGAGGGGAAGATATCCGATATCTACAAGCTTATGCAGGAGAAGGAAGAGGCGTCAGTAGAGGAGCTGAAAACGAAGTGGGAGGGGGAACTGGGGGAACAGATCGAAGACGGGACATGGGCTGATGCCCTGGAGAGGGTAAATTCTTCCTCCTCGTGTGCGCGGCTTAGCCTCATCCAATTCAAGGTGCTGCATAGGGCCCACATGACTGGGACGAGGATAAATAGGTTCTTTGGGGGTGAAGATAGGTGTGCCAGGTGCTCGGGGAGTCCAGCGAACCATGCCCATATGTTCTGGGCATGCCCGGCATTGGAGGAGTTCTGGAAGGGGGTGGCGAGGACGGTGTCAAGGGTGGTGGGATCCAGGGTCAAGCCAGGATGGGGACTCGCGATCTTTGGGGTTGGGGTAGAGCCGGGAGTGCAGGAGGCGAAAGAGGCCGGTGTGCTGGCCTTTGCGTCCCTAGTAGCCCGGCGAAGGATTTTGCTACAGTGGAAGGACGCGAGGCCCCCAAGCGTGGAGACCTGGATCAATGACATGGCGGGCTTTATTAAGCTTGAGAAGGTTAAATTCGCCCTGAGAGGATCGGTGCAAGGGTTCTTTAAACGGTGGCAACCTTTCCTCGACTTTCTGGCTCAACGATAGGGTACTGGGACAGTAGCAGAAGCAACCCGGGGGGGTGGGGGGGGGGGGGGGGGCGTTGATTATGTTAGCTTATTTTATTTAAATTTGATTTATCTAATTTTAATTTATGGTTAAGTTCTCTTGTTTGGGGGGGGGGGTGGGGGAATGTGATACATGTGATGTTACGGTATGGGGGGAATTTTGGGTGTTATGGGGCTGTTAGTTGCATATTACTGCTTTTTGCTATACTTTTTGTTATATTTTCTGCAAAAAATTCCAATAAAAAAATTAAAAAAAAAAAAAAAAAAAGGAATATCTAAGGGAGGGGAAAAGTGGGAGGGATCAAAATCAACCGACCACCACTGTGGAGTAGTGAAAAGAGGGAAATTTCAAAGCTGGGCTTTTGGGATAGCTGATATTGTAATGCCGTTATCAAGGCAAATAATCTCTACCTGCAAGGGACACAGCAAATCACGTCCGGCAAGGTTGACACTGAGGACCCAGGTAATAGTGAAAGGGATGCAACATTCGCGGCCCTCAAATTGAACAGAGAGCTGCTTTGTAAGTGGATAAACAGCACCTTCCCCCATGAAACCAGCAAGTTCCACATGCTTATCAGAGAGGGGAAATCTATGCTTCTGAATTAATGTCCAGTCTAATGTAGAATTAGTCGCGCCGGTGTCAATCAGGAAGGGGTTAGGGACGCCTTCGATGTAAATCGTAGCCATGGGCTCGTCAAAGTGGTCCGTGGAGAGGACCGGAAAGTTCGATCGGGCTAGTCAACAGGAGTGAGCGGCAGTGAAGGGCGTCTGTCAACGGGGATGAAATCTACCTTGTCGGTGGGGAGCCGGACAATCCCTAGCGTAGTGCCCTGTCCGTTGACAGTTGAAGCAAGTGACATTATATACGGCTACAGGGCGACACAGAGGAGCGCGGTCAAAATCCTCAGTGCGTGGAGTGCAGGGGTAAGAAGCCTGTAAGCGGTAACCAAATTCCGTAGGGTCCCTGCAATCTGGGCAATAGTAACGTGAATCTGTCGGAGAACCTTGACCGTTAGGAGGTTTTCTTTGAGAGGGACATTGGACAAACTCGGACTTAATTCTAGGCATAGTGTCTTTATGAAAGGCCTCACGGTTGCGGCCTTTGCTCTAATAATAAGACACAGCCTGCTTCATTTGAGATTTAGAACTGTCAGACCAATCCATGTTATTAGTTTTAATACTGGATGCTATGCGGTCAGGCAATATCTGCATTAGTAGTGCATTGAATTGGGGAGACTATGTCCCCTCATTAAAAGCAATATCCCCGGAGTAAAGAGTGTAGACGCCACAGAAGCGGTCAAAAAATTCTGGACCATCTTCCTTAGCAGTGAGGGTACAGTCAAGTAGCTTGGAGATGTCCACGGGCTTACAGAGAGCCCGTTTCAACGCTGGGAACATTAAAGCGTGCTGATCCTCCTCTGTCTGGTGAGCAGCGCTGAAAGCTGCCCATGTGTCCCCGTGAAGCCCCAATTTATTCTTCCACTTTTCCCCTAACTCCGGGGGAAGTGAGGAATAAATCAGTGAATACTGATCATGTGCGGTAGCCCCGTACATGGTCGCAGTTTGTCTCAAAAATTCAGTGAACCCTTCTGGGTCGTCTTTACAGGAAGGACATTGGGTCATGATCAAACATAGTTCCTGGGGTTTAAAGGCCGACCACACCTCAATGAATTGACCGTCATTATCACCAGCGTGGGGGTTGATAACTCTCCTAATGGGATAATTTGTGGGGGGGGGGGGGGGGGGGAGCGCCGTGGTGACGGAAAAGCCTCCTCCTCCTTAGGTTGGAGGAATAAATCAAGAAGAGTCCGGTTGACAGAGGTGAAGGGTTGTTCCCTATTTAGGAGTTGCGTTTGTTAACGGGTGTGTGATGCCACGGGAGAAGCGGCAGCGGGACCGTAAGGGAGAGGCTGGACTTGGGATGGTGGCAGTGAAGCAGCGGGGAGCGCTGGATAAAGGGAGGGTCTCTGGGCCGACTCCTCCTCTTCCTCCGTATCGCCTGAATAGGGAAACATTGGCATGCCAGGGCAACTGGGAGGATCCTCCTGTTGTTTAATCTGATGGGCTAGCCCCACCTTCCTATTACTCGGCACTGTCTTATCACTGCCCTGTCGTTTCGTCTCATGGTGCTTCCTATCCCAAAGTTCACATTCCAATTTTAAAGTTTCCCAATTCTTTGATTTCCCATCCACACTCTCATCAATGCCTTTTCTACGGGCGTTATCCCGCCAACTCATTAGCAGCGATTATTTGTGGCGCCTAGCCCACTCTTTTTTCCATTCTGAAGATAACGATTTCCATTTGGAACCTGCATTTTTCTCCCAAATAGCTTTTTCTGCTGCAGTGCAATGTTCCAAGTTCCATGTGCCGCCTAGTGGCCAAATTTCTTTACCCAATTTACTATTTAGTGCAGCAGATAATCGTCGGAAATTACGTTCCTGAGAAGGGGTCTCAGAACACATAAAAGGCAGAGGAGAATTTCCCCCTGTTTTATCTAAACTCTGTCCCATAACGTCAGTATATTGTGCCCCTGGCAAAAAAAAAAATTCCTGGTACCAAAATCAAATCACAGGGTCCCTGATCGAAACTAAGCCTGTACAACCCTGATCCGGATCGAAAACGAGATCAAGAGGTCCCTGACCTGAGGCTAACCACAATCGGGTCCCTGACCCTAAACACACTATTCACAGTCCAATTTAGATCTGAATACCGTCACCTGTTAGTGTCTTCTGTGAGGGACGAGGGGTCGTAGCACCGATCCGAGAGAGGGAGAGAGACCAAGGTGAATCTTACCTTGTGCCAGCGTCCATCTCTTCCCTCCGGGCCGTGGCTCGATCCCTTCTTCAGTCCCCCACGGAATTCACCCAGGGTATTGGTATTTGCTCGCAGCGCCAAATGTAGAAGTCAATATTTTTCCTGTCTCTTGACTGTGGTAGAAAGACTCAACAAAGTTAGTTCCGACAAAATAAGTAGTCTTTATTTACAAAAAGACTGCATGCAGTATTAGCTGCAACTTGAGTTCAGAGAGCAGTTGTTACCCACTGATAATTCCTCCTCAAGTCCGCGCCTGCACAGAAAATCAGTTCAGTATTTATACATTATCGTTATCAGCATTGCGTGACTACGGCTTAGTCAGGAATTCGATCAGAGGTAGAAACATAAGCAATGTTCTAAAACAGGCACAGCCTCCTGACGTCCTAGGACTCTTTGTCTCATCATTCATACCATTGTCTTGTCCTTTGATAGAACATTAAAAGGTCGGTGACTCCTTCATCTCTGACCATATCTTATCTTACTCATACAGCCCTGGGTCATGAGGAGTTAACCTTATCAGAAGTTACAGAGGTCAGGAATTTTGGAATAGCTTGACCTTCTCTGATCTTATTCATGCTTTAAGTTATGCGGAGTCAGCCTTATCAGTCTTACAGGGATCTGGCATATTGGAATGGCTAGGTCAGCTTTTCTTACATTGTACCAAGTAGTTGACCAGTTTTCCCATCGTGCCATTACTTAATTTGTACAACATCACACCTTGTGGCAATTAAAAGCCCTAATCCACCTCCACGTCCATAAAATATTGGGCAGCGGCAGGTGAGCCAGAGTGCAAAGGCTGTTTTTGAAATAATTTTTTTGAAATTGTGGGAAGGATTCAATTGGAGGGTGCATCAAGGGCAAGCCACCAAAATGTCACTCATTTTGTTCTTCCCCGTCAGCCCTCCAAAACACAGCCTCGCCCATCCCCTCTCACGCTGAAACTCCAGGACTTAGCTCTGTCCATCACTATGATCTTCCTGAGGCCTCCTTGGAGTCCCGGCAGCAGCTACTACTGGGTTCTGGGACTGCTGGAGCTGCCAATTAAACAGATTGGCTGAAAGCTCTCGAGGGTGGGTCTTCCAGTCCACCCTCAGCCTCTTTAGCGTGCCCCCCGAGCATGTTATCGCTGCGGGGCAGGCTTTTAAAAGTCAGGCCCAACTTTCCTTCTTGAGGAGGGCAAGCACTGTCCCACCCCACACCACAAACCATGTAAAATTCATCCCAGTGTGTTGGTAAGTGGGAGGGGGAGGTCATGAGACCAGGAACAAAATTAAAAAATAAATGTATGGTGTAAATTTGTGAAGAGTTTGAACTTTGACCTCATCTTGGTCCAGAGGAAAAAAGAACATGCGTTTGTGTAGTGTTTTTCGTGTCCTCAGGATATTCCAAAGTGTTGAAAATAACTTGTTGAAAATTGGTGGATGAATGTTGCTCAGGGCACCAAAGATGATAGTGCCACCCACCCAGCCCCGCCACAAGCATCGGGGCGTGCATTCCGCCTCCCCCCAAGGCTGCTGCCACGCCCCCCCTTCTAAACGCCCTCCCACCCCAATGCACGCCCCCCCCCCCCCCACCCCTCAAGCAGCGGGGACCACCTCCCAGGTAGAAGGGAACCCCCAACGGGTTGGCACTGCCAGGGGGCTCCCAGCCATGTCCCCCACCATCTAGGGGCTATTCCTCACGGGTGGAGGCGTGGGCTTAAGCAGGGTGCTCTTTCTAAGGGCCGGTTCAGACTCAATGGGCCGAATGGCCTCCTTCTGCACTGTAAATTCTACGATTCTCTGCCCTGTTACAGACCACACTTTTCAAAGAGCTCTACTGCTCACACTGCATTGACTTTAGGTGAAGTGAGTCCACAAAAATGTTGTTTTCCCTGAAATTAATATTTCTAATGAAGCTGTGACTTTTATTGATTTTGTTTTATGCTAGTTTGTAAGAATAGTCGAATAAAACCATCTGTTGGCATCAAACCCATTTGAGCAAGTGCTGTATACAGAACTACTGATACATTCTTCATCACAGGGTATGTGATACCCTATCTAAACATATAAAAATGAAATATTTGCGCCTCTGTCAGCAAATAACTCCAAGGCCCTTGGACCAATCTCAGCAAAAGCTAACATACCATTTGTCTTCCCAATTGCTTTCTGTACCTGCATGTGAAGTTTCTGTTATTCATGAATAAGGACACCCGAATCCCACTGAATGCAAACGTTTCCCAGTCTCTCAACCACTCGAAACAATTCTGCTTTTATTTTTCCGAGCAAAGTGGATGACTTCTTACTTTGCCGCATTGTATTTCAACTGTCATGTCTTTTCCCATTTACCCAACTTCTTTCCCTCTCCTCGCTTCTTACCTTCCCACCTAACTCTGCGGCCTCAAAAAAGTTGGATAAGTTACACTCAGTCACCACATCCCCATTATTAATACGGATTGGGAATAACTGAGGCCCAAGTTCTGATCCTTGTTGCAGCCTGCCAATCAGAAACTGCCTTATTTATTCCTACTCTCTATTTTCTGTCCATTGGCCAATCCTCAAGGTATGCTAATCTCTATTACCCCCCAAATCACAACGGTGCTAATTTTGAGCAGTAACATGTTCAGTAGCACCTTCATAAGTGAGTTTTGAAAATTCAAACACACCACATCCACTGGTTTCCCCCGGATACATCATCAAAAAGCAGATCTGTCACATTTCCAAATGCCCTGTTACCAGATTCTTTATTTTTCTTCTGTCCAGGAATTTGTACCACTGGAGAAACCATAGCAAGACGTCACAAAACCTGACGGATAAACTCTTTATATTTTTATATGAATGAAAAGAAATCTTTGCACTGTTACGGTATCGTAAGAATGTAAAAAGCAAAAATAACATTTGCTACTTATTCAAATTTGCAGCAAGTGTTGTATACCTGTTAAAGGTACCGTAGCCTGTGACCGTTGAAATTTTATTTTTGGATGTGTATGTACAAATCACGGCTGTCTTGTGGCACAGTGGGCAGCGCCCTGCCTCTGAGCCAGTAGCTCCGGGCTTGGGTCCCACCCCAGGACTTGACAACCAAGGAAGGTACATTAATAACAAAGCCAAACAGGTTGAGTATCAACCCACAAAATGTTTCCAATGTGCAAATGGCAGGTGTCGAGCGGCCAGACTTCTGGCCAGTGCTTGATGTGGAGTGGTGTTCCACAAGCTATAAGCCTCGAGCGACAGACTGGTGACCTGTTCCACGGCGGGGGGGGGGGGGGGGGGGGAGAAATCGTTGGCAACAGCGGAGAGTCTGCCTTGTGCACCACTAGGTGTGGGCAGTGAAAAACACGACAAATGTACAAATCCTAGGGTCCTTGTGAATTGTACACACTTTACCTGTTGGGTCTTGAGTATTTTCATGCTTTTAGATCTAGTGAGCAAAGAATGAAATTCCGGATCACAAGGAATGAAAAATACAAAAAAAAACGTCTGTTCTGTTGGCACACAGACGTTACTTAGCCTGTTGTGTAATCTTGCATGTTTGCTGTAGGGTGCCAGATAAGTGAAAGATAAGCTGTGGGAAGCTGAAACCAAATGTACAAACATGTGACACAGGTTTCAAAACGAGAGCTATCCAAATGCAAATCCTCACCTTTTGACCGATGCGCAGAACACTCAGAAGAAAATAGCGGCGCACATAGAATATTGGAAATCAGGTTTGTCACGGTACTGGAAGGAAATAACCCACTGGTCGCCAACGTTACATGAAATGAAAAGGCCTGCTTTCCTTTGCTGTTGAGATTCACTGACGAGATGCATGTCCTGCCATGAGAATGTTGAAATGATGTCTCAATTCAGTGATGTCAACTTGAACAGCAACAAAAGATGGAGTTTACCTAAAAACTCGAGTGCTTTACTGCATGTGGCAGTCAGCAAATTGAATAAGATTGTCGAAGGATATGCCCAGCTGTGACATACAAATGTAACTTGCAGTCGGCTGTGAAACCTGTGGGATAATTTATTGGAATTTTCCAAATATATTCTATAATTTAGCATTCATAATACCTGGAGATTTGGGGAGCATTTTCATGGTAATGCAGGATAATAAAATAGTTTAATGTTGCAAAACTACTGCCAACCTGATTTTCTTCTATTTTTTCATTCAAATTCAATATTTATTCATGCACCATACATCATTTCATATACGTACCATGTCCAATTGGACTACATGGGTATCTGAAAAATAACAGAGGGCTTGGAGTTTGTAAAAAAAAATGGCCATTTTGTCTTTTGATGACAGTCTCATAACATTCAGCAACCGCAGTGCAATGCGCTATAACAGTTGTGTGAAACAGACATTCCCGGTTTCTGTTACTGTTTTAAAGGCAGAAAACAAGGCGATGAATTGGTGGCTGAACAGAATTAAACAGCAATTTTGCAGCCGCTGAGTGCATAAATGTTTTTCACATGTCATTTCTCAACCGGACTCTTAGTTACATCTGCAGCTTGTCATAAACTCTGCAATTGGCAAGCTCCGATCGTGATACTACAGCTGAATATATGATCGATTCTCTCGTGCTGCTTTGCACCTGAGAGCAATTTGGAAATGAGCATCCCACCTGAGAGTGGGTGGGGGGGGGGGGGTGAGGGGGAGGAGATGTTCCTTTCCTATTTTTAGGACTTGGTTCCTACTCTACAGGGAAATAAACTGTTTGGCTAGTACTTGGTAAGTGGTGAAAGACTATTTTATTCCTATGGTTTAAAATAGTGTAAATTCATTGCACATTCTCCCCCTGTTTGTGTGAGTCTTGCCCCCACAACACAAAGATGTGCAGGGTAGGTGTATTGGTCACGCTAGATTTCCCCTTGGAGAAAATAAGAATTGTGTACTCTAAGTTCCAAAAAAGAGGAACTGGTAAATGTAATAAAATATGGACTCCAGAGGCAGCCATGAACTTAGCTATCACATGAAAGGTGGCTCTCGCCTGGACTTCTTTTTGGACCTTTTTGACCCCAGGAGCAGGCACCGGACCTGAAAAAAAAACTGCCCCCCCTCCCCCCCAATCAACAACTCAGCAATTTGGGATGCCGGTGAACAAACAGTCAAATTGCAAGGGGAGCAAAATCAGAGAGAGGAAGACCCTAACCTTGGAGCTAGGGGACCCTGTGGCAACACGGACATGAACATGGTGGGCCCAGCAGTCACCGCCATCCCAGTCGTCGATGGAGAGGCTGATTGAGTTCAACTTGACAGAACTCCAAAAGCATAGGGAGGCGGTAAAGGAGGACCTCATATTGGTGAAGAAGTCGACAATCAGGACATCGCTTGGCTCTGTAGCCATCTGAGGTGACAAAGGACCATGGGAATTATGGCCAACCCAGGACTCAGACAGATACAGAGCTTCTGTGTATTTGAAACGCAGGTAGCTAGATGTGATCGAAACCCCCGCTCATTTGCATTTTAATGGCCCGTTCTCCAGAATAATAGGACTCCAATCAAGAAACCGGTACAGCCACAGACTGATTGGCACCACTCCCTTTACTCAGAGAGCCCAACTACCAAGGTCAATGACCGCTAAGGACCCACCAAGCACCCGCCCCTTTCTTGGCCGAAATCGAAGGCAGTGATCGAAGCCCTGTCGAACTATTGGGTCCAAGATTAAGGACCGCCCCAAAGAGCGCAAATTCCCAGAGGGATAAAAGGGGACACAGCCATGTGTTCCGCCTCCTTTGGATCCGGCCTGTGCCAGCCCAACTGCAGCATAACGGCCAGATAGCCAAGGTCAAGACCAACAATCGCTACCTGACGGATGAGCCCAGCAGAGACAGAGCCACTTCTTCAAACCAGCCACGTGAGATCAAGATAAAGGTCTTATCAATCTGCACAGCGCCGGTCGCCCTGAAGTTAAGTATAGATTATTGTAGCTGATAGGCGTAGTTTAACTTGTAGTATATTGTGCTTGCATGTCGAAGGAACCCTTGTGTGTAAATAAACCATCTTTGAACTTGAACTGACTAACTGGTTGTGTGGTCATTTGACCGAGATACCAGAAAACATTGTGGTTCAGTAAGAGAAATAGAAACACCCACAGTATTGGCGACGCTGTTGGGACATAACATCATAACATAAATAGAGCCTCAGCAGATAAAGAGCAACATTATTGGTCGACTCTGGTGGGATAGTATTCCGATTGGCAACAGCTCCCATACAGGGAACGATGGACAGGGTGGAGCGACAACCAGAGGCCCAAGGAGCGACGATCCAGGAATTGGAGAAAATGGCCACCGAGCAGGATCGCCTCATTCGAGGCCGAGATAACGAGGTTGGCGGCAACGCAGAAGACACTAAAGGCCAAGATAGATGACCAAGAGAACAGGTCCCACCGTCTTATTAAATGGCAGAGCAGGCTTGAAGGGTCGAGTGGCCTACTCTTAATTTGTACGTTTGTACGTCTGTCCGTATGAAGATAAATTAATTCGAGGATTAGGACGCATGAGCAAAGGATACCTAGAGGACAACTGCATTTCAGGGCTTGGATGTGCAGAACCAGCTAACAAGAATGTATTGCATCTGAGGTTTAGGGAAGTGATGGCTACCTTGAGCAGCATTCATTCTCACTGAGGTTCTTCACAACGTTACAATAACTTGGGGTTTTATGGCACTCCGCAAATAGAAGAACATCTCACAGCATCCCATCGGAAAGTAAGAGAGGAAGGCAAGCGGCTGAGACAAGTTAAATGGTGATGGGAGGTGGGTAACATTAGGATCAAAGCAAGGCTTTTAAAAAAGGGATGAGATGTAATCGCAAACTGGTTGTGGGATTTGTTCCATAGTGTTTGGGAATTATGACTGAAGGATGTGGACCAAATGGTGCGAGCACTGACCAATAATTTGCTTCTGACTGAAAACATGTTCCTTGCCACCATATTGGGACCTGAATATATATAGAATTTACAGTGCAGAAGGAGGCCATACGGCCCATCAAGTCTGCACCGGCTCCCGGAAAGAGCACCCTACCCAAGGTTAACACCTCCAACCTATCCCCATAACCCAGCAACCCCACCAAAACTAAGGGCAATTTTGGACCACTAAGGGGAATTTATCATGGCCAATCCACCGAACCTGCACATCTTTGGACTGTGGGAGGAAACCGGAGCACCCGGAGGAAACCCACGCACACACGGTGAGGATGTGCAGACTCCGCACAGACAGTGACACAAGCCGGAATCGAACCTGGGACCCTGGAGCTGTGAAGCGATTGTGCTATCCACAATGCTACCGTGCTTCCCCACGCTGAGCCCCAATAGACCAGGTAACGCTTGAAAAATGGGTCGGGACTATCCAATTTCTGGGCCACTATGTCCAAATACCAAAGATATTTTTTGCGTGAGCCCTCCCCATTCAGTGGGTTCTTGCTACTCACCTTTCTTGTACTCTTCTGCACTGAAAGTATTAATCTCCATGCGGAATGTTTGCCTGACTGTCAAATACAAGAAAGCTGACTAGTAGGAACCCAGTGAACTAGTCAAGTTCATGCAAGATAACTATTGAATTTGAGTCTCAACTGAACCAGTGCAGCCTGACACTCAGTTTCTAATAGCTTGCCTTATGTGAACTTGCTTGGTTGACTAGTTTCCTATTCGTCACCTGTCTAGCAGATGGAAGTATTAATCTTCCTGCTTAGTGTTCAGCAGAGAATCGGTTATCCATTGTGAACTTGCCAGCTTGAATATTTGTTTCTGCCACTTGGGTCCTAATCCTGAAATTGTTTGAGGTATTTGAACAAACTTAATTCTTTCTGTCTGGCCATTCTGAATTAATCTGTTCGGCGTACAGCTGCAGGGCAAAAATGCATGTACAGTATTAGAAAAAGTCCCAAGTGCGAAAGAAATCTTGATTGGGCTCACATTTGACAGAAACCAATCAAAAAGCACAGCAGCACTTCAGCATCAGTGCAAATCTCCACACAAAGAAATCTGTGGGCTATATCAGGCCACATTAGTTCCTCCTTTCAAACACCTTTCCTCTCTGTCCCATTGTGTTCACCCTCATCTGTTTATATTCAGCCTGCTGTACTCCACACAATCCTAGCTTTCATTAAATAACCCTCATATGTTTCTATCTCATTTATTTAAACTCATATATTAGTCCAGAAAACAAAGACATTGTAATATTTTTCTGTTGGTAAACACATTGGCATATTTCTTAAATTGTTGGGGATTTGTGCATGGTAATTGGAGTAAGAGACAGGGTGACTGTGAGAATCCAAACTAATAAGAAGTGGTTCATATGGCAATGAACCTAAAGGGACTTCAAACAAATGTTTGCATGAGGCAATAACAAGAGTAGATTTGAATGGGTTGCTTTATTTTAGAGGAGAGTACATACAGGTTGTAAAAAAAAAGTGTAAGGATGTAAAGATGTGGGGCGGGACGGCATTTCCGACGGCGTCAACGCTTAGCCTCAGGATCAGCAATTGTGGCCCCTGCAGGGAGCCAGCACGGCACTGGAGCGGTTCACACCGCTCCAGCTGCTGATCCTGTCGTCAACTGGGTGCCGTGGGATCCGCGCATGCGCAGTGGCGCCGGCGCCAACGTGCGCATGCATAGTGGCTTCCTTCAACGCGCCAGCCCCGACGCAACATGGCGCAGGGCTACAGGGGCCTGCACGGAAGAAAGGAGGCCCCCAGCCAGGGAGACCGGCCCGCCGATCGGTGGGCCCCGATCGTGGGCTAGGCCCCGGGGTTTAGAACCCCCTTCCCCCTCACAGGCCACCCCCGACCCTTCCACGCCAAGTTCCAGCATTCTGAGAGCAGGTGTAGACTGCGCCGGCGGGACGCGGCTTTTAACGATGGCCGCTCGGCCCATCCCAGTCTGAGAATTGGCGGGCTCGCTGCGTAGAGCAGCCCCCAACCGGCGCCGCACCAACCATGCCGGCGCCAATGGGTCATGGTGGCGTCGGGGTGGCGTGCTGCGATTCGCGCTGGTCGCAGGGATTCTCCGAGCCGGCCCTGGGAGAATCCCGCCCAGGGTGAATTTACTTTTCTTTTAACTCCTAAGAGCTAAAGAAACAAATTCAATCGATTCTGGGATAAAGCATTTCTAAAGACATGGATGTGACAATGGAGAGATCAAAGAGAAAGAACGTATTTAAAGAGATACTGAAATCTATGTGATTAGCACTGCTGTCTCCCGGCGCCACAAACCCAGGTTCAATTTTGGTCTTGGGTGATAACGTGGAGTTTGCACATTCTCCCTGTGTCTGCGTGGGTTTCCTCTGAGTGCTTCGGTTTCTTCCCACAGTCCAAAGATGTGCAGGTTAGGTGGATTGGCCATGCTAAATTGCCATTTAGTGTCCCAACGGTCAGATAGGGTTACGGGGAATGGGCCGAGGTAGGGTGCTCTTTCAGAGTGTCGGAGAAGACTCTATGGGCCAAATGGCCTCCTTCTACACTGTAGGGATTTTATAACCTCAGCTCCAGTACAACACTTCAAGAGTTCCTCAGGGTATTGTCCTAGATCCAGTCACCTTCAGTTGCTTCATTAATGATCTTCCATCCATCAGAAGGTCAGAGGTTTGTTGTTTCTGGAACATACCTCTTCATTCACCTGAGGAATGTGCAGTGCTCTGAAAGCTAGTGTTTGAAACAGACCTGTTGGACTTTAACCTAGTGTTGTAAGACTTCTTACTGTGTTCAAGGACATTATCATTGCTGAATGCCCCAGCTTTAGCATTCTGGGCTCACCGTTGATCAAACCTTAACTGGTTCCGTTATATAAATACTGCAACTTCAAAAGTACACCGAAGAATTGGTATTTTGCAGCAAGTGACTCACCTCCAGACTCCCCAAATATTTTCCACCATCTACAAGGCTTGTCAGGAATTTTACGGAATACTCTCCACTTGCATGGAAGAGCATAACTCCTACAGCGCACAGAGAGCTCAACACTACCAAGGACAAAGTAACACACATGATTGGTACCCCAACCACAACAATAAGTATTCATTCTCTCCACCCACTGGCACACAGTGGCAGCAGTGTGTGTACCATCTACAAGATGCACTGTCACAACTTTGCCAAGAATATCTGTTCCATGATAGAGCCTTTGAATTCCTTGACCTCGACCACCTAGAATAACTAGGGCAGCAGAAGAATGGGAAAACCACACCTGAAGGTTCTCCTCTAAGGCACATGCCATCCTGATGTGGAACTCCATCGCAGTTCCTTCACTGTCGATGGGTCAAAATCCCGGAACTCGCTTGCAAGCAGCTCTTCACCACATGGACCACGGCAATTCAAGCGGGCAGCTCATCACCACCTTCTCACACATAAATTAGGGACTGGCAATAAATGCTAGCTTTACCAGTAGACGTAGAGCGGATGCTTTCTCTTGTGGGGCAATCTAGTACGAGAGGTCATAGTTTTAGGATGGGGGTAGCAGATTTAAAACAGAGATGAGGAGAAATTGCTTCTCTCAAAGGGTCGTGAACCTGTGGAATTGAAGGGTTATGGAGAACGGGCAGGAAAGTGGAGCTGAGGTTGAGAGGTGAGCAGCCATGATCGTATTGAATGGTGGAACGGGCTCGAGGAGCTTTCTCCTGCTCCTAGTTCTTATATTCTTATGCCGCAAATGAATTATAGAAAAGGGAAACCATGATGAAAAGTGAAAATATTTTGTTGTTTTTTAAAAAATCTAATGGAATGGAATTCTAAGATTGCCCTGCCTCTTTAAACCCAAGATTCCCAAGGTCTCTGTGTGGCCTATAGTTTCAGAGTGGGATTCGGAAAGCCAATTGATGTGTTTGATGTTGACAGCTGTACTCAGTGAATTTTTATGTTGAAGTTATTTCTATTCTTCCCAACGTGCAGGTCTGCACATTGGCGGCTCTGGCAGTTATGTGGGAAATACTCAAGGGCTGAAGAAACAAAAGCTTCACTTTTCACCACCGCTCTCATCAGAAAAATGTGCAGAGAGGCGCAGAAAATGGCCGCCAAGTGGAAAGGAAACAACCGGCAGAATGGGAATAAATAACAAGGCTGAAAGAGTGGTTGAAGGGAAATGGATAGGGTGTGAGATGTGACAGGGAGGATACAAGTTGCAAGGTCGGGCTGAAGGAAACAGGATAGCGCGATGGAATAAAGCTGTGGAGACATTGTGAGGTGAGATAAAGGATTTGGAAATGTATTTGTAACAGAACTAGGAACTAACGGCATCTTGCTGATGTTTGAGGTGATAGTATGGTCCACCAGCGGGAGGTTTGCAGGCGGGGGACCTGGAAAATTCCGTGGCTGGCCCTCCTGTGCCACACCCCACCTACTTCCCATACACTTCTGACCTGTTCTCAATTTAATGGAGGAGGTCAAAGTCCTCATCCTAATCGAAGCCCTTAAAAGGTAAATTTCGGCCACTTAAGGGCCACTTCTCACCTGGCATCAATTTTGATGCTGGCAAGAGAAATTCTGCTTTAATGGGGAATCATGGGTAATTGCCCAGGTTGGGCCTCAGACTGGAACGTGGGTGGGAATGGCAACACTTCCACCTCTGTCTGCCCTGCAGGTACTCACCACATCACCCCCCCCCCTCGCCCCTCACCAGCCTCTCCATCAAGGACTGCAGCCCCTCTCCCCGTTCCCCTTAGATCTCACCTCCCCATTATGTGACACCCCCACATTCCTTGGTCCGAGAACAGAATTTTCTGCCTTCCCCCTGTGGTGAATTTGGTGGCAGAGGGACAGTATTTAATCAGGCAGGAAGGCAGTGTGTGAGGACTCTGCCTCCACCCCAACTCCATGATGGGAAGACCCCTTGTCAAGTGATGCTCTTATGTGCCAATTATTGCTCACTTAAGTGCCATATTGCGATGCTACTGGCATCAACCCAGTGGTGGGCAGGGGGCTCGTTATGCAGGAGCACAATAAGCACAAACGCCTGAGGTGTTTGAGGGAGATGCCCTCGAGCACACTGTCTGATTAAGGAAAGCTGTCATGTGGAGAAAGTCCCCTCCAGAAACATACCTCCCATGTGAAACCCCTCCGCAGGACCCTGCTCCTCCATGATACCCCTCCGTCATTACCCATGGCCTGGAATACAGCAACTTGGGTGGGTGACATACCAGGAGCAGCCACCAACCACCTCAGCAGTGGTACTGCTGTTCAATAGAGCTGCCGTCCTCTGTTTGAGGACCTCCTCCCCTGGGGTCCTTGATCCCGGGAAAGACCAGCCTCTGGCTTGTCAAATTCCGGAGTGGTACGTGATGCGGCCAGCTTCCCAAAAAACAGTGAAGCTCTTGTTGGGTCTCCAACCAGCAGCTGAAACCTCTGTTGCCTTCATAATATTTCAGCCCTGGACTCTGGAATATCTGTGGTCCCAGTCCTGGCCACTGCTGCCGCTGGTTCTGTTGGGCCTGCAGATACTAGCTGACAGATTTCTGTGTTGTGACTTCCATTTGAGTGAGGGGTGGAATTTTAATGCTCCTTCCAGCGTTAAATGGCTACAGGGGTGCTGAGGTTGACAGGAATGCATTCCACATCGATTCTTCGTGTTGGAGTGATGGGGTTGAAAAACCCACCATCTGAAAAATCCTACCCCAAGCATTATTGCACACTGGGCTAAATCGCTGGCTTTGAAAGCAGACCAAGGCAGGCCAACAGCACAGTTCGATTCCTGTAACAGCCTCCCCGAACAGGCGCCGGAATGTGGCGACTAGGGGCATTATTGAATAAGTTACATTGTCCGGAAAATAGAAGGAGGCGGGCTGATGAGGAAAACATTGTAGAAATACAGTCGTGAGACAAAAAGGGAATTGATTTGAGTCGTAGTGAAGTAAAATAAGGGCAAAGGCTAGCGACATCAAAGCTCTTTGGAAAGCACCTTCCAAACCCACGACCACTACCATCCAGGAGAACAAGGGCAGCGGAACCATTGGAACACTGCCGCATGGGAATCCCCTCGAAGTCGCTCAACGTCCTCCTGACCTATCACAGTTCCTTCACTGTTGCTGGGTCAAAACCCTGGGATTGCCTCCCTAACAGATAGCACTGTGGGTGTACCTACACCACCTGGACTGCAGTGGTTCAAAAAGGCAACTCGCCACCACCTTTTCCAGGGAATGGGCAATAAATGCTGGCCTAGCCAGCAAAGCTCAAGTCTCATGAATGAATAATGAAAATGGAGAATAAATTGTGGTTCCGCACCAGTGTAGTGGCTTCTAGTTGACAGAATTAGGGCAGAAGCATTTTTTTTGTGTGTTTTGGCTACATTAACATATAAGGAGTTCTGAATTAAGATTTGATATCAGACCAGCATGGAGCCGAGAGAAGCAGTACAAAGTTTTTTTAAAATGTTTTTATTGAGGATATTTTGTAATATGCCGAAAAGGTAAGCGTACCAGCCTCCCTGAACCAGCCTCCCCGAACAGGCGCCGGAATGTGGCGACTAGGAGCTTTTCACAGTAACTTCATTTGAAGCCTACTTGTGACAATAAGTGATTTTCATTTCATTTCAAGCGTGGACATATATTGAAAATAAAAGAAAACTAAAGAGAAATATAGATACATTGGTCGACTTCCGTTATTTACATTGGATATCTTATGTTATTTACAATGGTTACAGCTTCTTGTTTTTCATTTTCCAGTAGGCGTTTGGTTCTGGTTGAATCCCCTACTCCCCTCTCCCCCTTTCTTGCTGACCCCCTCCCCCTCTGGTCATTTGGCGTGCCTTCTTCCCTCATCTGCTGTCATGTTCTATTCCAGTTGGGTTGGCGTGATGTCATATATTTTATTATTTGCTGGGCATGGTTGCATTCCACGCCTCCTTATTCCCCCCTCCCCCCCCCATTGTTGCGCCAGCTGCGACGGCACTTTGGGCTAACCAAGGAGGCCCGGCCAACCATGCCCATACATTCTGGTCTTGCCCAGACTTGTTGGGTTTTGGACAACCTTCTTCAAGGCAATGTCCAAGGTGGTGGGGATGAGGGTAGAGCCTTGCCCAAAAGTGGCGGTCTTCGGGATATCAGAACAGCCAGATCTCTTCATGGGGAGGAAGGCCGATGCCCTTGACTTTGCCTCCCAGATCGCCCGCTGTAGAATCCTGCTCGGCTGGCGATCAGCAGCACCACTCAAAGCTGCAGACTGGCTGTCCAACCTATCGGAATTTCTCCAGATGGAGAAAATTAAATTTGCCATCCGGGGGTCGGAAGAGGACTTCCACAAAACATGGGAGCCATTCGCCCAGTTGTTCTAAGACCTGTTTGGTCTTAAGGCCAACAGCCAATAAGCCACAGGAGGGGACAGGGTAGCAGTACAAAGTTAAGCCTGAGTGTCATCGGTATACACATTGAACTGAGCCCCATGGTGTGGATGAGTAATCAAGGGACAGTACATAGTGATCAAGCTGAGAGGGTCAAGGATGGAACTTTGCAGTGATGGCTCTGTGTAGAAATATTTTGAACAGATCAGACATGGCATTGTCTTGGCTAGCAGATAAGTAAGCTCCATTGGTCATAAAACGTATTTCTGTTTTAAAAATAAATTTAGAGTACCCAATTTCTTTTTTCCAATTAAGGGCCAATTTAGTGTGGCCAATCCACCTAACCTACACAACTTTGGGTTGTGGGGGTGAAACCCACGCAGACATGGGGAGAATGTGCAAACTCCACATGGACAAATACCCAGGGCCAGGATTCGAACCCGGGTCCTCAGTGCCGTAGGCAGCTGTTCTAACTACTGTGCCATCATGCCACCCATAAAACATATTTCAACAAGTGTAGAAGTAATTTTGTCCTGGGTCAGATGGTGTTTCAGTGTTCTTGGAAAACAGTTTTGATTCTTGTAAAACTGGCTGAAGAATCACTTAATGCATTGTTTTTTAAATTTAATATGATCAAATCTCAGCAAATTTTTCCTTGCATTATTAGTTGTGTTTATGAATATTGATATTGTTAAAGAGTGACTGGAAATGTAAATCAAGGGTAAATATTGAATTAAAAAGCCGGGTCTTGGTTAATTAAGAGAGTAAAATATTGGCTAATGTTGGGCGTTTATCCCAAATTCTTGCTGAGGAAGAAATGATTATAAACACATTTGCAGGAGTGATCTTTCTTTTTCAATTCTCTGCCCAAACGCAGGTCCAACCCACAGCACCAAAACTTCCATTTCAGATGGGTCGAGGAAAGAGATCCCAAATCCATCCCAGACAGAAAAGGGATTAAATCATGTTTTTTGAGGATGTAACCAGTGGAGTAGATAAAGATGAAATAGTGGATGTGATGTATTTGGATTTTCAAAAAGCTTTTGATGAAGTCCCACATAAGAGGCTACTGTGCCAAATTAAAGCAAATGGGATTGAGGCTAATATATTAGCATGGATTGAGAATTGGTTGGCAGACAGGAAACAGAGAGTCAGAATAAATAAGTCTTTTTCAAGTGGCAGGCAGTGATGAGTGGAATTTCTCAGGGATCAGTGCTTGGGCCCCAGCTATTCATAATTTACATCAATGATTTGGATAAAGGAACCAAAAGTAATACTTCAAAGTTTGCTGATGACATGAAACTTGGTGGGAAGGTAAGTGGTAAGGAGGATGTTAGGAGGCTTCTGGGTGATTTAGACAAGTTGAGCGAGTGAGCAAATGTGCGGCAGATGCAATGTAATATGGATAAATGTGAAGCTATCCACTTCTGATGGAGAAACATGATGGCAGAGTATTATTTAAATGGTGATAGATTGGGAAATGTTGACATTCAAAGGGACCTGGGTGTCCTAGTACACCAGTCACTGAAAGTAAGTATGCAAGTGCAGCAAGCAGATTGGAAGGAAATGGTATGTTGGCCTTTATTGCAAGAGGATTTGAGTACAGGAGCAAGGATGTCTTGCTACAATATCCTTGCCATGGAGGGAGCGCATCAAAGGTTGACCAGACTGATTACTGGGATGGCAGGATTGTTGTACGAGGAGCATTTGGGTCGACTGGACCAGTAATCACTGGAATTTAGAAGAATGAGGGGATCTCATTGACCTGTACAAAATTCAGACAGGGCTGCTCAGACTGGATTCAGGGATGTTGTTTTCTCTGTCTGGGGGGGATCGAGGACAAGGAGTCTCCGTGTCAGGGTAACGGGGTAGGCCATTTAGGACTTTGATGATGCAAAACCTCTTCACTGAGGGTGGTGAACCTGTGGAACCACAGAATGATGTGGAGGCCAAATCGCTGAATATATTTCCGCAGGAAGTAGATTTCTAGACTCTAAAGGTGTCAAGGGGATGGGGAGAGTGCTGGAGTACAGCGATGAAATAGAGGATCAGCCATGATCACGTTGAATAGCAGAGCAGGCTCCAATGGCCTACTCTTATTTTCTGTGTTGGCAGCCGAGGCAGATTGAGTGAATTCTACCGGGAGGACATAGGCACAAACCTTTTTGAAGGTGAAGTGAAACAGTTCATTAATTTAATTGATAATGATGATTTTAACAATACCTGTCACAAATGCTTCCCGTGAACGTTGTTTTTCTGTACTGAAAAGAGTTAGGAATTTTTTGCGGAGTACGATGAATCAGGAACCTTTGAGAAGTTCAGCAATACTGACAATTGAAAGTGCGATTTTGCAAGATTTTACCTACTATGATGTGATTGATAATTTTGTCAAGAAAACGTGTCGAAAAAAAAAGGGATCTAAATTGCCATGCCAACAAGGGGCAAAGCAAGAAAATCTTTAAAAATGTGTCCCTCTTCCATATTCTCTTGTTTAAATTCTGTTTTTCAAAATGGATTACTGCTGGTCTGATCTAATAACTCCAGCTGGTCAGGTGCCGATATTTCTAACCACTATCGCTCTCAAGACTGTACTTCAGGAAGTCTCTAGGACAAAGATCAGAATCCTGCCAGACAAATCCTGATATCGGACTTGGACTCGCTGCCCCCTCCACTCACGTGAATTTACAGCAATAACTTATTTGATTTTGTGAAAGGAAGTAAGGAAGTTAACTTTTGTCTTTGAAAGTGAATGAGACTTTGTGAATTGAATGGCAGCCGGTGCATCGCGTTGATTAGAATGTTTGCTCCTACACTGCACTGGCTCATTCTGTCCTGCACTGGGGGCAGGGAGGGTAAACAGGTGAGCTTTGGGGGACAGAAATGAAGGTGAGCGCAGTGCCTCACGAACTGTAAACCCTCCTTTGATACTCAATCTGGTCTACATTGACCATCCACCCCCTTTGATCTGTCACCAGGCTTTGGAGTGGGACTTGAACGTGAAGCCTCTGGCTCAGAAGGAGGGTATTACCCACTGTGCCACAAGACCTCCCAGGAATGGCACGACCACTAGAGGGCACTACACAACTAATTATAAAACCAGACACACACTGGACCCTCCCTCTCACTCCTGACAGGGATTGTGGGATTATCACCAGAATAGTTTAGATCTCAGGCTGGGTCACCACATGTGGCGTAGATCCGAGTTGTACAGTTAGTCATTATCACTGAGTTACGAGAGTTAGATCAGCAGAGTGTCGAACTCATTTATCTAGTTGTTGTTACTGAATAAATACTTTCAACTTACTTCAAAGACTGGAGTGTCTTTCAATGTCGTCTATGGTCAGTAGCAACTTATGTTAATCAAACAGCATAACATAACATGGTACCAGTAGTGGCTGCTGCATCTACCTAGGTAAATTGAGTACGTTTAGGGAAACAATCAAGACAGCTATTCGACAACAGAAGCATCCGGAATGACCCTGTCAAATCCAGGCACGATGGACAAACTACAAGCTCCTCATCACCTCAGGACCAACGGTAACCCTTTAGCTTTAGAAATAAACCAGCTGTACAGTAAGTGGTCCCCAATGACTGATTAATGAACTCAGAGTTGTGATTATAATTGTCTCTTTATAAAAACATATGCATAACAGCTAACGATGCGGTGAAGGGAATGGGGAACATTCAAAAATTCAGATTTGGAGAAATGGGGTTGGAGGGTTAGTGGACACGCTTTCTGCCACCCTGGGACTAGACCCTGGAATTTGCACCCCAATTCTCTTCTGCTCTCCGCCACTGCGTCCGTGAAGACCTTCCCTTAAACCCACCTCTTTCACCAAAAGTTCTCCTTCCCCCATATCTTCTTGGTGCCAATTGTTATGTGTTTATGTTTCTGTGAAGCATCTTGGAAATGTTTTATTACTTTAGAGCTTCCACATCAAAGCAAGTTCTGATATACAAAATAGTGAGACTGAGTTCAATGAATTAGTATTGAAAATAAAGGGAAAACAAGCAGTTTCAAGAAAATCAATTTCCGTAACATGTTCCAGCCACGTGTGGGATTTGGGAATTCAGAAATGTTTTGCAATACTGTTGAATGATTGACAATACGTTGCAATCCGCACATAACCTAGCTGCAGTCCTGACCTGTGTCCACTTGATGGCAGCAAACACTTGCCTATGTTGTTGTGATACACCTGACGTCCTCCTCATCCACTTTTCTCAGCCCAGCTTTTAGACAAATAAATACTTGGAGAAAGACTGGCGCTTGTGTATTTCAACAGATATTTCTGACATCTGACCCGCTCCCAGGTAATATCATGACTTCTGATATAGCAGCCACTCCTTATCCCTTCCTGATATAATGCAGGTGTTTACATGTTAATTTATCAGTGAGATGCTTGGTGTGCTGTGATAAAAGTTTGTTCGGGATCTAACGAGTTAACCAGATTAAGGAAGCAGTTGCTGAAGTGAGGTCATAAATGCCTCGACAGACTTTGCATTGAAATATTTCTTTATCGTGTCAGACTTCATTGCTTTTTTTTCTTTGTATTTTACAGGTTCATGTTTTGCATGCACATCAGATGATTGCAGCATCTGTTTTAACACATCTGTTGTTTATTAATCATGTACAAATGATCTTGTTCAATAAGCGTGTTAATTTCTTGCAGAGCGTGCTTTGTAAATCACATCCTTTGGCTGTGGCCTTTACAAAGTCTTGCAGCTTGGCATAAAAATGAATTAGTTCCCCTAAATCTGTTGAACTGCAAAAGTCTTTTGCTTCAAATTGTGGATACTGTTGCAGTGTGTGGAGAATACTTAACCTTGTCTGTCTTGTACAGGGCAATGTTCATCAAGGGAGAGAGGGACACTGAGCCAAAATAAGGATACGCAAAGATATGAATAAATAGTTGTTAGGGGGCTTTCGCGTCAGGGGAAGAGGTAGCTGGGCAAACTCTGGATGAGGCGTCCAGGGTGTAGAATGCAGTGACTGAGAAATTTGTCACAATTGATTCAACAGAGGGTGAAGTATTTTCGAATTAGAGAAATAGACCTTTTATTTTATTTTGGCCCACCCAGGGGATTACATGGCTACATTGTGTGGGACAGGTTGGACTGACCTGTCAGTCTTCTCTTGTCTTATATTGTTTGTATGTTGTTGTCCTTCTCGCATTTTATTCAGGGGTTTTGCACAGAATTTTGACGCAATTCTGGTTCATTATCTTTCTTACAATGCTGACTTTCTTCATCAAACTATTTTGCACCATCTTAACCCTTTAATTGGTTGATTTATTTTTGGTGGCTGGAAGGTACATATCACTAATTGTCCTGTTAGTTTTGTTCTAGGTCAATGCAGCCACTGTTGTCTGCAGTCAGCTGTGACGTGTGCAGTCACTTCAAGACCTTTCACAGCTCAACTTGCCCGCCCGCTGCATGAGATTGAATGGAATCTGGCATGCTGGCATTGCCAGGTTGCAGGTTTGGAGGGACAAGGTACCCAGGCACCAGGTTGCCTGTTCCAGAGGTTGGGACCGAGGGGCCTTGCCCATAAGAGGTGGGGAGGGAGATGGGGGGGCTCAAGGATGCTGGAAGAGATAAGTTGGGTGTCCAGAGGCCGCCATGGGGGTTGAAAGATCGGGGTTGCCTTTAGAAATGGTGCCCCAATCACGAGTAGTAAATGACTCAAAGAGTGGCCTTGATGGGGAGTTCCTCACAGCGGCTAAAAGAAACAACAAAGTGCGTTGAATAGCAGGGTCACCCTGCTAAACGCGCCATTCAGTGGCCTTTAACTTGAGTCTGCTGAATTGTGCCCAGCATTTCTCAGGGTTATGCACACTGGACCTGTGAAGGACCCGGACTCAATTATGTCTTTATCTCAGGCTAGGTGAACAAGTGAATGTAGAATTCTCTTTGCTCAGTCATCATGAGTCTGTTCTCTCTCAGATCAATGGCAGGTGCACAACTCCACTCTGGTGCCAGGAAACTGGGCCAGATTTTCTGAGGTACCAATTAGTTGCAGCCTGTAGCTGGGCCCTCGCAGGTTGCCAGGCTGTCAAAAGCTCCCTATATGGCAAAAAAACCATTATACTATTTGTAGACTTCCTGCGTTGCCATGCAAACTTGGAACGTGATATGACACAAGAGCAATTTTGGTAGTTGGAATGATGTTTGTAGTGTGCAAGGACTGGGACAGATGCTTAAAATGATTGTTAATGTAAGGAGAAAGGATTCCTCTTCATGAAGCTTCTGATGAATGGCTCTGGTGGCAGAGTTGAGGAGGTTTTGAAAAGGTGTGCCATTCGTCATGAAGACCCTGCCTGTGGAACTCGGGTTGCTGCTGCGCTGTTGCTGGATGAGGATCAAGCTAAATCCGAGAAGAGGAGCTGAAATCTTTTGTGAGGGAGACAGAGTTTTGACGAACTTTGTGACTGTGACTGATGACATATATGCTGAGTGGATTGTTAAGCCAATTTGTGAGATCTGTCAAGCTGTATCTGTCATGATATGAGAGGGATTGTGGTATTGAACTTCTGTATTAGAGACAATACGGTACACTCGCCACTTTGTTGGTTCACCTGATCTGGGAGTCGGAGGTCAGATGGTACTTTTAAATGTAAGCTGTAACCAGGTTGCAGGCCTGCAAGTGTGTATATATTCTGTTCTTAATAAAGTTAGTATCCAATATTTATATTAGTCATCCTGCAATATAACAATGGCACAGCATCTGCCATTTACTGTACAACGGTAGCACAAGTGACTAGCACTGTGGCTTCACAGCGCCAGGGTCCCAAGTTCAATTCCCCGCTGGGTCACTGTCTGTGCGGAGTCTGCACGTTCTCCCCATGTCTGCGTGGGTTTCCTCCGGGTGCTCCGGTTTCCTCCCACACACCAAAGACGTGCAGGTTAGGTGGATTGGCCATGATAAATTGCACTTTGTGTCCAAAAGATTAGGAGGGGTTATTGGGTTACGGGGATAGGGTGCAAGTGAGAGCTTAAGTGGGTCGGTGCAGACCCGATGGGCCAAATGGCCTCCTTCTGCACTGTATGTTCTATGTTCTACCCAGATGGCAAATATCTCTTATGCAATGTTGGTCAGTGGGAAATCCAAATCCCTCAGCTCTGCAGCTCAAAAGGGACACTGTCTAAGCAGGATATTCCTGCCCTCTGCTTCTTCCATCACATACCCTGCCTCACTTACAACTCCTATGAAGCTCCTTCGTGAAAGTGTCAATATGAATCCCCCCGGGTTGATGTGCTTTGCAAATAAGGCAGGCGCTGCGAGATGCCGGCATCTTCTAGTGGGAGCTGCAGCTTGTCCTCGGGGGATTCTTCCAGAAGCAGAAACTAGAAATAATAGAATGCTGGTGCCTACATTTCACGGCAATCGTCTGCACCACAATATTTGCCAGGGGAGGAAAAGTGGCAACTAGGAGGCCAAGGCTACCATTTGCAGCAATGCCTGACTAGCCTTGTCATTGACCTGTGTGGTAAGGCCGTTTTATATGGAGCAAGTAGCAGACAGTTACTGATGAAACTCTACTGGTTACGCTTGAGGGAACATCTAGTGAGTCATGACATCTGAAGCACTGCTTGAATATCCCTTGGGTTTGTTCGATCATTGCAGTTGTAACATGAGTTTATCTGGACCTGTATTTTGCTTCTGTCCATGGGGTGGCCAAAGGGTAGTGACACTGTGATGGTAATGCAGCAGAAGGCTGGGTGTTGTGTCCAGACGAGGCTTGTAGGTCAAGGGGCAGGCTCGGTGAGGCAGACCATTATCCCAGTTGTTTTTACACTGTCGAGGGAAATTGCCTCATTGTCCAATTCCTCTGGGTTATGAACATTAGAAAATACTATGGGAGGTAGGTCTCTTAACTACCTGGGGGCTGGAGCACAGTACAGTGAAGATCTAGGTGCTGTGTCGGAGTGCTTGTCTTAAAGATCCATTACTGGAGGCCACTTGGTTTGGACTTGAGTTATGCAAAATTGTGTTGGATAAAAGCACATGTTTGGTAAGTTAGTTAAGCCATAGAAGACTAAGAACCAAGTCTCAATCAGAAATGGGAATCCTGGCTGATTCCCTCCTCTCTAATCAGGATGTGGTGGGAAATTGCGATACTCCAGCACCATTCCAACTATGTTAGCGCAGACAAGGAATAATGGAACCTTCCAACACTTAAAAAGAAAACATATTGTGCAGTCAATTGAGATTCGCTTAAAATTCAGCCAAAGGGCTCACAAATGTCTCTGCTACATGGACTATATTAGACATCACTTGACTTTTCAGTATTTATTCAAACTGCGAATATAACAATGCACAATTACAATCGAGTATTTATTTGATTACGTTCTGTCACAGACAGTTACACTCAGGAAGTCCTTCAAGGAAGCCTTGGCACTTTAATGATATCATGGGAAACTATTGTACAAACACTTTCATTCCAAAGTCCCCCTTTCTGCTGCTATTGCTGAAGCAGTGCTTCATCTGCTTTATATTCAGGTTCTCATTTAAAAAAAAAAATCCAAACATTAACAGACTAAATAGACGAAGCAAGAAAGCCCACTGTCAGTGATTAGCCGGATTAAAGTACAAATGTAGCAATCTTATCATTTTGTGTGAAAGGAAATGGTGAATATCAACTTGTAAGTATGAAATTTCTTTCTGAAAACTAATTATAGAACCAAACGCATCTTTTTCCAGAACGCAGCTACTGCTAACATAAAAAACAGCTTTTTGTTGCACTGTGTGTGGCAGCATCTTCTGTGAGGTTTAATCTTGCCCTAAAATGGTGGTTGTGAATTTTGATCAAGACAGAACGTCCCTGATATTTTGATGAATTCAATGACTTTAAGAAGAAAATTGAAGCCCACTTGTTGAAGAAACTGCCCATTACTCACGATGGAAATGAAAATTGACCGGATTAATTAACAGGCGCCCAATTCACAGTGACCGTTTCACCCTTAGGTCATAAGTTCAAAAACTAGTCCATTGTAAATGAGGCTCCGAGCCTCGGGCCTAGTCTTGCTGTGAACATTCCACATTTTGAGAATGTGAAACTCGTTAGTAAAATTGAATGTGAAGTTTGGACTGTCTCCAGGATTTTCTATCCACTTGGGGAACTCCAAGTTGCTAACGCTGGCTTCAGACTGCAATTGCACCGTTACAGCAACAACAGGTGCAAAGTGCAAGTTGCCTGGCTTGGCCACTTCAAAGGGTATTGGCCACTGCACGGCATGAACTAGAATGATGTGTAGGCCAGACAAGGTAGACCCAGTAGGTTCCCTTCAGAACAACGGTGAACCAGCCATGTTCTAACAATGAAAAGGCCTCTTCCATGGTCATTTTATTCAGCTGCCAGCCAACAGATTGTCAGGCTTATTGATTCGAACTCATGTCATGGATGTTGCCTGTCTAGTACCACCACCGCTGTATTATGATATACTCAAATTAGCATTAATTGCAATCCAAACTGTCCTTCATAGTGTGCTGGGGTGTTTTGAGATGCAAATGATATTACAGGGCTGATTTCTTTACCGCACCCCGCTGGTAAGAAGCAGCACTCGCAAGGAACACATGGTCAGGAAACCGCAGACCTTGATTTCCCATTAAGCTCTTCTTAAGTGTGGCACAGTGGTTAACACTGCCATCACAGAGTGCCAGGGACCTGGACTCAATTCCGGCTTCGGGTGACTGTCTGTATGGAGTTTGCATTTTCTCCCCATGTCTGCGTGGATTTCCTCCGGGTGCTCTGGTTTCCACAGTCCAAAGATGTGCAGATTAGATGGATTGGCCAAGCTAAATTGCCCCTTAGTGTCCAGGGATGTTTAGGTTAGGTTAAAGGGTTATAGGAATACGCTGAGAAAGTGGGCTTGGGTGGAGTACTCTTTCAGAGGGTCAGTGCAGACTTGATGGGCCAATTGGCCTCTTTCTGCAGTAGCGATTCTATGGATTCTAAATCTGGGTCGAGGAAGAGGCTCAGGTAGAATGCCCTCAAACATGAATTGATCCCTCCACTCAATGGACCCAATGAAGGAATTGGCCTTAATTGTAGGTTAAATTCATTTTGTGCTATGGTAATGATGAAAAAATATTGTGGGATTTATGAAGTGAAAATTATAGAGCGAAAGTAAATTGTGTCACCTCAGTAAATGTTATTGTTAAGTCAGCTTTCCATCCCGTTCACACTACATCAATTACACAATTGTGGCACAATGACATTTGGATGTCACTAAGCACATTGCCACAGAAACACTATTCAGAATTAAGTCACGTGGTAAAGCTGAAACTTATATTGTTGAAGTTCACCGATGTCATTTTTATCGTGCCACAAGTTTTGTGACTAACCATCAGACCATAAGAAGTAGGAGCCGAAGTAGGCCATTCTGCCCATTGAGTCTGCTCTACCATTCAATGAGAGGTCCAAGAAGGTCCAGGAATTAAATTCTGCCTGGTATCTTTGGAAGAAGGTGACAGAGAAACCAATAAAAGAGTTAATTATAATTCAAATAAATTCACAGCCTTCAGCATATTTCTTGTACAATGTTTGTTTTATTCGTTTGATTGTGAACTATCTGACCTAACACAGCTGCTACATTTCCTATACAGCGGTTTCTATGACAACAGTCTTCGAAACACCTCAGAAGGATTTCAGAATTAGTTTCAATTATGCCCAGCAGGAGAACAAAAGTGCTTTCTTCCTGACAGTATTTTCCAGGTAAAGTATAATTTGGATTGATTGTTGTATTTGCCAAGAACTATTTAATTCATCTTTTTTACCTGAATGAACTTTGTTCACATCGAAGGAGGATGATAATAGGGACCGGGATATTTTAAATCTATTCACAAAGAATAAATTCCCATACTCAAGGACAGCATATAGATTTACATAGAATTTACAGTGCAGAAGGAGTCCATTCGGCCCATTGAGTCTGCACTGGCCTTTGGAAAGAACACACTACCTAAACCCACACCTCCGCCCTATCACCGTAACCCAGTAACCCCACCTAACGTTTGTTTGGACACTAAGGGCAATTTAGCGTGGCCACTCCACCTAACTTGCACATCTTTGGACTGTGAGAGGAAACCGGAGCACCCGGAGGAAACCCAAACAACACTGGTGGAACATGTAGACTCCGCACAGACAATGACCCAAGCCGGGAATCGAACATGGGACCCTTGAGCTGTGAAGCAACCTCTGCTAACCACTGTGCTACCGTGCCACTCACTAAATATATTAGATATTTAGAAATCCCTCTAAATTAAGTCTATAATGCCACTCCAAATTCACAAGAGAACTAGCTATTGCACCGTATATAGTTTATATCTCCCATTTCGGCTATACATACTTGCATTCTGATTGTGGAATTCATTCCTCCTGTTGAGACCTCCCATCTTTAGTTTTCATTTCAATCCAGACCTATTCACCGTGTCTTAGTATATGGACTAGCCACATGACCTACCTGGAAATATATCCTCAGTCTTTCTTTCATGGTGATTCAGAGGTGCCTGAGCTTAACAAAAATCATGTAGTTCACACCTAAGCGAACATATCTGCTCCAGGATGTGTATTGATGTATTCTGAAGATGCACGCAGGCTGCCGCATAAACTCAAGTAAGCGAAGTGGCATTGGGTGTAAAAGAGGAACCAAAGCAATGAATCACCCTTGTACGCTCTGATTATATTCAAAGAGGATTCGGAACACCTGTTTTACCAAGTAGAACTATACCACAGGATTTCACTTTTTAAAAACAAAATGCAAACTCTATGTATATAGAACAAATTAAAGCAAATAAGATGAGGTTAGCACTAAGGCGCATATGCCAGGTCAGGTCCTTAGGTTTATTTCTTACTTCCTCCAAGAAACCTCTGACCCGTTACGATGTATTGGTTATTTATTTCTCTATGAAACAACCATATATGTATGCCACAGTCCCCTGGAGATTACTTTAATTCTCCTCAGCTCCAGTTATTTTCAGAGGTAAAACTTTATTTCACCATCTTTTGAATGTAGATGCCTCAGAGTATTGTTCTGGTTACTTTTCTAATACTCCCAAGCTAATCTATAGGTTGTTTTCCTTGCCACAATATTCTGAGGATTACTGTAGCTTTTTCCAATATTTTCAAACTAGGCAATCCTTCGACTTCTGTTCCCTCCCAAATTTCAACTGAGATTAACCCTCACCTGCTGAATGACGAAGTCAATTTTTTGTGCTCTGCTTACAGCAAAGGCCTTGCTAACTCTCATTTACTTTTGCTCTGTTTTTAGTAAGCTGCAAACCACACTCGGTCCAAACTGCAACCAACTATCTGGGCAAACATCCTAAAAAATTTAAACCAAAGAACTTCCCTAAGCTCCACCTATCTCCAGGACAAAGCACCATGTGTTGGGTTGTTCTTGAATAGACCTTTAGATTACAAATCCCTCATTTAAAATTCCTTCCCTGATCTGCTGAAAGAAATGGACTTTTTGATCTTTCAGGATTTTAAACTAATTTAGTTCTAACTCTCGTAACAAAACCATTCTCTGGACTGCTGTTACTGCAATAATTGCAGATGCCATGGCTCCAGAAAAAGGGCAACAGATAGATCATCCGTTGTTTAAGTTTCTCCATGTGCTGTTTTATGATCTTACCCTTCTATCTATTCTCCTCTAAAGTCAACACAGTTCCACCCTTTTAAGTGCACCAATCTCCCTATTTTTTACAGTTAAAACTTGAATTCCTAAAACTAAAATTATATTCTGAAACACATGATGCATGAACTAAATATTTAGCAATGCCAGAGGAGGGTGAATGGAGTTAACAATGACGAAGTAGGATGCATACTTCCTCACTCCTTTTTTCAAAAATACACGGAAGAGGAAATTATGCAGAAAGTATTCCCTTTCGACTTTCCTTTACTTTTAAGATTCTGTTATACTCAAAAGGTTTATCTAATTCCATAAAAGTGGGAAGTTTCAATGCTGTAAGAGCAACAGCTTTGCTCTGTTCCTTTCCTGATTTCTTGTCTTTTGGCCAAAAATGTTGTGAATTTTGTGACCCACATCAAGAATTTGAGCTCACAATAGGATCAGAGGAGGGCTACTTAATCCCGGAACGCTTCTGCCACTTCATTAAATCATGGCTGATCTCCAACCTAATTCATTTACCTTTTCTCAATATCCCTTAGTACTTTTGGATAACAAAAATAGTTTATCTCGCGGCAATTTTCTTTTGCAGAAGGGAATTGCAAATTCCTACTACCCTTTATAGAATAGAATGAATTCCTACAGCACAGAAGGAGGCCATTTGGCCCAGCGAGTCTGCACCGACTGTCTGAAAGTGCATCCTACTTAGGCACACTCCTTCACCATATCCCCGTAACCCCATAACCCCATCTAACCTGCACCAAGGGGCAATTTAGCATGGTCAATCCACCTAACCTGCATTTCTTTGGACTGTGGGAGGAAACCAG
Organism: Scyliorhinus canicula; assembly: GCF_902713615.1. Lineage (NCBI taxonomy): Eukaryota > Metazoa > Chordata > Chondrichthyes > Carcharhiniformes > Scyliorhinidae > Scyliorhinus > Scyliorhinus canicula. The sequence goes on from NC_052156.1 coordinate 128,442,958, forward strand.
AGCACCCGGAGGAAATCCACGCAGACAGGGGAGAAAGTACAAACTCCACACAGACAGTAACCCAAGTGTTGGTGGCACTGTGAGGCAGCAGTGCTAGCCACTGTGCTGCCTTATGACTGTGCTGGACTTGTCTGGGATGTGCGTGCAAGTGTTTCTTAATTTTAGTCCCAGAAGGTCCAGCTCTAATTTTTCGACAATGTCTCCTCGTCCTGGACTCCTGCTCCCAGACCCTAACCTCCTATCTGCTCCCCTTGATATCTTGAAACTTTCCATTAAATCACCTGTTAACTCTAAATTTGAGAGAAATACAACCCTAGTTTGTGTCATTTCTTTTTAACCCTTGGAATCCAGGTACCATTCTAGTAAACTTCCTCTTCCCTCCCTTCATGACCAATATATCCTTCCTACGGTGTGGTATCCAGGACTGATCACAGTTCTCCAGGGGCAGTGATTAATGTACCTCGGCACTGGGGAGGAATCTGTTCTGGAAGTCAGTAGATTGTTTATGCCTTTGAAAGATGGTGAATAATAAGTGGTACAACTAGTTGACAGGAAGCTGGCCAACAGGATCAGGAGATGGTGAGCACCACAGCCATTCAGCTAATTAAGGTGGGCAAGGAGGTCACAGCCACTCATTTAAAGGGGCTTCTGGCAGGGAACTGGGGCAATGTGGTGATCCACCACTGTATATATGTGTGTGCCTGTATTAGGGGATGTACAGCAGTACCTGTATTACAGGTTTGTCGGTAAGACCCTGCCGGCTAGCTCCGCCCACAGGGAGCAGTATAAATATTCATGAGTTCTCCTGAGCTGCCATTCTACCAGTTGCAGTCGAAGGAATAACATCTCACGGTAATAAAGCCTCTCTTGTACCATTTCGAGTCTTTGCGTGCAATTGTTAGCGCATTAATTTATTACTGTGAGATTTTCCGCATCATGGTCATCAGAATTAAACCCGACCGCTTGCAGCTGGATCCGCAATCGCCGAACGCCAGAAAAGACTTTAACCACTGGCTGGCTTGCTTCGAGGCCTACATCACCTCAGTGGACCCTACACCATCGGAAGCTCAGAAAATTCAACTCCTCTACTCAAGGTTGAGCTCCAGCATGTTCCCGCTGATACAGGACGCGTCGAACTACGCACGCGCCATGGAACTTCTCAAAGAAAATTATGTCCAGTTGACAAACACTCTGCGAGGCATGTACTCGCCACTCGTGTCCAGCAACCGGGTGAGTCGATTAAGGACTTCTGGCGGGCCCTTATCCCTCTAGTACGGGACTGCGAGTGCCAGGCCATGGAACATTCCAATCTCCTCATGCGAGATGCTTTTGTGACGGGTATTGCATCGGACCCCATCCGGCAACAACTGCTGGAAGCCGACTGCTCGATCTAGCGGAGACAAAGACTTTAGCGCTCTCTATGACGGTTGCTTCCCGTAACGTACAATCCTACCCTGCCCGCCGCGCGGCCCACCCATCCTACCCCTCGTGGACCCCGCAACCGACACCCCCGACTGGGGCCGCTCCCGCCACACCGCGCACCCTGGGGGTCCCCGCTGCTACTTCTGCGGCCAGAAGATGCACCCCCGCCAGCGCTGCCCAGCCCGCGCGTGACCTGTAAATCCTGTGGCAAGAAAGGCCACTTTGCAGCGGTGTGTCAGGCCCGCGCAGTTGCCGCTATCGCACCCGACCTCTCCCCCTTTCCTCAGCCGATCGTGCAATGGGCCCCGCCGTCCGCTGCTCCCGGGGCCACGTGCGACCAGTGGGCGCCGCCATCTTCTCCCCCCAGGTCCATGTGCGGTCAGTGGGTGCCGCCATCTTTCGCTGCCCCCACAATGTGTGCACCATGAGCGCCGCCATCTTCCACCCCCGGGTCCACGTGCGATCAGTGGGCGCTGCCATCTTGCCCCGCCCCCACAACATGCGCTCCATGGTTACCGCCATCTTGCCCCGCCCCCACAACATGCACTGCATGGGCGCCGCCATCTTCTTCCCTGCAGGTACTTCGGACGCCGCCATTTTGTCCTCCCCTCATGGACTGGTCCATGGGTCCCGGGTCGCTGTCTCTACTTGTCGGACTCTTCGGACTCTTCGGATGATCGCCCGGCACTCGCCTCCATGATGCTCGACCAATCCCGTCCTCGCAACCTGGCTACCGCTTCAATGACGGTGCTCATCAGTGACCACGCGACCTACTGCCTACTTGACTCCGGGAGCACCGATAGCTTCATCCATCCGGACACGGTAAGGCGCTGCTCCCTTGCGGTCCCGCCAACCAGCGGATCTCCCTGGCCTCCGGATCCCACTCTGTCCCGATCCGGGGTTTCTGTCTGGTCAAACTCACCATACAAGGCGTTGAAATCAGCGGTTTCCGCCTGTATGTTCTCCCCAACCTCTGTGCGACACTTTTACTGGGCCTGGATTTCCAATGTAACCTCCAGAGCCTCACCCTCAAATTCGGCGGGCCCCTACCCCCACTCACCGTTTGCGGCCTCACGACCCTCAAGGTTGACCCTCCCTCCCTCTTTGCCAATCTGACTGCAGATTGCAAGCCCGTCGTCACCAGGAGCAGACGGTACAGCACCCAGGACAAGACCTTCATCAGGTCTGAAGTCCAGCGGCTGCTTCGGGAGGGTATTATCGAGGCCAGCAAGTGGTGGTGGTTAAAACTGGGGAGAAACACAGGATGGTCGTGGACTACAGCCAGACCATCAACCGGTACACGCAGCTCGACGCGTACCCCCTCCCTCGCATATCTGATATGGTAAATCAGATCGCACAGTACTGGGTCTTCTCAACAATTGACCTGAAATCCACCTACCACCAGCTCCCCATCCATAAATCAGACTGTCCCTACACTGCCTTCGAGGCGGACGGTCGACTCTATCAATTTCTTAGGGTTCCCTTCGGCGTCACTAATGGGGTCTCGGTATTTCAAAGAGAAATGGACCGAATGGTTGACAGGTACGGACTGCAGGCCACGTTTCCGTACTTAGACAAAGTCACCATCTGCGGCCACGACCAGCACGACCATGATGCCAACCTTGCCAAATTTCTCCACACCACATCTCTCCTCAACCTTGCTTATAACAAGGAGAAGTGCGTATTCAGCACAGACCACTTAGCCATCCTCGGCTACGTAGTCCAAAGCGGACTACTGGGGCCCGATCTCGACCGCATGCGCCCCCTCATGGAGCTTCACTTCCCCCACTGCCCCAAGGCTCTCAAACAATGCCTGGGGTTCTTTTCTTACTACGCCCAGTGGGTCCCACAATACGCGGACAAGGCTCGCCCACTGATCCAGTCCACACAATTTCCCCTCACGGTCGAGGCACAACAGGCCTTCGCCCATATTCGCTCAGATATAGCCAAGGCCGGGATGCACGCAGTAGACGAGACACTGCCCTTCCAAGTAGAGAGCGACGCTTCAGATGTCGCCCTTGCCGCCACTCTAAACCAGGCAGGCAGACCCGTGGCATTCTTTTTCCGCACCCTCCATGCCTCCGAAATTCGACATTCCTCTGTTGAAAAGGAGGCCCAGGCTATCGTTGAGGCTCACTCTCCTCACTGACCAATGGTCGGTAGCCTTCATGTTTAACAACACACAGCGGGGCAAGATCAAAAACGACAAAATCTTGTGGTGGAGAATCGAGCTCTCCACCTATAATTCCGAGATTTTGTATCGCTCCGGCAAGCTCAACGAGCCCCCAGACGCCCTCTCCCGAGGTACATGTGCCAGCGCACAAGTGAACCAGCTCTGTGCCCTGCACGATAGCCTTTGCCATCCGGGGGTCACTCGGTTGTACCACCTAGTCAAAGCCCGCAACCTGCCCTACTCCATCGAGGAAGTACGGACAGTCACCAGAGACTGCCAGGTCTGTGCGGAGTGCAAGCCGCACTTCTACCGGCCAGACCATGCGCGCCTGGTGAAAGCGTCCTGCCCCTTTTTAACGCCTCAGCATGGATTTCAAAGGGCCCCTCCCCTCCACCGACCGCAACACCTATATCCTTAGTGTGGTTGATGAATTCTCCAGGTTCCCCTTCGCCATCCCATGTCCGGATATGATGTCTGCCACCGTCATCAAGGCCCTCAATTCCATATTTGCTCTGTTCGGTTTCCCCGAGTACATCCACAGTGACAGGGGATCCTCATTCATGAGCGATGAGCTGCGTCAGTTCCTGCTCAGCAGGGGTATCGTCTCCAGCAGGACAACCAACTACAACCCCCGGGGAAACGGACAGGTGGAGAGGGAGAACGGGACCAGCTGGCCCTACGGTCCAGGAACCTCCCAGCCGCTCGCTGATGCAGGTCCTCCCTGACCCACTCCACTCTATTCAGTCACTGCTGTGTACCTCGATTAACAAGACACCCCATGAACGTGTTTTCACCTTCTCTAGGAAGTCTACATCCGGGGTGTCGCTCCCGACTTGGCTCGCAGCTCCAGGGCCGGTCCTACTGCATAGGCATGTCAGACTCCACAAGGCGGACCCTCTGGTGGATAGGGTATGCCTGCTCCACGCAAACCCCCAGTATGCCTACGTGGAGTTCCCCGACGGCCGCTAAGATACAGTCTCGTTCAGGGACCTGGCTCCCTCCGGTGCTGATCCCACGCCCACACACCTCCCCACCCACACGCCACCCTCCCCTTCCCCTATTTTTTTCCATTTAAAAGGATTCAAAGAAGTTCAAAATAGATAGAAGTGTGAGAAGGGATATACAATTTGAGCACATCAGAACTTTATGTTGAGATTTAGAAATGATTTAAATCAATTCAGTAGTTAAATTATTATTTTTAAATGTTTGTGGCAGTTCTTCTCAAGTACTTTGACCGGGAAGAAATAGCATTGGACTGCAGTTGAACTATAACCCTGTTGAACGTGAAGTGTTCAGGGACATATTGAGCATCAGGCATTTAACTCTCTGAGATGGTCGGGGGAATGGAGTCCGAAGAGCTGGAGAGGGCAAAAGATCAAGGATGGCCCAAGGTTTGATAGTGACTTCCTCCTCCAGTCTGTAAGTGATAAATGGGAGGCCTCCATGCCTGCTGACGGGAAGTGGAGAGTTCCCAGCCTGACCAAAGCAGCTTGGACTGAGGTGGCAGAGGAGGTCAGCAGCCTTGGGGTCATTGGGTCATCCAGAAAACCCGACTTCAGTACCACAAATGACTCAATTACTTTCTGAGATCTGCAAGGTGAAGTGAGCCACCATTCTTGAGATGGACATATATGGAAGTTTATGTTCTGGGTTCATTTTATGAGTGTCATGTGTTGCCCAAGTGTGTACGGCTGCAACAAGCACACATGACACTCGTCATAGCAATGGGGTTTATGAAGTGTTGGGGGGAGAGTGGGGGGCGGTGTTTGGAGATGCTGCAACTGTTAATTGCGGAGTAATATTTGGGAAAGTGTGCTGCTGACATATTGGCCATACATTTGGATGCAAGATTGTAGCGCATCATCATCATTAATTGCAGGAGAGAAAGCGGACTGGAAGGGGTGTGCGAACTGACCATATTGACTTGCATCGAGTGGCGGGTGCTGCAATGCTTGAAAACAGTTGAAGCGAGCTATGAGGAAGGCCCCGGGGTGGTTATATTTCAAGGGAGTATCTTTGTAATTCCACCAAACACTTGTTCAGAAGGGAGAGTGCATGAGGCTGAGAAAGCTCACATGCATTGGGGAAGAAGGTTTTCCTATATGTTGAATGTTTTAGGTTTGAACACTGAGTCACCGTGTTTGCAATGAGTGTCTTGGCTCACTCACCTCAAAGTTTTTTTAAAATTAAGGGGCAATTTAGCGTGGCCAATCCACCTACCCAGCACATCTTTGGGTTGTGGGGGTGAGACCCACCCAGATATGGGGAGAATGTGCAAACTCCACATGGACAGTGACCTGGAGCAGTGATCAAACCTGGGTCCGCGGCGCCATGAGGCAGCAGTGCTAACTACTGCGCCACCGGGTCGCCCTCCTCACCTCAAAGGTTGAAGATACCATTAACTTTTCTTCCTTTTGTTTCCTACATTGGTGAAACTTTAGCAGCTACTGAGACTAGCTCCAAGAAGGAAGAGGATGTCCTGGAGCGTGAAGCCCTGCACCCAGTACCAATGTAGATACATACTTTGGTGGGTATGCACGCCTCGGCTACAAGAGATATAGTAAGAAGTCTTACAACACCAGGTTAAAGTCCAACAGGTTTGTTTCAAACACGAGCTTTCGGAGCACGGCTCCTTCTTCAGGTGAATGGAAAGGCTTGTTCCAGAAATGTTTATATAGACACAGTCAGAGATGCCCCGGAATGCGAGCACCTGCAGGCAATCAAATCATCAAAGATGCAGAGAGAGAGGTAACTCCAGGTTAAAGAGGTGTGAATTGTCCCAAGCCAGTTCAGTCGGTAGGCCTCTGCAAGTCCAGGCTTGTTGGTGGGGGCCGAATGTAATGCGACATGAATCCCAGATCCCGGTTGAGTCCGCATTCATGCGTGCGGAACTTAGCTATAAGTTTTTGCTCAGCAATTTTGCGTTGTCGCGTCTCCTGAAGGCCTCCTTGTAGAATGCTGACCCGGAGATCAGAGGCTGAATGTCCTTGACTGCTGAAGTGTTCCCCAACTGGAAGGGAACAGTCCTGCCTGTTGATAGTCACACGATGCCCGTTTATTCGTTGTCGCAGTGTCTGCATGGTCTCGCCAATGTACCACGCTTCGGGACATCCTTTCCTGCAGCGTATGAGGTAGACTACATTGGTCGAGTCGCCGAGTATGCGCCGCGTACCTGGTGGGTGGTGTTTCCACGTGTAATGGTGGTGTCCATGTCGATGATCTGGCATGTCTTGCAGAGATTACCCTGGCAGGGTTTTGTGGTGTTGTGGTTGCTGTTCTGAAGGCTGGGTAATTTGCTGCAAACAATGGTTTGTTTGAGGTTGCGCGGTTGTTTGAAGGCCAGTAGTGGGGGTGTGGGGATGACCTTGGCAAGATGTCCATCCTCGCTGATGATGTGTTGGAGGCTGCGAAGAAGATGTCGTAGTTCCTCCGCCCCAGGAAAGTACTGGACGACGAAGGGTACACTGTCAGTGGTGTCCCGTGTTTGTCTTCTGAGGAGGTCGGTGCGGTTTTTTGCTGTGGCGCGGTGGAACTGTCGATCAATGAGTCGAGCGCCATATCCCGTTCGTACGAGGGCATCTTTCAGCATCTGTAGGTGTCTGTTGCGCTCCTCCTTGTCTGAGCAGATCCTGTGTATACGGAGGGCTTGTCCATAGGGGATGGCTTCTTTAATGTGTTTCGGGTGAAAGCTGGAGAAGTGGAGCATCGTGAGATTATCTGTGGGCTTGCGGTAAAGCGAGGTGCTGAGGTGACCGTCCTTGATGGAGACGAGTGTGTCCAAGAATGGAACTGAATTTGGAGAATAGTCCATGGTGAGTTTGATGGTGGGATGGAACTTATTGATGTCATCGTGTAGTCGTTTCAGTGATGTCTCGCCGTGGGTCCAAAGGAAAAAAATGTCATCGATGTATCTGGTGTATAGCATCGGTTGAAAGTCCTGTGTGGTGAGGAAGTCCTGTTCAAACTTGTGCATGAAGATGTTGGCATATTGAGGTGCAAATTTGGTCCCCATGGCTGTTCCGTGCGTCTGGATGAAGAATTTGTTGTCGAAGGTGAAGACGTTGTGGTCTAGAATGAAACGGATGAGTTGCAGAATTGCGTCTGGAGATTGGCAGTTGTCGGTGTTGAGGACTGAGGCTGTTGCAGCAATGCCGTCGTCATGGGGGATGCTGGTGTAGAGTGCCGAGACATCCATTGTGACGAGGAATGTTCCTGGTTCAACTGGTCCATGGGTGCTGAGTTTCTGTAGGAAGTCCGTCGTGTCGCGACAGAAGCTGGGTGTACCTTGTACGATGGGTTTCAAGATGCCCTCGATGTGGCGGAGAAACTACGACATCTTCTTCGCAGCCTCCAACACATCATCAGCGAGGATGGACATCTTGCCAAGGTCATCCCCACACCCCCACTACTGGCCTTCAAACAACCGCGCAACCTCAAACAAACCATTGTTTGCAGCAAATTACCCAGCCTTCAGAACAGCAACCACAACACCACAAAACCCTGCCAGGGTAATCTCTGCAAGACATGCCAGATCATCAACATGGACACCACCATTACACGTGGAAACACCACCCACCAGGTACGCGGCGCATACTCGTGCGACTCGACCAATGTAGTCTACCTCATACGCTGCAGGAAAGGATGTCCCGAAGCGTGGTACATTGGCGAGACCATGCAGACACTGCGACAACGAATAAACGGGCATCGTGCGACTATCAACAGGCAGGACTGTTCCCTTCCAGTTGGGGAACACTTCAGCAGTCAAGGACATTCAGCCTCTGATCTCCGGGTCAGCATTCTACAAGGAGGCCTTCAGGAGACGCGACAACGCAAAATTGCTGAGCAAAAACTTATAGCTAAGTTCCGCACGCATGAATGCGGACTCAACCGGGATCTGGGATTCATGTCGCATTACATTCGGCCCCCACCAACAAGCCTGGACTTGCAGAGGCCTACCGACTGAACTGGCTTGGGACAATTCACACCTCTTTAACCTGGAGTTACCTTTCTCTCTGCATCTTTGATGATTTGATTGCCTGCAGGTGCTCGCATTCCGGGGCATCTCTGACTGTGTCTATATAAACATTTCTGGAACAAGCCGTTCCATTCACCTGAAGAAGGAGCCGTGCTCCGAAAGCTCGTGTTTGAAACAAACCTGTTGGACTTTAACCTGGTGTTGTAAGACTTCTTACTGTGCTCACCCCAGTCCAACGCCGGCATCTCCACATCACAAGAGATATACACACTGGTCAAAGCATATCACAGTTACAAGCACAGCTGCTGGCCTCTGGCACTTGGAGAAGTGATATATCCATACATTTTATTATTATTGAGATTTGTGCATGTTGCTGAGTTATTGGCCAGAATCTTATGTTCGGGGGTTAAGCATGAGGTCGACCCGGACAAATATAAAATTTCATCAAATTACATCGGGAGTGCTTCCCAACTGAAGAGATCTACCATGTGGAATTCGTGAAGTCTTGCGACACTAAAGCTCAGAAGAAATTTGAATTAAACTTCTCAGATGCAAACAAGAATCTTTATTGCCTCGATTTGATTACAATTAGGAGAAACTTAAATCTATTCTCAATAAAGTCTGGCTAGCAAAGGACTTAAAGAGAAGTAACTTGTACACAATTTAACTTTCAAAATAATGCAGAAATGGTTTCTTGCTTACGGCAAAACAGCTTGCATTTACTTCAAGAGTTATAGAATAGAATAGAATAGAATAAAACAGCACAGAACAGGCCCTTCGGCCCTCGATGTTGTGCCGAGCAATGATCACCCTACTTAAACCCACGTAACCCGTATACCCGTAACCCAACAATCCCCCCATTAACCTTACACTACGGGCAATTTAGCATGGCCAATCCACCTAACCCGCACATCTTTGGACTGTGGGAGGAAACCGGAGCACCCGGAGGAAACCCACGCACACACGGGGAGGACGTGCAGACTCCACACAGACAGTGACCCAGCCGGGAATCGAACCTGGGACCCTGGAGCTGTGAAGCATTGATGCTAACCACCATGCTACCGTGAGGCCCCCAAAGTTAGAGTGGAAAAGTGAAAATATGAAAAATAGAGATAGCGAATAGTTAGATCAAAGTATAGGATGATCCCGGAATAAAGATGGCCGCACGGACCATCATGTTTAAAGGAAATCTTATCAGTCTTGAGCCATCTATCTACATCTCTATGTCGTCCTAATTGGTTTGGGTTAGAATCAAATACATTTGATTCGATGGTTAACTGTCAATCCTTAATGTGCAATATAAGTTCTGAATGTTTCATATTTGAATATTTGTGTATGTTATGGAATGCGCATGCGTGCTTTTATCATGACTGGTTTCCACTGGTTTTCTGCTGACTTCAGCGAGGGTAACGCTGAAGATGCCATTACGCAGTGGCTAAAGCAGTGTTCTTCAAAGTCGAGGGCGCAACCCGTGGCTGTGGGTCGCGGGCGGGTGTCACGAGGGTCGCAGAGCCGTTGTCCGCGGCCCTCCCGATTGCACAAATCCCTGCGCAGCAGCCAGCTTTTAATAAAGCCGGCTGCAAGCGGCCGGGAACATGTCATAAAACAATTTGGCCGCATTGCGCATGCGCGCATGATGATTGGCGCGCATGCGCATTCCGCGAGCATGTCAAATAAAATAGGCCGCATTGCGCATGCGCGCACGATGATCGATCCACATTCGCAAATCGGGCATGCATGCGGAATGCAGCCGCTATTTTTTAAAATGGTTGCAGCTTTTTGTTTTACAAGTTCTGTAGCGGTTTTTATTCATTTATTTTATTCATTTAATTTTTATTTTTTCATTTATTTTATTCATTTTATATTTTTTTACAAGTTCAGGGGAGTTTTATTCATTTTTTTCATTTATTTTATTCATTTTATTCTTTTTTACAAGTTCAGGGGGGTTTTATTCATTTTTTTCATTTATTTTATTCATTTTATTTTTTTTACAAGTTCGGGGGGGAGCGTTATTTGATAAAATTTTACAGGAAAAAAATTCAGAACTTTGGACAGATGGAGACTCCATACTTTCCGACACAGGAAGGCTTCACCTTCATCCAACAGGTTCCATTGGAGGTGCGTGTACGAGGCCCAAAGGACCCAAAACCATTTCCTCCATTTTTATCAGCAGCAAATAAGGTAAGAGAAAATGGTGGGTCACGCAGGTCGGCCGGCGTGGGTCGCGAAGATCGGCCGGCGTGGGTCGCGAAGGTTGGCCGGCGTGTGCCACGAAGGTCGGCCTGGTTGGGTCACGAAGGTTGGCCGGTTGGTAAAAATGGGTCCCCTGAAAAAAAAGTTGAAGAACACTGGGCTAAAGTGTGCAAGCAGTGCACTAACTACCCCCAAATATCTGAGGTCCAGTGCAGCAGGTGGCTACACCTCTTCAGGGACACAGTTACATCCACTTGTGACATGATAGGTCCCAAAGTCATCTCCAACAGCATGGGCAGACATCCCATTTGATGGCTTTGAAGGTTAGTGGCACTCAACTTTCCTGCCTCTTTTCAGGGCTCAGCGGAGGATCTGCACAGCGTTTCTCAGTCAGCCTCATATATGTTGAGCTGGTGACTGATGCCATCTTTAGACATGCCCACACATTCATTCACTACTGAAAAGATGATGGCAGCCAGGGGGAGAGAACTCAAGACTTTGCATCATTGGCTGAGTTCCCTCACATCCAGGGTGCTATAGATTGCACGCATGCATGACCATCAAAGCACCAACAGAAGAGCTGAGAGCTTTTATAAACAGAAAGGGACTCCACTTGCTGAATGTTCAGACCATCTGTGACCACAGGACACAGATTCTCAAAGTTTGTGCCCGTTAACCTGGGAGTTCACACGATTCCTACATTTTGCAGCTCTCTCAGGTACCAAGGCAGTTCCCAACTCCAGTAAGATTAGATGGATGGTTCCTGGGTGACCAAGGCTATCCTTTGAAATGTCCTCCAGAGTGTCTCACTCATAGTTGGGCCATTTTGTACCTTACATAGCCTGGCTCTGGGAAAGGGGGTACCCAGTGAAGGCTCCGGACAGTGAGGCAGCTCCATAGGCCAGGGAGGATGACTCTACTGATGGGTCAGAGGAAGAGCCTGAGGAAGGCACAGGTTGAGGACATTGAGGCAGACACAGGAACTTTCAGGGGGGACAGGAACACCATGAATGCTTTGATCTTGCAAACCTCCAGCTAGGTATCCAGGCATCAATGCCTATTCAAACCAATGGTACTGTGTCCTTTGAAAAAAACAATTAAATGAGAACCCAACCCAGAAGAGCAGCACCACATAACATCATACAGTTACAAACCTGTGAGGCATCTGGCACCAATTGCAACCATCAAGCCAACTCAGCCCATTAAAGTAAAGAAGATATTTATGTTACTTCAGAAAAAGAACATACAAATTTGCCATTCCTCACAAAACCTGCAAAATACTGAACGCAAACAAAGACACCATGACACACACCTTCTGGTGCCTCCTTCATCCATCACACTGGCAGTAACCTCCTGAGGCCAGCCCGGGACCTTTGATTCTGTTCCTGCAGCTGCCTCTCCATGAGAATGGCCACTTTTAATGGAAGAACATAAGAACTAGGAGCAGGAGTAGGCCATCTGGCCCCTCGAGCCTGCTCCGTCATTCAATGAGATCATGGTTGATCTTTTGTGGACTCAGCTCCACTTTCCGGCCTGAACACCATAACCCTTAATCCCTTTATTCGTCAAAAAACTATCTATCTTTACCTTAAAAACATTTAATGAAGCAACCTCAACTGCTTCACTATGAATTCCATAGATTCACAACCCTTTGGGTGAAGAAGTTCCTCCTAAACTCGGTCCTAAATCTATTTCCCCTTATTTTGAGGCTATGCCCCCTAGTTCTGCTTTCACCTGCCAGTGGAAACAACCTGCCCGCATCTATCCTATCTATTCCTTTCATAATTTTATATGTTTCTATAAGATCACCCCTCATCCTTCTAAATTCCAATGAGTAAAGTCCCAGTCTACTCAACCTCTCCTCATAATCCACACCCTGCAGCTCTGGGATTAACTGAGTGAATCTCCTCTGCACACCCTCCAGCGCCAATACGTCCTTTCTCAGGTAAGGAGACCAAAACTGAACACAATACTCTAGGAGTGGCCTCGCTAACACCTTATACAATTGCAGCATAACCTCCCTAGTCTTAAACTCCATCCCTCGAGCAATGAAGGACAAAACTCCATTTGCCTTCTTAATCACCTGTTGCACCTGCAAACCAACTTTTTGTGACTCATGCAATAGCACACCCAGGTCTCTCTGCACAGCAGCATGTTTTAATATTTTATCATTTAAATAATAATCCTTTTTGCTGTTATTCCTACCAAAATGGATAACCTCACATTTGTCAACATTGTATTCCATCTGCCAGACCCTAGCCCATTCACTTAACCTATCCAAATCCCTCTGCAAACTTCCGGTATCCTCTGCACTTTTTGCTTTACCACTCACCTTAGTGTCGTCTGCAAACTTGGACACATTGCCCTTGGTCCCCAACTCCAAATCATCTATGTAAATTGTAAACAATTGTGGGCCCAACACTGATCCCTGAGGGACACCACTACCTACTGATTGCCAACCAGAGAAACACCCATTAATCCCCACTCTTTGCTTTCTATTAATTATCCAATCCTCTATCCATGCTACTACTTTACCCTTAATGCCATGCATCTTTATCTTATGCAGTAACCTTTTGTGTGGCACTTTGTCAAAAGCTTTCTGGAAATCCAGATATACCACATCCATTGGCTCCCCGTTATCTACCACACTGGTAATGTCCTCAAAAAATTCCACTAAATTAGTTAGGCACGACCTGCCCTTTATGAACACATGCTGCATCTGCCCAATGGGACAATTTCCATCCAGATGCCTCGCTATTTCTTCCTTGATGATAGATTCCAGCATCTTCCCTACTACTGAAGTTAAGCTCACTGGCCTATAATTACCCGCTCTCTGCCTACCTCCTTTTTCAAACAGTGGTGTCACGTTTGCTAATTTCCAATCCGCCGGGACCACCCTAGAGTCTAGTGAATTTCGGTAAATTATCACTAGTGCATTTGCAATTTCCCTAGCCATCTCTTTTAGCACTCTGGGATGCATTCCATCAGGGCCAGGAGACTTGTCTACCTTTAGCCCCATTAGCTTGCCCATCACTACCTCCTTAGTGATAACAATCATCTCAAGGTCCTCACCTGTCATAGCCTCATTTCCATCAGTCACTGGCATGTTATTTGTGTCTTCCACTGTGAAGACCGACCCAAAAAACCTGTTCAGTTCCTCAACAATTTCCTCATCTCCCAGTATTAAACCTCCCTTCTCATCTTCTAAATGACCAATATTTACCTTAGCCACTCTTTTTTGTTTATATATGTATAGAAACTTTTACTATCTGTTTTTATATTCTGGGCAAGTTAACTCTCATACTCTATCTTACTCTTCTTTATAGCTTTTTTAGTAGCATTCTGTTGCCCCCTATTGATTTCCCAGTCCTCTAGTCTCCCACTAATCTTTGCCATTTTGTATGCTTGTTTCTTCAATTTGATACTCTCCCTTATTTCCTGAGACATGCACGGTCGATTTTCCCTCTTTCTACCGTCCTTCCTTTTTGTTGGTATAAACCTTTGCTGAGCACTGTGAAAAATCGCTTGGAAGGTTCTCCACTGTTCCTCAACTGTTTCACCATAAAGTCTTTGCTCCCAATCTACCTTAGCTAGCTCTTCTCATCCCATTTTAATCTCCTTTGTTTAAGCACAAAACACCAGTATTTGATTTTACCTTCTCACCCTCCATCTGTATTTTAAATTCCACCATATTGTGATCGCGCCTTCCGAGAGGATCCCTAACTATGAGATCATTAATCAATCCTGTCTCGTTACACAGGACCAGATCTAGGACCGGTTGTTCCCTCGTAGGTTCCATTACATACTGTTCTAGGAAACTATCATGGATACATTCTATAAACTCCTCCTCAAGGTTGCCTTGACCGACCTGGTAAAACCAATCAACATGTAGATTAAAATTCCCCATGTTAACTGCTGTACCATTTCTACATGCATCAGTTATTTCTTTGTTTATTGCCTGCCCCACCATAATGTTACTATTTGGTGACCTATAGACTACTCCTATCAGTGACTTTTTCGCCTTACTATTCCTGATTTCCACCCAAATGGATTCAACCTTATCCTCCATAGCACCGATGTCATCCCTTACTATTGCCCGGATGTCATCCTTAAATAACAGAGCAACACCACCTCCCTTACCATCCACTCTGTCCTTCCGAATAGTTTGATACCCTTGGATGTTTAACTCATTTAACCATCCTTTAACCATGTTTCAGTAATGGCCACTAAATCATCGTCATTCATGATGATTTGCGCCATCAACTCATTTACCTTATTCCGAATACTATGAGACATTTTGTCGGTGTTAGGAGTCAATGCAGTACACCCCTGCATGGACACCTCCATGGTGGAGAGCATGTCACACACATCCTCGTGGATCTCGGACAGATCTCCCCTGCATCCCATTGGATATCCAGCAGCTAGCATTTGATGGCCAACTTCAGAGGCTCACCGTCTGCATCAGACTCAGCCTGGTCCTGGTCCCACTGTCAGCGCTCTGGCACCTCTCTGCCTCTGCCATCTCCTCACGAGTGTGAAGTACTCTCACCACTGTGCACTGCCTGGAACCAACAGCCTAATGCCCATGTGAGTGAGTATCTGCGCTGGTGCCTGGTTCTGAGAGACTCGATGATGCAGGTGTAGGAGCGATGTCTTCCTGGGAGCTTGATGCAGGTTCCTGAGGTTCACCTGTGGCTCCTGTAGATGGGCATTTGTGGAAGGCAAGTACAAAATGTGTAAATTCAATCACCAAATAATCACTACATACTGGACAGGCTGAGGAGGCAATGGGAACCTGGTGCCATCTGCATTGGAGCTTCAATGGGTGCTCTGGTTGTGATAGCTCACTTTCTGATGAGAGGAAAGTATAATGTTTCCCATGCATCCGTATTTGGGACCTGCACTCTCAACTTCATCCGAGATCTCTGCCTCACCATGACAGGAAGAGTACGATGGCACCCCAGCTCCAGCGCATCACTTTCTCATGCTTTGTTAACAGAAGCAGATTTAGTACTCTTCTTGGACCTTTGTAAGAGCTTTTACTTTCTTTTGCAACTGTTTAACCTTTTCTCTACATTCTAGATTCTTGATTTTTATTTCAGTCAGGTCATTTTTTAATAACTCAATGGTTCTCCGTAGGTTTGAAACAGCCAGTGCTTTTCCATTTAGTTCCTTGATCTTCAGTGTTGGATTTACATGTTACAAATCTTTTTCTGTCTTTTTTTTTCTATCTGCAGCAGTGTTTTGTTCTTATCCTTCATTTTGGCTTCACTGTCAGCCAGGTTTGGCTTCAGGTGTTTTAACTCATTTCAGTTTACTAAATGTGCTATCCATGACTTCATTATCCGTTCACAACTTGTAAAGCTCTACTGCATTTCCTTTCACTACCTCCTCTATTCCATTCAGCTGCTTCTTCAGTTGTTCAGTCTCTTTCTTTACCTCTTGGCTTCCTCCTCGAATATTGAACCTTGCTGAGTATTTTCCAACTGGTTCTTCAGTTCATTCAGAGTGACATTAAATTCATTTTGCTTCTCTCTGTAATTTTAGGAACGAACTTTGATCCGAGGGATCCTTGTCACATGCGAAGGTTTTTCAAGAGGTTTTCCTTTTCTTTCTGAAGCCCAATTGCTTCATTTGAGTTCTCTTATAATTTGACAGAGTCTCCTTAACGTCTTTCTGCTGTTCATGGCAGTCTTCATTTCTTCAGTCTACTGAAGGTTTATGTACTCCATTTGCATTTGATCTCGAAAGAGGATTAGCTGCTCTTTCAACTCTTTGCTTTCTTCTTGACCCCTTACCAACACATGCTGTACTTCAGCGCATTGCTTTGTCACAGCGGATAGTTCCAACACAACTTCTCTTACAAATTATTCAACATCTTTTTGAACTCCATGTTTTTCCATAGCCTCATATTAATTCATCAAAGAGTCTTTTAGGGCAGCAATTTAGTTGAGTACCGTCGAAGTACTCTGACTGTTGTGCCTGGCAGTTCTTCTGGTTGAGTTCTCTTAATATATTAATCTTTATTAGTGTCACAAGTAGGCTTACATTAACACTGCAATGAAGTTACTGTGAAAATCCCCTAGTCACTATACTATGGCGCCTCCGACTCTTCCATTTTCCATATCTTTCCTGTTGACTTTATAACCTGATATGTTTAGTTCCCAGCCATGACTGTCTTGAAGTTACGTCTCAGTAATTGGCCCTCCAAGTTGAACGTAACACTCCCGTGCAGTACCAAGAGATGCTGTTTTGTTAGAGGTGCCACCCTCTGGAAGGACCTATCTGCCTATCCTGTGGTTCAGGAGAACATTAAATAAAACACTAAACTATTCAAAGGGGAGCCAAGAGCCCTCCTGATATTACAGCCAATGTACTTTCTTCGACCAAATACCCAGTAAATGAATTTGATCATCTCATTGTTAATGAAAAACCAATTAAGTTTGCAAATCAGGACTTGCAAACATGCAGACGAACAGTATCTGGGTAAGAAGGAAACTCGCTATATGCTAGACGGTATGTTATCTTTATAAATCATGCTGACTGCCAATTAACTAAGCAGTGAATAACATCTGAAAGTGGCCTGGTATCCTGAATTGTTAATGCTATAGTACATTTGGAAATAAAACATGAAATTATGTATGATTGTATGATTGCTGCCTCACTATTGTAACAGGAAAACAAGCGGTGTTGCTGAATAATTTGAAAGCTTCGGGTTTGAAAGTTTTTATCTCATCAACTCCGCCTGTTTTTCATCCTTCAAAGTATCTGCATTTCTTCCCCACTAAATGTCCTCTGGGATTGTTTGCAGCTGTTTTTGGATTCTCCACATCTCCCTCTATTTCCACACTGGGACCATTCACCAGAGGGTACACTGGTACACATCATTCTTCCTATTTCATTTCATTTCGGCTTTCTCTTCAAGAGCTCCAGTTTTTGCCGGGAAGCCAACGAGCGAGTTGTAAGTGTTCATCCCGGCAATGTGATTTCATTTACATGCAACAATGAAAGCATTTTGTTGCGGTCAGCAGGGAACATTATTAATGCGGATACTTAGCTGGGATGAACAGAGAAGCTTGAATCAACTATATGCAACAACAAAAAATGACCAGGTTTAACAGATTGTTCGCACCGGCAGGCTTTCTTCATTGTTCATTAAAATTGCATTTCTCCTCTCATTTCTAACTCTATCTGAGTTTGGTGAAAGAAAAGGTAAAGGAAATGCTTCAAATAGGCATGGTCTTGAAACCAGTGCATATGAAATATTCTAGAATGATTTATCCAAAAATGACATTTGGATATACATTTGATTTACTGTTGTACATCACCTTGCCGTTATGTAAGTGCAATCTTTCTCCCTAGTTACTAAAGTTCTAATGATCGTAGTCATTCCGTTTTATTATGTTAGAATAGATTTCACTATCCCTTTGTGATCAATCATATCTCTCTCTCCCTTTCTACATTGCCACATGCATCAAGTGGTCGTCCTGTACTGATGCACATTCTAGACACTGTCAGTTTATTTCAATGCAGAGCTTGTAGTAATTTATTTTAATCATATTTCTGAAGTGGAATATTTCCCAGCGAGTCTTATGAGATCAGAATGTGATACACAATTCCTCCTGGGGGTTTCTTACATCTGAACAAAATTTTCCTTGACGGATGAGCTTATCTTTTTCTCCTCTTTGTGCTGACTGTCCTGCCTACTGCACTTCCCCGAATTTAACGTACTGTATACAAGGGTAGTAACAAAATTCAATTACTGCCTGTCAATGTTACTTACGTTGGCTTGGAGCCCAGTGAGCAGAATCAGTTCATTGGGGTTTTATTAATACAATTTTAATTACTTTATTGTTCTATTAACACATAAATCCTTTTAATGCATTTTGATAAAAAAAAGTCAACTGTTCACAAAAGAACAATATACTGCAGATTTATGTGACGGTCTTAAAAAGATTCTTGGTTTTATGTGATTGAGTGACACAGTTTGTTAAAGAGGCAGCACTTTGCCCAGGTGGGATATAGAATCACACACACCGTCCCTCACACTCAATCTCGGCTGTTCCTTGGAGAGGAAGCAGTGAAAGAAGGCAAGGTCACTTCGACACTGGGAGCGAGTAGAAATTGGAATTCCCCCATCTTCCCCTCACATACCACCTGGCAGCTAGTTCCAAAGTAACATTGATGAAGAGCTGAAAGTAAGTCGTCTGGTCAGTCTCTCGAGGCGGAAGTAAACCAAGAACAGGGTAAAAGAAGAAAATAAATTCCCCTTACAACAAAATAGAACAAAATCCTGAAAGCACAATTGTGACCTCAGTTTTCCCTATTTTATTGCCATTCATTAATTTAGATACCTGGCCGAAGACTTTAGTTAATGTATGTCATCTAATTCAACAATTTATTTTGCTTGAGGGATCTTTTAATGCTCAGAAGACTTACCGATGTTTAATTCAGAAGCTTTTAACATTCATTGGAGGCATGAAGAAAATGGTCTGTTAATTTGCTTGCTCTCTAGTGCAGATTACAAACTGCCCCCACCTCCTAACTCACAGGTTGAGAGGACTAATCGGTATTGGATGTCATCATGAGGTAAGTCCAAAGAGGGAATTCTCTGGCCAGGCAAATTTAGCCAAGGGCCGCATGATAAGTGTGGATGGCCAGAGGAGTTGGGCCTGGACGTGTAGGTGGGTGTTGTAAAATGCCTTTAAGGGAGAGCAACAAAACATCACTGGAAGGAAATGGTATCATGTGATCCAGTCTTAGTTTCACTTTTGCTTTCGAGCAGAGCACACACACACAGATCTGCTGCTCCTATGTTCAAGATTTCTACCTATGTATAAATATTACCATTTGCGTTGTCTAAATAAATGAGCCCGCCATGTGTTACACAATCCCTTACGAGTGATTATAGCATTATAACTTCATATCATTATACAACACAACACTGGGGTGTGGGGAGGGCCGATGGTGGCTGGCAACAACACTCACTTTTAATGTGTAGTCATGAGAAATGAAGAGATAGGAAAATCAGGCCCATTTGACACCATTGGCCAAAGTTAAAATAGCATCCAAGAAGATCAGCTTCGGAAAAGAAGTTAATTGATTTTGAATATTTAAAGCGGAATGGTGCCCTCTCAAGGGAAGAACATATACAAGACATTAGTTAGGTCCCAGCTAGGACATTGTGTACAGTTCTGGGTGCTACACTATAGGGAGGTTACATTGGAGAGAGTGCAGAAGAGGTTTACAAGGATGGTTCCAGGGGCGAGGAACCTCTGTTCTGAAGATAGATTGGAAAGGTTGTGACTGTTCTCCTTGGAGAGAAGAAGGCCGAGAGGAGATTTGATAGAGATGTTCAAAATCATGAGGGAGCTGGACAGAGTAGATAGGGAGAAACTGTTCCCGCTCGTAAAAGGATCAAGAACAAGAGGGCACAGATTTAAAGTGATTTGCAAAAGAAGCAAATGCGATGTGAGAAAAACCTTTTCACCCAGCGAGTGTTTCGGGTTTGGAATGCACTGCCTGGGAATGTGGTGGACGCAGGTTCCATTGAGGCAGTCGAGAGGACATTAGATGATTACTTGAATAGAAACAATGAGCAGGGTTATGTGGACAAGGTGGGGGAATGGCACTAAGTCATGATGTGCTTGTGGAGAGCCGGTGCTGCTAAAGGGCCTCCTCCTGTACCATAACAATTCTGTGATGCTGTGAAGATACATTTCTAAAAGTGCCTTACTGCTGGTGCACTTTGTATTGGAGTGGTGAATCAGGAAGAGAATCTATTTGATCCAGTATTTGTAGTGAGCTTATGACATCCGAAAATTACACTTTGGGGAACATTTGAGCATCTATGATCAAATAATAATTTGACTTGATATTGCAGTTGAAGCATGCAAAAAGAAGAAAGACTGATCCCAGGATGTTTAAGACTATTCATGAGTAAAAAGGGAGAATGGCATGAGAAATATCAAAGAGAAAAACACCACAAGAAATGGCTTTCTTTTCAACATTGCAAATAAAATTTACATGAGATAGAAGCTAAAACTAACCTTACAATTTGAAACCAATAAAACGCACAAAGGAAAAATGAGAAAATAGTAATATTCAGAAATATTGAATAATATTGCTTTAAAAAATAAATGATGATGAGAAGAAATGAAAGAAATTATTGGAGCACCAGAATAAAAGATAGGAGCTCCGACTTTAACTCTCGGGTGAATTATGTGGGCACCGCCACGACTGGAAGCGAAACATCCTGAGTTCAAGATGCCAGCCCACTTTGCTGGGAAAGGCTAAATCCTTGGCCTCATGCATATGCCCCTGGTGAGTTCACTGGGTACGATTCAACCGAAAATTTCTAGGGGCGGGATTTACTGACCACCCCACCGCGTGATTATTGGCGGCAGAGGTAGCCCGCCAGCAGGATCCATCAGTCCCGCCGTTGTCAACAGCAGTTCCCGTTGACAGCACCCCTCGTTGCTGGGAAACCCGTGCGCCAGTGTGGGACTGGAATTTCCCGTGAACAGCTGGTAAATCCTGCACTAAGTTTCATTTTGGGCGTGTTTGGTGGGGTGTTTCCCGCCGGCTTTTTGGATGAGATCCACACAGGTGTTCACCCACACTTGGTCGTTTTTTTTGGGCCTTGGGCAGTTTCAGCCCGGTCCAGCCCACATAGAACTTTTTGAGCAGCGAGGAGCTGAACTCACCAATCAGACCGGTACCTCAGAGATCAGGTCCGGGATTCTCCCCTACACGGCGGGGCGGGGGGGGGGGGGGTCCCAGTGTACCGGAGTGACGAGAACCACTCCGGCATCGAGCCTCCCCAAAGGTGCGGAATTCTCCGAAGTGGTTGGCGCACCACCGACCGACGCAAACGGCCTATGGCGACCAGCCGACCGCCACCACGGCTGGCCAAAAGGCCTACGCCGGTCGGCGTGAGTCTGCGCATGCGCTGCAGTGTCAGCAGCCGCTGACGTCACCCCGGCGCATGCGCGGTGGAGGGGGTCTCTTCCGACTCCGCCATGGTGGAGGCTGTGGTGGCGGCGGAAGAAAAAGAGTGCCCCCACGGCACAGGCCCACCCGCCGATCGGTGGGCCCCGATTGTGGGCCCCGATTGTGGGCCAGGCCACTGTGGGGGCACCCTCTGAGGTCAGATCGTCTGCGCCCCCCCCCCCCCCAGGACCCCGGGGCCCGCTCACGCCGCCTGCTCCCGCTGGCACCAGAGGTGGTTTAAACCACGTCGGTGGGAGAGGCCTGACAGCGGCAGGACTTTGGCCCATCGTGGGCTGTAGAATCGCCGCGGGGTGCCCACCGACCGGCGCGGGGAGCCCGCCAACTGGCGCGCGCGATTCCTGCCCCCCGCCAATTCCCTGCAGGGGGTCGGAGAATTCCGCCCCAGGTTGCCATTTTGAAGGGTGCCCCAATCTCTAAGTGAGCTTCTGGGTCCCCCATACCCCACCCCCCACAGGAAATGCTATCCCCCACAGACATAGGCATTACTCCGTCCGAAGTGAGGACACCCCGCTAAGGGGTCGCTGAGGACCCCTCTTTTCAGCATCCCCCCTCACTTCCCAACCTTTATGAGGCTCCTTCATACCCCCCTCACCCCCTTCTCACTCTTCACACCCCCCCCTTCACCCCTGGGCATGGCCCACCCTTAGGCCTGACCCTTGGCAGTGCCAACCTAGGAACCCTGTCTCTGCCAGCCTGACACCTGGGCAGTGGCTTCCCAGGTGCCGGGTGACTGCCCGGGTACTGCTATGTCCCCAACCATCCAGGGGGCTCCAATGACCTCAGAGACCTCCGAGTGGCCATCACATCTGGTCTCTGCTTGTAGAGACCAGTACTAATCGATGCCTGGCTGAGGCCTTGTCAGTGCGGTCGGTGACTCCAGGGTGCCTAGCAAGTGTGGCATCAGGATGGCTGCGCATAATTAAATGAGCACGAAGATGCAGATAGTGCTAGGTGTGCAGGATAAGTGATTTGTGTGAGATTTAGTGCCTGGCACGAGGCCAGATTTTAATAATAATCAATAACAATCTTTATTAATGTCACAAGCAGGCTTACATTAACACGGCAATGAAGTTACTGTGAAAATCCGCTAGCCACACGCTCCGTGTTCGGGTACACTGAGGGAGAATTCAGAATGCCCAATTCACCGAACAAGCATGTCTTCCGGGACTTGTGGGAGGAAACCGGAGCACCTGGAGGAAACCCACGCAAACATGGGGAGAACGTGCAGACTCCGCACGGACAGTGACCTAAGTCGGGAATTGAACCCGGGTCTCTGGCGCTGTGAAACAACAGTGCTAATCACTGTGCTACCAGATTTGGGCCTCTCCCGCAATTCAACCGTCGCGCTGAGGGTGACACGGTCGATGAATCACACCCGGGTTGTCTAGAATTGCCAAACAGCAGCTGGCCAGCAGGCTGAAGCTCAATCTTGCGAGAGAGAAATAGGCCCCGACAATAAGGTAAATCGCAGGGAGAGGATTTGCCAAGAACCTAGTGATCTGGAAATGATGAGGGTTGGTGCAAGGGGGGATTTTTGGGGGGGGGGGGTGGAGGGGGGGGAGAGCCTAGTCTACAGGAGCAATAAGCATGGTCAGATGAGGACTCTTGCTTATTCTGGTTCCGCAAGAATTTTTAAAAAAAGATCTGACAAAGACTTACCTCTCGGTGTCTTTTGAGGGCGGGACTTTTCTTTTTTTGAAAAATATTATATTGGAAGTATTTTCAAATATATACAGGACAGAATCAAGCAAACATCAACAGCAACGGTTGACCATGCACAATCACCACTATTCCCCCATAGACCCCTCACCCCATCCCCCACTGCCGTGTTACCATCCCTTAAAGAAGTCATTGAACAACCTCCACCTTCTGGAGAACCCATCCTCCGCCCCCTTATGGCGAACTTGATTTTTTTCTTGGTGGAGGAACTTGGCTAAGTCGCTCACCCTTGCCCCCCGCTTCAGTGGCTCCGAGTCGCGCCAGCGGAACAAGACCCGCCTCTGGATTATCAGGGAGGCAAAGGCTACCATGTCAGCATTTCTCGCCACCTGTACTCCCGGATCCTCCGACACCCAAAATATCGCCACCCTTGGGCTTGGCTCCACTCCCAAGATTTCCGACATTATGTTCACAAACTCTTTCCAGTACCCCTCCAACTTCGGACATTCCCAACTCCCTGCACAATGCCCACACCTATCCTCCACCCGGAGAAAAACAATGACCCATCCTCGACCCTGTTATACGAGCCCAATGCACCACCTTAAACTGAATAAGACTCAGGGCGCGATTCTCCGGCCACGTTGTGCTCAAGCGAGAGCACAACGCGGTTGGAGAATAAGTGGAGAGGCCGGCAGAAAGCCTCTCGGTAGCCTTTGCATCTCACGGGATTCACCGGCGGCCCACGAGATGTCGGAGTAAGAATTCCGCCCCAAATGGGTGGGACCGAATGATGCTCGCGGAAGTTGGTCTTAAACCTACTTATGACCTATCTACCCGGGATCCACCAGCCTCCCTTGATTTTCCGGCCTCCCCAGGAAAGCTGCAGCCGGGCTCCGATCAGAGCTGTTTCACACAAATGTGGACCAGGCGGAACGGCACCCGAGGGCGTCTCCCGAGCCATTGGAGACCCCAGGGTGGTCAGGGTAAGTGCAGGGTGGCTCTCTGGCCCTCCGCCTGGACAGCGGGCACCTTGGCACTGCCCAGCTGGCACCTTGGCACTGCTACTCTGGCATAGTCAAGGTTCACGGATGGCACTCCTAAGCCAGCAGGAGCGCTGCCTAGGTGCCAGGGTGGTAGTGTAAGGGTGCCTGAGTACCAGGGTTGCTCTGCCAAGGGTCAAGGGGTGAGGGGGCCATACCATGAAATGAGGGTGGAAGGGGGGGGGGGGGTTGAAGGGTGGTGGTCCTAGAAGGAAGGGGGTGCTGTAATAGGGCTGCGGGGGAGGGGGGGGCTGAAGAAGGGGAATCCCCAGGGACCCCATAGAGGTGTAGTGTCCATGTGAGTGGGGGGTGACATTGCCCATGGGTGGTGGGGGGGGGGGGGGGGGGGGGGGGGGGGGCACCCATAAGCTCACTGAGAGATCAGGACACCACCCTTTCAAAATGGTGATCTCTGAGTTCAGCTCCCCAGTGCTAAAATACATTCTAGGTGTTGCCTAAACCGGTGAGAATCTCCCCAGGGCCCAAAAAAGTGACTATGTGTCATTGAATAGCGGGGGGGAACTCCCTGAAAAACACGCAACAAATTAACTTCGGAATTTTTGGGGAGAATCGTGCCCTCAGTCTTGCACATGACAAAGATGAGTTTATCCTCCATACTGCCTCACTCCACACCCCGGATTGCATCGCCCCTCCCAATTCCTCATCCCACTTATGCCGGAATCCTCCAGTGGAGCACCCTCCCTCTCCATCAACTCCTCCTATATATCTGACACTTTGCCCTCAGCTAGCTGAGATTCAAAAACAGCTTCTTCCCCGCTGTTACCAGACTCCTAAACGATCCTCTAATGGACTGACATTAACACTACACCCCTGTATGCTTCACCCAATGCTAGTGTCTATATATTGACATTGTGTACCGTGTGTTGCCCTATTATATATTTTCTATTACTTTCTTGTCATGTACTTAATGATCTGTTTGAGCTGCTCGCAGAAAAATACTTTTGACTGTACCTCGGTACACATGACAAGAAACAAATCCATCCTCAGACAGAAGCTGGAGGGGGCAGCTGTGGGAACGAACGCATCTCCTTCCTCACAAAGTCCCTCACTGCAGGTACCTGAACCCGTGCCCCTACGGCAGCAAGTACACCAACAACAGCACCCTCAAACTGGTCCCTTTACACCAGCCTCCTCCATCCGTCCCTGCACCCACTTCCGTACCTTAGCTACGTCCGCCGCCCAGTGTAAATTCTGCATATTGGACCGCGCCAGCCCCCCACGCCCGCCTATCCCTTTCCAGAAACACCCTGTATCATCTTATTCACCCCACTAAAAGCTAAAACAGGGAAGTTGTGAGATTCTGAAACATTAACAAAAACCTCGGGAGCACCGTCATCTTTACCATCTGGATCCTACCAGCAAATGACAAAGGCAACACATCCCACCTCCTAAAAGTCTTCCTTCATTCTCTCCATCAGCATTGCCAGATTCAGCTTGTGCAGCGGGTTTGCAACTTTTAACAAGAGGTCATCAGTGTATAACCAGACTTGGTGCTCCAACCCCCCCCCCCCCCCCCGAAAATCCCATGCCCCGCCACTCCCCCAAAGCCCTAAATGCAATTGCCAACGGTTCAATCGCTCGGGCAAAGAGCAAAGAGGATTGCAGATACCCTTACCTCATCCTGCAATGCAACCCAAAATTGACACTATAGGTCTGCACACTCGCCTTAGGAGCCCTATACAATAATCTCAGGCAGTCGACAAACCCCTACCCAAATCTGAACTATCCCAGCACCTCGAATAAGTCCGGCCACTCCACACGCTCAAAGGTCTTCTCCGCACCCATAGACACAATCACCTCCACCTCCCAGCCCACCGAGGGCATCATTATCACATTGAATAGCCTCCGAACATTGGCCAATAGCTGCCGCCCCTTCATGATTCCTGTCTGGTCCTCAACTATCACCACCGGCAGACAATCCTCTATCCCCCCCCCGCCAGCACCTTCGCCAATAACTGTGCATCCACATTTACCAATGATAGTGGGCGGTACGGCCCACAGTGCTCTGGGTATTAATCTTTCTTTAAAATGAGTGAGACACAGCTCACCCCTCCCCGCTGACTCATTGTACATCTCCACTAACAGGGGTGCCAGGTCTCACCCCAACCTCTTATAAAACCCCAGACGAAGCCTATCTGGGCCCGGGTCCTTCCCAACTGCATCACCCCCGCACAATCCATCACCTCCCCCAGACCAATCGGGGCCCCCAGCCCCTGTAACCTCACCTCATCCACCCTCGGGAACTCCAGTCCATCAAAAATCCACCTCGTGACCTCATGCCCCGCCGGAGGCTCTGAACTGTACAACGTCCGATAAAATGCTTCAAGCACCCCATTTACCTCCTCCAGCCCTGTAACCAGCTTGTCCCCTCACCCTATCCCTCATCCGCTCAATCTCCCTCGCCACTGCCTGCCTCCTCAACTGATGCTCAAGCATCCTGCTCACCTTCTCCCCATTCTCGTACACTGCCCCTTGGCGCCATGTAGCTGTCCCACTGCCTCCCCCTTCGACACTAACCCAAACTCCATTTGGAATTTCCGCCTTGCCTTCGGCATCGCACTGAGTAGCTCTGGTCCACAGCCAGAATGGCCTCCACCAGCCTCAACCTCTCCGCCAGCGCTGCCCTTACCTTAGGCGCCCTAATCGAAATAAACTCCCGTCTAACCACTACCTACAATGTCTCCCGCAACGTAGATATCGAGCCCTCCCCCATCTTATTTTGCTCCACATAGTTCCAGATAGCCAACCCTATGTTCTCCCAGACCTCCTTCTCAGCCAATAACCCCATATTCAACCTCCACTGTGGCCTCTGGGAGCTCGTCCCCTCTACCCACAAATCCACCCAGTGTAGAGTGTGGTCAGACATCACCGCCGAATACCCGGCTCCAACCCCCTCCCCCCCGCCAGCAGTGCTTGTCCAGGCAAAACAAAAATCAATCCGAGAGTACTCCCTGTGGACATGCGAAAAGAACGGAAACTCCTTTATCCTCGGCCTCTCAAACTGCCACGGATTCGCCGCTCCAGGACTCACCTCATAAACTCCACATAGTCCCAATTTGGGGCATAAATGTTCACCAGGACCACGGGTGCTCCCTCCAGGCTCACCATCACAAATTGACCCCTAGGGTCCGCCACTGTGCTCCCCACCACAAAGGACACTCTATTCATTTCATTTAATAATAATAATCTTTATTGTCACAAGCAGGCTTACATTACGGTGGCACGGTGGCACAGTGGTTAGCACAGTTGCTTCACAGCTCCAGGGTCCCAGGTTCGATTCCCAGCTTGGGTCACTGTCTGTGCGGAGTCTGCACGTTCTCCCTGTGTCTGCATGGGTTTCCTCCGGGTGCTCCGGTTTCCTCCCACAGTCCAAAGATGTGCTGGTTAGGTGGATTGACCATGCTAAATTGCCTTTAGTGTCCAAAAAGGTAGGGTGGGGTTACAGGGATAGGGTGGAGATGTGGGCTTGGGTGGGGTGCTCTTTCCAAGGTACAGACTTGATGGGCCGAATGGCTTCCTTCTGCACTGCCAAACAAATTCTATGATTAACACTGTAATGAAGTTACTGTGAAAATCCCCTAGTCACCATATTCAGGTACACAAAGGGAGAATTCAGAATGTCCAAATCACCTAACAGCACATTTTTCAGGACCTGTGGGAGGAAACATTAACCAACACGGCCACCCCCCCTTATTTTCATTTCCAGCCCCGAATGAAGCACCTGCCCCACCTATTCCTTCCTCAGCCTTGTCTGATCCACAATCTTCAAATGATTGGATTGGATGTGTTTATTGTCACATGTACCGAGGTACAGTGAAAAGTATTTTTCTGCAAGCAGCTCAACAGATCATTCAGTACATGGGAAGAAAAGGGAATTAAACAAAGTTCAAGAAAATACATAATAGGGCAGCAAAAGATATACAATGTAACTACATAAGCATTGGCATCGGTTGAAGCATACAGGGTGTAGTGTTAATGAGGTCAGTCCATCAGAGGGTCATTTAGGAGTCTGGTAACAGTGGGGAAGAAGCTGTTTTTGAGTCTGTTCTTGCGTGTTCTCAGACTTCTGTATCTCCTACCCAATGGAAGAAGTTGGAAAAGTGAGTAAGCCAGGTGGGAGGGGTCTTTGATTATGCTGCCCCCTTTCCCCAGGCAGCGGGAGGTGTAGATGGAGTCCATGGATGGGAGGCAGGTTCATGTGATGGACTGTGCAGTATTTATTACTCTCTGAAGTTCCTTGCGGTCCTGGGCCAAGCAGTTGCCATACCAGGCTGTGATGCATCTATGGTGCATCTGTAAAAGTTGGTAAGGGTTAATGTGGACATGCCGAATTTCCTTAGTTTCCTGAGAAAGTATAGGCGCTGTTGTGCTTTCTTGTTGATAGCGTCGACGTGACTGGACCAGGACAGATTTTTGGTGATGTGCACCCGAGGAATTTGAAACTGCTAACAATCTCCACCTCTTGCAAAATCTCTAGCAAAAATGTAACGCCTGCCTCCAAACCCTCAAATGCATGAACACGCGTGATCTCTTAACCAGTCCATTGAATCCCTGAATATTCCATGAAATTAGCTGAGTCGATGGTGGGGGGGGGTTCTCCGTTTCAACCAACTCTCCCAGGTCCACATCCCTCCAGGCCCTCTAGGGTCTCCCCAAGATGTCCGCTTCGCTTCCATCACCCCTTACACAACTGCGCCACACCAACTCTGTTCACATCAGAACCACACCTCCCTCCCACCATCCCCAACAAAGAACAAGAAAAAGAAAATGAAAACCACCCTCCACGCAACAGATCTATCCCCCATTTCACTCCTGTTAACTAGTCTATCGGAAAGTAAGGTGGCCCCCACTCAAGGGAACTGCCTTCACCCAAACTCCCCCATCCTTCGCACCCACTCCTCCATCTTCCCACTTATACCCTCAACGCCAATAACCCACATAATATAAAACATGATACAACATTCAACCTAACCGACGAACGCCAACACTCCCCCCACTGGTATCTCAATAGCCCAAGTCTATGCTCTTTCAAAAACCTGCCCACCTCCTCTGGTGTATCCATGTAGAACTCCTGACCCTGGTATGTGACCCACAACCCGGCTGGGTACAGATCCCCAACTTCTCTCCTTCCTTTGACCGCTTTGACCCTGTTAAACCCAACCCGGCACTTTATCAGCTCCGCACCCAGATCCAGGTAGATCTGAATCATATTCCCTTCCCAGGTGCACTTCTCCATCTCCTTCGGCCCTGCAGAATCTTCTCCTTGACTAGAAACCTGTGCAGTCGTACCACCATCATCCTCAGCTGCTCACCTGCCTTTGGCCTCCTCCTCAGTGACCTGTGTGCTTGATCCACCTGGGGGGGGGGGGGGGTCTGTCGAAGACCCCCTCCCCTACCAGCTTCCACCAGATTCTCCAAATGGTCCACTTTCTCCTTCAGCTACCTGTTGCTCTCCACCACCAGCGAAATCTCTGCCTCCAATGAGGCCAACTCCGTCCTCATGGTCCACCACTGACTCTTCCACTTTTTCGAGCAACGCACTAAGTGCCTCCAACTTCTGCTCCATTCTGTGAATGGCGGCCCTAATTGGGACAGCCACCAGCCTTCTGAGGCCTCCTGCCTTTGTAGCCGGAACTTGGCCATCCAAACTTCGCCAACTGTTCCATGGACCACAAAAGTGGCAATGACGCCACACAGTGCTCTGCCATCTTTCCTTCTGTCACAATCCTTGAAAGCTCCTGGTCTGACTGTTGCCCCTTTACAGTTTAACTCCTTGTTTGATCTTCTGTGAACTGCATTTAATGCAAGTCTATCCCTCCTTAAGTAGCGAGACCAAAACTGTACACATAGTCTCGGTGTGGACTCAGTAAAGCATTGTACCATTGTAGCAAGATATCCCTAGTTTTATATTCCATTCCGTAGTCTTGCCAACCCTCCAGGATTGGCCTGGAGTCTCCAGGAATTTAAGATCAATCTCCGGGGCATAGCTGTGTGCAATCCTGGAGAAAACTCAACGGCACATTACTTCTTTAAAAAAATATTTTTATTCTCCTCCTTTTTCACATTTTCTCCCAAATTTACACCCACCAACAATAAACAATAATCAGTAACAATGTGTCAATTCCCATATCAATAACAACAATCCCATCCTCCCACCAAACCCCAAGCATGTTCACATAAACAAATGACAAAAAGGAATCTGGAATCACCCATAGTCACCATTAACG
Organism: Scyliorhinus canicula; assembly: GCF_902713615.1. NCBI lineage: Eukaryota > Metazoa > Chordata > Chondrichthyes > Carcharhiniformes > Scyliorhinidae > Scyliorhinus > Scyliorhinus canicula. The sequence goes on from NC_052156.1 coordinate 128,473,681, forward strand.
CACACAGTTCCCCTCCCCCAATCCTCCCAACCCCCAACCCCCCTAATGTTCGATGTTATCCAGTTCTCGAAAGTGCATAATGAATAACGCCCATTGAATTGTTGAACCCCTCCATCCATCCCCTCAGTTCAAACTCAACCTTCTCAAGAGTTAACAATTCTAACAAGTTCCCCCCGCCATGCCAGGGCACAGGATGGAGAGGTTACTCTCCATCCCATCAGGATCCACCTTCGGGCGATCAACGAGCCGATGGCTACAGCATCTGCCTCCGCACCCGTTTCCAATCCCGGCTGGTCCGACACCCCGAATATGGCCTCACGAGGGCCCGGGTCCAGTTTCACGTGCACCACTTTAGAGATTACCCTAAAAACCTCCTTCCAGTAATCCTCCAGCTTTTGACAGGACCAAAACATATGAACATGATTTGCGCCCCACCCGCAACGTTCACACACATCTTCTACCCCCTGAAAGAATCGGCTCATCCTTGCCCTCGTGAGGTGTGCTCTGTATACCACCTTCAGCTGTATCAGCCCCAACCTTGCGCACGAGGTGAAGGCGTTCTCAATGGCACATCAAAAAAGATTATTCTTTTCGTCATTTTCTCCGAATATTTCCCTGTATCAGATATAAACATATTGAAAATGGGAAAAAAGCTGTTTGGCTGACAGTCAATCATCATCCAATTGGGTAATGTGTCTATTTTGCTTTCCAGCTGGCGGAGGAAGGCAGTGCATCATGGGGATGGATGTCTTGGCCGACTAATGGCTGGACCATTTTGGCAAGTCAGGAATGCATTAACCACAGATGGCAACCTTATCTATTCCCCTTGCAACTAATTACTTGATTCCTGATTACTTGTTGTACCTGGATGCTATCCTTTTGTTCTTCATGCTAGCATGGTAGCACAATGGGTAGCACTGTTGCATCACAGCTCCAGGGTCCCAGGTTCGAATCCCGGCTTGGGTCGCTGTCTGTGTGGAGTCTGCACGTCCCCCCCCCCCCCCCCCCCCCCTTCCGTCGGCATGGGTGTCCTCTGCGTGCTCCGGATTCCAACCACAAGTCCTGAAAGACATGCTGTTAGTTGAATTGGATATTCTAAATTCCCCCTCTGTGTACCTGAACATGCGCCAGAATGTGGCCACTAGGGGCTATTCACAGTAACTTCATTGCAGTGTTAAGGTAAGTCTACTTGTGACGATAAAGATTATTATTATGTAGAATGACACCTAAAATCCTCCAAAGTTTGTTGCATCTCCAAACATGAAATTGGAACTGAATGAAAAAAAAATCAACTTTAAACGTATGAAGAAGAAATGATAAAGGCAGGGAAAGCACAGCAGTATATGTATGATTTAAAAAAATGGTAGAATTAAAATGACAGGTTACAAAATTATGAGGGATGAAGTTAGATTAAGAGGGGAAATAACAGAAGGTTGAACATAGCATTTAAGGACTTGAATTATAGAAAATTGTATTTTAAGTATTTAATTTAGTAATTTATGGTTAATGTTATGGAAACAGTACTGCCCTTGATTTTTGAGTGGCCTTGTTATTGCAATATTAATTTTTTCAGCATCACAGTTCATGCATGTGATACTCTGGACGAGAGGGCCCTTGAATCTCCTGGCAGTTTAACACGGACAATTAATGTTAAGCAGCACAGCATTAATGAATGCATCTCAACCACTGTTAGTTCACCATAGAGCATGAGGTTGAATCTCTGTGGTTGGAACAAAGTCTCCCTATTGACTGCCATCACTTTGGCCGACAATCTTCAGAAAGCCGGGAGAAACTGTGATTTTCAGAATAAAAATGTCACCTTCTAATAGAGCAGTTTCTTTTTAACTTCACAGCTGATGGGCTTTCAATCTTAAGAAATCTGTCAGTTTATGTGAAGGTGGCAATTATAGTACCTTGAATGAGGCATTCAAGGCTATTAGGGCAGAAGGCAATATTTCAATTGGACAAAAATGGGCCTGATAACTGGAGACACACATTAATATAAATTATGGACTGATTTTATTGCAAACTTTCTCAACCGTAAATTAGTGCAGGTCTGTTGGTGTCTGTTGGATTTGCCAGAACAACCCCACTAAAATTGATGATTTGTTCTGCTTTATCGGTAGTCAGTGAAGAAATTTACTATCCTCCTATATTTGTTCTGCAAGATCTGTTCAGCAGAAGATTACTTGATGTGCTTTAAGAAAAATTATGCAATAAATTCAAGCATTTAGTCTACATGAACTCAGTTAGCTGTGAAATCTATGCAGAGGATAAAAATGTTCAGACTATTTTTAACGAGCACAGCCTCTGAGCCACCATTCGCTTCATGCAGAGATCACTTTTGTATTATGTTTTGTTGCTTTTTAATGGTGAAAATTATAATCTCTAAGTCCACTCAGAGTACAGGGAAGGAACAGGATGAGGCCATGAAAATATGGTAAAATGGTGCACACCTTCCCACGCAGCGATTGTCCACAATTGCCACGAGAGATAAATATTTTGTGCCATGTTTGGGCACACACCAATATACAACTCCCTCTACTCCAGCAGCGTCAGAGGTACCAATGTCGCAACGCAACCTCCTCTCCTCGGATACCAGATCCACCTGCACTCATGAAGGAACCAATCACGGATTCTTTACACCCAACCTCAAAAGAAAGGAAACATATCACAAAATTCACGGGAACACCAGTTCCAAAAGGGTGTTACACATATATCACACAACGCAGTCTCAGACCCAGTACAGAATCATTCCACACATTTACACAGAGAGGGCCAGCAACAACATGTTTGGATTATGATCAGTACCATCAACGCATCCCAAGAAAAACAAACAGGGAGGGAGAACTAGAACTACCTGGAGTGTATCACAGGATAACAACGGATCAGGTCCCCACCATAGGTCTGTATTCCCCCTGGCTCATGCCCATCAGCCATTAATGAAGAAGAGAACAAGCTGCTCATTCAAGCAAGAAAGCGCCCGACCATTAGTGTGACAACACGATATCAACCAAGGTACAGGACTGGGCTCAACCCAGATCCCCGTGCACAGGATAAGCAAAACCTGATCTCTCAGGATGTCCCTACTAAGTGCCTTCGAGAAGGGACATCCCAAGCTCCAGGGACAACAGGATACCGAACATAGCACCGGACCTGGCCTAGCCCAGCATAGTCTGACGCACAGAATCAGTACCCCCAGGACCTTCTGCACACCCCAAACACTACACCCCAGCCAATCTTGCACTTCATCAACCACACCCAGGGCAGTGCAACCACCCCCATTTACACAAAAAAAAGATTATGCCAGCTCCAGCCAGGGAGGCCCCATCCCCAAAGAGAAGAAGAATCGTCAAGACAATCAATGATTGAGTACTCTGGGGGAGGGTGGGGGGCAAATCCCTCCCCGTCCGGTACATAGACAATCGGGCCAGGACTTGTAACAGCACACTGCTCATCCAGATGCAAAGAAGGAGGAAAAAAATCCGTAAAGTAAGAATGCCTGAGCTCACCTAGGAATATTAGCCATCGCCCCGCACTGCATGCCATCACAAGAAGGATATTAAGAGAAACGCCTCAACAGAGAGACAATCACTGCTTCCACAAGGAAAACTCAACCACAATGAGGAGGACACTCCGGAAACCACCATGTAAGACCACTAGGAGGAGGGCACCTACCTCCTCCATTAGTGGTTCAAGAAGACAGCTTGCCACCACCTTCTCCAGGGTAATTAAGGATGGGCCATAATTGCTGGCCCAGCCTGCGGTGCCCCATCCCATGAATGAATTCTAAAAAATAACTTGGACCTTTTCAGTTTTTACGTTGCTTATTTCCCGTACTTCTCAGATGTTGCATTTTGCCAACAATGATTGAATGTATCCCTGGAGCTCCCCTTGGAGACTTGCCCCCATGCTCCAGTCATTAGTTGGCCAACACTTCAATCCTCATAACATGCTGCCTTCCGAAGCCAATTGGACAGCAGAAAGTTCATTACCCAATTGGATGATGCTTGAATGTCAGCCAAACAGCCCTTATTCTTATTTTCAACATTTTTATATTTGGGAAAGAGAAATTCTGACAATGTCCTGATGATATTGTTTCTCTGGAGTTGCACACAGCAGTGCCCTGGAAATTGATTCTCAATTCCTGGAGATTCCAGGCCAATCCTGGAGCAATGACAACTTCGCCCGTGCGTGTCCCGCCCGATACCACCAAATATAAAACATTACATGGCCATTATGTCATTGTTGTCATTGTACTATTGCTAGTGTGGAATGGTTGTTGGATGTGCTGACATAACAGAGCGCTTTAAAAACAATTCATTACATAATGGTCATTGGCGCATTTGAACAACATGCTAATCAGCCATTTTCAAGAATAACCTAGGCCTCGGGCCTCTGATGGGAGATTTAAACTCTAGACTGTTTTGGTAATCACCTGGCGAATGCTTCTTAATAAATAGACCATTTCTGCAGCCAATTCTAAACAGAAACAAACTTAAACTCAAGCAAACTGAATAAGGCTGAAACATTTTGTATTGTGCCTTAGGTTGCAAAAAGTAACTTCTGGGTAGCTATTATTCTAAAATGGATCATTTTCACCCCTTATTCAGATTATAGCCCCTGTGGGATATCCTGGGCTGGATTCTCTGGTCGCCAATGCTGAAATTGTGTTCGGCAATCGGTCGGGGAATTCGAGTTTCCGACCAAATGGGTGATGCCGCTTTCGCCTCATCCAAAGCGGTGTATTGACGGCCTCAGGACATTGCCTAAGGCCCACCCCCCCTGATGCTCCGCCCCCGACCGGCCGAGTTCCTGATGGCGTCGGGCATATGTGGTCCCATCCGTCGGGAACTAGGCGGACTCAGTCCAGCGGCCCCACAGTCGGGGGAGGGCCGATCCGTGGGCAGGGGAGGACTTTATTAGGAGCCGGCCAAAGGGGGGACACTATTTTGTGGGCCGGGTTCGCGAGCTGCTTCCGCCATGTAGCATGGCGCGGCCATTGCAGGCTGCTGCAGGCCGCCGCCTTGCGCATGCGCGGCCATAGACCCAGCAATTCTCTGCTGGGGAAGAAATATGGGTTGGGGCAGGAGGAGATGTTTAGATACATGCAGGTTCGCGATTTCGCCAGGAAGGAGGTACAGAGCTTTCTGGTGGCGCTGGCCCCCACACTGTTGGAAGAGGTACTGACGACAGGGAGAACTGAGAAGGGGTTGGTGTCGGCGATTTATGGGGTGATTTTGGAGGAGGACAAGGAATCATTGGATAGGGTTAAGATGAAGTGGGAAGAAGAGTAGGGGGAGGGCATGGAGGAGGGGTTGTGGTGTGAGGTGCTCCGGAGGGTGAATGCCTCAACTTTGTGTGTGAAGTTGGAGCTGATACAGTTGAAGGTGGTGTATAGGGCGCACCTCATGAAGTCGAGGATGAGTCGACTCTTTGGGGGGCTCGAGGATGTTTGTGAACACTCTGGGAGGAGCCCCGCAAATCACGTTTATATGTTTTGGCCTGTCCAAAACTGGAGCGGTATTAGAGGGAGGTCTTCAGGGTAATCTCGAAGTTGGTGCACGTGAGGGTCGAACCAGATCCTCTTGATGCCATATTCGGGGTGTTGGACCAGCCAGGGTTGGAGGCGGCTGTGGAGGCAGATGTCTTAGCCTTCGCCTCGCTGATCGCCCGAAATCGGGTCCTGTTGGGGTGGAGGTCAGCTTCTCCGCCCTGTGCTCTGGCGTGGTGGGGGACCCGCTGGATTTTATAACGCTCGAGAAAGTGGAGTTTGAGTTGAGGGGAGGGATGGAAGGATTCTGCAACTCGCGGGCTTTGTTTATCATGCATTTTCATGAATTGGATGACATCAAACTTTAGAGGGGGGGGTTGGATTGTGTAGATTATTGGTGATTATGTATGGGATGATGGCGGATTCTTGATTCTTTTTCTTTTGAGTTCTGCATTTAAAATGTTGGGGGCGGGTGGGGTAAAGGGATTGTTGGCCAAGGAATTGCCATTGTATTTGTTATTGTTGATTATTTGTTGGTGGGTGTAAATTGATGAGAATGTGAACAAGGAGGGGAATAAAAATATTTTTAAAAATGAACTATATCATTGAAGCGAGTTGCAATGATCGGAGCTCACCTATTGTGTGTGGACTGTAGGAAATTGATATACTTAAAGGATACTGACAAGTATCCTTTATCAGAAAGGGCAAAGGAAGTTTCAACTTTTATAAAAAGCCAAATGTTTTGTATCAGTATAATGTTGTGCCATTTGGAATGAAGAATGCAGCAGCAATATTCCCCAGGCTAACCAACAAGGTAAAATGTCATTTATAAATTAAGTGAACAAAACAGGTTTACTTGCTTATCTATGTAGATCTTTTAGGGTGAGGTCCTTTCAAGAGCAGATCCAAAACAAGTCTGTCTTGTCAGACCTGCTCAACCTAATTTCATTGGCAAAACTGCAAATGACAGACAGACCTGGCTCCTCCCATTAATTACATAATCTGTATGCCACTGAGATGTCCCATGACCCACTTAGCTCTGACTAAACACAATACCTTAAATTATCTGTACCCGAGGGAACTACCCAAAATATAAACACTATTCCATTAGCCCTTTATCAGAAACCAAGTTGGTGGTTGGAATTAATGATTATATCACTCTTATGACATCTTAATTGCAGCTTTAGCTGACACACATGCTGGGTACCTTAACCTAGGTTCTTTAATAATATTGCTACAACAAATATATACTTTAACCCAGACTTTTAAGACATTACTGCAACAGATTTAAAATACGATATATATAACAATTACAGACATTCATCACACCTGCCCAATTATAAAAAGAACAAGCAATATGAAAAGGTAGCTTAATTTTCCAAAATCTTTTCAACTTTAAAACTGCTCATTGCTAAACACTACTGTTACTTTATAGGATACATATCTCATCATATTTATGCATGCAAATTTAAACATCGGTATAGTCCATTTCAGTCCTTTTTCCAATTTAGAATGTTCCATTCTTCTTACATCTCAAAGTCGTGACAAAGCATCATTTCCTCTACCTGCTACATGTATAATTTTCAAATTAAATGGTTGTGGCAACAAATTCCATATAATCAGTCTTACATTTTAATCTTCAAACTTCTCCAGAAACTTTAATGGAATATGGTCTGTATAAAAAATTGCCTCTCATGAATTATGAGCAAAATAAATGTCAAAACGTTGCAATACCAATACTAGATTCAAAGTTGGTTCAATATTACTTTGGATGAATATTTTGTTTTCTGGAAAAATAAATAACAGGTCTTTCTATATTTTTGTCATCTGTTTGCAACAGTACAGCACCAACACTTAAATCACTCACATCAATTGCCACCCTAAATTGCTTGGTATAATTTGGTGTTGTCAAAACTGGTGTGGTGGTTAACTCAGTTTTCAGATTGTCAAATGCCTCCTGACATTCTGATGTCCAATGAAATTTCTGGTTCACTTACAACAGTTCAGTCACAGGAGCAACCACATTGCTGAAATGTGTCACAAATTTTCTGTAGAAACCATTCATTCCTAGAAATCTCAGAACTTCTCTTCTTGTTGATGGTATTGGTGACTCCCCAAAAGCTTTCATTTTCACGTTCCAAATGACCATGTCCAACACTGGCCTAAGAATGTGACTTGGGCTTTCACAACTCACTTTTAGTCAAGTTTACCACCAAGCCAGTCTCCTATACTTGATCAAACAATTCCTTTAAATATTCCAAATGCTCCTTCCACATTCAATAATGATAATAATCTTTATTGTCACAAGTAGGCTTACATTAAGACTGCAATGAAGTTACTGTGAAAAGCCCCTAGTGGCCATATTCTGGCGCCTGTTCAGGTACACAGAGGGAGAATTTAGAATGTCCAATTCAACTAACAGCACGTCTTTCGGGACTTGTGAGAGAAAACCGGAGCACCCGGAGGAAACCCACACAGACACGGGGAGAAAGTGCAGACTCCTCACAGTGACCCAAGCCGGGAATTGAACCTGGGACCCTGGAGCTGTGAAGCAACTGTGCTAACCACTGTGCTGCCGTGTTGACTGAACACCACCAGATTGTTGATGTACATTGCACAATTCTTTAGTCCAGTATTGGATTGCTTGCTTGGAATATTTATAGTGAAGGTGTAGGGGAGAGGTTAAAGTTTCCTTTTGTTTAAGAACTGTTAAACTGTTAATTGTAAAGATATTTCTCTGATGTTAACGTGATTGATTCTGTTTTTAAATTAAAGTTTGTTTTAACATAAAAGATACCTCTTGGCCATCACTCTTGGGGTGAAGTGTCCTTTCCCCACAGTTTTACAAATTGCAAATTGTTGACAGTTTCCCTCTGGTATCCTAACCTAAATTGGGGCCTGGCCAATATCCTAACACAAGTTCGACAATATATGGATCATGTATTTCCAACATTTATTCAAAATTATGTTCTCTCCAGCCTTTGTGTGAAGAGGCCCCTTTGTCAATTTTCTTTTAATCGCTTCAGTGTGAATTATGAGATTATGTTCCCCTGCCCTGGAAGTCCAACTGTACTTAGATGGCAGTGGAAGACAGTGCTATAGAGTAACCCTTCTTTTATTAGTCCAGTTTCCAATTACAAAATGCAACTGAAAATGTGAATCCAGCAGTACAGGGTCATATGCATCTGGCATGGGCTACATGTGTAGGGTTATGAGCTGACCTTTGCCCATAATCTGAGGTCAGCTAATGGAAATGTCACTCCTGTAACGTTGCTCATGATTTCATAGATTTCATAGAATTTACAGTGCAGAAGGAGGCCATTCAGCCCATCGAGTCTGCACCGGCTCTTGGAAAGAGCACCCTACCCAAGGTCAACAACTCCACCCTATCCCCATATCCCAGTAACCCACCCAACACTAAGGACAATTTTGGACACTAAGGGCAATTTATCATGGCCAATCCACCTAACCTGCACATCTTTGGACTGTGGGAGGAAACCGGAGCACCCGGAGGAAACCCACGCACACACGGGGAGGATGTGCAGACTCCACACAAACAGTGACCCAAGGCGGAATCGAACCTGGGACCCTGGAGCTGTGAAGCGATTGTGCTATCCAAAATGCTATTGTGCCGGCTGTATGATGCAGTAGGGAAAGGGTTATCGTGCTTCAGTTGCTGTTCAAGGGCAGCTGGTTGCTGTTAGAATTGCGTCTGCTCTGTTCATTTTTAATTTACTTTGGCGAGTCTCCACCATGGCTTCCAATACAAATCAAGTCGTAGAGGGCTCGGTGGAACAGATACCCAGTGAAGAAATCTTTCCACTTTTGACATTAGCCAGAATTTCATGTTGCCCCCCCCCCCCCCCCCCCCCCCCCACCCCCTCCGGTGGGTTCTGAAGTGGGGATTTGGGGAGTGGGGAGGTGGGTGCATGCGGGAAGCTGAATTTAAACAAAGTTCGATCTCAGGTGGGGAGAGGGCGGGCGCCTCCATCAGGATCCCCCTTCTGACTGATGTACCCTCCCTGTAGGTCCCAGTGACATTTGGTCCTCCTTCCCCTCCTGTCCTATCCCCATGACCCTGATTGGCTCCCACCCTTGCAATCCCCAGGCTTTCCCTACTACTCCCCCCTCCCCCTCACGACCCCTGCTATTTTCCTCTGGTTCCCTGCACTTAGTTCTGAGCAGCTCCCAGAAGGTGGGTCTTCCTCCCTGTGATGAGCAGAAGTCCCGACTTCTGCCAATCAACACTCGCTAGAGTGAGAAAAGGCATCGAGCTTGCTGGAGGTGGCAGGGACACGTTCCTGAAAATATTTCAACATTAGTTTGCTAGGTGTAATATGTTTGGGGGTTTTACATTTACTCACAGTATAAACAAAGGATAATCAGGTTACCATGCCGTAGGTTACTTAACCAGTTGTCAGGGTTTATTGCAGAGGTGTTGCTTGCTCACAGTCTAAAATGGAAGAAGAGGGAGACTTCCGGCGTGGGCTATGGAGTAAGTGGTCACACACAAGGCAGCTCCTGCCCCAGGTTACAGAAAAGAGCTCTTTTTTAATCAATGCGGAGTGGAATTTTGATGAAAAGATGTAGATGAATGTTGGAGGAGTACTTTCCCCCAGGAATGGTATGTCTCTTGGTTACCAGACCCGGCAGAAACAGTGAAAGATTTGGCTGGAGCTGCAGCAGAGACAAAAGCCTTTTCCAGCATGCAGGCAGGAGAAGGGCGAGCTTAAAGGCTTCAAGCTGACTTGAGGGCCTTTATTAAAGCTGAATTCCAGCAGCAGAGGGAACAACTGTGAAAAGATCTCGCCAAGGCCATTGAAGAAGTGGTGACGAGACTTCCGGTGGCAGCTATGGAGGAGTAGGTCGCGTATTCGGCAGCTCCCGCCTGGAACGGACTCTCGGACCTTTTTTCAGGAGTTTTCATGGACTTTTTGCATCAGATTGGTGAAGCGAACACTACCAAAAAGGATTCCCTCTCTGTTGTATGGATAGCTGGACCAGGAGTGGCTGGGTGAAGCGGTTAAGCCCCAACAGAGAGAAGCGTGAGGAGCGGGCACCGAGGCATGGCATGGTGGCCAGTATAGACCAGGGTGCATGGGCGCAGTGGGCACAGGAGCAACAGGAGTTCCTTAGGGGCTGCTTTGGTGATCTTAAAAAGGACATGCTGGCCCCGATGAAGGCATCGATAGACCAAATGATCGCAAGTCAGGCGACACAAGGGAAAGTGATTAAGGAGATGGAGAAAAAGCTATCGGACCATGAGGACGAGCTGGTCGTATTGGTCCTTAAGGTGGAGGCGCAGGATGACCTCCACAAGAAGTGGCAGGAGAGGCTGGAGGACCTAGAAAACAGGTCCAGGAGACAGAACTTGAGAATTGTGGGCCTCCCCGAAGGTGTGGAGGGGTCGGATGCGGGGGCATTTGTGTCAAAGATGCTGGAGATGCTGATAGGGACGGGGGTATTCCCTCGACCCCTGGAGCTGGACGGGGCGCACAGAGCCCTCGCAAGGAAGCCCAAGGCGAATGAACCGCCGAGGGCCATGGTGGTGAGATTTCATCGCTTCTCGGACAAGGAACTTGTCTTGCGGTGGGCAAAAAAAGAACGGAGCAGCAGGTGGGAGATCAGCGTGATACGCATCTACCAGGAGCTGGCCAAGAGGCGTGCTGGATTCAACCGGGTGAAGACGACCCTCTTCAGCAAGGGGGTGAAATTTGGGATGCTACACCCAGCGAGGCTATGGGTCACGTACAAGGAACGGCATCACTATTTTGAGACGCCGGACGAGGCGTGGTCATTCGTCAAACAAGAAAAGCTGGACTTGAATTAAAGGACAGTTAAGCTCTGGTGAAATGCGGCGGTGGGGCTGGGTAACAGGGTAACGTTTCTAATATAAGATTGTATACAACGTTGGGTGCATGTAAGGGCTGTGGTGGTGGCTGGAGGGTGCAGTGTTTTCGGCAAAGTTGACATACTGAGGTGGGGGGGGGGGCTCTGTACTTAGTGCGATTTTTCGGGAAATTAGAGCCTTGGTTCAACAAGTGTCTCCTCACGGGGCAATGTTAGTGTCTTCTGTTTATTTTTCGCTTTTGTGTTACTATTTACTCACTGGGGCTGGAGAGGTACTTTAATTGATTTATTCATGTGGGGAGAGGGTTCCGGATAATGAGGCGACAGTCTGATCGGCGCCCGGGGCGGGAACTTCCGGGGTCAGCATGGGTCAGCTTACTCTCGGGAGCGTAGTGGGGGGGTGAGCAAGTGCTCAGCTGGTGCTTGGCGGGGAGTTTTGGGTCATGGGGCTGTTGGGAGGGGAGGGGAGGGGAGGGATGCTGCTTTGTTGACAGAGGAGGTATCAATTTTGGGGTACCAATTGAGGGTCGGGGGTGGTTGCACCCTGTGGGAGCGCTCGAGGAAGCGAAGGGCGCGGGCTCGAGGTTGGCCAAAACAGGGCTATGGCTAGTCGGCAGGGGGGGGGGGGGGGGGGGGGGGGGAGAAAAGTTAGCCCCCCGTCCAGGCTGATCACGTGGAATGTGAGGGGTTGGAATGGGCCGGTCAAAAGAGCACGCATGTTCGCACATTTAAAGGGGTTAAAGGTAGACGTAGCAATGCTTCAGGAGACACATTTAAAGCTCGCAGATCACATGAGATTGAGAAAGGGATGGGTAGGCCAGGTGTTCCATTCAGGGCTGGATTCGAAGACCAGGGGACTGGCAATTCTGATCAGTAAGGGTATGGCATTCAAGGCTGGGAGAATTGTGGCAGATAAGGGTGGCAGGTATATAATGGTGAGAGGAAAGTGGGAGGGGATCCAGGTGGTGTTTGTGAACAGCTACACTCCGAATTGGGATGATGTGGAATTTATGATACGCATGCTAGGCAAAATCCTGGATTTAGAGTCACACCACCTGATTATGGGGGGAGACTTTAATACAGTCATTGACCCTGAGCTGGCGAAGTCCAGGACAGGGAAGCGACTGGTAGTGGCTAAGGAACTGAAGGGTTTTATGGAGCAGATGGGGGGGGGGGGGGGGGGGGGTGAATCCCTCGAGGTTCGCGCGGCCGAGAGCGAAGGAGTTCTCTTTTTTCTCCCATGTTCGTAAAGTTTATTCCTGCATAGACTTATTTGTCTTGAGCAGGTCATTAATCCCAAAGGTGGCAGGGACAGAATACTCAGTAATCACAGTCTCGGACCATGCCCCGCACTGGGTGGACCTGTGGCTTAGTGAGGAGAGAGGGCAGCGCCCACTCTGGAGACTGGATATGGGGCTGCTGGTGGACGATGAGGTTTGCGGGCGGATTAGCCTGAACATCCAGGATTACCTGGAAAGAAACGATACGGGTGCGGTAGCAGCGGCAACGGTCTGGGAGGCTCTGAAGGCAGTTGTCAGAGGGGAAGTCATCTCAATTCGATCCCATAGGGAAAAGAGAGAAAGAGTGGAGAGGGAGAGACTGGTGGAGGAGATACTCCGAGTGGACAGGAGATACGCGGAGGCCCCCGAGGCGGGGCTACTGAGGGAGCGGCGGAGTCTGCAGGCGGAGTATGAACTGCTGACCACAGGGAAAGTGGTAGCACAGGTGAGGAAGGCAAGGGAGGCAGTCTATGAGTAAGGGGAGAAAGCAAGTAGAATGCTAGCATACCAACTGCGAAAGAGGGAGGCGGCCAGGGAAATCGGGGGGAGTAAAGAATAAGGAGGGTAACACGGTCTTGGATCCGGGGGGTGGGTGAACGGAGTCTTTAAGGAGTTCTATAGTAAGCTATACGAGTCGGAGCTGAGGCAATTTTTGGACCAGTTGAGGTTTCCAAAGGTGGAAGAGGACCTGGTGGAGGGACTGGGGGCCCTGATTGAATTGGAGGAGATTGTCAAGGGTATAGAGGGCATGCAATCGGGTAAAGCCCCGGGGCCGGATGCTTACCAGGTAGAATTCAATAAGAAATTTTCGGAAATATTGAGCCCACTCCTGATGAGGACCTTCAATGAGGCGAGAGAGAAAGGAACCCTCCCCCCAACAATGTCACAGGCCTTGATCTCACTCATTCTTAAACGAGGGAAGGACTCAGAACATTGCGAGTCATACAGGCCGATTTTGCTTTTAAATGTGGATGCCAAATTGCTAGCTAAGATTCTGGCCACAAGAATTGAGGATTGCCTCCCAGGGGTGATAGAGGAAGACCAGACTGGGCTTGTTAAAGGGAGACAACTCAATACCAATGTCCGGAGACTTTTGAATATTATTATGATGCCCTCAGAAGGAGGAGAGACGGAAGTGGTAACAGCGATGGACGCAGAAGAAGCCTTTGACCGGGTAGAGTGGGAGTACCTGTGGGAAACTCTGGGGAGGTTCGGGTTTGGTGAGGGCTTTATAGGCTGGGTGAAATTGCTATACCAGGCGCCTGTAGCAAGTGCATGTGCAAACCGGCTGAGGTCGGGGTACTTCGAGCTTTACCGGAGAACGAGGCAGGGGTGTCCCCTCTCCCCATTAGTATTTACCCTAGCTATAGAACCACTAGCTATGGCGCTGAGAGCCTCGAGGAACTGGGGACTGAATCGGGGGGGGGGGGGGGGGGGGGGGCAGGCGTGGAACATCGGGTCTCGCTATATGCGGATGATTTGCTCCTGTACATTTCAGAACTTGTGGAGGGGATGGGGTAGGTTCTGCAGATCCTGAGGGATTTTGGTAGTTTTTCAGGATACAAACTGAACATGGGAAAGAGCGAGTTATTTGTGATCCAGGCCAAGGGGCAGGAGAAGAGACTGAAAGAGCTGCCGCTCAGGATGGTAGAGAAAAGTTTTCATTACCTGGGTATACAGGTGGCCAGGAAATGGGATGCCCTGCACAGGCTCAACCTGACCCAGATGGTGGAGCAACTCGAAGGGGACTTCAAAAGGTGGGACATGCTCCCGCTGTCACTGGCAGGGAGGGTGCAGACCATGAAAATGACTGTCCTCCCCAGATTTTTGTTTGTCTTTCAGTGCCTTCCCATCATCCCTAAGGACTTTTTAAAGCGGGTAAGTAGGATCATTACGGGCTTTGTGAGGGCGAATAAGACCACGCTAGTAAGGAGATCGCTGTTAGAGTGCAGTCGGGGTGGGGGGAGGGGTTGGTGCTGCCAAACGTTCGCAACTACTACTGGGCGGCCAATATAGCTATGATTAGGAAGTGGGCGATGAGGGGGGCAGGCGGCGTGGGAGCAGCTGGAGGCGGCTTCATGGAAAGGTACTAGTCTGGGAGCTTTGATAATGGCTCCTTTGCCGTTCTCACCGACCTATTACTCCACAAGTCCGGTGGTGGTGGCGGCACTGCGGATCTGGGGACAGTGGAGGAGGTACAAGGAGGTGGAGGGAGCGTCGATCTGGACCCCGATATGCAACAATCACAGCTTTGTCCCAGGTAGTATGGATGGTGGGTGTCTTGTTATGCTCTTGACGTAGCATAAGCGGCTTCCTTGATGTGCACTCTGACAAAGGAAGGTTCAGACGTGGAGATAACTTCAACACGTTTATTGAACTATTTACAATTCTCCTACTCGGGTTCGCCACTACTGCTAATCCTTCTATAGCTACTCAGACTGACGAACCAATCTGCTACAATCCACGTGGTGGGTGTGATGTTGAATCAACCCTGTGTCTATACTCACTGACTGTCTCCACTGGAAAGAGGAAGATCATGAGTGCTGTGTCCTTTATATATGGGTTGGTGTAATGCCCCCTGTGGTAGTGTCATCTCTGTGTGTATCGTGAATGCCCATTGGTCGTGTCCTATCTTACTGACCTATTGGTTGAGTGTCTGTGTGTCATGTCTCTGGTGCTCCCTCTAGTGTCTAGCTAGTCTACATGTACTTACATTAACCCCTTGTGTATCTACAGTGATGCACATCACCACAGTGGGTTCCAGAGCTGACAGAGGGCAGGCATCAGAAGGATGAGAGATCTGTTCATAGATGGAAGCTTTCCCAGTTTGAAGGCGCTAGAGGACAAATTTAATCTGCCGCCAGGAAACGCCATTAAATATCTGCAAGTACGAGCCTTCCTGAAAAAACAGGTAGTGGCCTTTCCGATGCTGCCGCCACTGAAGAAACAGGACAGGGTGGTCTCCGGCACCTGGGTGGGGATGGGAAGGTGTCGGATATCCACCAGGAACTACAGGAGGCGGAGGAAACCCCGGTGGAGGAGTTCAAGGGCAAGTGGGAGGAGGAGCCAGGCGAGGAGTTGGAAGCGGGTCTGTGGGCAGTGATCCTGGGCAGGGTTAATTCCTCCTCATCATGTGCCAGGCTCAGTCTAATTCAATTTAAGGTGGTCCACCGGGCACACATGACAGCAGCGAGAATGAGCAAGTTTTTTGGGGTGGAAGACAGTTGTATGAGGTGCAAGGGCAGACCTGCAAACCATGTCCACATGTTCTGGGCATGCCCAGACCTTAGAGAGCTCTGGCAAGTTTTCGCGAGGGCAATGTCCAAGGTGCTTAACACACGGGTGGTGCCGAGTCCAGAGATAGCGATCTTTGGTGTGTCAGAAGACCCGGGAGTTCAGGGGGCGAAAGAGGCTGACGTCTTGGCCTTTGCCTCCCGAGTAGCCCAGAGACGGATTTTATTAATGTGGAGGGACTCGAAGCCCCCGAGTGTAGAGACTTGGGTTACTGACATAGCTGGGTTTCTCAGCATCAAGAAAATAAAGTTTGCCTTAAGAGGGTCCACCCTAGGGTTCTCTCTGAGGTGGGAGCCATTTGTCGACTTTCTCGGGGAAAATTAAAATGTCAGCAGCAGCAGCAATCCGTAGGGGGGGTGGGTGAGTGCTTCATTGGGATGGTGTGGGACGACTGGGTCACGTGGGGTAATGTCTATTTAATTGTTATTCTATATTCTCTTTTTACACTATGTTAATATTCACTCTAGTTTGTTTTGTTATTATTGTTTCTACTGTTTTATTAAGAAAAATTCTGCAAAACTTTAATAAAAATACTTTAAAAAAAATAAAATGGAAGAAGAGGGAAAATCTCTCAACTGCCTCTGTTGATGTCACCATGTAATCATGTGACGCACTATACAGACGGGCTGTGGTTACAATACATAACATCCCTCACCCATTTCTCCTGTAGTACAACAACAAGTATTAACTTAAACTTTTACTCATGGTGAACAGTGATGATTTAACCAAGTATTATTAGAGGTCACTGAGAAGGGTGGTCAGAGAGTTCAACAAAAAGGTTTATTGTCAAAATAAACTATGTACAAGCACGATCCAAGTCCCAGCCGGGACTGCTCACAACAGCACGGCTCCTACCTGGGTCGGCTTTCATGTCCCAATTCCAATATCCTGCTGATGGGTCTCTGCTCCTCAGCGGGGGAGCTCGTGCTCCTCGAGGCTCAAGTGGAGATTAATTGGTTCATCCCTGTGGGTCGTGTGGGGGTTGTAACATCCCTCCCCACCAAAGTCCAAAGGCCCTTCTGCAGAAGGTGAAGCAGGAGGACACCTGCTCTTCTTCACCCGGGTCTGCACTTTCGGTGGCTGAGGGGCCGGGCAGGTGGGCATGTAACCCGCTGGGGAACACCGTTTTCTGGACGACCGCCTGGAGGGTACTATCACTGGTAACTGATCCTCAGCCACACGGCGACGCCTCAGAGCCCCCTGAGGTCAAAGTGACTGGAAGCCGGTTATTCAGAGGGGCGCGGCACAATGCCGGTCCCCTGCCTCAGAGGAAGCACAGGTGCTTCCGCATTGTACAGTCCTGAGGCCGTTCTTGTAGGAGACTGGCCCTGGTGCCACGCTCTGGGTTGATACCCCCCTCGGATTCTTGAAATGAGGGTCGGAATTCTCCGCCCATCCACATTCTGCAGGCGGGAGTCTCCTGTCCTGCTGCATTGAATGGAGTTTGGCTGAGGCCAAATTCTCCGTTCTCGCTGGCAGCTGTGCCACGGAATACTCGGATCGGAGAATCCTGGGCGCGATTCACTGATCGCGGGATTAAGTATCCGCGGCGTCACGTTTCACGACGGCGCAAAATGGGCGTGGGATGTAGCGATTCTGACCCGCACAGGGTGCCAACCCGTGCATGCGCAGTGGCGAAGCGCCAACTGAAGCATACACGGTATACTTACGGAATGCTCCGGCCCTGGCGCAACATGGCGCGGGGATTCTGGGGCCGGAAGCGCAACAAAGTAGGACTGGGGGGAGGGGGGGTGGGGGAGAGGCCGGCCCGCAGATCGGTGAGCCCCAATCGCGGGCCATACCCCAGCGGAGGCCCCTCCCCTCCCCTCCGATCCTTCGCGCAGCGTTCCTGCCGGCAGCGACCAGGTGTGGACAGCGCCAGCGGAACTCTGCTTTTTCCGCGCGGCCGCTCGGCCCATTTGGGCCGGAGAATCGGCCGCGTGTAGCGGCCCTCGACTGGTGGCGCGAAACACGCCGGCGCAAATGGCTCCGATTCTCTGCACCTCGGAGAATCTCGCGCCGGTGTAGGGGGCGGAACATCCGAAAACAAGCACCACCCCCAATTAGGTTGTAAAAAGGGATTCTCCGCCTGATCGGCGAATACAATATCGCCGTCGGGCAACGGAGAATCTCACCTGTATTGTTTGCTAAAACAAAGGCCCCACAACCTTCCTTTCAATTCCTAATGGCTGAGACATTTAATGGTCTTTGTCAAAGACAGCGTGGAGAGGTGGGAATGCCTATGCAGTGTTTCAATCCAGAGGTCTCCTCCATCTCCAAGCCTAGCTCTTCCCACTTCTCCCGTGTCTCATCCAGCAGTGACCATACCTCTTCCAGTAGTCATCCATACATGCCAGCGTAGCTACCATCTGTGAGTTCACCCACTGTTAGAAGTCTGTTCAGTAGGGGGTATACTGGTAGCTGGGAGAAGGTTGCTGTCTCCTTCCGGAGGAAATAGGCATGAGGACATACAGTGTGAGTTACCATGTATCGGAGCTTGTTCCCTTTTGTGAGCTGGAGCTTGTCCATCAGTTCCCCCAGTGTCGCTACTCTGCCTCTATGTATAAGTCCATTGTATGTCCATCCCATCTACAGGACCACGTGCCTCTCGGCCAGTTCAGAATTTGCTCCTTGTCCTGGTGTTTATGGGGTTTGGCGATAATCGCCCATGGAGGTTCTCCTAATTTGGGCCTTTGCTGGAGTGGTCTCTGGGCCGGGTCTACCTCTGGGGGCTTTGGGAAGAATTCTCCACCGACCAGCTTTCCGAGCGTCTGTGCAACATACTCTGTTGGGTTTCTGCCCTCAGGTATGCCGACCATCCTTAGGTTCTGGCGGCGAGACCTGTTCTTCTGATCTTCCACCTTCCTCAAGAGAGCTTTCTGGGTTGTTACCAACCTTGCAATTTCTGCCTCGAGCAAGGTGGCATGGTCGCTCTGGTCTGTGGTCACTTTCTCCAGTTCTCGCACTGTCGTCTGTGGCTTGCAGCGCTGAGAAGCACAACGCTATAAAACGGCATCTGGGTTAGATAGGGGGCCTCAGTGGGGATCGCGCGGCCAAGGCCACAGATAGCCCCATTTTGTGCCCTGAGGAACCCTGCTCGCTGGGATTTACATCGCGAGGCGTTGTGAGCCGGGTACCTCCCGGGTGCTGGGTCACCTGGCTTCTATTGTCCATGTTACCTTTCAGGCAAGGTGTGGCCATTCATGCCCAACAACTTCAGGGATAGTTGAGGCAGTTGTGGAGAGTATAATGTCATATTATATCAGGGGGACATGGCTCCAAGCAACACACCTGTACCTTAGCTAGCAGCTTTATGTCTGCGTTTAAAAGAGAGATAGATTCATGAGCCACATTTTTCAGGACCCCTGTCTTTTTTGAGTATAAGCAAAACGGAAGCTTAAGTCAATTTGGATGGCAGAGAACCGTGAGGTAATGAGTCATTAAACATATCCAGCAATAAACATAGAACATAGAACATACACTGCAGAAGGAGGCCATTGGATTGGATTGGATTGGATTGGATTTGTTTATTGTCACGTGTCAAAAGTATTTTTCTGCGAGCAGCTCAACAGATCATTAAGTACATGGAAAGAAAAGGGAAGAAAAGAAAACACATAAGAGGGCAACACAAGGTATACAATGTAACTACATAAGCACCGGCATCAGATGAAGTATACAGGGTTGTAGTGTTAATGAGGTCAATCCATAAGAGGATCATTTAGGAGTCTGGTAACAGCGGGGAAGAAGCTGTTGTTGAGTCTGTTCGTGCGTGTTCTCAGATTTCTGTATCTCCTGCCCGATGGACGAAGTTGGAAGAGTGAGTAAGCCGGGTGGGAGGGGTCTTTGATTATGCTGCCCGTTTCCCCAGGCAGCGGGAGGTGTAGATGGAGTCAATGGATGGGAGGCAGATTTGTGTGATGGACTGGGCTGTGTTCACGACATTCGGCCCATCAAATTTGCACCAACCCACTTAAGCCCTCACTTCCACCTATCCCCTAACCCAATAACCCCTCCTAACCTTTTTGGATACTAAGGGCAATTTAGCATGGCCAATCCACCTAACCTGCACGTCTTTGGACTGTGGGAGGAAACCGGAGCACCCGGAGGAAACCCACGCAGACACGGGGAGAGCGTGCAGACTCCGCACAGACAGTGACCCAGCGGGGAATCGAACCTGGGACCCTGGCGCTGTGAAGCCACAGTGCTAATCACTATGCTACCGTGCTGCTCAGGTTTAGTGGAGAACCTTTTCTGTAAGTCAATAGGGAAGCTGTCAGGGCCTGTGGCCCTGCATCAACTTAATGCAGTTTGTTATTTCATCCAGAAGTCTCTGCTTCTGTTCATATCTACAGATGAGACGTCCAAATATTCCGGAAGTCAGCCATTGCCATGCTATCTGGTGGGAGATCTGGGGCTAGGTTCTCCGTCCCGCCGCGCCACATGTCTGTTTCAACACGCCGGCAGGATGCTCCGTTATGCCGGCTGGTCAATGGGTTTTCGCATTGTGGGGCAGCCCCACGCCGTCAGGAAACCCCCGGGCTGCCGGCAAAATGCAGCATCCCGCCAGCGGAGAATCCAGCCCCAGATTTATTAGAGGTTACGATAAAGGGAAGTGAAGGTCAAATTAATATCAGATAGGTCAGTAGTAAGATCATGGGAAGAGTCATCGATCTGGGAGATAAACCGCAAAGCAGATTGATGCCAGAGCTGGTGAGCTAGTGGGCAGCTAGCTTTGTCCCCATATTCAGAAAAAGTCCCCTTGAACTTTGTAACATGCTCAGATTTATTTGTGGAAAGTATGTTAAATGCAGCATGGAGCTTTACATGTAACTCAGGGGTGGGGGTAATGGAATATTAACCATCTATTTCTAAAATTCAATCCACCAATTCTTGTTGTTTTAATTTTCATTGATAATATCTGCATTGTAAGAAATTACGTTTCCCTGGAAAACCGCCTTGACGGTCTCCAATAATGCTGATCGGGTAGTGGAATCAGATTTGTTTGTTTTCATAAAAAGGTCTGTACTGGTGGATAAAGACTAACAAAAGTCCTCGACAGACAGTAGGGTTGTGTCAAATCTCCAGGGAGGCCGACCAATAGGTTTGGGCATAAGAGACAGGTCAGGGGGAGTGGGGCACCTGGTCTGATATGACTATGGCAGAATACTCGGTGGGGAGAAGAGCTGTGCCCAAAAAAAATGACTTGATGCATGATTAAGCATAATGGACATGAGAGAAGTTCCTTGTGATCGGGTGGAGGAAACGTTAAGGGTCCACAAAACCCATTTGAGTCTTAAAGCTGGAAATAGCCTTGGAAACGTCGGAGAGGGTGAAAGTATTTGGACTTGAGCGGTCCAGCTTTGGATCTATAACAAAGTTTAGATCCCCTCTGAAAATAAGATGGTGAGTGCCTAGAGAAGGAAGGGAAGATCGAAGCGATGTGACAAATTTTGTATCATCCCAGTTAGGAGCATAGACATTCACCAAAACTACAGGGGTTTAAAAATGTATCCCACTAACATTGTATAACATCCACCAGGGTCTGAGATTACATTTAAAGGGGGGAACTATACTCTTTTGGTACATGCTGTCAGCACAAATGAAAATTGCTGTCCCCTTGGCTCTGCTGTTAAAGTTGGAGTGAAACACTGGGCCAACCCATGCTTTACGTAACCTGGTGTGACCTCTAAGATGAAGATGCATTTCTTGAAGGAATGCAAGATCAGGGTTATGGCTCTTGAGATGTGAAAACACGTTGGAATGCTTTCCTGAGCCATTTAACCCTCTAACATTCCATGTAGCTAATCTGATCGAGAGCCCTATACAACCCTGACCGCCTGAGCAAGTCGTACATACAGGACTACTTCACAAAAGGGTCCGTAAATTGATTGGAAAAGAAAGCAAAGCTGAGAGGATCCTTTACATAATGATAATGGCCAAATACAAAAAGGTCTTTGATTACCGTCAACACAGGAAATCCCTCCCACCCCACTCCATCTCTAGAACAATCATCACACTCCCAAATTACTTGAACAGAAAACCAAACAGTGTCATAATAAATAAAGCCATCAATCAAATCCTAAGCTCACCATTATAGACAAGACAAGCATCACTTTTTCCGGCTTGCATGACATCCATTGACTAACTGATAAATGGGGCAGCACGGTAGCATGGTGGTTAGCATAAATGCTTCACAGCTCCAGGGTCCCAGGTTCGATTCCCGGCTGGGTCACTGTCTGTGCGGAGTCTGCACGTCCTCCCCGTGTGTGCGTGGGTTTCCTCCGGGTGCTCCGGTCTCCTCCCACAGTCCAAAGATGTGCGGGTTAGGTGGATTGGCCATGCTAAATTGCCCGTAGTGTCCTAAAAAAAGTAAGGTTAAAGGGGGGGTTGTTGGGTTACGGGTATAGGGTGGGTACGTGGGTTTGAGTAGGGTGATCATTGCTCGGCACAACATCGAGGGCCGAAGGGCCTGTTCTGTGCTGTACTGTTCTATGATCTAACCAACCTTGTTAATGGGGCATACCCCTGACATATGAGCTGGGTTGTATAATACACCATTGAAAAGTTACTTGTTCTAACCATGTAGTAAGAGCTGTAGTGTAAACAAACAGTCGAACATGCTCTTAATTTTGAGCATATTAAATGGCCTTTACAGGCATTCAAACACGTTACCCAAACAAAACCCAAAACTCAGTAAGTCCATCAAGAATTAAGTATGCGCCACTGAAGGAACGAATCTGCCTCGTCTGGTGCGCCAAAGAAGCAATCTTCGACATTAAATGTAATATGGAGACGGACAGGTGAATCAGCGTGAAGCAAATTCCCTCTCGTACAGCGTGGACTTGCTGTTGACCCTTGGCAGGTCTACACTCATGTCTCAGTAGATCCTGATTTGAGTGGCCCTTGGAGGTAACATCGTTGTGCTCCTTTGCCCATCAAAAAACAAGTTCCTTCTCTTTATAGTGATGGAACTGGGCTACAATGGCTCACGGGGGATCACCAGGGCGAGGCTTCGGCCAAAACGTATGGTGGGTTCGATCTAGCTCGGGGGGGGTTTAGGGAATGTATCTTCACCCACAGCCTTTTGGAAAAATTCCGAGATAAACTGTGTTGGGACTCGGCCTTCAATCCTTTCTGGTATATCAACAATGCGAAGGTTTTGTCTTCTTGACCAGTTTTCCAGGTCATCGGCTTTTCCCCTAAACTACAGGCTCTGCTTAATCGCCGCAGCCAGCCTGGACTGCAGTGTACTGATCCTGTCACTATGGTCTGAAAGGGCCATTGCGATGTCGGCAAGGGTGCTGGTGGGAGAATCGACACCTGAACGTCAAGTGAGGACCGAACAGCACCTAGCGATTCTTCCAATAAATCTTTCAGCTCCAGTGCCAAACTTCATGGGGATTTGTCAAGCTCAGTGGCCAGAATTTCGCTCAGAGTCTCGGCTGTTAGAAGTGTGGGGGACCCGGCCTCCATCATAGTTGTAGCCGTCTCGGCAGGTGTGGCTTTATTGTTTAATATTTTCCAGCCCGTATGTTGTAAATTCTTGGGCATATTTTTAAAAAACTTGTAGGAATGTACCTCGACTGTACCTGAACCTCTCCACTGCAAAGGAATCCCATTGTTTCTTTACCAGCTTGCCTGCCCAATCCTTGAATCCAATTTATCCAATATAGATGCATTATCACCTCACTGAAGTTAATCCTCATCCAATTAACTATTTCCCCCCCCCCCCAGATTTGTTTCAATTTGCTTGTTCACGGGATGTAAGCATCACTGGCTAGGACAGTATTTATTTCCGGTCCCTAATTGCCCTTGACAAGGTGGTGGTGAGCTGCCTTATTGAAAGCCACGGTCCAGATACACCACCCACTGTGTTGTTAGGAAGGAAGTTCCAGGATTATAACCCAGCAACAGTGAAGAAGAATATATTTTCAGGTCAGGATGGTGAGTGACTTGCAGGAAACGTGAAAGTGGTGCTGTTCCCAGAGTTTTAAATTACAGTGATAAAGTCATATGGGAAAAATGACATTCTCTGAAGAACTAATAACTAAGCAACAGTTAATTGAAAAATGTCAGTCAAACTGAACACACTTTTCCAGTTTGCCTCCTCGGACCCCTTTGAAATGTTAGCCTTTCCATGTATCTTCAGAAAATCAATGAAGCAAATGTGCAAGTTCCAATGAAATATTATGCATTTGTATCTGAACCAAATCTTTTTCATTCCATGTAAATTGGCATTATCTCTGTGAAGAATTTATTATAAAATTAAAACACCCATGGAACATATTTCCTTTGACAGCCAGACAGAATACGCCTCAATTTATTTGCTTCAAATTGCCAATAATATATTGTGAACTTTAACTGCAAACAGTAACTGTGTTTACAATCACTGGTGGGATCCAGTTAGCTTAATCAAATGATTTGCTCCTAGCAAAAACTGATGGGGAAATGAAAGGAAAGTAATTTAAAACTGGCTGCAGCTTTTGATGATAAAGCAATGAAATTAAAATGATTAAATCCAACACTTAAAAAAAAAGAACATTCATTTTTAATAGCACATTTCACATTCTCATGATGTGCCAAAGCATTCATAGCCTCTGAAATACTTCTGATGTGTTGTCACTCGTTGTTTTGTCGGCAATAGCATCAGCTCATTCACATAAAGCAATGCAATAAATGATGTGATCTGTTTTTAGGATGGATATTAAAATGGTGGGAGAATTTCCTATTCTTTTCCCAGAACCCCTTCGGAGGCTGGGTCTATCATTCCTCTGACCAAGCAGACCGACATGGATTTAACCTCGGGACAATGCAGCAGCCCGTTCCCACGCCCAGTCTCAATAGTGTGCACACCACAACTTCCTCTGAGACGAGAGTGCGAACAACTGAGCTGGACCGATTCTTCCACTTTGTAACCATGTGGCCATCCATGAAGAAGGATCCTTAAAAGTCCAAGTTGGATGATTGATTAGGGACATTAAAGTTCAGGATTTAGATGGATTTTCGTTCTTGTTCATTGATATTCTATTAATTATCAAGACTGCTGACCTCCACCAATCTTTCCATCCATGCTTCATCCCATGGCCACTGAAATATCCATATTTTGTTACCTCCAAGGTCGATTCCTCCAAAGCCCTCCCTACCTAGCCTCCCATCATCCTCTCTTAAATCTTCCATCATGGCTCAACATCTATTTATTTTCCCTTCGCTAAACCATCACTTGATTCCATTTTCCTATACTTGGGCAAAGTTATTTCTTTTATAGTGGGTGAGGGACTATCTTCACCCAATTATTTTTTTCCCCAATTAAGGGACAATTTAACGTGGCCAATCCACCTAACCTGCACATCTTTGGGTTGCGGGGGTGAAACCCACGCAGACATGGGAGAATGTGCAAACTCCACATTGACAGTGACCCAGGGCTGGGATTCGAACCCAGGTTCTCAGCGCCGCAGTCCCAGTGCTAACCACTGCGCCGCATGCTACCCCGACTATATTCACTCTTGTTGAGGTGACAGGGTTGTTTTAAAAAAAAATGTTGTTGCCCATGTGTCAACTCTAAGGTTATCGATTTACTGAGTGGATGGTTTTCACCCACAGGCAATTATATTGATTATGTCCCCAAACTATTTTGAAAACTGTAATCCAGAGGAGAGGATGGCCTTGCACAGTTCAGGTCCCAGAAGGACCAGTATTAGAGTGCACCATCTTGAGATGGTAGCGATAGTCTAGGCTGGCTGGCTGACTAGCAACAGCATGGACACCCGTGGAGTGGCAGGCATGGGACGATGAGTCTTCTTGAGACAGGACAGCACGTTCGTGCACACTGGAGCCACTGCCAGTGCCCCTCTGGTTAGCCCCTGTTGCTTCTGGTTGTGTGTCACCTTGTCCCGCAAATGAGAGGGTCGTGTGCCAGTGAGTGTTGTGCGATCCATTTGGCTTATGTGGCTCTCATGATTGAACAGCTGGTAGTGTGTCCAAGCTGTGAGATGTGAGTACGAGACTTTCAGCAATGCTAAGTGAAGTGAAGCATAAAATGTATAGGTTTGGGTCATGATTATTAGAAATTGTTGATAGGTGAGCGATAGGACGTGGTGATTTGAGCAGGGCTGAGGCTGGTTCTGCAGTTGGTGGGAGATGGCATCTGAAGATGCATTCACTGACCTTGACCACTCATGTGACATCATTCAACTTCTTGCGGCACTGCATGCAGATCATTGATGCTTGACTCCCTGGCATTATCCTCCACAGCTAACTGCCCCCACTGCCTTCTTAACATGTGGACTCCTGTGGACACAGGGGGCGGGCTTATCCGCCGGCGGGATTCTCCGTTTTGCCGGTGCCCGGGGGTTTCCCGACGGCGTGGGACTGCCCCACAATGGGAAACACCATTGACCGGCTGGCATAACGGAGAATCCGGCCGGTGGGTCGGGGCAGAAATGTGGCACGGCGGAGAATCCAGCCCAGGATGTCTTTCCTATTTTCCACATTCTGCACCAAGACCTTCAGTGCTATGTCCAAAAACACATAAATGCCCCATTAGCCATGTTGTACCATGCTTCAATGTTTCCAAGGTCAGGTACTGCCAGAACCTGCCCCAGCTGCGGTTCACCTCCTCTCTAAGATGAATAGAATGGTTTTGCAGCTCTACCTTTAAGTGTTTTTGGGATGTTATGATTTTGGGCTCCCTGGTGATGTCTTCAACTGATGGACAATTATTAACATTGACAGCATACAGCAACTTGTCAGATGAGACAGCACAAAGTTGGCATGGCTGCCTGCATTACACTTAAGAGGCAAGATTTAATTACTCATTTCAATCACGGCATCTGTTTACGGGGTAATCTGATTTAACCCCCTGAATGTTTCTAATGTTGGCTAGTTTCTCTCTCTCTCTTTGCCATACTTTGCCTTACTCTCAAAGTTTTCTTATCGCTGTTGGAAGTTGCTGCCAGTAATTTTGCCAGCAGTTCTCATCATGTAGAGAGTCATTTTCCCCACTGAGTTACACCGGGCTTTTCAGAAATGATTTCATACTTGAGCAGCTTGTCTACTCTGTAAAGGGTTGTCTTTGATGGGTATTTGTTTGTCAGCATTGCCGAACAGATTGAGACACTTGCTGTGAGATGAGAGGGATCAAACGTCGATCTAATCTTTATTCCTTTCGTGGTTAAAGTGAAATGCTGAGCTGATAGGAGGCACAGTCTTTGCAAGGTGACACGTAAAATAACCTGGAAAAGAAACAGTCCTCATGAAATAAAACACATCTAACCACAGTACCTCTGGGCTTTTTAATGACCCCTTAACAGGGCGGCTCTAAAACCAACAGGGTTATAATGCTGCGTTTGGATGTGCCATCATGACACTTAGTTTCTCTGGCACTGCAGGAGGCACAAACATCAGTGGTGGTAAATATAAACACTGCTGATAGTGCTGCCAGCTGTTATTGTTGTGGTCGCTGGACAGGCTGCCAGCTTAATCCAGGCCTTCAGTTAGTTACTCCCCGGGAAGATTCAACGTTCACTTTACAACCTGACATGCATCACTTACCTCAAAGGGATAAGGAACAAAATGGAATGGGCAGAAAGATGGAAACATTGCAACCCAACAAGCCACATGGCGTCGCAAAGTAACTACTCCAACCCCTTCCCCGTGCACCCCACAGAACTCGATTACTTAAGAACATTGGGAAAGATAGCGATTAATGAACCATCCCTCAATTTCTCAGCCTAGGCTGAGTGGCAGCACTGTTACTTACTCTAAATCAAAAGACCGTGGGTTCAAACGACACTCTATAGACTTGAGCATGTAATCCAGAGTGACAATTCAGTGTGGTACTGAGGAAATCTTCAGGGGTGGCACGGTGGCACAGTGGTTAGCACTGCTGCTTCACAGCAGCAGGGACCCCGGTTCAATTCCGGCCTAGGGTGACTGGATGGGGTTTGCACGTTCTCCCCAACTCTGCGTGGGTTTTCCTCCGGGTGCTCCGGTTTCCTCCCACAGTCCAAAGATGTGCAGGTTAGGTGGATTGGCCATGATAAATTGCCCCTTGGTGTCCAAGGGTTATTGGGATAAGGGGCAGGGTTGTGGGCTTGGGTGGAGTGCTCTGTCAGAGGACTGTGCAGACTCGATGGGTTGAATGACCTCCTTCTGCACTGTAGGGATTCTATAAAATGCTGCACTGTTGGAGGTTCCATATTTTGGATAAGATGTTAAATTGAGGCCCCATTTCCCCCATGACCAGTTGATTTAGTTGGTAGTACTGGAGCTGGAACACTGAAGGGTCAAGTTGGACTCAGGACTTGAGCACAGAGTAAATGCTTACATCCCAGCAAGGGAGCGCTGTATTGTTGGATATCTGAAGCCCTTCAGATAGGTGAAGTGTTTCTCACAATTTTGTTTGCTGGATCAGTTGGAAGTAAAAGATCACACAGCACCCATATGAAAAAGAACAGAGGGCGGGATTCTCCGTCCTGCCACACCCGTTTTCTGGCCCGGCGCTTCCGCTGGCCGTGGGATCCTCCATCTCGGCAGCCGGCCAATGGGGTTTCCCATTATGGGCACTCGCACGCCGTCGGGAAATCCACGGGCCTGAGTACGCTGCCAACGAAAGTGAGGATCTCACCGATGGAGAATCCAGCCCAGAGAGTTTGCGTAGCGACCAGGCCAAGATTTCCACTTCAACCAACACCCCCAAAATCAGTTTAAATGTTAACACCGGCAGCGGGATTCTCCAACAATGGGGCTATGCCCCCACACCCGCGAGAAAAAGGGCGCGAATCACTTTGGACTTTCTCCAAGAAAGTCCAGAGTGATTCTCCATTTTGAAGGGGGCTAGCAGGGTCCCGGAGTGTTCCGCGCAGCTCCGGCTGCCGATAGGGGGCCCCGTACATCCGGCCGCGGGTCCACGCATGCGTGCGGTGGCCCCGCGCAACATGGCGGACCCACACAGTGGGGGAGCCCCGTAAATATAAGCCCCCCCCCCCCCAGGTTGCGTGGGCCCGCCGATTGGTGGCCCCCGATCGCGGGCCTGGCTGTCCTGGAGCCCCCCCCCCCCAGGTGACGGATCCCCCCACCCCCCACCAAGGCGACCACGGACTGGGTCCGCAGACGCCATTCCGAGCTCCCGGCGGGTGGAACCATGAGTGAACCATGCCGGCGGGAACTCAGTCAGTTGTCGGCGGAGAATCTCTGCGGGGGCCTCTAACAATGACCGCCGACTGGCGCATCATTGACCGCGCGCGCGCGTGACTGGCGGCGATTCTCCAGTCCACGGAGAATCGCGGGAAGGCGTCGGACCTGGCACGGAGGCTCGGAGAATCCTGCCCCTCATTTATCTATTTTGAAATCTGGATGTTTGGAACTTGGCTACATGTTTGTCTGATGACAACAGCGGGGAGACATTTTAAAAACTTTGGGACATTCTGAAGATGTGATAAGGTGGAACATAAATGCGCATTTTCTTTTTATCATCTTTAAACAAATTGCCATCTAATATTTTGCAGTATTTATATATACAAGTACATATCAACATCCAACATATTAAATAACATGATATTGTATAGAGGGACATGTGTAATGGTTTTATTGGTCGAGATAACTCCGGCATACCTTAGGTTTTATGTTTTTGTTCTTACCAAGGACTTCCTGTGTAATAATACATTGAGTGGTCACCCTCTTGGATCACTAAAATCCTATCTAAAAAGAGCTGCACACACAACGTATTAAAACGCGAGGGTAACATGTCAGTTAGGCAGTCAAGTATCTCCAGAATCCATTACCAACTGATTGAATTATCCAGGTTTCTGCATATCAAGGTTTACACATCGGTGTATAAGGCATAACAGCAACTAAACCTATAATATTGATTCAGAAGCTGCAGAAATAGGTCATCTAATTTCAAGGTTGTGAAAAACTTCTGAGGGATTCTGTAATGATTGCTTTTTTAATCCTGTTTGCAGGTGAAGGTTCCAAAGTACATTTTTGAAGGGCATATTAAAAAAAAACACTTGCTCAATACTCTAGACAACCCAACGGCTGAAGAAGATGCAAAAGAGTCATAGAAGTCATAGAACATAGAAAAATACAGCACAGCACAGGCCCTTCGGCCCACAATGTTGTGCCGAACTTTTGTCCTAGATTAGGAACAAATTAATCTACACCCCATCATTCTACCGAAATCTATGTACCTATCTAATAGCCGCTTAAGGTCCCTAATGTTTCCGACTCAACTACTTCCACAGGTAGTGCATTCCATGCACACAGTAATGGAAGAAAGTTATGGCATAGTTATTGTGAAATCGATCTATTCTGTAATATTTGTTATTGTTGTTGTTGATATACAGGATGGGAGATTGGGGTAGGGGGTGGTCGGGGGAGGAGTGACGTTCAAGCAATGTAACCATGTGATACCTATCATTATCCTGAGGGCAATTATAGTGGACTGTGCCCAGGGTGTATAGGACTTCAGGATGGAGCACAGTCTGTTGCGGCTGTAGGAGCCCATTTATGAGTGGTACTCCCTTCTGCACCTGGTATGGATAAAGAGCATTGGCCCGAGGTTGACTGATGTTTTCTTTACTTCCGGTGGGATCTCTTATCTGTCATCTTGTCATTTGTCCTCTCCTTTTCCACTCCCTTCCTGACTGTTTTTTGGCACTCTGGTCAGCAGCAAAGACTTCCCATGCATCGAGTCCAATCCCAGTCAACTTGGAGTTTCGTTTGCAGGCATCCTTGTTCAGCCATTTCAGATGGCCACCTGCAAAGGACCATGGGAATTATGGCCAACCCAGGACTCAGACAGACTCAGAGCCTGTGTGTGTATTTGCAACCCAGATAGCTAAACGCAATTGAAACCCCCGCTCGTTTGCATTCTAATGGCCCATTTCCCCAGAACAAAAGAACTGCACTCAGGTAACCGATACAGATACAGACTTATCGGCGCCACTCCCTTTACTCAGGGAGCCCAAACAGTCACGGTCAATGACCGCTAAGAACACGCCCAGCCATCAAGGCACCCGCCCTGTCAAATTATTGGGTCCAAGTTAAGGACCGCCCCAAAGAGCACAAAATCCCAGAGGGATAAGAGACACAGCCATGTGCTCGGTCTCTCTTGGATCCGGCCTATGCCAACCTAAGTGGAGCATAACGACCAGACAGACAAGTTCAAGACCAACGATCGCTACCAGACGGATGAGCCCAGCAGAAACAGAGCCACTTCTTCCACCCAGCCACGCAAGATCCGGAAAAAGGCCTTGTCCATCTGCATAGAGCCGGTTGCCCTGAAGTTAAGTTTAGGTTATTGTAGTTGTTAGGTGTAGTTTAACTTGCAGTGTTTTGTGTTGCATGTCGAAGTAATCCGAACTGGTTGTGTGGTCCTTTGATCGCTATCCGGTAAAGCCTTGTGGTGGTATTATTTGATACCTGGTGACTCTAAAGGGCATCATTATTAATTGGCAACATTATTGGCGACTCTGGTGCCGATTAGCAGCACTTGTATTGCAGATGTAGGCAACCTGTTAATCCTGTGCCAATAGCAAGCTCACCATAGAGCATGGGCTTGCTTCTCCTTTGCCTTTCGATGTACCATTCTGTTTTGACTGAACCTAGACAGAAGACTGCCTAAGTTTCTGCAAAGTCAAATGAAGGAAACTAACCCTTCTAAATTATTAAAAGTGTCTAAACTCATTGGCCTGTTAAGACCAGAACTGGAGACCCGGGAGCATGTGTTGGCCATTGATCATTAACTGATTGTTTGAGGGAAGTATCACAATGGGAGAGGAATGACCAATAGTAAAGCATGGCTGGCTCCTTACATATGTCAAGGCAGGGCAGGGGAGAGCGGGGTTGATGTTAGGCAGGTTGGTTCGATGTGGACTGCACTCGATGCAGGGAAGTTAGAAACAGACGTCTAACACTGGAGAAGATCCAACATTGTTTTATTCAACTATAGAACTTCTATACATGTTCAGCTGTGGGCCGACACTATACTGATCTGACTGGTGACCTTGTAGTAGCCTGACCAGACTTACTAGCTACCGCATGGTGTTTGCACTTGCTAGCTCGTGGACTCCGACTGTCTCAGTAGCTGGGTCCCGGAGAACGTGAAACATAGTTCCCTCTGGCTTTATAGTGGTAGTGTCCTGTGTTGGTCGTTCTGGGTGCGTGTGCTTAACACTCAATTTGGCTCTGTTTCTGTACTTAGCTCTGGAGTCGCAAGGTGTCGTTTAGACACCGCCACAAGCTTCAAGGTGAAGTTCAAAGCAATAAAACCATACACCAATTAGTAAGTCCAAACAACTGAGTTTATTATAATACAATTATAATAACTACCCATGCACACGCTAAAAGGATTAAACTTATCCCTACCGCTAAATAACTAATACTTATCTCGAAGGAACTGCTGGGTCAGGGAACAAGGCCTCTTGCTCTGCTCTGATCTGCAGACTTCAGGTTGGTATAAGTAAAAAGGGGTCAGGAGTGCCTATCTCTGGTAGTGATCTTTGTGAGGCACTTACTTGTTGGCGGCTGCTGTCCGAACCCTCTCCTCTATCCTGTTCAAGATCTTCTCGGCAAAAGCTGGTCCACGGAGGAGTGTTGGTCAAAGAGAGAGAAGGGCTGGAGGGCTGAATTAGAAGACTGAACCATGCGTGGGACCTGTCTTTTATAGGTCCCAGGGGATCCGTGCCCCTTTGGGCGGACTCCTTTACCTGCTTGGAATCGATTGGGTCTCTTCCCAATCGATATGTTTGATCCCCCCAATCGTGGGGCAGTTCCTCGGTCACTGGGGCGGTTCTTGGGACTTATTGTTTTGGGCTTCTCTGGCGCCGAAAGGTCTGGCCTTCCATTCAATGTATCGATCTGTGTTTAACTTGTTTCCATTGTATCTGGGGATCGCCCGGTATCGCCTCATTAGTATGTTAACTGGTTTCTTTTCACAGTGCTGTCTTGTTTCTGCAGCAGTCAAAACTGGTTTCTGCAGCCGCCCCAATATACAATCGCTTTGCAAGCTGCTTGCTTTACAACATGTCCATTTTCCCTGCATTCCTTGCAATCTTCCATTTTGTGTTGGGCAGTGGCCACCCCAGGTGGCTACACCTGTCTGGTGATTGGCTGTACTGTGTTGTATGCTTACTGGTCATCCTATGTGTCAATCACTGCCTGTCTGCATCTCATTATATACATGAGTGGATATTATGACATCTCCCCCCTTTTTTTTAGTTAAATAAATACTGAGGTATGTATATATAGATCTGTATATGTCTGACTATATACAAATGGTGCTTGAACAAATGTATATACATGGGAAGGTGTCGATAGTGCAGGTACATGGCAAACAAAGCAATATTTACAAAGGTTAAATCGATGAATTCAGTCACAAAATTTACAGAAGTTCAGTCCGCAGTTTCAGTCTTTGTGGTGCCAACGAATTCTTGTCGATCGCCGCAGAGGTGGACCAGGAGCCATCTGCACGTGGATAGGTGGGATCGCTGCCAATGCGGTGATCATGTGGGCCAGCAGGATCGCTGGCAGATCGGTGGCCTCGTGGCAGGGTACGTCTGGAGGAAGTATGATGGCTGGCGAAGCACTGCAGTCAGGTGGTGGGCGTGGAACTCTTCACAATGCCCGTCTGTTGCGCCGTAGCAGGGAGCCATCAGCCATGCGGACAAGAAAAGACCCTGGGGCAACTTATTTGACAACAACAGCTGTGGCTGACCAGCCGCCCTCAGGCAACTGGACGCTAACATGATCGGCTGGAGCCAGCTCAGGTAGATCCGTGGCATGAGCATCATATGTGGCCTTCTGTTGGGCCAGGGACTGCTGCATGTTTTGCAAAACAATGAGGTGGTCAAGGTCTGAAACATGGATGGCTGGAACTGTGGTCCTCAGAGTGCGATTCATGAGCATCTGTGCTGGAGACAACCCAGTGGACAGTGGGGTTGCCCTGTATGCCAGCATTGCCAGGTTGAAGTCAGAGCCTGAGTCTGCAGGTTTGCACAGCAACCGCTTTACAATATGGACCCCTTTCTTGGCTTTCCCGTTTGATTGCGGGCAGTGGGGACTGGAGGTAACGTGATGGAAGTTGTAGGGCTGTGCAAAATCAGACCATTCCTGGCTGTAAAAGCAAGGACCGTTGTCATTCATTACCGTGAGCGGTATCCCATGCCTGGCGAACGTTTCTTTGCAGGCTTTGATGACCGCCTTCGATGAGAGGTCGGACAGTTTCACCACTTCTGGGTAACTGGAGAAGTAGTCGACCAGGAGGACATAGTCACGCCCCTTAGCGTGGAAAAGGTCTACACCTACTTTGGACCACGGAGAGGTCACGATCTTGTGCTGTTGCAGTGTTTCCTGGGGTTGAGCTGGTTGAAACTTCTGACAGGTGGGGCAGTTGAGGACTGTGTTGGCAATGTCCTGGTTAATGCCCGGCCAATAAACTGCCTCCAGAGCTCTGCGTCGGCATTTCTCGACCCCAAGGTGACCCTCATGGAGTTGACCCAGCACCATAGCCTGCATGCTCTGAGGAATCACGATCCTGTCGAGTTTCAGAAGGATTCCCTCCACAACCGTCAGCTCGTTTTTCACGTTAAAGAATTGGGGACATTGTCCTTTCTGCCAGCCATGGGTAAGGTGCTGCATCACACGCTGCAGTAGAGGATCCTTGGCCGTTTCCTCACGAATTTGGACCACCCGCTCGTCAGAGGCTGGGAGGTTGGTGGCACACAATTGCACTTGCGCTTCTATGTGGCAGATGAAGTCACCTTGTTCGTACGGTGTGGTGATGGACCGGGATTGGGCATCTGCGATGATCAGCTCTTTGCCTGGTGTGTAGACAAGTTCAAAGTCATAGCGGCAGAGTCGAAGAAGAATTCGCTGTAACCGAGGTGTCATGTCATTTGAATCCTTCTGGATTATGTGGACTAGAGGCCTGTGGTCCGTTTCTACCGTGAATTTCGGCAGGCTGTAAACGTAGTCATGAAACTTGACTATTCCTGTCAGGAGACCCAGACACTCCTTTTCGATCTGGGCATACCGTTCCTCAGTGGACATCATGGCCCTGGAGGCATATGCCACTGGAGCCCAGGACGAGGAGTCATCTCACTGGAGGAGCACTGCCCCAATGCCGTCCTGGCTTGCATCAGTTGATATCTTGGTTTCCTTGGTTGGGTCGAAGAACGCTAGAACTGGGGCTGTGGTGAGCTTTGCCTTCAGCTCACGTCATTCCGCTTCATGTGTGGGCAGCCACTGGAATTCCGTTGACTTCTTGACGAGATGGCGGAGGGCGGTGGTGTGGGATGCCATATTGGGAATGAATTTCCCGAGACAGCTGACCATCCCGAGGAAGTGGAGGACCGCCTTCTTTTCCTCTGGGATCTTCATGCCATTGATCGGCAAGACCTTGTCGCCGTCTGGCCACACACCCTGCTGTGAGATGTGGTCACCTAGAAACTTAATATCCGATTGACCAAATGAGCACTTGGCCCTGTTGAGCTGGAGACCATGTTCATGAATTCGCTGGAAGACCTGCTTGAGGCGAGCGATGTGTTCCTGGGGCGTTGTGGACCAGACAATCACGTCGTCCATGTATACTCGCACCCCCTCGATGCCCTCCATCATCTGCTCCATGATGCGGTGAAACACTTTGGGGGCAGATATGATGCCGAAAGGCATGTGGTTGTAGCGTTAGCAGCCGAACGGGGTGTTGAACGTGCACAGCTTGCGACTGAACGCATCCAGCTGTATTTGCCAAAAGCCCCGGGTGGCGTCCAGCCCAGCTTAGTGAAGAATTTGGCATGAGCCATTTCACTGGTCAACTCTTCACGTTTCCGGATCGGGTAATGCTCCCGCATGCTGTTGCGGTTTAGATCCTCAGGATCAATGTAAATGCGGAGCTCCCCTGACGGCTTCTTTACGCAGACCATGGAGCTGACCCAGTCTGTTGGCTCTGTGACGTTCAAGATGATGCCCTGGTCTTGGAGGTCCTGTAGTTGCTTTTTCAGACGATCCTTGAGGGGCGCCAGCACCCGGCGCGGTGCATGAATTACAGGGGTGGCATTCGGCTTGAGCAGGATTTTATATCAGTACGGGAGCGTGCCCATTCCATCGAATACGCTGTGGTACTGCGTGATAATGTCGTCTATGTCGGCTTGCAAATTTCCATCGGGCGAGGCCGCCGCCGGTAGCGATGACATGGTGTGGACTCGCTGAACCAGGTTCAGGAGCTTGAAGCTCGAGCACCGAGCAAGGCCTGACGATTTCAAACCGTAATGTTGCCTTGATCGCCTTGTTGGATACCCCTAGTTGACACAAGCTACTGGCAGGTATGGCATTGCCATTGTAGTCAAGGAGCTGGCAGGCCGGTGGAAGAATGCTTGGTCGGGCCTGGATGGTGTCGAGGTTGGATTGCGAGATGAGGTTCGCAGATGCGCCGGTCTCCAGTTTAAATCAGATGCGAGCCTTGTTAACTGTGAGGACAGCACACCACTCATCGTCTGGATCCACACTGAGGATCGAGAGGCATTGCTCAGGTGTGATGGAGGCCAGCTCATGTGTGGTTATGATGCCCACCCGATATGGAGACTTGAGGCAGTCAGCAACTTGGTCCGTTGGGCTCTCGGGATCAGAATCTGGCATGCTTTGCTGTATTTAGCGGACATTTCTGTGCCACAGCTGGGATCGCTGGCTGCTGAGCGGTGGAGCAGATCTGCAAAGGGCTGCGTAGTAGCCAAGCTTGCCACACTGGAGACATCAGCGTCCTTTTGCCGGACATTGCCGCTTTAAGTGGGCGGAGCCACAATTCAGACACGTCATGACGCTGACGTCAGTGCGTTCCGTGTGCCATCGCGCATGCGCAGAAACGGCCCTAGGGTTGCTGGCGCCCCGGGCAAGCTGAACTTCGGCGCCCTTACAAGTATAATTTTTAAATATAATTTGGCCCCTGACATCACAGCAGGAGCTGCCCAGGTACAATATTACCTCTCCAGCAGTAATTTTCAACTTGTGAGAATTTACTTGCAAAACATGACACCAGATATTGGTTCATAAGAGAAAAATTAAAGAGAACAAATAGCCAAGAACATTGACCTTCCTCTTTTTAGATTCAGGACCTCAGACGCCAATTGTCTGCTTCTTCATTGCCACTTAGTGAGAAGTGCAAAGGGTTTGGCAGCATACAACCCACATCTTTTTTAATCAAGGTTAACTCGGCAAGGAGTGCCCAGAAACTCCCTCCAATGCTATTTACGGCGGCAAAATCTGCCTTCCTTGTGTGTGTGTGTTTTTTTAAACAACACTTCGAGAGCACCAGAAGTATAATGAAATTTCGGGAAGCTTGCAATTAGACCCAGTTAATCTAAAATACCTGACTCTCGCTGACCTAAGCTGCGCATTCCAAGGGGGCTAATTAGCAGCTCAGAAACTGCAGTGATCCGAGGAGGAAAAATTCCGAGCCAGTCTCAGAGTGTGAGGCATTATTCTCCTAAAGTTTGCTTTCAGCCCATTTGTGGCTGTTCAGCTTATTGTAGCCCAAACTAAGATTGTGAGGGTTTAACTCACAATTTAGAGAGACAATTTAGTCTCTCTCTCTCTTTCCTTCTTCTGGTTCCTTTTCTCTTCAAACAAGTTAGGTTTTTGTCTCATGATGGCGCCCCCTAGCACATGGCGCCCGGGGCGACTGCCCGAGTTGCCGGTACCTTGAGCCGGCCCTGCGCATGCGCAGTGCAGTCGGTCGACGTACGCACCTGCGCAGTCGGGTTGTCGGTCTTGTCGTCCACTCGGTCGTGGCGCGCATGTGCAGGGATCCGGGAAAAGCACGCGAAACGGCCACTCTCCTCAATGCTCAGGCCCTGCATCTGTGCGATGGCCTGCACCCTTAAGCCTCGTGGAAGGCCAGCTTTGCAGTTTCTGCCGCCCTGATGTAGGAGCAACGATTCTTGGCATGCTCATAGACAACGCACACGTGTCTCAATAGTGACAGAGAGGCTCAACTGTTTGATTTTAAGGAGCTGCTGCCGCAGAGAGTCGGATTGGACCCCGAAAACGATCTGATCCTGGATCATGGAATCAGCCGTTGAGTCATAATTACATGACTGCACTAGGATGTGGAGATAGGTCAAGAAGGAGTGAAAAGATTCATCCTCACCCTGAAGCCTCTGCTGGAAGATGTACCGTTCAAAGCTCTCATTCACCTCAATGTCGCAGTGGCTGTCGAACTTCAGCAGGACTGTTTTGAACTTCGTTTTGTCTTCGCCGTCGGTGAACGTAAGGGAGTTGTAGATATGGATGGCGTGATCCCTCGCAGTGGAGAGAAATAATGCGATCTTCCTGGCATCCGATGCTGCCTTGAGGTCGGAGGCCTCGATGTACAAGAGGAACTTTTGCTTGAAGATTTTCCAGTTGGCGGCGAGGTTGCCGGAGATGCGGAGTTGCGGAGGAGGCTGGATGTTTTCCATTTCGCTGGATGGCCGCTTGCTGGTCAATGCTGATTCACTCGAGGTAGGTCCGTCAAGATCAGTACCACTCTGGTACCATGGTGTGTTAGGCAGGTTGGTTCGATGTGCACTGCACTCGATGCAGGAAAGTTAGAAACAGACGTCTAACACTGGAGAAGATCCAACACTGTTTTACTCAACTATAGAACTGCTATACATATTCAGCTGTGGGTCAACACTATACTGATCTGACGGGTGACCTTGTAGTAGCCTGACCAGACTTACTAGCTACCGCATGGTGTTTGCACTTGCTAGCTCGTGGACTCTGACTGTGTCAGTAGCTGGGCCCCGAGAGAGCAGGAAACCTAGTGCCCTCTGGCTTTATAGTTGTAGTGTCCTGTCTGGTGATTGGTTGTACTGTGTTGTATGCTTACTGGTCATCCTATGTGTCAATCATTGCCTGTCTGCATCTCATTATATACATGAGTGGATATTATGACAGGGGTGACACACTATGCACACGCTGTCAGTACCCCTTCATCTCAATTCCAGTCAGAATGCTCACCCACTGTTACTGCCAGACTGGGTCTTGCTTGTAACTGGTATTGTTCTTTTCTGTTTTGGGTTTTCCATTCTGACTGGCCTCCACCGGATCATTCCGAAGTAAGTCAACACCTTACATCATCCTCACTCGACAACTTCTGTGATCTGTGGCGACTTTATTTTTATGATGCTAATTCCCTGTTCTTTCCTTCAGGTGAAATGTTTCATCAAGACTCTGTTTGATG
Organism: Scyliorhinus canicula; assembly: GCF_902713615.1. NCBI lineage: Eukaryota > Metazoa > Chordata > Chondrichthyes > Carcharhiniformes > Scyliorhinidae > Scyliorhinus > Scyliorhinus canicula. The sequence continues at coordinate 128,512,817 of NC_052156.1, forward strand.
GATCAGTTAAGAGATTGCATAGCACCGTATGAAAAATAACAAATATTTACTCAGAGACCCGACCAAGATTCCCACTTCAACCAACGCCAGCCAAATCAGTTTAAATGTTAACATCTCATTTATCTATTGTCGTCTATCAAAGAAATGACAGACACAGGTTTGAACTGGCCCATCGTGCAAACAGATCTGTGCCAGCAACTCCCAGCGTCAGGTATGCCAAATTTTCAAACAGAACCCAAGCTGGCATAATTTAAATAGACTTTCTGTCATGTGATAAGCTCATCCCGAAATCTTGGCTTAAAAGGCGATTCACGTTGAGATTGCGGTGGGGATTAAAACATTTCCCAGTATCAGCTCAGCCTCTGTGGTAGTGCTTGCGCCTTCGGAGTCCAAAAGGTTGTAAGATTCAAATGGACAATTCATAGACGATCAGGGGGTTCTCTGAATGTCCTAGCCAGCCTTCCTCCCTCTTTGCTATTGATGTGCTGGGCTCCGGATGTTGGAAAGTTGGATCAAGATGAGTGGCGAATTTATTTTTTCTCTCTTTTTCGACCAACGCAGATAGGATGGGCTGAATGTCCTCTTTCTGCACATTAACTTTTTTTTTGGTTCCATGTTGTCTTACAAAACACTTCAAAAACAATGAATTGCTGCAATGATTACAGACATTCTGGAAGTGACTTTTTAAACAGAAGTTCATTCGATCCTCTTTAATTGTTCACATCGGCACAGAGGGGACGTGTGGGTGGCATTGCTACCTTTGACCCTGACGAGTTGGACATCCTGCTGCAAAGAGCTGTACAAGAGGAGAACACCCCTAACTGGGGCTGAAGTACAGGTTCCTGCTCCATATGGAGAAGAGTCCTCAATGGAGACAATGCAGTACCTCAGGACCTTCATTGTCAATGCCAAATGAAAACAAAGATTGAAGTATAAGGAGGAAGATATTTTCTCAATTTTGCTGATATTTCTTTTGGACCCATTAACTGTGGCACAAGGCTAAGTTGGAAACTGCTGCCTACTCTGTGTGGAACTACTTACATCACTCCATATAACCATTGGCCTTTTTACATCCAATTTTTCACTGTACCAAAACACAATGACAACCATTTCTTGCAGGCAGAAAAGTTAGCCAGGAGTCTTCAGATAGATGCTGAAGCATCCAGGCCAAGGTGGGTCACTGCTATTCTTAGTAGACTCAGCAGGCATGGATGCAGAGGACAGCCCAGTTCTAACAGCCATCTATACAATGCGTCTTCACTTTCAAATGAAGTCTTGTATTTGCTTGGTCATTTTCACTATCTCAGTATCTCTAAAGTGCTTTAGTCAATAAAGTTTTCACCGCTTTGACGTCTGTACACGTGGTTGTATTAAATATGATCAACTCATTTCTGCAGTATTGATTTTAGCTTTGCTGACTCATGACTTATGTGGGTGGATGTCGCTGCTATGACACACAGGAAGCACAACAGAATCCAAGATAAAGCAGTTCGCACAGAGTTCGGAGTCTCTGGGGTGGCAAGGCCGGAGATCGTAGAAGTAATAGTAATAATCTTTATTATTGCCACAAGTAGGCATACACTGCAATGAAGTTACTGTGAAAATCCCCTGCTCGCCACACTCCAGCGCCTTGTCGGGTACACAGAGGGAGAATTCAGAATGTCCAATTCACCTAACAGCCCGTCTTTTGGGACTATAAGTACAGATGCAATTCACAAATTGTGGTGCCGGACGTTATCTTAGGATCCTGATACCTCCAGGTCAGACTCCAGTTTTATATGCGAGAGAGAGAGCAGAGAATAAAGAGGGAACATGCTCACCCCCAATTAATGGTCCATCAAGCTCTTGGAGGGGCTTCTTAAGGGGCTGGGGACAGCTATTTTTAAAATAAACTTCAATGAACCTGAACGGTCTGGTGCATGTTGATGCATATCTGTTGAATTCACAATGCGGTGAAGGGAAAGTTGGGTTGTTTGTATGCATAGAAATTTATGGGTGCCTTCTGATAATGTGTGTCAGATGGTGCACATTATCTCTGTTTTGGCTGTTTGGGTACCACTGTATGCCAATGCTAAGGAGTTGCCTGCTCTGTTTGGCAAGGCAGCAGCAGACCCCATCATGGCTGACATCTGCCTTTGCTGATTACACTCTGCAGACAGTTCCCACCTCTTGGAGATGCCCAGCATCACCAATTGGGAGTTTCGCTCGCCTCCTGTCCAATTAGAGTGCTGATATTTCAAAATAGCAAAGCATGGTTGAAGCACGGGATTGGGACTAGGAATTCATTTTGGTGGCAGATTCCCAGCATGCTTTGCCTGCTGTCATTTCTTCATTGCTTAACAACCTTAGATACTCATTATAATCAGGACTGATTACCACTGAGCAAATGAGACTGTAAATGAGGGACAAAACCACGCTATTACAGCCCAATTTAAATGGTATCCATCAATTTAAGGCTTATTGCTTCCGTGGTCCACCAAAAACTGGATTGGAAGCTTTTGTGATCAAGAAAATGGGTGAGTATCTGAAGGAATGGCCCTTGTCACCTTTTCTACAGCAACCTGCCCAGAAAACACTTAAAATTGGTGGTAGGAAAAGCTGGCTACTATTTTATCTTCTGCATTAACGATTATCATTATATGAATGCACCAGTATTCACTTCAGGCTGATATTATTGAAATGACTGAACCAAGCTTGGATTTTGAGTACGGAATGTCCCGATATCTTTGAAGCACAAAGTGCATACATTCACTTAACTTCTATCCAAGCGTTCAAATCTATTGCACAATTTAAGCACAGAACATTTAATTGTAAATTTTGGAATGATTCTTTCCTGGCATGGAGCCTTATCTTGGAGCGTAAATTGTAGAATCAGGCACAGACATCAGTGTGCCCAGTACATGATGTTTCCAATGTTTTTGTGATTAATTTTAATAACCAGAAAATCAGGAGCTGACTACGAGCCAGGTTCTGCAATCCATATTTCCACCTGGTGAAGGGCTGCCCTGGGACTGCCTGTCGAACCAAACCTTCCACTTTTTTGGCTCACAGTTTCTAAAATGTACACCAGGCTGCAGTGCTTAATCTCTGCTGATATTTTAGTGCATTCTGTAGACTACATCTCACCAAAACTCAAGTATCTCACTGTTTTTAAAAATTAATTATTGAATTTTCCAGTCTGCTAGTTCGAATGAAGCAGATATAATTGATATATGTGGTGAGGAAGGAATAGATTACGAGAAGCGTCATGAAACATTAAGGGGAGACCTGCCTGTTCCGATTGACATTACAAGGTCCATGATACTCTTTATAGGTGAACAAGGAGTTTTCACAGTGTCCTGGTCAAGCATTCCTTCCTCAACTGACAAGGCTAAAAGAAAACGATGACTTGGTCATTCAAAGCTGCTTGTGGGATCTTGCTGTGCACTAATATATGCAGCATGGTGGCACAGTGGTTAGCACTGCTTCCTCACAGCGCCAGGGACCTGGGTTCAATTCCGGCTTTGGGTGACTGTGCAGAGTTTGCACTTTCCTCCAGTGGCTGTGTGGGTTTCCGCTGGGTGCTCCGGTTTCCTCCCACCATCCAAAGATATGGGGTGGGATTCTCCATCCCGTCGCACCCGTTTTCCGGTGCGGCGCGCCCCCGCCGGCAGCAGGATCCACCGTCCTGATGGAGTTCCACATTTAGAACAGTACAGCACAGAACAGGCCCTTCGGCCCTCAATGTTGTGCCGAGCAATGATCACCCTACTCAAGCCCACGTATCCACCCTATACCAGTAACCCAACAACCTCCATTAACATTATTTTTTAGGACACTAAGGGCAATTTAGCCTGGCCAATCCACCTAACCCGCACATCTTTGGACTGTGGGAGGAAACCGGAGCACCCGGAGGAAACCCACGCACACACAGGGAGGACGTGCAGACTCCGCACAGACAGTGACCCAGCCGGGAATCGAACCTGGGACCCTGGAGCTGTGAAGCATTGATGCTAACCACCATGCTACCGTGCTGCCCCATTGTGGGCACCCACAGACCATTGGGAAATCCCCGGGCGTGAGTGCGCCGACGGCAAAGCGGAGGATTCCGCCAATGGAGAATCCAGCCCATGCAGTTTAAGTGGATTGGCTATGCTACATTTCCCCTTAGCACCCTGAGATGTGCAGGTTAGGTGGGGTTATGATGTTACAGAGATAGGGTGCGGGGAATGAGCCTAGGTCGGGTGCTCTTTCAGAGGGTCAATGGACTGCTTAGGCACGTAGGAATGCTGCTGTTTTAACCAATATATCACCAGGACTGCATATATTAAATAATATACATACAAAATAGCTGCTGTATTAGCCATTGTATCAACGGAACACATTTAAAAAGCAATTAATTAGTTGTGAAATGACTTGAAATGTTCTGTTTGAGAACACGCCCAAACAGATTAAAAAACAGTTTATTTCCCGCTGTTACTAGACTCCTAAACGACCCTCTTATGGACTGACCTGATTAACACTACACCCCTGTATGCTTCACCCAATGCCGGTGTTATGTAGTTACATTGTGTACCTTGTGTTGCCCTATTATGTATTTTCTTTCCATTTTATTTTATTTTCATGTACTTAATGATCTGTTGAGCTGCTGTCAGAAAAATACTTTTCACTGTACCTCGGTACACGTGACAATAAACCAATCCAATCCAGTCGAATCACTTGTACAAGTATAAATTTTGTTTTTATGTATTAGTATATTGTGTAACTGAAGGCACTTTTACATTTGTTCAGGGGGTTCCTGGGTGCAGGAGCAGGAATCCATGAGATTTGCATGTCACTCTTCCCTGATTATATAACCTGCTGCAGTTGTTTCTATTGGAGTCACAGAGCAAACTGAAATCCAGTGGGCAGGAATCTCCATCCAGCAATGCCGGAATCGCAAAACGCAATTGGACGGAGAATCATGCGTGAACCTAAAATCGCGCCCAATGGAATGCCATGCTCTGGTGCTTCGACAGAGGCGTGAATGCGTTCAACCAACATGCAAATTGTACAGTAAATGCCGTTGGCGTATCATTAATGGTCCCGATCTGGTAATCTCCGGGTCTTCTGCGATGCTTTTGTTCTGCCAGGAGGAATTACCGACGGCGAGGTTCACTCGTGGTTTAATATCGGGAAATAGGCATCGTGGCTGCTGAGGGAGAAAGAGACGGTAGGGAATGTTCCCAAAGGCACAACTGCTGGTTAGGCTGGCTGGGGGAGCGTCTACCAGGGCTGGGAAGGGGGGGTGTAGTAGTGTGGGGGTGACCAGGGGATGGGCCATGGGGTTGGAGTGTCCCCCCAGGACCGGGGTGTCCAGGCACAGACCGCCATTGCCGCGGCCTACAGGGCAGCCATCTTGTTGCACACCCCTTGACCACCCACCTTGGCCCATGGTTGTGCAGAGCGACACCAGCCATATGGGTGACCTGCCCCACCCCCCAACCACACAACCCCCACCACCCACAACCGGGCGCCACACTGCCGGCGGAGCATCACGCAGCCCACCCAAGACCCACAGTGGATCCTACAGGAGGGCGCTGGATAGGGGCCGCAGAGCATACCGCTGGCAGGGGTAGGGTGGCAGGCACCAGCTACCCCAGCGGGTTCCTGTCTGGTTGCGGTGCGGAGGGCAACGTGACAGGGGGAATGGCCAGGAGTGGGTGTGGAGATGGGAGAGGAAGGAGGGGGGTAGGGAAACATGCAGGGGCAGTACCTGTAATGCAGGCCATGGCCACCATGTAACCCGTTGGACCTGGCTGGACACGGGGGTATGCACCATGTTAACATGTCTGTCTTTCACCCACTGCAGACAATGGATTTCTGTACCCAATCAGGAATGGTTGGCATCGTCCTTGCCACCGCAACCCTGGCGGATGCACTGAGGCTGTACGATCAGGAGCTTGCCCAGAGGAACAGGAGCCAGCTTGTGAGGATGGAGAGCCGGCCGCCCAACAGGCCGAGGAGGAGGTGGGAAGGAGGCACCACTTTAGGCCTCATGTGTAACGGCAGCGCCCATCCTTTGTGAACCCCGAACAGGCGCCGGAATATGGCGACTAGGGGCTAGGGGCTTTTCACAGTAACTTCTTTGGAAGCCTACTTGTGACAATGAGCGATTTTCATTTCATTCATTTTCACCTGCCAGACTGGGCGTGTCGCCAAAGATTGTCAAGGTGACGGTCATCCTGAACGTTTTCACCACGGGATCATTCCAGGTGCCGAGCGGACCTTGGTGCACAGGTTCATCCATGCCATACGGAGCCCCATATGCCTGGTCAGCACAATATATCAGCTTCAATGTGGACCGAGCCCACCAGGTTGCCCGGTCAGCGGGATTCAGCAGGTTCGCTGGGGTGCCCCAGGTCCAGGGGCTGATTGACGGGACATATTTCCCCCTACAAGTGCCGTGCATAAGGGGCTGGCCTGTCAAAACTGAAAGGAGTACCAGTCCATGAACGTGCAGTTGGCGTGTGACCATGAGATGCACATCCTGCATGTCTGCGGCTGATATCCAGGCGGCGTGCACAACACTTTCATCCTGGCGCAATCAACGCTTCCCGACACCTTTGAGATGCAACCCTGAGTAAGGGGTAGGCTATTGGAGGACAGGGGTTATCCGCTGTGGGCATGGCTAATGACGCCTATCCGGAGGCCATAGTCTGACGCGGAGGCCCACTTCAACAATGCCCATTCCATGACCAGGGTCATGATTGAACAGTGCATCAGTGTCTTGAAGATGCGGTTCAGGTGCTTTGACGGCTTTGGAGGGGCCCTCCAATATTGTGCAAGGAGTGTCTCCCACATCACGGTGGCCTGCTGCATCCTCCACAACATCGGGCATCAGATCAGTGACATGCTGGTGGTGTACGGCAGGCCTCGCCTGACAAGGAGGATGTGGAGGAGGGCATGCGGCCAGGAAGGTTGCACAATGTGTGCGCCAGGGCTGCCACGCATGGGGCGCTCTAATCACCTCCAGGTTCTAGGAGTTATGTCTGACGGCGACACAAACATCCCCCCCCACCGGCTGACCACCGCCTCTCATATCCACCACCCCTGCACCAGCAGCCCCCCCCTCCACGATTCCTACCTGCCTCACTATGGGATGCAGTGGGGCCCACAAAGTTCTGGTCCTCTGCCACCTGCGCCCAGTGTACGGCAGTGGGTGGCAACCTCCTTCCCACCCTGGGGAACAGGGTGCCCCGCCTCTCCTCTCTGGCATCCAGCAAGGTCCCGAGCTCCGCATCTGCGAAACGAGGTGCCGTTCTTCAGGGTGCCATCTTCTTGGCTGGATTGAGTATGGGTGTGGAGTGGAGTGCTCATGGCCGGGATTTTCCCCTACGCGGCGAGGCGGGGGGCCAACCACTCCGGCGTCGGACCTCCCCAAAGGTGCGGAATTCTATGCACCTTTGGGGGTTAGGCCCGCGCCGGAGTGGTTGGCGCCATGCCGACTGGCGCCAAAACCGGCGCCAGCGGCCTTTGGCGCCCGCCACCCGGGGCTGGCCGAAAAGCCTTCGCCGGTTCACGCATGCGCCGGTGCGTCAGCGACTGCTGACGTCACCACCGGCGCATGAGCGCTGGGGGATTCTCTTCCGCCTCTGCCATGGTGGAGGCCGTGGCGGCGGCGGAAGAAAAAGAGTGCCCCCACGGCACTGGCCCGCCCGCCGATCAGTGGGCCCCGATCGCGGAGGGTGCGGAGGGCATGCCGATCAGCGGGGCCTGATTCCCACCCCCGCCAATTCCCGAGTGGCGTAGAATTTCTGCCACGGCGGGGGTGGGATTTTTGCCGGCCCCGGGCAGTTCTCCGACCCTGCGGGGGTTCGGAGAATTTCGCCCCATATGTGGCTGCAGCTTGTCAGCCTCTCGAGTGCCAATCCCGACCCCGGAGAATCCAGTGCTGTTGAGTATTAGAATTGTACTAGTTCCACATGGCGCTGCTGCCAGCCCATTAATGGATCCTGAATTGTTCCGGGACTGGCACCGCTGTCGGGGTCATAGAACACCAGCGTTTCAGTCCCGGCGTCAGGACTCCCAAACGGAGAATCCCGGCCAGTATTCCTCAACAGAGAATCCCAGCCAGTATTCCTATTGCTAAACGGAAGCGAATTCAGATACTTTTAAATAGAGATCAAACCAGAAACTTCCAAGAACAGAAAAATATAGAACAATTAAAGACTGGATCCTTTATCTTTAGAAATGCAGCCAACAGGGGAGAAACTCAAGTTTTGGATCAGGTGCGCCCTTGTAATGTGAAAACTGCCGGGGAAACTTTAATCGTAGCTCAAGTAGAATTCAGTAAAACAACTTCAGTAACAGAATTCGCTTGCTCCAATTTCTAATGGCGCCTCTGCCAAATAACAACCAATTACTTGTTGGCACAAAGTCACAGAGAGCGTGAATTGCTTTAATCTTGCCCCTTTAGCAGCTGTGCAGGGTGGGCTGAAAAGTGTTAGTGGTAATGAGGCCAGGGGATACTCAATCACTGATGGATTACATGGGGGGGGGGGGGGGGGGGGGGGGGGGGCTGGTGCTTCAATAACCGTTGCAAAAATACAGCCAAAAGGCAACTCTGAAATAAGCTTTCAAAATCTGTCTACATCCTGCCAGCTGCTTTGGAAAATCTCAAAAAATTCCGATGCCATTTACCAAGCTGCAAAAGTCTCACAGTTGTCCCAGCATTTATATTTGTATTTTCTGTTAATCTACAGCAGATATATTGTAATCATACACCCCAAATTATTTCTTTGTCAAACTATTCTTCCTAGTTGAATGTGGGTAGAGTACCATGTTCCATTTCAGTCAAAATTTCCATGTTATGCCTGCGAGGCACATTTTCTATTTTGCACAGAGAAAAGTTTGCATTTATCTAGAAAGTGCTTTGCAGCTAATGAAGTATTTTTTGAAATGAAGCCACAGTTGTAGTGAAGTGAATCGCAGCAGCCTATTTGCACACAACAATATGATGATGATGTCAATCTGTTTCATCAATGTTGGTTGGGTTGGCCAAGGCACGAGAACAACGTCTGTGCTCTTTTTCAAATAGTGCCCTGGGATCGTTGACATTTATCTGAGAGAAAAGATGTAGCCTCTGTTTAATGTCTCAGCTAAAATAAAAAGCGCCCCACAGTGTTGATAGGAGCGTCACCCAAATCTCTGAAATGTGACTTGAACCTACAACCTTCAGATACCAAGCCGAGAGTGCCACCACCGAGCCACAGATGATCTTAACAATAACTGACTCCAGGATTTGGGACTGTGATGACTGGAAGACTTTAAGAATATTGGATTCTAAGTATTTGGCAATTTACAGGTTAAAAGCCTGGGGTTAGAGTGTGCTTGACTGCAGCGGTCACGTTTTTAAAAACTGAATTCTGTTTTGCAGGGCCTGGTTGCTTTTAGCAACCAGAAGGTGAAATTGACAAAGGAATGTGTTTTTCAGTCTGGGCTCGTTGACGGTTTGACTGGGCAAATCCCTTGGGAGCTAAGGTGCTTCGCAGCCTGCAGAGATGATTTGCTTTTCAGCTGGGGGCAGATGAGGTCATTACTGGTTGGAGCCAAGGAAGACAGAAAGTAATTTTGAAAAGTCCACAATTCTCCCATAAGAAGATAGTTATAAAAGAGTCATATGTAAAGCAGAGCATTTTTGTCTGAGGGAATGGAAGAAGCTCAAACATGCCAGGTGAACCGGATTTTCGAAGCTATTCAGTCAGCGTATGAAGGGGTTCTTTTTAGAGTACCCAATTAAATTTTTCCAATTAAGGGGCAATTTATCGTGGCCAATCCACCTACTCTGCACATCTGTGGGTTGTGGGGGTGAGACCCACACAGACAAGGGGAGAATGTGCAAACTCCACACGGACAGTGACCCGAGGCTGGGACCAAACCCGGGTCCTCAGTGCCGTGAGGTAGCAGTGCTTAACCACTGCACCACCATGCCACACTGAGTCTGAAGGGGTCCTAACAGGAGTCCAAATTTGTTCTGTGATGCCAGTGTTACTCTATGCCATGCTGAGTTTTAAGATAGATTGAAAGCTGTATGTATCTTATCTTGTTGTTTAATGGGAAATTGAGTAGTAGTGTTTAAGGGGTAATTGTAAGCTGTTCTTTTTGGGTGGGAAGTCAAAAAGCTTAATATTGTATTCATAATAAAGTTTTGTTTTAAAAATAACCAAGTCCTCTTTCTTCATGCAATCACTCCTGGAGTGAATCATTATTTCTGCATAGTCTTACAAATAAACTAAAATAATGGGGGTTCAGTCCAGTATCCTAGCCACTGTTGGGGTCTGGTCTGGGATCATAATAAAATTGGGGCTCATCTGGGATCTTATGTACAATTCCCTGTTTGGCTTGGGGTTATTGAACTTAAAGACAGTGGCTGGGATTCTCCGAGCCCGCGCCGGGTCGGAGGATCACCGGGGGGCACGGGAAGTTCCCACCATACTGCTCCAACGCCGGGCCGCCGATTCTCCAGTGACCAGAGAATCTGCGGCAATCGCGCCCGCACGGTTGCCGCAGCCCCCGCGGCGATTCTCTGCAGGCGACTAGCTGAACTCCCGTCGGTGTGGTTTACATCTGGTTCCACCCGGTGGGAGCTCGGACCTGTGGCCGTGGTGGCGGTCCTGGTGGGGTGGCGGGGAGAGTCTGACTTGGGTGGGGCCTCAGCGGTGGCCTGGCCCGCGATTGGGGGCCACCGATCGCGGGCCATCGCGCTCTGGGAGGGACCTACCTTACTCCGCACGGGCTCGCTGTGTGGCTCCGTGCGGAAGTGGGCTGCCGTGCGCATGCGCGGACCCGCTTGCAGCCGCCATGTGCATGTGCGGCCACTGTGTCGGGACAGCTGGGCCCCGCCGGCAGTCAGAGTTGCGGGATGCACGTCTGGGCCCTGCCAACACCCTGGAAAATAGAGAATCACCCCGGACGTTCGAGGAAAAAGTCCAGAGTGATTCTCACCCGTTTTCCGGCAGGCGTGGGGACTTAGTTCCCAAGAGGGAGAATCCCAGCCAGTGAGTGTGTGGAACGATTACATTCTTTCAGCTTTTGAAATTTAAACAGGGAGTGACTGGAGACGGCTCTTTCAGTTGCGAAAATCTTCCTGGGGGTGAGAGAAATTTCCCGGGATAGTTTACAAAGGGGGAGACTAAAGAAAACTTCTGGTTAGATGGTAAAGCTGCAGTTAATCTTATCTAAAGGGGTGAAGAAGGTAGATTTAATACAAGCAATAGCTCAATATTAAATTTTGCCAAAGACACAGCCTGAATCATTCGAATTAGCTGGAATTCAATTGTAAATGAAACAATTAGAAATGCAGGAAAATGAAAAAAACAGAAATAAATAAAACTGAAGAAATTGTAAATAAAAGAAAAGGAGACATTGGCAATGGCAGAAGAAAAGGAAAGGGAGAAGATCGGCAATGGCAGAAGCAAAGGAAAAGGAGAGAGCATCTACATCCTTCCTCTAATGAGGGCGACCAGAACTGGACACAATATTCCAAGTGGGGTCTAACCAGGGTTTTATAGAGCTGCAGCAAACTCACGGCTCTTAAACTCAATCCCCCTGTTAATGACAGCCAACACACCATGGCGCCTTCTTTTTTTTTTTGGAAATGTTTTTTATTGAGTTTTTCATATTTTATATCCAACAAATTACAAATTATTAGAAAAAAAACACGCAAAAAAATTAACATGTATATTTACAGACAAGCCTCTTCATAAGAACAACTGTGGACCACCCCCTTTAACCGACATACATATTTTAACATTCCCCAATATGGCCGAGGCACATGTTTAAGGCATTTATTTACAATTTGGTTTTGGGCCTTAGCGTGCCATCAGACTGTTGCTTGCGGCTTTGTCCTTCCTTTTTTTTGGAATAATTTTTATTCAAGTTTCAACAACATTTTATCACAACAGAGAAAAACAGTAACCCCTCCCTCCAATACAAAAACAATAAATTAACAAGAAAAAGAATAAGCATAAAGCCATGAGAACAAAACACCCATAACGAACCCGTAGGGGCCCCCCCCCCCCCCCCCCCCCCCCCCCCGATTCCCGTCCATTTTCCCCTGATTCTTGGCCACCCGGCTATTGTTCCTCTTGTTCGTTGACCACAAACAGGTCCCGGAACAATTGCATGAATGGCTCCCACGTTCTGTGGAAGCCGACGTCTGACCCTCGGATGGTGAATTTGATTTTCTCCATTTGGAGCGATTCCGAGAGGTCGGACAGCCAGTCTGCAGCTCTGGGTGGTGCTGCTGACCGCCAGCCAAACAGGATTCTACGGCGGGCGATCAGGGAGGCAAAGGCAAGGGCGTCCGCCCTCCTCCCCAGGAATAGATCTGGCTGGTCTGAAACCCCGAAGACCGCCACTATCGGGCATGGCTCCACCCTCACCCCCACCACTTTGGACATAGCCTCGAAGAAGGCTGTCTAGTACTCCACAGGTCTGGGGCAAGACCAGAACATGTGGGCGTGGTTGGCCGGGCCTCTTTGGCACTGTTCACATTTGTCCTCCACCTCCGGGAAGAACCTACTCATACGGTTTCTTGTTAAGTGGGCTCTATGTACCACTTTTAGTTGCGTCAGGCTGAGCCTTGCGCACGTGGAGGTGGAGTTGACCCTATGCAGTGCTTCGCTCCAGAGTCCCCACCCTATCTCAATCCCCAGGTCATCCTCCCATTTCTTTCTTGTTGCGTCCAGTACGGTGTCGGCCCTTTCTACCAGTCGGTCATACATGTCGCTACAGTTCCCTTTATCTAGGATACTTGCGACCAGTAGGTCTTCCAGTAGTGTCTGTTGTGGCGGTTGTGGGTACGTCCTTGTCTCCTTTCATAAGAAGTTTTTGAGCTGCAGATACCGTAGCTCGTTCCCCCGGCTAGCCGAAATTTCTCTGTCAGTTCGTCCAGTGTTGCGACCATGCGCCTTCTTAACAAACCTATCAACCTGAGGGATCTATGCACGTGGATCCCAAGATCCCTCTGTTCCTTCACACTTCTAAGAATCCTGCCTTTACCCTGTATTCAGCATTCAAATTTGACCTTCCAAAATGAATCACTTCACATTTATCTAGGTTGAACTCCATCTGCCACTTCTCAGCCCAGCTCTGCATCCTGTCAATGTCCTGTTGTAACCTGCAACAGCCCTCAACACTATCTATAACTCCACCAACCTTTGTGTCATTGGCAAAAGTACTAACCCACCCTTCCTCTTCCAAGTCATTTATAAAAACCACAAAGAGCAGAAGTTCCCAGAACAGATCCCGACGGGACACCACTGGTCACCGACCTCCAGGCGGAATACTTTCCATCCAGTACCACTTGCTGTCTTCTTTTGGCCAGCCAATTCTGTATCCAGACAACCAAATTTCCCTGTATCCCATGCCCCCTAACTTTCTGAATGAGCCTACCATGGGGAACCTTATCAAATGCCTTACTGAAATCCACATACACCACATCCACTGCCCAACCTTCCTCAATGTGTCTCGTCACATCCTCAAAGAATTCAATGAGGCTTGTGAGGCTTGTCCTGCCCCTCACAAAGCCATGCTGACTATCTTTAATCCAACCATGTTTTTCTAAATAATTATAAATCCTATCTCCCAGAATCCTTTCCAATATTTTGATCACCACAGACATCAGACTGGCTGGTCTGTAATTCCCAGGGATTTTCCCATTCCCTTTCTTGAACAAGGAACAACACTCGCCTCCCTCCAATCCTCCGGTACTACTTCAGTGGAGAGTGAGGACGCAAAGATCATTGCCAACGGCACAGTAAGCTTCTCCCTCGCTTGGGTATATCCCATCAGGCCCAGGGGGCTTCTCTATCCTGATGCTTTTCAAAATTTCCAGCACATCCTCCTTCTTAATATCAACCTGTTCGAGTCTATTAACCTGGTTCACATTGTTCTCATGAGCAACAAGGTCCCTCTCTCTAGTGAATACTGAAGCAAAATATTCATATAGGGCCTCCCCCATCTCCTGAGACTCTAGGCACAAGTTCCCTCCACTATCCCTGATCAGCCCTACTCTCACTCTGATCATCCTCTTATTTCTCACATAAGTGTAGAACGCCTTGGGGTTTTCCCTAATCCTTCCTGCCAGGGGTTTTTCATGCCCTCTTCCAGCTCTCCTAAGTCCATTTTTGAGTTCCTTCCTGGCTACCTTGTAATCCTCTAGAGCCGTGCCAGATCCTTGCTTCCTCAACCTTACGTAAGCTTCCTTCTTCCTCTTGACTAGAAGCTCCACTTCTCTTGTCAACCAAGGCTCCTTCACTTTACCATTCTTTCCTCGTCTCAGTGGGACAAAAACTATCCAGCACTTGCAGCAAGTGCTCCTGAAACAACCCCCACATTACTGTTGTGTATTTGCCGAAGAACAACTGTTCCCATTTTATGCTCCTCAGCTCCTGTCTAATAGCAGTATCATTTCCCCTCCCCCAATTAAATACCTTCCCATACTGTCTGTTCCTATCCATCTCCATGACTATGATAAAGGTCAAGGAGTTGTGGTAACTGTCACCAAAATGCTCTCTCACTGAGACATCTGACACCTGGCCTGGTTCATTGCCAAGCACCAAATCTAATATAGCCTCCCCCTAGTCGGCCTATCTACATATTGAGTCAGGAATCCTTCCTGTACACACCTGACAAAATCTGCTCCATCCAAACCATTTGTAGTAAGGAGGTTCCAGTCAATATTCGGGAAGTTGAAGTCACCCATGACAACAACTCTGTTACTTCTGCAGCTTTCCAAGATCTGCCGCTCAATCTGTGCCTCCATCTCTCTACTGCTATTGGGGGGTCTATAGAAAACTCCCAATAAAGTGACTGCTCCTTTCTTGTTTCTGACTTCCACCCATACTGACTCAGTAGACAAACCCTCCTCGACGACCTCCTTTTCTGCAGCTGTGGTGCATTCCCTAATTAACAGTGCCACTCCCCCTCCTCTTTTACCTCCCTCCCCATTCTTCTTAAATTATCTAAACCCCAGAACATCTAACAACCATTCCTGCCCCTGTGAAATCCATGTCTCCGTAATGGCCACACCATCGTAGTTCCAAGTACTGATCCATGCTCTAGGTTCATCTCCCTTATTCCTGACACCCCTTGCATTGAAACAGACACACTTTAACCCATTCCACTGAGTGCAACTTTGTCCTATTAACTGCCTATCCTTCCTCACAAACTCGCTGCATACTATTTCTGCCTATTCAACAGCTACCCTATCCTCTGATCCATAACTCTGGTTCCCAACCCCCTGCCAAACTAGTTTAAACCCTCCCGAAGAGCTCTAGCAAACCTCCCACCCAGGATATTGGTGCCCCTCCAGTTTAGGTGCAATCCATTCTTCATGTACAGGTCCCACCATCCCCAGAAGGTATCCCAATGATCTACACATCTGAATCCTTCCCTCCTGCTCCAGCCCTGTAGCCATGTGTTCAGCTGCACTCGCTCTCTGTTCCTTGCCTCACTTGCATGTGGCACCGGTAGCAATCCTGAGATTACTACTCTGCTTTTCCTGTTCTTGAGCTTCCAACCTAACTCCCTAAAATTACTTTTTAGATCCTTATCCCTTTTCTTAGCTATGTCGTTGGTGCCTATGTGCACCATGACTTCTGGTTGCTCCCCCTGCCCCCTTAAGAATCGTGTAGACTCTGTAGGATCCGAGACATCCCTGGCTCTGGCACCCGGGAATCAACATATCTTCCGGGAGTCTCGCTCGCGACCACAGAATCTCCTATCCGTTCCCCTAACCATTGAGTCTCCTGTCACTATTGCTTTTCTATTCTCCCCCTTCCCTTCTGAGACACAGAGCCAGGCTCAGTGCCAGAGACTTGGAGGCTAGGGCCTTCCCCCGGTAGGTCATTCCTATCCACCCCCTCCCCCGATGATCAGAGGAAAAAAAAAAGAATTAACACCCGTTAGGCCCTTTAAAAATATATATACTGCTGCTACTCTCTCATGTTCTATCTGCTAAATGATGCAAAGATAGCTTGTTGCCCCCAAAAACCAAAACAACAAAAAAAAACAAACAACTCTTACCTGATAGAATGTAGCTGCCCTGTGAACCAACTGGAACTCCGCCCTCCGACTCTGCTCCCAGTCAGCTGCACCCTTTGTAAACTCTCGGCTTCCTTCCCACTCTTTGAGGAAATGTAGGAAATGAAATGAAAGGATTTGCTGCCATCAGTGGAATGCCCCAGGTCCAGGGGGCCATCGATGGCACACATGTTGCCCTGCGTGCACTGGGTTATCATCGGAATGTCCTATATTAACAGGAAGGGGTTTCACTCCCTGAATGTTCAGATCATGTGCGACCACCGCCTCCAATATAAGCATGCATGCACCCGCTACCCAGGGAACATGCATGATAGCTGCATCCTGGGGCACTCAGAGATTCCTGGTGTCTTCAAGGACCACCCCAGGATGGCAGGTTGGCTAGTGGGGGAACAAGGGATACCCGCTGACTTAATAGCTAACGATATCAGTGAGGAGACCTGTGGTCAAGGCGGAGACCCGTTATAATGAGGCCTATACTGCCGCCCATTCTGCCATTGTGCGGTGCATCAGGCTGTTGAAAATGCAGATCCGATGTCTGGACCACTCTGGTGGTGCCCTACAGCTCACCCCCCCCCCCCCCCCCCCCACACACACACACAGAGGGTCTCCCACTTTGTGGTGGTCTGCTGTGCCCTGCACAATCTGGCACAGCAGCGGGGCGACATGCTGGAGGAAGACAGGAGGAGGAGGAGGGACATGCAGCCTCCTCTGAGGAGGAGGTCGTCCAGGAGGGGCTGGAGGATGAGCCCAAGGAGGAGCTGGAGGATGGAGGACAGGCAGCAAGGGTCTGATATGCAAGGAGGACCATGGAGGCCCTCATCATCTCCAGATTCTCCTAGGACAAGGCTGTGTCTGTAAGCTCAGCCGCTACCTCCCTCCACATTTGCTTACCTCCCTCTGTCCAATCCCCACCTCCCCCCATTTTCTTCCCTCCCCCTATTTCAGTCCCTCCAATCCCCTCCCCCATTTCCCTCCCTTCCCCAATCCCCCTTCCCCCCATTTCCCTTCCTCCCCCCCATTTCCCTCATTCCCCCAAAATCCAGCCCTCCCCCCACCACCACCACCACCCCATTTCCCTCCATAACAGAAATAAATAAAAGGTGTGCCACAAAGCTGAAGCATTTTGGTTCAGAATATCATTCAACTCTGTGCATGAAGAATGAGCACGAGACACAAGAGGCAGAACATTTTACCTCAGCGCGTTCTAACAAATGTGCTGATTCCCAACTGTCCGTTGTGAGAGCAATTAACGATCTGAAGCTTGGATTCCAGCCTCTGATTTACACCTAACGTCTTCAATATGTAAGAGGCCGAGAAAGCTATTCCCTGAACATGCACGCACAGACCGTCATCACCAGCTCTGTCTCACCATGAGGCACAGGGGGGGCAAGCATGGTGTCACGCCTTTTATTAAGGTGTGTGATTCTGCTAAATATTTATACCTTGATGTCGGTTTGCTCTCAGGAGTCACAAAACTGAGGCAGTAACATTGCTGCCATGGCTGTGCTGGAGTCCCACGTCAACCATGGAGATTTTAGCTGGAGATGTTTGAAGGTTTGCTCTTCGGCTGTCACTTTCCAGCCTTGCTAACCAGCGCAGCTCCTGAGAGTGAGTGGAAGCAGAGATATAAATATTCAGCAGAATTTCTTCAAATGATGTATATGGCTGAGATGACATGTATCAACAGCAGCTGGGAGATACAAATGACAAAAATAAGAAGACTCCAAGAGCCCAAAACGCCATCACAGCTGAACTGAATCACACAGAAGTCAGTGAGAAATAGATCAAGATAAGGAATAATTGTATTTGAGTGGCCTGGCCTGAAAATAGGATTTCAGATGACTCTCTCACGTAGTGGACTAGATTTTAAATTCAACAGAATCAAAGAAAACTATTCAACCCATCATGCTTGTGCCAGCCCTTTAAAAGAGTGATCCAATTACACCCCACCTCTGTTCAAACCATGGAATTCCTACAGTGCAGAAGGAGGCCATTCGGTCCATCAGGTCTTCACCGACCCACTGAAAAACCATCCTACCTACACATCTTTGGACAGTAAGGGGCAATTTATCATGGCCAATCCACCTAACCTGCACGTCTTTGGACTGTGGGAGGAAACCAGAGCGCCCGGAGGAAATCCATGCAGACACGGGGAGAATGTGCAAACTCCTCAGTCACCCAAGGCGGAATCGAATCCGGGTCTGTGGCGCTGTAAGGCAGCAGTGATAACCACTGTGCCACCGTGCCGACCTCAGGTTATGACATGTTCTCATCATTTAACCGTGAAAAAAAAATCTTCTATGACCAATTGCCTTGTTTTGAAAGCTACCACTGAATCTGCTCCAATCTCTGTTTCAGGCAGTGAATTCTAAATCATAAGAATTTGCTGCATTAAAAAAAATACCCTCATTGACCCATCTGCTTCTTTTGTCAGGTATCATTCCCCCATAGTTATTCAGTTATACAAACAGGATATAGAAATCGGCTGCAGATTATCCTGAAGTAAATTTACAGCAACAATAGCGCTAAAAATGAATGGTATAGAGCTTTGATAACACCAAGCATGTTGGTGTGATCTGTGATGTCAAATGTTGGCAACAAAAAAATTGATTGAAAATTAAATTAATTTACACTTTATGAACTTAGCATCACATATTTTAAAAATTACACATTTTTGGGAGTGGTTTCGAGACTATAATCTAGTCTCAGGCTCAAGATCAAGGTTATATATGTGTTCTCTTTAAGGTTAATCAATTTAATTTCTGTCAGGTAATCACTCCCAGGTATCCATTGTTTTCTCTGCTTTCGAGATGTTGTTTGTCCATAATCTCATCTGGTTGACGGACTCATCTTTTTGAAAAACCTTTTCATTGAAAAGGAACCGTTCTCCCAAACTGGCCCCGGTCTAAGTCTGGTTCTTGCACAAATACAGAGGAATGTAGGTTTCTGCAAAGATGGTTGAAGTAGACAGAGACCAATAATTAAGGAGCATGTTTAGAAAAAGTAAATAGTGAAATGTATCTGGAGCTTTAGTGTGTTTTTCCCCGCTATATATACATGTTTCAGTGAATATTGGCCAGGATTCTCCCATCCGAGTCTACCCCACCACTGCTGCCAACCAGACAGAGCATGGAGAATTTGGACAAAGAGTCATCGGACTCGAAACGTTAGCTCTTTTCTCTCCCTACAGATGCTGCCAGACTTGTTGAGATTTTCCAGCATTTTCCCTTTCGTTTCAGATTCCAGCATCCGCAGTAATTTGCTTTTATGGAGAATTTGGTGTTCTGCCGAAACTCCTGCTGGTGTCAACAGGCAGAGATTTCGGACATTATTTTAAAGAAAAGTGTTTAGATCCTGAATAGTTCAATGGTCATCAAACATACTGCCATTTACCGGAGGACTATCTGTCATGACAGATTGACAACACAGCAAAGACCTTTGACCTGTGCAGTTTCCAGTCTGTACTTTTATTCAGATTTTAAAAAATTCACTAACAGAATGCGAGCATCGCTGGCTACACCAGCATTTATTGCCCATCCCTAGTCTCTCTTGGATCAACAGCTATGATCATTGTACTTATCCCCTGGATAAGTGATTTTTTTTTGCATCGTTCATTTCTAATAATTGAGCACCATGGGTTGCTCATGAAAAAGGGAGTGTAATTTGAATGTCATCCCACCAATAGTCAGTGGCTCTTACCTATTGTCAGATCCTGGCAATGGAATGGCAGGACTGGAGGGCAGCAAGCTCCACGATCTTTCATCTCCCTTTCTCGGTAATCTCCTCCAGCTTTCTCAGACATCTGCCCTCCTTCAAACCAGGCCTCTTGCACAGCCCTGATTTGAATCGCTCCACCATTAGCGACTGTGCCGACAGCTGCCTAAACCCGAAACTCTGGAAGTCCCTTCATAAGCCTATCTGCCTCTCCATTACTCTGTCCTCATTCAGGCACTGCTTAAAGACGACATTTATAACCAATTGCTATTTGTCACCTGCCCTGTTATCTCCCTATTTGACTGGGTCTCAAAGTTTGTTTGGTAACGCGTTTCTGAAGTGCACTGGGAAATTTCACTACTTTAAAGGTGCTACAGAAATGAAAGTTAGAGTTCTGATGCAAAACACTGCCAATAACAGAGATCTGTAACTGCAGGCTCACCGATTTGTAACATTAACTTTGTTTTTCTCCCTCCACCAATGTTACCAGACCTGCAGGGACAATTCCAATATTTTCTGCTCTCAGAATACAAATCTCAGTTTGGTAATAGCTTGCAATGCACCTCGAGCGACTTGTGTTGGAATTACTAAGGATAAAGTTGAAAGAGGCTTCAGATCTTAGTCGACTGGTGCTCAACATGTCCAATCAATATAGTTCAGCAAATAGAAATGCTGAACTACATAGGCAGCACAGTAGGATACAAGTCAGAGGAAATCATGATTAATTTGTATAGTGCTCTGCTCACCTCTGGACACATCTCTGTGTCCAATTCTAATTATTGAGAAACCACAAGGGCATGGAAACACTGGAAGCTGTTCAGGGGGGAGTCAGGAGGCTCAATCCTAGAGTTAGGGCTTAGTGTTATGAGAGAAACTTTGGCCTTTCTGCCTTGAAAGAAGTACCTGAGAGGTGACAGTATAGAGTTATATATGATACAAATGGTATAGAAAAGGTTAATGCAGAATATTGCTTTAAATTAAACTATGAGAATCAGACAAGGGGACGCAGGATTGAACGAGTATTAGTTTTAATCTTTGTCAACTTGTCCTATATCACAGAACACTTTGGTAAGAGTGATCATTATATCATAAGGTTTAAACAAGTAATGCAGAAGAGCAAGGGAAAATTTAAATCCAGAGAGGAAGAGGGTTCATTCCAATTGGATGGTAAGGGATCTAGACGGGGTAAAATAAAATCAAAGACTGACAAGAAAAACTAGAATGGGGCAATGAGTGATCTTTAAGGAGGCGATATTTCTGCATACATTCTAATGAGGGTGAAAGGTAAGAGAGCCAAAAGCAGAGTTCCTTGGATGGGGAGGGACATAATAAATATGACGAAAAAAGAGGGTGCACGATACATGCAAGGTGAATTCTTCAAGATAGAATTGGGTTTGACATTGTACAAATGTACAGCATGTGAAGAGTTAATGTTATGTTAAGCCTAACCACAAGAGGGAGCTAAGGGACAGTACTATAAATAGCACTAGCCCTTGGGCTTGGGGAGGAGACGAGATTTGGAGCAGTCAAAGATAAGATTCATAGTGTATTGCAGAGTTAGTTAAGATATAATTGTTATAGTTAGTAGACAGAGATAGTGTTAGTGAGTATAGTTTAATTCTTACATGTATGTTTGTCCAGAAAAAGTGTCGAATGCAAATTTAGTAGTGTTAATAAAATTAGTTTAGTTCTTCAAAAGAGCTTTGTGTATCTTTGTGATTACTACGCCTTCCATCCTGGAAACCCCTCACAAAGATCACCACAATGCAGACAAATACAATACGTTGAGAGGAAAAGTGAAGAGGAAACTAATACTGGAAAAGAGAGAAAATGTGAATAGAAAGGCAGTTAACATAAAGGGAAACCCAAAAGTCTTCCCCTAGTATGTAAATAAGAGGTGGAGCGGGTCCTATTTGAAACAAAGTGGATGCTTAGAGGTGTAGGGCAAGGCTAGATTAATTAATGAGTACTTTGCAATGCTGCTTAATAAGGAAAGGGAGATAACAAAATATCATTGGAAGTGGAGATGGTGCTGTAGGCACGGTAATGCAGTGGTAAGCACTGCTGCCTCGTGGCACTGAGGACCCGGGTTCGATCCCAGCCCCAGGTCATTGTGGATTTTGTACATTCTCCCTGTGTCTGTGTGGGTCTCACCCACAAAGGTGTAGGGTAGGTGGATTGGCCACACTAAATTGCCCCTTAATTGGAACAATTATTATTACCGTATATACTCGCGTATCATGCGACTTTTGAAAACCTAAATTGTAACCTAAATTTGGGGGGTCGCATGATACGAGAGATACAAAATTTGCGGGTGTGAAGTGCTGGCCAAGATTAGGCTGTTAGGCAGACCGTATCCATTTACAGTAAGTCAAATAGTACCCAGTAGTTAATGAAACTATTGTATTTATGAAATATAAAACAGGAATATATATGTAGGTTAATTAACATTTAATAAAATAAAAACACCATTAAAACAAACTATTAAAGGTATTTTAGATCGTGTTATAATATAACTATTTTCTTGATTTTCGGACACCCACTTTGATACTTTATCTTCTAACTGCGGCCAATGACATTTCGACCCGCGATTTGCGCATTTATAGGAAGGTGTTTCCTTCAATTTTTCTTTTTGTTTTCTCCAGTTTCGGACACAGCTTTCTCCGACACCAAACAGCTTTGCAGCTTTAACGTTGTTGCTTTGTTCCGCTTCGGCAACAACTTGCAGCTTCAATTTGGCTGTATATTTCTTCGCAGATCTTTTCTCCATAGTGGCTAAGGGTAGAATGTATTCGATCGTTGTTATGTGTTACGGTACTTGTTACGTGTTAGGTAACTGTTTATTATCATGATTAGAAACAGCAAAACAGCTGTTTCTCATTCGGTTGTTTACGGTGGAAAGCCTAGCCTAGTGTCATCTGGTATCTCAAAAAAGTGACTCGCATGATACATAAGATATATGATAAAATCATGTTTTGGGGCCGAAAATTTAGGGGTCGCAAGATACGCGAGATCGCAGGATACGCGAGTATATACGGTATTTTTTAATTGCAGAAGTGGAGATGATAGCGGCATCAGGTACTGGAAAGGTTGGCTATACTTAGTGTGAATAAGTCACCTGGTCCGGATGGCTGGCAATCCAGATTGCTAAGGAAGTGGGGGTAGAGATAAGAAAAGGCCTTGTCATAATCTGATAATTTACCCTAGATTTGTGTGTGTGTGTGTGTGTGTGTGTGTGTGTATGTGTGTGTGGGGGGGGGGGGGGGGGGGGGGGGGCGCGCGGGTAGGTGTCAGAGGGTTAGATATTGGCACATGTGAGACCCTTATTCAAGGAAGGGTGTAAGAAAATTCCTTTTAACTGCAGGCCGGTCACTTTAACATCAGTGGTGAGTAAGGATTTACATACAATTATCAGGAAACAATCCAACCGATACTTGATGAGATTTGATACTGTAGCCACCGAAGCTGGCCACTTCCCGACATAAAATGGAACATTGAGTTGCATGCAGGGAAAATTGGACAATGACAGAGAGGCAAGCAGATTGCAGAACCTCTCTGTGGATTATGTCTGTGAAGAAACCAGACAGCATAGAAACTAACAAGCTGCGCATATTAATTGAGCGATTCCCGGTGATTCCTGGGCACAATGGACACAATTAAGAATAACAAAGGCCAAGCTAGACTCTTCGGCGCCAGCAGGAGTCCCGGACAATAAGATACAAACAGCCCCAAGAACCGCCCAGTGATCGAGGAACAGCCCCGTTATTGGGGAAATTCAAATCAATCGATTGGGAAGAGACCCAATCGATTGCAAGTTTATAGAGGGTCCGCCCAGATGGGCACGAAACCCAAAACAGTATAAGACAGAGACCCCGACCCCAGCTCTCTCTCTTAGCCAGCCCTCCTCTCTCTTAGCCAGCCCTCCCAGCAGAACACCTTTGCAGCAGCTCTCCAGGAACTTGAACGTGAGAAGGAGAGGCCTGGCCAATTGCTACACCGACAAGTAAGTGTCATACAACGGCCGCTACGAGAGTAGACACTCCTGACCCCTTTAGGCCACACCAACTGGAAGCCTGCGGATCCAGGACAAAGCAAGAGGCCATTGTTCCCTGATCCGGCAGTTCCCTTATTTCAGATAAGTATTGGCCTAGTAGTGGTAGGAATAGTTTAGTCTTAGTATTATATACATGAGAAGTAAATAACTGTGTAATAATAAACGTGTCTTGTTTGAACTTACTAACTGGTGTATTGAGTCATTGATCTGAACTTGAACTTGAACCTCGTGGCGGTATCATAAAGATACCTGGCGACTCTAGAGTTTAGGAATAAAACAGAGCCAATTGAGTGTTAAGCACACTCACCCAGAACGAGCAACAATACGGAGCGATATAAATCAACTGTGACAGGACAGAGATAGGCTAGCAGTTTGGGCAGTCAAGTGGCAAATGGAATTTAATACAGAGAAATGTGAAGTGAAGCATTTTGGCAGAAGGAGTAAGGAGAGACAACGGGCGAGATTCAGCAAAATGGGAACAAAGTCCTGTAGCGAGCGCGTTTGGCCGTGTGTTTCCCGATGCTGACAAAGCATTTCAGATCTTGAGCTACATGAATAGAGGTGCTGAGTACAAAAGCAGGGAAATTATATTGAGCCAGTGTAAAGCTCTGCTTAGGTCACAGAGCAGATTTACCAGAATAGTTCCAGGCAAGGGGGAATTTTATAGACTGCTGCAGTTCAAGAAGGGGTCTCACCACAACCTTCTCAAGGGCAATTAGGGATGGGCAATATAAATGATGGCCAAGCCAGAGACACCCATGTTCCATAATTTTTAAAAAGCTACAAGGTTAGTTTGGAGAAGCTGGGTTTGTTCCCCTTGGAGTCAAGGAAGGGTAGATTGGAAGGGTAGATAGGCTGGGATAAGGTAGGCAAATAAAAGCTGTTCCCATTAGCTGGTGGTACAAAGATGAGGGAACACAGATTTAAGGTTTAGATGCAGGGGGGATGTGAAGAAGAATTGTTTTTCCTCAGCGGGTGCGGGTGGTAATGACTTGGGACCCACTGCCCACTATGGTTGTGGAAGCAGAGATGATCAATGATTTCAAAAGCAAATTGGATGGGCACATGATCATAATACAAGAAACAGGAGCAGGAGGAGCCCATTTGGCCCAGTTAACCTGCTCAAGTCGTTCAATATGATCATGGCTGATCTTAGGCTCCAACTCCACTTTCCCACCCACTTCCCCTATCCCTTCAACCCTGAGAGACCAAACAACTGTCTCTTCCAACCTTAAATATATTCAATGATGGCACATCCCCAACCCTCTGGGGTAGGGAATTTGAAAGATTCACAAACCTTTGAGTGAAGGAAGTTCTCCTCATCTGAATCCTAAATGATCGGTCCCCTGTCCTGAAACTGTGCCCCTGCGTCTGGCAGGATGACCTTTAATGCGGGGTGTTTGGGGTAAACAAAGATGTCTTGCTACAATTGCCAGGATCTTGGTGAAAACAAAACCTGGATAACGTGTGCAATTTCGAGCATCATGTCTAAAGAAGAATATTCTTGCATGGAGACACTACAGCGAAGGTTCACTAAATTCATCCCTGGTATGAGAGGGTTGTCTTATGATAAGAGGTTGAGGAAGCTAGGTCCTCTGGAGTTTAGAAGAATGAGAAGCAATCTCATTGAAACATTCAAGATGATGAAGGAGCTTGACATTGAATCCCTACAATGCAGAAGGAGGCCTTTCAGCCCATCAAGTCTGCACCAGCACTCCAAAAGGGCAACTTAGCAAGGCCAATTCACCAAACATGCAAATCTTTGGACTGTGGGAGGAAATTGGAGCACCTGGAGCAAACCCACAGGTGGGTTCCTGGGGAGAATGTGCAAACTCAACACTTGAGGTCAGAATCGAAACTGGGGGCAGGATTCTCCCGCAATTGGCGGGGCGGGCCGCACTGGCGCCAAAGAGTGGCGGAATCACTCCAGCGTCGGGCCGTCCAGAAGATGCGGAACCCTCCGCACTTTCGGGGGCTTGGCCGGTGCTGGAGTGGTTGGCGCCGCACCAACTGGCGCCGAAGGGCCTTGGCCGGCCGGCGCAAGGTGGCGCATGCACAGGGGCACAAGCGTGTTCTGGCGCATGCACAGAACTGCTGCCGTGATTTCTGTCGTGATTCAGGAGGTTTCTTCGCCGCGCCGGACATCATGGAGCCTTACATAGGCAAGCGTGGAGGGAAAGAGTGCCGCCACAGCACAGGCCCACCCGCAGTTCGGTGGGCCGTGATTGCCCCCCCCACAATGACTCTCAGATCCGGCGGGAGGGGGTGTCAGAGAATCCCACCCCGGATTTTCCTGGTGCTGAGAGGCAGCAGTGCTAACCACTGTGCCGCCCATGATAGGCACTGAGACACAAAGGAAAGAAACTCACAGGGCTATAGGCATAGAGCGGGGAGAATGGGATTGTCTCAAAGGGATTGCTCTAAACTCAATGGACTACAAAAACCCGTGTACTACAAATCGCTGACTCTAACAGGAAGCTTTTCTTCAAACAAAAAATGATCAACACAGAAAGAGTAGTAGAAGAAAAGACACTTGGATTACTTAAGACACAATTATTTATAACAGTACAAGGTGTTTCAATTTGTTCTGGATAGATGGATTAAGATGGGGCAAATGGCCTTCCTCATCCCAATGCGTCTTGTGAAGAGTGAGGCACAAGTTTTGCAATTTGAGTTGATCGAATCTGGGCGTATTTAGATTATGCTGCCATTTTCCAGGTCAGGCTATTTTAGACTTTTGCTAACATTAGCAATGTATACTGATAGATGGAAGCTGAAGGGACCACTAGCAATGATTCCACAATAAAGTTTGAAATTACAACTTTGAAAATAAACACATGAGCACCCATCTAGATTCCTCGCTTCACTATTTTGGCAATTTCAATTAGGATTACACCTCCACTGAAATGGAAGGAAATACTTCAGACTAACTTATTAAACATCCCATGGTATAATTTTAGAGTTATGAGTCCTGATTTTAAAGATGGGGTCATGGGTACAGAATGTGCGAACCCCAAAGTGGGAGGCACACAGGGTGTCTGGAATGCGGAGGCCTTGCATTCAGTTAAGTGGTAGGGTTGGACTATCTGTGGGGATGAAGTCAGTTGTTGGTGGGAGAAAGTCAGGTTAACAAAGGTTCAAGGCTTCCTTGTGGTACCTTCCTGGGCCTCTTCTGGTCCATGTTCCCCATCCCTATAAGTTTGGCTTCAAGGGGAGTATTACTCCCATACTTAGATCTCAGATTGAAATTAGGCTGTCCCCAATCTGGTTTCTGTCAGTTGTGGGGAGTTGAAATCAGAGCCATTGTGTTTTAGGTAGATTCTCTCTTTCCTGCACCTTCTGCTTTAACTGAACTCCAACATATATTGGAATCTTGTCCAATTTAACGATAATGTTTCATGCCGACGATCTTTTGTTTCCTTTCTCCTTTAGCTACACCTCTGAGGGAGAATACACCACACGGGCAGGAGATACAAAAGTCTGAGAACATGCACGAACAGAGTCAAAAACAGCTTCTTCCCCACTGTTACCAGACTCCTAAACGACCCTCTTATGGACTGACCTCATTAACACTACACCCCTGTATGCTTCACCCGATGCCGGTGTTGTGTAGTTACATTGTGTTCTTTGTGTTGTCCTTTTCTTTTCATTACTTAATGATCTGTTGAGCTGCTTGCAGAAAAATACTTTTCACTTACCTTGGTACACGTGACAATAAACAAATCCAATCCAATCACTTTCCATCAAGGATAAGGCTATTTTGAGCCTGTTCGCCAACTCAGATCCATACCCCTATTGGAAGGCATACGCTGTTAAGTTGCTGTACATTTAAAATTTGAATAAACAGTTAAAATTTAAAAGTAAATCAGAAGAGTACAGCTTTAACAAATGCTCTCATTGTAAACAACCACATACTTGCGTTTTTTGTGATTATATTAATACAAACGTGAAGATATGCAACGCCCAATGGTTTAACGGATTAGACCAGTTATTTAACAAATTTAATAATCATTTAATTGTTTGAGAATGGTTTATTTAAATAAACTGTATTTAAAAGTAGGACCAGCTGCTATAATGAGTTGATAGCTATTCAGTCGTCCAGTACCTCATGTAGGCCTGAATTCCCAGATGATCCCGTCTTGCTATGTGTGTCGTGTGTAAATTAACAAGGATAGCAGAACCCTACCGCTGAGTGGCAGTATCTGTGCATAAGAGCTGGAATCAGTAAAACGTAGTGAGGCTGTGAGCTTTTGTCTAGTGTGGTATTTGTGTTCCACAACGCGTCTGGTTTGGAGGCACCTTTAAAGATGCAAACAAAGAGAGAGAGAGAGAGAGAGAGAGATTGAGAGAGAGAGAGACAGAGCGAGAGAGACTGAGAGAGAGAGAGAGAGACTGCGAGAAAACAGTGCTGGAGGCCCCAGTTAAAAGCTGTGGCTGGGGGTTAGTGGCAATCAGAGCAAACGTGTTTGATAAAATAGCAAAAAATCAAACCGTGACGTCTCAGTAAAGTAGGTATTGTGGCGCTAACAATTATACTCAAAGACGAGAGACAAGTACAATAGAGGCTTTATTGCTGTGCGATGCTATTCCTCCATCTGCAACTGTAGACTAGGGTCTGAGTGACTCACACGCATATTTATACACAAGCTCCCTGTGGGCGGAGCTAGCCGGCAGGGTCTTACCGGAGGAACCTGTATTACAGGTACAGGCATACATCCCCCTTCTGCAAGTACACATCACTACAGTGGTTATATCACCACAGGTATATGAGTATTTCTCTTTTTCTCTCTCTAAATTATGACATTCCTTTGGATTAGGAGCTGGAAAATTAAAGACTTCACTTGGACTGAGTATAAGATTAAGAGGATTAATGGGCATATTTAGCACAGATCTGGTCCTGAGGCATTAATTAAAATTGTTAAACAATGTCCGAACTAGATTCTAAAAGAGGGAATAGAGATTTTTGAGACCATGGATGCGTAGCTGAAATCTGTTGTTTGCAATTTCTGTGCTATGAGGGGCCATCAGAACACTTCATGTGTCTGGGGGACTGTGTGTATAGGAAATGTCTCCAGCTGCTCATTGAGAATCACTGCAGAAGGTCAGGAAGGATGAGTGTTTCCTGGATCATACATTGCAGGACAAGCTCACCCCATAGACAGTGAGAGTTCAGGTTAGTGGGTGGTCGTGCAGAGAGTAGGAAGTGGCAGAAAGCAAAGAGGTCTTTGAAGAATGTGCAAATTGCAAACTGTTACTCAATGATCTATGAGGGTCAGGGAGGACCTGGTGATGGGGTGTCTGGAATGAGGGCAGCCCACGGGCTTTAAAACAACTCCCTGGCCTGGCAATGGAAGGTGATCATTGTACGGTAAGGTCCAATCATGTCTCACAACTATTTTTCCACAGAGACAAGGAGGAGTGAGGAATGCAGGCAGCAGGCAACACTGACTTTTTCATAGCTTGATTCAAATGAAGAGGAGAAAAAGTGCCCGTCACTAACTGGTAGGGCTGAGGAATGAGCCTTTCTTTGAGGAACTTGGGCCAGAAGCTGAGGAGGAAAGCCTGGTACCACTGAGGCATTTGACACAACCCTAGGTGAAGACCTCTCTCATACTTGCAGATAAACAAGAGACAGTGTCAAAGGTACCTTTGCTACCAAGTGATGTAGTGGTTCATACCTGTCACATTCTCTGGAGGATCAGATGTCGCTATCCATTGCCAGTGGCTCTAAAGATGACCGCTACACTCAACTGTTTTTCAAGTGGCTCGTTCCAGGGATTCACTCTGTATCTTTGCAGAATATTGCAATCCTCCACTCATAAATGCATCTGAGAATTAACTGACGTCCTCTTTAGCAAGGTTCACAAATACATCCAACTCTCCCTGGATGGAGTCAGCAGGCTACACGAGCAGTGATATTTGCAAAGATCTCTGGCTTCCTACAGGTGTAGGGTGCCATTGATTGCACACATGTGGCCTTCAGTTCTCCTTGGCATCAGCCACTAAGATTTATCAATAGAAAAAGCTTCAACTCTCTCAGAGTGCAGCTGATTTATGATTATTGAAAGCAGATTATGCAGGTATGTACAAGATACCCAGGTAGATGACATGATTCTTACATTTTAAGTCACTTTCAAGGGGCTTCAAAGGTTGGCTCCTCGGTGAAAAAGACTACCCACAAAAGATGTGACTAATGACACCCATTTGGAAGGCACAGAGTGCTTTAGAGTAGAGGTACAATGTGGTTCATTCTGCAACATGCTTCTTGACTGAGCCAATCATTGGCACTTTGAAGGTATATTTTAGTTGTCGGGACCAGTCAGGTGACGCTTTCCAGTACTCTCCCCAGTGGATGTCCTACATCATCGTGGTTTTTTAACATTCTATGCAACCTGACGCTCCAAGAAGAGGGGGTTAAATTGTCAAATGGAGAGTTGGAGGAGCTGCATGAGGGGTTTCAATGAGGAGGACGCTGAAAGGAATGAAATGGAAGAGGGAAAGGATATTGATCCTCCACAGGAAGAGGATATGGCAGTTGTGCCCATAAGGTCACTATTGCGATCAAGGTTCCAGGACGATGAAGATGACTAGCTCATATGAACCCATTTCACCTGTCCCCTCAATGCAGGGGACACCTTATTTGTGATCATCAACATCTCAATTATATCACTCTCCAAATAAGTAGTCACAATCTTACTTGATAATGGCCTCATCCTTGGAATGCTAGGCAGCCTCTGGAGCATGTGATCATTCTGGAATGGAATAAGAACCCCACCAACACTCACTCAGAAACAAGTACACATGGTGCAGTCCTTTAGATCCTTGTGCCAACATTTCACTGCCTATTACAGCCTTCAACAGACAGGACGAGCACTGCAGACCTCAATGCATCATTGCAGTATGCTTGGAGTGTTGCAACGCACCTCAAGGAGGGAAATCATCAATCGCAGGATATCGTGTGAATGTCAGAGGACTGACCTAAAAGCGGAGTGAGGCATCTCTCCAAAGGCCATCTCTCATCTATGAATAATGTCTGGTTCCAAGGATGAGATCGCTCCTTCGGATGTAGTGATCTGCTATTCTCAATCATGGATGTGAACCTGCGAGTTAGGTTACCTTCGCGTGCACAGGGAGCTTCAGCAGCACCACCATCTAATCATTGGCAAGCACTCGGGGCTGGTTTAGCACAGGGCTAAAGAGTTGGCTTTGAAAGCAGACCAAGGCAGGCCAGCAGCACGGTTCAATTCCCGTACCAGCCTCCCCGAACAGGCGCCAGAATGTGGCGACTAGGGGCTTTTCACAGTAACTTCACTTGAAGCCTACTTGTGACAATAAGCAATTTTCATTTCATGATCCTTCCTCTGTCAGGAACTTCCCAAATTCACATTGAGTGTTGCTGTAGCATCTGGGAGTGATGTGGCCCAGTCACTCCTGACAATGCATTTAAGTTTTACTTCATAACTTTATTGATACTAAAGACCAGACATGAGATGTACTTGAACTTCATTCTCTTCATATTAGAGGCCTCATTTTCATTCTAGCAATTGAGATAAGTACACAAGCCTAGGACACTGATGGCATTGACAAGATAAGAGAACCATGTTGATTGCCCTCCACAAAGTTAGCACCTGGATTATGCCAAACATTAGCCAGACTTTTGTGTGAAAACCAGCTTCCTCACCTGTAATAGGCTGGCATCATGAGGTTAGACCCCCACCGACAACATTGCATGGTCATGGCCGTCCAGTAGACATTTCAAGTGCAAACTAGGCCCATTGTCCATTGCCGATCTGGTAGGGCCAGGAACATCATGGGGAGGCCCCAAATTGGGCTTCAGGCAGGGCACAAAACCTCACGAGTCACCTAACCCATGGTGCCTGGCTCGATCTGTAATGGCGTGATATTTAAATAATCCATTAGGCCTAGTTGAGGCCGCATTCTCCCAGCCCCCGAGAGTCACAGGCCGCACAGGCAAGGCCTCAGCTGGGCACCAATTAGTATTGGTCTGCACAACCGTAGACCAGGTCTAATGGCCACTCTAGGGACCTCAGAGGCCATTAGTGACCCCCGGATATGTGGGTACAGGGCAGTGCAGTACCCTGACATTCCCTCTGGCACCCAGGCACCCTGACAGTGCCAGCTTATCGTTCTGAGAGTGACCACCTGGCAGGGTCGCACTGTCAGAGTGCGAGGGACACTTCCTGGCTGTCACACTGATGATGCCAGGGTGCTAGACTGGCAGTGTCAGCATGTCCTGGTGCCAGGTTGGCACTGTCAAGGGCCAGTGCCTGAGGGGGCCATGCCTACGAATGGGGATGTAAAAGGAGTGTATGAAGAGTGGAGGGTGGTGAAGGGGGTATAAAGGGCCTTCATAAATATTGGGGGAGTGAAGGAGCGACCCTGAAACGGGGAGTCCTGTAAGAGGGGGACTGTCAGAAACCACAAAGTAGGGTGTTCTCACTTGGGGGAGGAAGGTAATGCCTATGTCTACAGGGATGGGGGGTGATTGCATTATGGGAGGGGGGGGGGCAGCCGCTGCGCAAAATGGCGGACCGATAGTGGGATTCATGACTGAATCCGTTACAATACTCGCCATGCACAGATGTGCATGGCAAACGATATTGAATCGCCTCTGGCCACCCGCTCCCAGTGCGAGTGCAAATCAGGGGCGATTCATCCCCAGCAGGAGTCTCCCAAATGGAAAAATGATGGTTAATGTGTAGGGTTAAGGGTCTAAAGGGGGCTTTGACATTTTGTAATGAGTGCATGTTTATTTTGGCAGATTTATGTGAGCTAAGGCAACCCGCAGAAAAATTGATGATCAAACATGAGTCTTATGCACATCAGAACAGATGTTAGCCTTGACAGATTAAAACTTCTTCTAAAATTTTATGAGATATGATTAAATTGCTTAAAGATTTAACTGTGTCGTAAATTTAAAGAACTGGAGCTATTTTTGAACGGTGCACACAGATTTCATTAGAAATGTCAATGAGCAGTGTTTCTGCCCAGCATGTTAATGCAGAAATAAAGGAATAAATAATTTGAGGAAAGAACCAAGTACTGTTCATAGATCATAGAATTTACAGTGCAGAAGGAGGCCATTCGGCCCATCGAGTCTGCACCAGCTCTTGGAAAGAGCACCCTACCCAAGCCCACACCACCCTATCCCCATAACCCAGTAACCCCACTCAACCAACACTAAGGGCAATTTTGGACACTAAGGGAAATTTAGCATGGCCAATCCACCTAACCTGCACATCTTTGGACTGTGGGAGGAAACCGGAGCACCCGGAGGAAACCCACACAGACACGGGGAGAACGTGCAGACTCCGCACAAACAGTGACCTAAGCCGGGAATCGATCCTGGGACCCTGGAGTTGTGAAGCAATTGTGCTAACCACTATGCTACCGTGCTGCCCTTGTTCACAAAGACTTCATGTGGTGTTGAGAATACGAATCAATATTAAGTGGGCGCTGTGTAAAATTAAGAAGAAAATTAAAAATATTTAGTGAATGTTAAATTTAATCACATAGTTTGCTATTCAAATACATGGGATTGTGTTTTTCTGTTAGGTGTAAGTTTATTTGCATAATTCTTTAATCAGGTTTCTTACTTTCAACGACTTTCTGAGTTAAAAGAAAATCTTATTATCTCCCCTCTGGACTTTATGCCAATAATTTTATATCCATGACCTATAGCTGTTGATCCAATCGTCAAAGGGATTAGTTTTTCTCCATCTGCTTTGTCAAATCCTCCTAATATTATGAAAATCTTCTAGAAAGTCACCTCAACCTTTTTTATACCATGGAGAACAGTCTAATTTTTCCAACTTCTCCTTGTACCTGAATTCCCTCATTCCTGGTAACATCCTGGCAAACCTCCTCTGTAATTTTTACATCATTCCCAAAGTGTGGTACCCAGGATTGTCTATAATATTGTCTATAATACTCTGGTTGAACTCTAACCAGTGAATTAGTACAGTTCTAGCATGATCTCTATGCTTTTATATCCTGTGCCTCTATTTATAAACCCATTTATTGTATACCTTCTCCTCAAAGTGCATGGCTGCACGCTTTCCACACTGAGCTCCATCAGCCATGGGTGCACCAAGCTCACCATCCTATCTATGTTACCCTGAAGGCCACAACTGTCCTCATCAATATCTAATAAATTTGCCAAGTTTTGTATCACCTGCAAACTTTATTGTGCCGCTCCCTGCACCTGAGTCCAGGTCATTTGTAAAAATCGAACAGACTAACAGATCCAAAACTGACCCATAGGGAGCCCCACTGCAAACATCTCCTCTCAGACTGAAAACAGATGCACTTCCCCATAACATTTTGCTATCTCCACTGAACCAATTCCATATCCACACCACTACTCTCCCCTGAATTCCATGGGTTTCATCTTCTTAACAAATCTTCATCAAATGCCTTCCGAATGTTCATATCTACATCTCCTGCACTACCCTGACCTGTA
The DNA here is from genome assembly GCF_902713615.1 of Scyliorhinus canicula. Classification (NCBI taxonomy): domain Eukaryota; kingdom Metazoa; phylum Chordata; class Chondrichthyes; order Carcharhiniformes; family Scyliorhinidae; genus Scyliorhinus; species Scyliorhinus canicula. The sequence goes on from NC_052156.1 coordinate 128,547,136, forward strand.
ACACCTTCAAAAAATTGAATCATCTTAGTTGGATACAATTTACCTTTACTAAATACATGCTCACTCTCCTTGATTAATCCATGCCTCCAAATGAAGTTTATTTTATCCCGGATAATGGTGTCTAATAATTTAACCACCACCGACATTAAGGTGACTGGCCTGTAGTTTCCTGATTTACCCCTTGCCCCTTTCCTGAATTGCAGTATAACATCAGTAAGCCTTCAGTTCTCTGGTGCTAATCTTGTAACCAACAAGGATTGAACAATGATGACCAACGCCTCTGCTGTTTCTTTTTACCAACCTAGGATATATTCCATTCAGAAGGTAATTTATTAACTTTTACTAATACTAATCTTTTTAGCAAGACATCTATCCTGCCCAGAAATACCTTCTTCTCTTTTCTTCTCTTGTCTTGTGACTTTCACATGATCTGTTTCTTTTGTGAAGACAGATGCAAACCTGTTTAATACTTTAGCCATGTCCTCTGGCTCCTGAAGATTTTATTTCCAGCCCTGAACAGGCCCAACTCTTTCTCGTCAATGGCGTAAACATATATGTGTTTAAACATATTTAGGGTTCAATTTATTATTGCTGCTATTTCTTCTATTTGCCTCATCTGGTTTAGCACACTGGGCTAAATCGCTGGCTTTTAAAGCAGACCAAGCAGGCCAGCAGCAAGGTTCAATTCCCGTACCAGCCTCCCTGAACATGCGCCGGAATGTGGCGACTAGGGGCTTTTCACAGTAACTTCATTGAAGCCTACTCGTGACAATAAGCGATTTTCATTTCATTTCATCTATTACATTTTTCAATTCCCTCCTGTATTTTACATAATATGTCTGGTTATTAATTGAATTTTGCTCCTGATATTTTCACAAGCTTCTTTATTTCCTTTCTCATTCCCTTTCCTTTGAAAGGAAAATGTTAATTTGTACGGAAACTATTTCTTCCCTTATATAGCCTTCCACTGCTCCTTTACTGCTTTATTCTGCAACTACCTTTTCGAACCTACCTGTCTCGGGTTCCTTCTTTATCTAAATGTTACTGAGGCTGCGAGGCATATGTGTGAAAGGGTAAGAGGGTAAATTTGAGTGTGAGTGTTGGCTGCCCAGATGGAGATGTGAGGTGCCTGCAGAGGGTGAAATTAATGGAGCTGCTTGGTGTTTTGATCTGAGGAATGCTGTTCAGCAGGTTGCTGGGAAAGTCAAAGTGTGGAGTTTGACACTGAAAGTGTTATGCCATTCACTTTCCCCACTCTCCTGTGGTCCTGGACTCTCTTTGTGCACTGTTTCCATGTTGGGAGGACTACACTTCTGTCGCTGATATCCTCAGCTACTTGCATCAATGCCTGCTTCATTGGCTATTTCCTCCCAACCTTGGGAAAGTGTGCCCAATGCAGTCCCTCAGATCCCACATAAGGTTCTCTAGGTATGAGTGTGAGGCCCGGAGAGCAACCTTCCCGGATCTACTCTCCGTTCCAGCGTTAGCGCGACCTCAAAAATGCAAGTGCTGCTGACCTCTTGTGACTCATGCCATGGTCCCTTTAGTTAGAAGTACTTCCTTTGTCGAAATGCACCCCCCCCCTCCCTAATTGGTCAGGCAATCCAGAGGGGGGGATGCTAATGCCATACCGAGTTAAAGAATAGCAGCTAAATCTGGCTGTTAGCGATGTGGGTTTCAAACCTGAAAATGATCACATGGTTCCAGCAGGGACTCAGTGGTGAAAATTTCAGCCATAGATTATTAAAGCCAGGAGGTTCTGCCCAGCCAATGTGAATCACTGCTTCAATCCCAGATGAAGCATTGCTTTCAATTCTGGGCATCACATTCTAGGAAAGATGTGAATTGTTGGAGAAGATACAGAAGGGATTCACGAGAGTGGGATTATAGTTACATGGATAGACTGGAATAGCTGGGCATGTTCTCCTTAAGGAACAGAATTAGGCTACTCGGCCCATCGAGTCTCATCCCCATTCTCCTGCCTTCTCCCCATAACCCCTGATCCCCTTATTAATGAAGAACCTATCTATCTCTGTCTTAAAGACACTCAGTGATTTGGCCTTTACAGCCTTCTGTGGCAAAGAGTTCCACAGATTCACTACCCTCTGGCTGAAGAAATGACTCCTCATTTCTGTTAGGATCGTTCCTTTAGTCTGAGATTGTGTCCTCTGCTTCTAGTTTTTCCTCCAAGTGGAAACATCCTCCCCACGTCCACATTAGATCTCCCCCTCATCCTTCTAAACTCCAACGAGTACGGACCCAGAGTCCTCAACCGTTTCTCATACGCCAAGTTCTTCATTCCAGGGATCATTCTTGTGAACCTCCTCTGGACCCTTTCCGAAGCCAGCACATCCTTCCTTAGATACAGGGCCCAAACCAATCACAATACTCCAAATAGGGTCTGACCAGAGCCTTATACAGCCTCAGAAGTACATCCCAGGTCTTGTATTCTAGCCCCCTCGACATGAATGCTAACATTGCATTTGCCTTCCTAATTGCCGACTGAACCTGCATGTTAACCTTAAGAGAATCGTGAGCAAGGACTCCCAAGTCCCTTTGTGCTTCTGATTTCCTGAACATTTCTCCATTTAGAAAACACCACCGTTAATCAATACTGACACGTCCCCTCCACTTTTTCCTTCTCCATCATTCCTGAACACCTGGTAATCAGTAATAATAAGATCTAATTTCTGGTCTTGTTTGAGCCATGCCCTGTTAATGTAACCACATCATAATCCCAAGTAATAATTTGTACTTGTACTTTGCTAACTTCATTCATTAAACTATGGACTTTACCACACATACAAGTTAATAACTCTTTCATCTGTTTTATTTTTCTCTATCTGGTCTCTGTAATTTTTGGAATATTTCTAGTTTTATAGCTATTTATATCTCTCTGTCCTCTGATCTCATTGTTTCTCCAATCTGCTATTATCTGTTTCCTCTCCCCCACCAAATTCATTTCAACCCTCTCCAAAAGCGATAACAATAATCCGTATTATTGTCACAAGCAGGCTTGCATTAACACTACAATGAAGTTACTGTGAAAATTCCCTAGTCGCCACATTCCGGCTCCTGTCGGGTGCACAGAGGGAGAATTCAGAATGTCCAAATCAGCTAACAAGCACGCCTTTCGGGATTTGTGGGGGGAAACTAGAGCACCTGGAGGAAACCCACGCAGGGACAGGGAGAACGTGCAGACTCCACACAGACACTGACCCAAGCCCCTGGCACTCTGAAGCAGTAGTTAACCTCTCAAAGAGAATTGGTCCCAGCTACCTTCAGCTGTAACCTTCCCCAGGTTCCTCTTCTCCCAGAACCAGTCCCATTCCCCGAGATTCTGAAACTCTCCCTCCGGCACAACATCACCTCTCTAGCCATGCATTTATTTTCACTATCTTTCCATTTCTGCACCCGCTTGCACATGACACCTGGAGTAATCCTGAAATTACTACCGTTCATGTCCTGTTTTTTCATCTTCTTCCTAGCTCCTGACTTCCTGACTTTGAGGATCTCAGCACATTCTCTACCTGTGTCAATCGCTCCAACATGGACCACAACGTTTGGCTGCTCCCTTGCAGAATGTCCTGCACCTCTTGGTAATATCCTTTATTTTTTTTTGTTCAATTAACTCAGGGTGGATAGAATACAGCAAAACTTTCAATTAGTGGTGACATTGACTTCATAAAGCACAGCCTACACACTATGAGATAAATGGTCTTTTTGATGCAATATTAAAAATAAAGAATTATCCTTTTGGTTGCTAATGGACCAATGTTCAGGCAAGAGGTCTAGCAATTTATTAAGGCCCAGGTGAATTCAACGTCACAAGAAATGAAGAAGACAGGAAAACATGAAAATAATTACCAACTAAAGACTAGTGTTACACTAAAGATTGATATTGACATAACTGGATTTAAATTTAATTAAATCTTTAAGATAGAGAATAATGAATGCGACTGTTTTTAATTCCTAGTCCCATTTTAGTCTGGACTAGAACAGATGGTGGAGGATTATAGAGAAAACAAACAAATATCCCTTTGTTCTTTAAATATGTGAAAATATCAGTGTTAAGTGATAGACCTGACTGGGCTAATGGATGATTAAGTGAATTGATAAACGTGTATTACAGATAAAGTCATTGGTGAAAATATTGTACGTTTAAGTGTAACATACTAAATTTGATTGTGGACTAGCATCTGAGTATGTGGACTACATATACATTATAGAAAAGGCGTGAAAGTGGTCCAGCATATTGAGTGAACATGTGGAGAATCTACATTGTGAATGCTGTATAGCTTTAATGTCCTTCCCATATTGGAGTGTCTAAAATTGCTCCAAAAATATAACTGATGCCTAACAACTGTTTTGTATAAATTCATCATTGCTTCTTTACTCACGCCTATTTTTTCATTAACGGACGCAGTAAAATTGATGTAATTTATGATTAAGAACATAAGAACATAAGAACTAGGAGCAGGAGTAGGCCATCTCGTCCCTCATGCCTGCTCCGCCATTCAATAAGATCATGGTTGATCTTTTTGTGGACTCAGCTCCACTTACCTGCCCGCTCACCTTTTATTCCTTTACTGTTCAAAGATCTATCTACCTTTGTCTTAAAAACATTTAACGAGATAGCCTCAACTGCTTCACTGGGCAGGGCATTCCACAGATTTACAACTATTTGGGTGAAGAGGTTCCTCCTCTGCAGACTTTCAGTCCTAAATCTGCGCCCCATTATTTTGAGGCGATTCCCCCTCGTTCTAGTTTCACCTACCTGTGGAAACAACCTCCCTGCTTCTATCCTATCTAGTCCCTTCATAATTTTATGTTATTCCTACCAAAATGGATGACCTCACATTTATCAACATTGAACTCCACCTGCCAGGCCCACTCACTTAATCTCTATCCCTCTGCAGACTTTCATAGTCTTCTGCACACTTGGATCTACCACTCATCTTCGTGTTATCTGCGAACTTTGACGCAATTCACTTGGTCCCCAACTCCAGATCATCAATGTAAATTGTGGACCCAACACTGATCCCTGAGACACACCACTAGCCACTGATCGCCAACCACAAAAACACCCATTTATCCCCACTCTTCATTTTCTGTCAGTTAACCAGAGTCCAGCGAATTTTGGTAAATTTCCATAAGCGCATTTGCTATTTCCCCTGCCACCTCTTTTAGCACCCTGGGATGCATTCCATCAGGGCATGGAAACCTGTCTACCTTTAGCCCCATTAGCTTTCCCAACACTATCTCATTAGTGATAATGATCGTTGCCTCCTCCCACAACAGCTTCTCCCATTGAGCTCGGAGGATGGTAGAGGACTAAAATGGGGGAGTTATATTAATTTACTTGTTCGCTGATTGGTAATGTGATACAAGTATTAATTCAAGTGATTGAAAGGTAACATAGATTAAAAAGTGTAAAGGAAAAAAAATCCATTGTGTTTACACATAGTATATTTTCTATTCTGGTCTGCTGTAGAAACAATCGTACCTAAATAATAACCAATCTTTACTGTAATTTCCTATATTTAAATCTCATAATTTGTGGTTGAAAATGTGTCAGCAAATGTGATGTATTGTCATGAAATGTTGATTGATGACATAAATCTTAGTTTAAGAGCAAGAGGGGAATGCCTTCCTTCATAAACTTGAACAATGCAGAAAGTCCACTCTCACTTTGCCAGCAATGACTTCATTGTAAGGAGAAAACAATGCCCAAAATAAATGTGAATTAATATTAATAGAAGGAGCTTACCCTCTTGCAGTAGACTGCAGAGTGGTAGGGAGGCTCCAGTGTACTTTGGCCTTTGATAGGTCCTAGATAGAAGGAGAGAAGGGTTTTCTATAGATTAATGTGATCGATGTGTTTATTTCTTAACTGCAAATTACCTCATATTAATCAAGTATTCCGTGGTGCAAAAATAGCCTGGTGAGCATTGAAGGACTAAGTAGGTGAAGTACAGAATGAGTCAGCACCACTTATGTTGATCTATTTTAAAACATCCAAAAGTAAAAGCATTTTACTTCAATAATGTCATGCTTTATTTGCAGTACTGAAGCATTACCATTATTAATCCACAGAGAACAATTCCACTCTCATATTTATTTATTCTAAATGCACTTGATGAGATTTTGTTTCTTTAGCTTTTGATTAAATTTGAGTATTGAAAAAAAATGTGCTTCAGGTCTTTAAAAAGTGGTAACGATGGCTGTGGTTCAGTCGGTAGCCCTCTTGCCCCCTGAGTCAGAAGGTTGTGAGTTCAGGTCCCACTCCAGGACATCAGCACAAAAATCTAGGCTGACACTCTGCTGCTGTACTGAGGCCCTGTGTTCTCCCTCTGATGGGCATTAAAGATCCCACGGCTATATCTCGAAAAAGATCAGGGAAGTCATGGCCAAAATTTATCCCCCTATCAACATCACGAAAAACAGATTCTTTGGCCATTATCGACTGTGGGAATTTGCTGCGTGCAAATTGGTTGCAGTGTTTCTTACGTTTCAACAGTAACCACAAATCAATAGGACTTAATTGGTTGTAAGGTGCTTTGGAAAGTCCAATGATCATAAAAGGTGTCAATCCAGGGCTTCCTTTTTTCTTCGATGGCAGCCAGATAATAAGTTGCCGATTCTAACAGACAGGAGGACCGTTGGAGAATGAGGTAATCCGACAAGGTGGTATTAAATCACAATAGTAATTTGTTAATAAAGTAAAGAACTTTGTATTTACAGATTAACACAACTCCAACACATGACTTGTTCCGTCGACTAGCAGGCTTACTATGAATATCCCCCGCTACCCGGGTCCACAACCTGGCACGTGATAGGTGCAGGTCCGTGCACTGCATCCCCACAGGCTACGGGCAGGTCACGTGGCCCACAAAGGCCCACCCCTTGTGATCTCATTCCTTCCCCTTTAAGTTCCCTTACAATTACAAAATGAAACCTCATATACAACCACGTACAGTTGAACAGAATTAACAATAAGGGAGCCAATGGGCAAAATTCATAAAGTCGGTATATGTGGGATCTTTTGGACTCTTGCTGAGCGCTGCAACTCTGCAACCGGTTCCTCCATGAAGCTTCAGAGTCCACATCAGGGGCAGACAAAGTTACACTCCCAAAGATGAGCTAGTGCTGACACCCTCCTCAGCTCCTTTTGCTAACACACGCGATTCCCATTGGAAAAGCCTTGGTCATACCACCACCGGCTCTGTGGCTGGTACACTGATGGATGACTACTACAGGGTACACATGCCTTGCTCTGGGGTCACCAGCTTCCCACCTTCTCATATGATCTACATGCTTCCGCACTTCACGGCCCTGCAGGTAGATGACATGAGACACTGGGCAGGTCCTTGCAATAACCCTCCCAAATATCCAAGCTGGTCCCCTTTCGCGATTCTGGATGGAAACTAAATCCTCTGCTTCCAATGACCTGTCTGTCTTGGCTGAGTCATGATATCCTTCTAAGAGGCTTGATTAGCTTGATGGGAAAATGTGGTCAAGACAGGTCCTCATTTGGGGAAACATGGTCAAGACAGGTCCTCAGGCAGCAACTTATCAACAACTCAGCTGGAGTAACTCTGATGGTAGAGTGTGGGGCTGCATTTTACAAAATTGGCAAAGTGGAGCGGCAGTGGTTGGTTGGACTGTTTCCTCATTCAGGTTTTTAAGGTTTGGACTGTTTGTTCTTTCAACCCAATTGAAGTGGGGTGGTAGGGGCCCATAACTACGTGCTGGATTCCATTAGGTTTGCTGAAGAGTTGAAGCTTTTCAGCTGTGAAAGCGGTGCTGTTATCTGAAACGATCGCTTTTGCTGCGTATTGTGAAAACCTGTCGCAGCTTATCGATTGTGGCTGACGCAACCGTTGAACAGATGAGTGGTACATCCAATCATTTTCAGTGGGCGTCCATAACAATTAAGCACATTATTCCCAGAAAAACCGACGTGGAGCCTCGCCCAGGGATGGCCCGGCCACTCCCGAGGATGCAGCTTAGCTGTGGGTGGATGGGTCTGCTCTGTCCGGCAATGCTCACAATGACTGACTACACTGTCTATTCCTTTGACAATCCCAGGTCACCAAATGCAGCTCCTAGCCAACATCTTCATCTTGTTTTGGCCAGAAGGCGCTGTGCTACACCTGGAGAAGTGGTTGTCGCTCTGGGGGTAATTCTATCACTCTTAACCCCCACAAAAGCACCCAGTCTTCACAGCAAGAGCCTACCTTGCTGTGACTTATCAAAATGACAGCTGGTTGATGCGCCCATCAATTCACACGAAACCAGGAGTAGAAGTAAACTGTGGCTTTAATCAACTAGAACAGTGCCTGCCTGCGACTGATCTGTTAGTGGGAGTCGCCTACAGGGCAACTGCTCTTTATACCTCCCCTCAAGGGGTGGAGCCAGGGGCGGAGCCCACACAGGCCCCAACATGCTTCATTATACGTAATACCATACAATGGTCCATAGGTGGAGCCCACATGGGCAACAGCGTAATACAGAGCAGCACATGGTGAATTGTTACAGCAATACATTCACCACATTCACCCCCTGTTAAAAAAATGAAGTCCAGCGGGGGTGACAGGTTCATAAGTTCAGCCTGTCCGGTGCACAAATTGTGCGCTCTGGTGTCGCCGCTGGCCCGGGCGTTGAACTCATTCGTGCTGGTATCGGTAGTGAAGTCGCCGGTGCGGGTACAGACGTGGACTCGGGGAGCGTGTCTTCTCGAGCTTCATTCCTGTGGGTCGGTGAAGGGCGATTGGTGGGCGGGAGGGGGTGGGGGTGCCACGTAGGGGCGGGGGCTCTGGCCAGCGTAGGTTGGGCGGGGTAAGGTGGGGTGGCGGTAGTAGTGGAGCCTACGGGTGCCAGGTCCCGGAGGGAGACCGTATCCTGTCGGCCGTAGGGGTGTTCGATGTATGCGTACTGGGGGTTGGAGTGCAGGAGCTGGACCCTCTCGACCAGGGGGTCGGACATATGGCTCCTGACGTGCTTGTGGAGCAGGACGGGCCCCGGTGTCTTCAGCCAGGATGGAAGCGAGGCCCCTGAGGTGGATTTCTTGGGGAAAACAAATAGGCGGTCAAGAGGGGTCTCGTTTGTGGCCGTGCAAAGTAGGGACCTAATAGAGTGGAGCTCTTCGGGGAGGACCTCCTGCCAGTGGGAGACTGGGACATTCCTAGACGTTAGGGCGAGCCCCGGTCACTGTGGACGTCCATGGGGAAACCAAACAGGGTGAAGACACTATGTAGGGCTTTAATGACGGTGGCCGCGGTCATGTTGGTGCAAGGGATTGCAAAGGGGAAGCAGGAGAACTCGTCAATGATGTTGAGGAAATGTGTTGCAGATGTTGGAGGGGAGGGGCCCTTTGAAATCGATACTGAGGTGCTAAAGGGCCGGGATGCCTTTACCAGGTGGGCCTCATCCGAACAATAGAAGTACGGGGACCAGTCAGGCTCTAAACAATGTTGGTGTTGCATCAGGTTCCATGGAGATTTTGGCCATCACCCTTTTTACTCACCCCAGCTCTTCCTGGAAAACTTCTTGGTACTTTTTCAGAAACTCTTGGAAATTCCCGTCCGTGATGCTAAATATCTCGAGCCAAGTTAGCCAGATTTTCTTTGCCCAGTCCTGCCCCGTGAGTCTTGGTCTCTGTCCTTTATTACCATTTAGGGCAACTGGGAGACGTGTGCTGGTGTAATACTGGTGTTGACATATGCCATTATCTTACCTGAGGGTGGTACGGTCGCACTGTTGCTTCACAGCACCAGGGACCCGGGTTTGATTCCCAGCTGGGGTCACTGTTATAACCTGCCTGCTTACCACTGGCTGGAGACTAATGGCAATCCTGCAATCCTTTGGGAGTATGAGCTTCCCCAATGAGGGGGCCGGAGAAATCATGCAGATTCCCTGCATAAATAAAGCTGACCAGATTGGAACCAGCTGGAGAGAGGAATGAGGAGCAAGGGAGTTGCTGCTGCTGTTGTATATATATGTTATTGTAAATAAATGTTATTTCTTTCTATCCTTCAACTCGTGCTGGATTCTTCGTGGCCCTCACAAAACTGGCGACGAGGGTTAAAGTGGATATCTGTCTACACTGCTGAAGCCATCTCCCCGGAGTTTTGTTGGATACAGGTTGGAAGTAGTTTTTCTGTTACACCATGCCTCTGTATGGACGTTTGGATGTTTTTGATGCTGCGCTGGAAAGCTGGAACCAGTACACACAATGGATGCGTTATATTTCCGGGCAAACAACATCACCGAAAACGAGCACCAGGTGGTCACTTTGCTCACTGCCTGCGGCCGGCATACATTTGGGGTGATTAGGAACCTTACATACCCAGCTGCGCCGGACACCAAGGCGTTTGATGAACTGGTGAACTTAGTGGGGCAACATTTTAACCCAACCCCATCCACGATAGTCCAACATTACCGGTTTAATACCCCCGAGAGGACCCCAGGAGAATCCCTTGCAGAGTTTCTATCCAGGCTACGCAGAATTGCGGAGTACTGTGACTACGGTGAGACCTTGTCAGAAATGTTGCGCGAGTCTGCACATTCTCCCCGTGTATGTGTGGGATTCCTCCCGGTGCTCTGGTTTCCTCCCACATTCCAAAGACGTGCAGATTAGGTGGATTGGCTATGCTAAATTGCCCTTGGTGTCCAAAAAGGTTAGGAGGGGTTATTGGGTTGCGGGGATGGGGTGGAAGTGAGCGCTTAAGTGGGTCGGTGCAGACTCAATGGACCGAATGGCCTCCTTCTGCACTGTATGTTCTATGTTCTATGAAATGTATGTGAGAATGGGACAATAATTTTAATGGGCTACTTCAATCATTCAAATATAAACTGCAAATAACCTGTAAATTATTGAGAGTCAGCATTAGTAGAGAAAATGCGTAGCCAAGTGCATGCAGCAAGCCAGGTGAGGCACTTTGATCAGCTTATATAGAATTGTAAATAATTCAGAAAATACACAGGAAATAGAGAACAACAACCACATAATGATAAAAGCTGAGATACTCTGGGAGTCAGAAATAGCTTAGTCTAGGAGCCAAGTACATAATTTTAAAGTTACTACATTTATTAAACTGAAGGATCAGCTGGTATGGTAGTCCATGAGGCACAGGCGGATTCACAGCTCCTGGCAGCCCACAGTAAAGGGGTGGGGCCTGAGGGCGCCATTCCCATGAGGTAGGAGGTGAGGGGGGGGGGGGGGGGGGGGGGGGGGGGTGGGTATGAAAGGTGAGGAGTGAAAGGAAAGTATGATGGGGCATCATGAAGGTTGAGGGGGTGAAGGGGGGGTTTCCTGATGGGGGGACTTAAATGGGGCGGCCTAAAGGTGGGGGCCTTGTGACCTCATAGCAAGGCATGCTCATTCAGGAGGTGGGGAGGGGGAATGTCCTGATGCCCACAAGAATCGATGGGTGTGGGGCAGGGTCACCCTAATGCCTGGGTGGTGGTGTGGGGGGGGGGGGGGGGGGGGGGGGCTCACAATAACTTTTAGTGATGGGGGGATTGCCCTTCTGAGGTTGAGGGTTGGAGGTGTTACTCATATCTGCAGGGGGAGTGGTCGCATTGTCTGTGGGTGGGAATGTGGGGGACCCACAACCTCACTTTGAGATTGGAGCACCCTTTCAAAATGACGTCCCAATCCCGGAGGAGCCGGTCAGGCCGTCGAGTTCAACTCAGTACTTCAGAAAAAAATCCTAAGGGATGTAATTGATAATATGGAAAGGTGTGTCATTTGAAATATGGAAGTCTGGCAATATCTGTTCTGAGAGAAACACAAGAGGATACAGGGAAAGATCCCACGAAGGGTTAATAGCAGCTGCAAAGAGCAGGATTATAAAATGCAGATAGCCTTGGCCAAACAGCCTTAGCAAACAAACAAACACGATTTTAGTGTGAAGCTAAAAACAATGGTTCACACCTTCATTGAAATTAACTATTTTAGTAAGCATCTGGAAAAGCATGGATGAGGGTTTCAGTTGAGTTAAGTGATAAATGTAAACCGTTCAAGTTATAGCCAAGTGGATTTTTAGCATTATGCTAAAAGCAATGATTCACACCTTCATTGAAGTAAAATCAGCAGATAGAAAAGAATGACTAGGGAGACAAATATATAGGTGTGAAATTCTGCTAACACCAGGTAAATTAAAGAAAATTAGAGACTATCAGTCTACGAGAAACATAAGCCAAAATCAAAGTCAAAATTATGAGCTGGGGACACAATTGGAAAATAAAACTATAGAAATGACAGGAATTAAAAGTAACACCTCTTGAAATCAAAGCCTTGTGAACATCACAAAGGAAGAAATCTAATCAGACCTATGAGCTGAGGTCATACTCAAAATGAATACTTAGTCGCGTTGGAAAAATTTAGATTAACGATACCTTTTACAATCCAAGTGAAATAAAAGTTACTTTACAAAAAAGCCATAAAAACTTAATAACTGTTATAAAGAGAATATAAACCCAGAGACCAGGGCAGGAACTACCAGAACTCAGAGAGAGGAGAGAAGCATAGAAGGAACACGAGAAGCAAGCAGAGTCAGCTTACAGTCAGCTCGGCCATGGGAAAGGGACAGAGCCAAGTAGCCGAGCTAAAACAGCTAATACATCTAAGGAAGACCAGAATTTAAAGAGGAGGCAGAGTCAATTCAGAGTCAGCTCAGAGATAGCCAGCAGAGTCAGCTCTCACAGCTCGGTACATGGGAAAGATAGGACATAGCAACCGAGCAGACCAGCGACTACATCTAAAGAAGACCAGATTTTAAAAAGAAGATTGATTGTCAAGGTGGGCCTGAAGGTCCCTTCAACCAGCCAGGAGGGTCCAGAAGCAAGATCTTTTTACCTTTCTGTAAAGATAGTGATTGCATCTTTTAAAAGAAAAAGAAAAAATATAATAATAAAATAACTTAAAAGTTTTAACCTGAATCAGTGATTATTCCAAAGTCTACTTTGCTTACTTAGCAATGCGGGACCCAGGATCGATGCTACTAAGTTGTAAGTAGATGAAATCTTCTGCGAAGGTATGGGTTATACCGGGAGATAACTTGAAAACATAGTTTGACCTGAACAGCACCCACCAAAGCCTGCATAGGAGTCGGGGAGTGAGCATCCCTGTTCACCATTTAGAATGTCGGCCCTTTTTGGTATAGGGGAGTTCTGCGCCAGAAAAGCAGCTCGGTGTGGTGAAGCGTGGTCATTGAAAACCGGGAGACCTTGCTCCCGGGATCTACCTGACTCTCAACACCTCACAAGATTCAACGCAATCTCGCGAGACGTTGCAAGGTGAATCTCGCCCACAATAAACGGGATCACTTTTTAGCAAATCTGCATATTAAAGCGAGGCAGTAAGCCTGACTCTAAAGTGTAGATTCCTGAAGTACCAGAAGCTTCAATCCCTTCACCTTGGGGACAAATGTGCCACCTGGGTACCCTGGCACTGCCAGCCTGGCACCCTGACGGTGCCAAAGTGCCCAGGCGGCATTGTCAGCTGGCATGGACACTGCCGGGTTGGCACTGACAAGGTGTCAGGGGGTGGGACAAAATAATTTTGTTCAGTGTCACAGCAGGAAGAGAATAATCAGGAAAAATGTGAAAACTATATATAATGCCGACAAGCTTGAGCCTGGAGATGAGTAAATACAATTTCCCACTCAGTTTGTTCCACTTCCTTTGTCAGAATCATGGATTCACCATGTAAATATTTCCTTTACATTCCAAATGAGCATAAGATGAAACGTTAAACTTTTTTTTCACTCTCCAAGGTGCTGCATGACCTGCTGAGTGTTTCCAGCGTTTTCTGTTTTATTCCAGCCTTTGCAACATGTGGCCTGTTGTATAGAATAGAATAGAACAGTACAGGCGCTTCGGCCCTCGATGTTGTGCCGAGCAATGATCACCCTACTCAAACACACGTATCCACCCGATACCCAACAACCCCCCCCCCCCCCCCTTAACCTTACTTTTTGGGACACTACGGGCAATTTAGCATGGCCAATCCACCTAACCCGCATATCTTTGGACTGTGGGAGGAAACCAGAGCACCCGGAGGAAACCCACACACACACAGGGAGGACGTGCAGACTCCGCACAGACAGTGACCCAGCCGGGAATCGAACCTGGGACCCTGGAGCTGTGAAGCATTTATGCTAACTACCATGCTGCCCCTAGTTGTAGAAAATAAAATTCTGTAATAGAACATTAGATTTTCTTTTGAAAAAGTACTGTACAATTTACAATAACAAAAGCTCCAAATTGTTTGGGATATATACTGTCCTGCGAAATTACCAGACCAATCGAAAATCCGTGTCACAAAACACTGAGATGTGGCAGCCTTAATATCGCAATCTCCAAAGGTGCACATTGTAATTGTTCTGTCTATTGTTTTGGTCTTTAGAAATGTTTCCAGTCAAAACGCCTCATCCTAATCATTGATATGCTGTTAGCTGTGATCTGCTAGTGTATGCTGTGTGAGCACATAGGACCAGTTAATTTATTTTTTGTGTGACCAGCACCACTGCTGCCTGAAATATTTGTGCTCATCTAATTCTGGCCCCTTGTGTGTCCCCAATTTCAATTGTTGCTCTGTTGGCGTATCTTCATTTGCCTCGGTCCCAAGCTTTGGAATACACCTCTCTGTATCTCTCTGCCTCCCTTTCTTCCTTTAAGAGACTCCTCCGAACTTACCTCTTTGATCATTTAGTATAATATCTCCTTAAATGGCTGAGTGTTGTTATTTTATTTTATAATCTCCCCATTAAGAGCAGTAGGACATTTAATAATGTTAAAGATGCTTTATAAGTATGTTTTGTTCCTGTTGTTGTGGTAGCTGGTGTTTGAATCTTGACACTTCCACACTAACGTCTAAAGACAAAAGGTAACGGCCTTGATGGATTCACAAAGCTCAATTTAATTATTCTTCCATCAATAACAAGAATTTGTTTCAAAGGGGAATGGGCCAGGATGACCAGGATATCCACTGCAGCCGCTCGGTGAGGTGCCCATTTTAAATTACTATAGGCGGCTGAACGTTTATTCTACAGATATTTTTGACATTTGTTTAGACCTTGAACTGCAGCCCTTTGGGAGGTGATGGTAACACCTGTGCAAATATCTCAACTGTGGAGCAACTCTCACATTGCTTGAAAAACAACCTTGAGTACAATAAGAAGTCAATTGAGCTGAAAGGTCAGACTTACAAAAGGGATAACAGATTGCTGGATTCTTCAGCGATCAAAAGCATTTGCCCTTCAATAGAGTATTTTTTCAGCATTCGAGGGGCTCCTTAGAAACAACTCACAAATCAACCAAAGAAAGTTGTGAGGAAAAACATGTTGTTGCGGATAATTGAGGCAATATCTTCTTTGGTGTGTCCATGTTGTAGTCTTTGAAGATGCATCTCATTGTCTACCACAGTGAGTGAAGACAGTTGCCCCATTATTTGTGATTAGAATACATCTGTCCCTGATCCTGAATCTGGAGATGCCGGCGTTGGACTGGGGTGAGCACAGTAAGAAGTCTTACAACACCAGGTTAAAGTCCAACAGGTTTGTTTCAAACACGAGCTTTCGGAGCACTGCTCCATTCACCTGAGGAAGGAGCAGTGCTCCGAAAGCTTGTGTTTGAAACAAACCTGTTGGACTTTAACCTGGTGTTGTAAGACTTCTTACTCTGATCCTGAAGAAAGATAAGGGATTCAGAGCAGTGTGGGTCTTACTGCCCAATATCACTATTGAATGCGGATGCCAAGTTGTTGGCTAAGATTCTGGACTCGCGGATTGAAGGCTGTGTGCCGGAGGTGATGGAGGGACCAGACGGGATTCGTAAAAGGGAGGCACATGTCGGTCAACATCGGGCGCCTGTTAAATGTCACAATGATGCGTCCGGAGGTTGGAATATGGAGGTGGCAGTCGCGATGGACAGGAAGAAGATTTTTGATCGCGTAGAGTGGAAATATTTCTGGGAGGTATCGGGGCGGTTCGGGTTTGGGTAAGGGTTTGTGGATTGGATTCGATTGCTATACCAGGCACCGGTGGCGAGTGTAAGAATGAATCGGGTGAGCTTGGGGTACTTTGTACCAGGAGAAGAGGCAGAGATGCTCACTCTCCCCATTTTAGCCTTCGCGATAGAACCACTGGCGATGACGCTTAGAGCATCTAAGGATTGGAAAGGAATTGTGCGGATGGGGTGGAGCATAGGGTGTCTCTATATGTAGATGACCAGTTGTTGTGTATATCAGACTCACTGGAAAGCATAGGGGGTATTGTGGACATTTTGGTGGATTGCGGCCGGTTTTCGGGGCATAAATTAAACATGGGAAAGAGTGAGGTCTTCCCGATCCAGACAAGGGGACAGGAGAGAATGTGGGCGAGCCGCCATTTACGGTAGTGGGGGCGAGTTTTAGGTATCTTGGCATCCAGGTGACGTGGGGGTGGGAGCAATTGCGAAAGTTAAATCTGGCTCGGTTGGTGGAGCTAATAAATGGTCAATTTAAAAGGTGGGATGTGCTTTCATTGTCATTGGCAGGGCAGGTGCAGTCCATAAAGATGACTGTGCCCCTGAGGTTTTTGTTTGTATTCCAGAACCTTCCGATTTCTATCTCCAAGGCCTTTTTCTAGAAGGTTAGCTCATTGATATCGGGATTTGTGTGGGCAGGAAAGGCCCTTAGAGTAAAAAAGGTGCTGTTGGAGCGGGGAAGAAGGTGGGGGAGGGATGGATTTGCCATGCCAAATTTAATGAAATATTATTGGACGGTGAATATAGCCACGGTAAGGAAGTGGGTAGTTGGGGAGGGGTCGGTATGGAAGTGAATGGAGGCAGCCTCGTGTAAGGGTACTGGTTTGGGAGCGCTGTTGATGATGCCTCTGCCATTCTCGCCAGCCAGGTACTCCACAAGCCCGATAGTAGTGGCGGTCCTGAGGGTGTGGGGACAGTGGTGACAGGGCTTGAGGCGTGAAGGGGCCTCGGTTTGGGCTCTGATCTACGGGAATCATAGGTTTGTTCCAGGGGGGACTGGTTGGGGGGTTTCTGGGTTGGCGGCGGGTGGGGATCGAGTGGTCTGGGGATTTATTCGTGGGGGCAGCTTCCCGAGTTTGGAAGGACTGTTGGAGGAGCATGAGTTGCCCAGCGGGAATGGTTCCGATACTTACAGGTGCAGAAGTGCGTGAGAAAACAGGTGCTGTCTTTTCCTGATCAGTCACCCCCGGGGTTGCAGGTGCTGTCGAGAACAGAGGTTGGAGAGGGCAGGGTGTCAGAGCTATATAAGGAATTGATGGACTGGGGGGGGATGGAGGGGGGGGGGGGGGGGGGGGGTTGCCCCGATAGAAATAGTTAAGCAAATGTGGGAGGAGGAGCTGGAGGGTGAGCTTTGAGGAGGGTGAATGGGTTCTCCTCATGCGCCAGGCTGAGTCTCATTCAATTTGAGGTAGTCCACAGGGCACATATGACGGTGGCTAGAATGAGTAGGTTCTTTGAGGGGGTGGAGGATAGGTGTGGGCAGTGTGCAGGGGGCGCCGTAAACTATGTTCACAAGTTTTGGGCCTGCCCGAAGTTGCAGGGATATTGGGGGGGTTCGCTGGTGTGATGTCGGAGGTAGTAAGGTGAAGGTGATTCCGAGTCCAGAATTGGCAGCGTTTGGAGTGTTGGACGACCCGTGAGTCCAGTGGGTGAGAAAGGCCGATGTTCTGGCATTTGCCAGAGACAGATCCTGTTGGGATGCAGGGACTCGGAGCCTCCAAAGCCGGGGTATGGGTGAGCGACCTCGCAGAATTCCTCAGGTTGAGGAAAATTAAATTTGACTGAAGGGGGGGGGGCGATGAAAAGGTTTGTCCGGAGATGGAAACCGTTCATTGACTTCGTCCAGGGCTGCTAAGTCAGCAGAGGTGGGGCAGGGGAGGGGTTAGGGTTAACAGAGAGGATGGGGGGGTTTAGGGAGGCAGAGAGAGGGCAGTACGGTGGCGCAGTGGGTTAGCACTGTGGCCTTACGGCGCTGAGGTCCCAGGTTCGATCCCAGCTCTGGGTCACTGTCCGTGTGGAGTTTGCACATTCTCCCCATGTTTGCGTGGGTTTCGCCCCCACAACCCAAAAGATGTGCGGGTAGGTGGATTGGCCAAGCTAAATTGCCCCTTAATTGGGAAAATGATTGGGTACTCTAAATTTATTTTTAAAAAGGGAGGCAGAGAGGGTGGAGGGTGTGGTAGGGAGGGCAGGCTGTGGTTGTTGGTTACTCATTGAGTTATGGTGTGATCTCCTGCTTGTTATCTTTTGGTTATCTTTCTGAGCTTGGTTGTGGTTGTGTTTGATGTTTATTTATAAATGCTTTAAAAAAATAATTTAAAATAAAGATTAGAATCCAGCAAAAAATACAGAGTCAAAGGCCAAAATGTTTCGGTACATCCTGCCTGCAGAATCTTCTGGTCCTACCGATGATGCCCCTACCCGGTGGCAGAGGATGCAGGGAACGCCAAGCCCCGTAAACATCGGCAGGACCGGAAATACCGCCACCGGCTGCAGGCCGGTCGCCTCTGCGGCTGGAAAATATGCAACGGGTGGCCAGAAACTCCCATCCGAAGGAAATGGGCCTTTTACTGGTCCGTCAAATTTTCATCCAAGCCACGATGTCCCACGATGGGATAGACTGGAAAATCTTGGTCTTTCCAAAGAAAAATATGCAAAGAACAAAGAAAAGTACAGCACAGGAACAGGCCCTTCGGCCCTCCAAGCCTGCGCCGACCATGCTGTCCATCTCAACTACAATCCTCCTCACTTCCGGGGTCCGTATCCCTCTATTCCCATCCTATTCATGTATTTGTCAACTTGCCCCTTAAACGTAACTTCCTGCTCCCACCACCTCCTCCGGCAGTGAGTTCCAGGCACCCACTACCCTCTGTGTAAATACTTGCCTCATACATCTCCTCTAAACTTTGCCCTCACACCTTAAACCTATGCCCCCAGTTATACCTCTCTACCCTGGGACAGGCTTACCCAGGTTACCTGAGATAGTTTTGAGATGAGTAAAGAGGAGCTGTATCCAGGGGTTAAAAGGTTAAGAGCCAGAATACACAGATTGTGGCATGGTGACATGGTGGCAAGATGACATGGTGACATGGTGGCATGGTGGCATGGTGACATGGTGACATGGTGACATGGTGACATAGTGGCATGGTGGCATGGTGACATGGTGACATAGTGGCATGGTGACATGGTGGCATGGTGACATGGTGACATGGTGGCATGGTGGCAAGGTGACATGGTGACATGGTGGCATGATGACATGGTGACATGGTGACATGGTGACATGGTGGCAAGGTGACATGGTGACATGGTGGCATGGTGGCAAGGTGACATGGTGGCAAGGTGACATGGTGGCATGGTGACATGGTGGCATGGTGACATGGTGGCATGGTGGCAAGGTGACATGGTGGCATGGTGACATGGTGGCATGGTGACATGGTGGCATGGTGACATGGTGGCAAGGTGACATGGTGGCATGATGACATGGTGACATGGTGACATGGTGACATGGTGGCAAGGTGACATGGTGGCATGGTGACATGGTGGCATGGTGACATGGTGGCATGGTGACATGGTGGCAAGGTGACATGGTGGCAAGGTGACATGATGACATGGTGGCATGGTGACATGGTGGCATGGTAACATGGTGGCATGAGGAAACATTTTTTCACACAGCGAGTTGTTGTGATCCAGATCGCACGGCCTGAAAGGGTGGCGAAAGCAAACCATATAGTAACGAACAAAATAGAATTGGATAAATGCTTGAAGGGAATGGGATTAGTTGGATAAGTCTATCAAAGAGCTGGCATAGAAGACATGATTGGCTGAATGCCCTCTTTATTTTGCTAAATCAATTTATGATACTATGGTTGCACTGTGGCACAGTGGTTAGCACTACTGCCTCACAACGCTAGGGACCCGGGTTCAATTCGGGCCTCGGGTGACTGCCTGTGTGGAGTTTGCACTTTCTTCCCGTGTCTGTGTGGGTTTCCTCCGGGTGCTCCGGTTTCCTCTCACAGCCCAAACAGGTTAGGTGGATTGGCCATGCTAAATTGCCCCTTCGTGTCCAGGGATGTTCAGGTTATGTGGGGTTACAGGTTAGGGTGAGGGAGTGGGCCTGGGTATAGTGCTCTTTCAGAAAGTCAGTGCAGACTTGATGGGCCAAATGGCCTCCTTCTGAACTGTATGGATTCTATGATTGGTGGGACAGCATTTCTTTTTAATTGGTGCTAATATGATACAAAAAAGATACACTGATCTAATCTCCATTCCTAGTCAAAATAATTTGTTGAAAATTAGAAAGTAACTCAACAATACGAAATTGGTTCAGGGCAATACAGTGGCGCAGTGGTTAGCACTGCTGCCTCACAGTGCCGAGGACCCGGGTTCGATCCTGGCCCCAGGTCACTGTCCCTGTGGAGTTTGCACATTCTCCCCATGTCTGCGTAGGTCTCAACCTCACAACCCAAAAAGATGTGCAGGGTAGGTGGATTGGTCATACTAAATTGCCCTTTAATTGGAAAACAAATAATTGGGCACTCTAAATTTATTTTAAAAAACTAAGCAATTGGTGAACTATTGTATAACTTTATTGATATTTTGATAGCCAGTCTTTAACATTATTGGTGTGTTAAGACTGAGAAAATTTGGAAATTTGAAGTTAAAGTGAAGTGAACTGAATTAAGAAGTGATTTGGGCAGATTAAAAAATAAGGGGCCTTAGCCCTTGTTGAAGAGTCCCATTGAGAAATTAGTCACCAATGAGAGGGCAGACATCAAGCCAATAGCTCCAGGTAAGAAAAATCAAAATGATTTTTGGGAAAATCCCATCCTATGAAGTCAGGAGGAACAGCAGGAAAACAGGAATATAAAGTCACAAAGAAGGAAGAAGCAATATGATGCTATCAGCCACAAAGGTGAAATGAGGTATTGTGTGATAATTTGTTGAAGGGGATCACCTACCCATTCATTGCTTTCAATGGAATAAAATTCTACATTTTATCCGTGTTTGCAACAATTTTTTTTCCCAAAACTGGAAACATGTATTTATTAAATGAAGTCTTTTTCCTTTTTTAATAGTAAATTCTATCTGATCTAAATTATTTGGCTGGAGGTAATTGGGAAACCATAACTCATGTTCTCTTCAAAAACAATATGCAGTGAAATCTTGTTCTGTGCAGCAAATGAGTACTGACGGACAAGACTTGTGCAACAACAAATGCACTTAACATGCAGGCAAACATTCTATGGTCCCACGGATGAGGGAAGTTGGCTCCTCGGTTAGATTGGAGAATCTGGGATTATACTCTTTGGGGCAAAGGAGATCGTGGATTTACAGAAGTAGACAAACAAAAGCTGCTCCCATTTGCTGATGGCGAAGGGGCGAGGAGGACTCAGATTTCAGGTTTTGGGCAAGAGATGCAGGGGAAATGTGAGGAGGAAACCTTTTTTAAAAATGTTTTTATTGGAGTTTGACAAGTTATTTCCCTCTGTATTGATACACCCTTGTCCCACCCCCTGGTCCCCCCCCCCCTTCCTTTTGTTGCTTCAGGGTCCTGTCCTGTGTCGCTTATTATACATTGGGCAGTTATCTTCTATTTACGTGTGTGCAGTGTTTCCCCCTTCCCTTCCTTTTGTCGAGTGACCTCACCCCCCTCTCTTCTCCTCCCTCCTCTTCTATTTTTGGCGTTTCTTTGAGGGTTCCGTTTCTTGTGGCCTTGTTTCTGTATCATCTGTTTTCTGGCCTCGCCCCCTCTCTCTGACTCCCCCCCCCCCCCCCCCCCTTCTCTGCCTGTTCCCTGAAACTCGTTGCCTCCCGTGCGCTCTCCCCCTCCTCTCGCTCTATTGGCTGTTGGCCTCCAACAGGCCCTGGAACAAGTTGGTGAATGGCCTCCGAGCTTTGTGGAAGCCATCCTCTGACCCTCAGTGGTGAATTTGATCTTCTCCAGGTGGAGAAATTCCGACAGGCCTGCCAGTCAGTCTGCAGCTGTGGGTGGTGCTGCTGATCGCCAGCCGAGCAGGATTCTCCGGCGGGCGATTAGGGAAGCAAAGGTGAGGGAATCGGCCATGAATTCCCCATGAATAGAATAGTTCTGGCTAGTCCGATACCCCAAAGACTGCCACGTTTGGGCAAAGAAGAACCTTTTAAGCAGATAATGACCTGGAACATGCTGGCTATGATGGCGATGGAAGCGGTGTTGGGAAAATAAAAATGCAAGGCTACAGTGTCTTGGTGGGAAGGGTGGGGTTGGGGGGGGGGGGGGGGGGGAGTTGTGAAATGGGACAGATTGAATTGCTCTGCAGAGAGCCAGCATGGGCTCAATGGGCCGAATGGCCTCTTCCTGAGCCACGATGACCCTTGGAATAATTTAAACGCACCTAGAATCTAGAATTTGTTTCTAATCAGTGTGCATATGCCTTTGTCGATTTGACTGAATATTTCACTTTAATGTTACGTGCAGCGCAAAAAATAAATTGTCCATTAAAAAAAACGCAAATGATTTAAGTGGTGAGTCCACAGCTGATTGGAAATTGCGAATAGTTTTCTGAAGAAATTGGGTTTGATGTCCAATCTGCAGAAAGTGGAACTTTCAGATGCCTTTGAACGGCTGACGCTGAGTGTTGTGTGTGGCAGTCAGATGCACTTTGTGAGGGGGAAAGTCTGGAGGAGAATGAAGATGAAAGGCTCATCTGCAGCTTTAATCAGATTGTCTCCTGGAATTTGAATGTTTATTCATCTTGCAGCGTGAGGAGGTTTTACTTGGATCTCTTCCTCATGCTGCAATAAATCACTGTGCACACTGCCATCAGCCCCCATTGCATAAGGTACAATGATTTTGCGGATAAACAAAAGAAAGAGGCACATTTTGTACATGAACGGCATTCACTACTGATTGCTTGGTCTGATTTTGTCTCAAGCTGCTTTTTACAAAAAAACACCTTTGTAATGAAGATGGATTAGTGCCTTGCATTTTGTTGCTTATGATGATCTCATCATCATTGAATGCCATTGTCACTTTAAAATGAATCTCTGCACATCTAACGCCAAAGATGGCCATTAGTAGCAATAATTAGGGAAGTACGCTGTGTATACAATAACCATACTTTTTTTTTAAATCAATTATTTACAGTATTAAAACAACAAAATGCCAATCTAGGTTTGATGACATTCTTCCTTGAATGGCTTACATGAGTTTGTTGAAGTATTTGCATTGGCAGTTCACTTTTCCATCCTGTCGTACTGACTGTGTGATTACTTGCTGGAGTCAGACCAGGGTGGAGCATTAGAAGGATCTACAGGCTGAACAACGGCCAGATAGAGACCATTATGTCACGGGCAGCACGGTAGGACAGTGGTTAGCTCTGTTGCTTCACAGTGCCAGGGTCCGAGGTTCGATTCCCCGCAGGGTCATTGTCTGTGCGGAGTCTGCACATTCTCCCCGTGTCAGCATGGGTTTCCTCCGGGTGCTCCAGTTTCTTCCCACAGTGCAAAGACGTGCAGGTTAGGTGGATTGGCCATGATAAATTGCCCTTAGTGTCCAAATAGGTTAGGAGGGGTTATTGTGTTACGGGGATAGGGTGGAAGTGAGGGCTTAAATGGGTCAGTGCAGACTCGATGGGCCGAATGGCCTCCTTCTGCACTGTATGTTCTATGTGAATGTACTTCCTATGGAGATAAGACTAACATCCTACAAAATCTGACTGACTCCAAGCAGGGCACTGATCCCAAGACTATCATGGGTACAATTTGTGGCACTCTGTTTTTCTCCTACTGAATATGCTTGCCCAGTAAGATGTCATATGAAGAATGGTTGAGGACTCTGGGTCTGTACTCATTGGAGTTTTGAAGGATTGGGGGAGGGGGATGGGGATCCTATTGAAACTTATAGGATACTTTGAGCCTAGGTAGAGTGGACGTGGAGAGGATGTTTCCACTAGGAGGAAAAACTAGAACGAGAAGGCACAATCTCAGACTAAAGGGACTCTGTGGAACTCTTTGCTGCAGAAGTCTGTGGAGGCCAAATCACTAAGTGATTAATAAGGGGATCAGGGGTTATGAGGAGAAAGCAGGAGAATGGGAGTGAGAAAAATATCAGCCATGATTGAATGGCGGAGCAGACTCGATAGGCTGAGTGGCCTAATTCTGTTCCTATGTCTTATAGTTTTATAGTATGGGAACATCAATGCAAAGAAGCTTAACTCAGTTTTTTATTGTCTGCTGCTATTGCATGACTGACTGCCTCAAGTTAGGTTTGCCCATTGTCTACGCGAATAAATGTCCGAGAAGTATAGTGTGATAATCCTGGAGAAGGGCACAATGTACAAATGCAAAACCAATAAAATTAATTCTATACAAAATGGTTTACCCATTGCCGGGTATTGTACCTTCAGACACATAAGAGTTCTGCCGTATGAAGAGCCAACATAAACTGTGCATTAACACCTGGAGAACATATTTACAGAGCGAGCAGTACTGTTTCGCACAAACATGGTACAGGTCCGTCATAGTTCTTTTTCTTTCTCCGTTTTCCTCTTCTCTGTTTCGTCGTCAGCACTGGCTCGCCTGCCCCTTGTCCAGGCTGTTCGCTCACACAAACTCGTCTGCCTCTGCTGGGGTGTTGAAATAATGTTCTTTATTTTGGAA
Organism: Scyliorhinus canicula; assembly: GCF_902713615.1. Lineage (NCBI taxonomy): Eukaryota > Metazoa > Chordata > Chondrichthyes > Carcharhiniformes > Scyliorhinidae > Scyliorhinus > Scyliorhinus canicula. Next base: position 128,571,811 of record NC_052156.1, read on the forward strand.
CGTGACCCAGAGCCAGGCTGGGAACAACATTCCTAACTCAACTCCGCTCTTGTACAGGGCCGATTTCACCTGGTTGAATTCAGCTCTGTGCTTTGCCAGGTCTGCTCCGATGCCCTGGTAGGCCCGGATTCTGTGTCCTTCCTAGTTGCTCGTCTTTGTCTGCTGAGCCCAACGCAGGATCCTCTCCCGGTCCTGATACCGATGTAGTTTGGCAATTATTACTCTCAGCTGCTCCCCCGCTTTGGGCTTTAGTCAGAGTGATCTCTGTGCCCTGTCAATCTCCAGAGGTTTAGGGAAGCTCTCCCTCCCAACCAGGTTGCCCAGCATCTGGGTCACAAAGTCCGTCGGGTCCCTGCCCTCAATCCCTTCTGACAGGCCTGCGATCCATTTATTGGCCCGGGACCAGTTCTCCTGACCTCCAGGCTCCCCTGGGTTGTCACCAACCTTTTAATTTCGGCCTCCAGAGCAACAATCCTGTCGCTCTGGTCCGGCGGTGCCGTCTCAAGTTCCTGGGTTGTGTTACCTTGAGCTTCCAGCTTCATCCACAGACCGTTGATCGCCGTCTGCATGTCAGCCAACGCCTCCGTCACTGCCACCTGGATCTCCACTGTTATTGCCTCTCTGAATGCCAACATTCCAGGAACGTCTTCCATCCATCTCCAGGCAGGGGGGAGGAGGCCGTTGTTCGAGTCGTCGGTCTCCCCTCTGGGGTTGCCGGGGATCCCTTGCCGCGTGGGTCCGCCGTCTGGTCCACCCGTTGCTTTTGGCCTTTGCCTCCGCTCCTGCCATCCCTGCAGCTTCTCGAGCTCCTGTTTGCTGGCATGTTGTTGTTGTTCTTCTCTCCCTTTCTTATTGATGGATGAAATGAGTCCGAATTGTCGGGCTAAATTCTACTGAAAGTGCCGGTTTGGTAGTGTTCTGGAGAAGAGCCACCTGATGCGCAACTGCTCATCACATCACCACCACCGGAAGTCCTAAGGACACAATATTGAAATAGTGGACGGCAACTTTCTGGATCATTGCATCCAACTTAAAAACATCCAACATCAACAAATTTGGTAGGTTAATTTTATTAGCCAATTCTAGTATTCGTCACTCGGCTTCACTCTAGGCAGGAATCATTGGGACTGATTCGCTGGTAAGTCTCCATGCTTTTTTTCTTTGGCCTGCTTTTTTCCTCACTTCCCTCGCCTTCTTCACTAAAAGTGTGACTCTTGTTGAAGTTGTGGCTCCACAAGTACCAGTAGACTCTAATTAATTTTCCCAGGTGGAATTTTTCATGTGGAGGACAAGACATGGAAACCCAGGAATTATTATTGGCACACAAGAATCTGTCAGTGGTCAGTGCAAAGGGGACAGTAACGGAATCAGAAATATGGCACGTGTTTTCTGATTGGTAATTGTTCCCACACGCCAATTAAAATCTATCACATGCCAGCTAGAGATAGATTCCAAGACTGGTATCATTGTTGTTATATTCTGGGGGTTGGAACGGGATTAGTTGGTGCCCCCCAGGTGCCGTTACGCCTGGTCCATGTTTGTGTGGACTAGTGCTAAACAGCGCCAAGGTGAGGTCTCCCAGGCCAGGCCTTTAGTCCCCGGGCGCCAGGTGAATACGGTACAGACATTTTCCAATGAGCCAAATGGCTGATTTACATATGTTAATCTGGAGCTCACCCAGCGAGGACGAGATCCAGATCGCGGCATCTCGCGAGATCTCATTAGATTTTGTGAGGAGTTCTAGGCATTGCGAATCTTGCAAGAGGCCTGTTGTGAAATTTAATGCCCTCGCGCGTCACCAAGTCTGGCGCCTCAAGGCCGTTCGATCGGACTCAATGTTACATCATCCATGGTGTGTACTGTCACAGGCTGGGCTAATCGATATAACGGTGTCAGGACCTACGGTTTAACAGGGAAGGGAATCAATTATTCAATTGGGCCAAACCTCTCTAAAAAGTTCTCCAGATAACATCAGTAATATGGTTATCGTTGTCAGTGGATTTATGGTTACCACAGCCCTCATTTCATCTGCTTTCACTGGCTGGGTACATGTGAATGGCTTCAATGAACAAACGTATAGATTTCTGCAGTGGTAGAGAGAATCGTGATGCAACACTTCAGAAGTTTTGACTATTATGAGTGCAAGGTTTTAATAAGATGGTTACATTTCAAAATGTCTCTTGATAATAATTATGAATTCATTCCCTGGTTAGCCAGGGGAACATTACATTTCCATATCCGCAATTGGTTCTTTCTTCTTGCGGCTAAATAGATTTCTTGTTCTATTCTGTGCGACAACTCAATAGTTGCCCATATATTGAGAAAGAGGGTCGAAGAGCGTCCTCTGCATGATTGATTCTTCAACTGTTTGCATTCCATATAAAATACCATTCATCCAAATCTAAGTCTTCGTTATGTATGTTTCAAGGAAGGCAGTGCCTTTGCATTTTAAGTATTGTATTCTATTATTATGGTGCAGGCATAAAATGAGTTAAACAAAATAAGTAAATATTGTAGCCATCTCAGATGGCCACCTGCAAAGGACCATGGGAATTATGGCCAACCCAGGACTCAGACAGACTCAGAGCTTGTGTGTGTATTTGTAACCCAGATAGCTAGACGCAATCAAAACCCCTGCTCGTTTGCATTCTGAAGCCCATTTCCCCAGAACAAAAGGACTGTACTCAGGTAACCAATACAGATACAGACTAATCGGCGCCACTCCCTTTGCTAAGAAAGCCCAAACAGCCACGGTCAATGACTGCTAAGGACACGCCCAGACATCAAGGCACCCGACCCTTTCTTGGCCAAAATTGAAGGCAGTGATCGAAGCCTGTCGAATTATTGGGTCCAAGTTAAGGACCGCCCCAAAGAGCGCAAAATCCCAGAGGGATAAAAAGAGACACAGCCATGTGCTCGGTCTCTCTTGGATCCGGCCTATGCCAACCCAAGTGCAGCATAACGACCAAACAGACAAGTTCAAGACCAACGATCGCTACCAGACGGATGAGCCCAGCAGAAACAGAGCCACTTCTTCCACCCAGCCACGCAACATCCGGACAAAGGCCTTGTCCATCTGCATAGAGCTGGTTGCCCTGAAGTTAAGTATAGGTTATTGTAGTTGTTAGGTGTGTGGTGATATGCATACTGTAAATACACAAGGGGTTAATGCAAATACACTACAACTAAGTAAACACTAGAGGGAGCACCAGAGATATCATGACATGCAGACATACAGCTAATGAACACATAGAATAGGACACAACCAATCGGTAGTCAAGACACCGAGAGGTGCCACTATCACAAGGGGGCAACCCATATAAAAGGACAGGGCACAAATGCTCTTTCTCTTTCCACAGGCGCCACTCAGAGAGACAGGGGCAGATCAGAAGCATCACACCACCATATGGATTAGAGCAGACTGGTTAGTTAGACTGAGTTACTATAGCAAGATTATCAGGAGAGTCGAACTCAAATAGGAGAATTGTTAACTGTTCAATAAATGTGTTAAACCTATCTCCAAGTCTGAACCTTCCTTTGTCAGAGCATACATCAAGGAAGCAGCTTATGCAACATGAAGAAGTATAACACAACAAGGTGTAGTTTAACTTGCATTTTGTGTTGCATGTCGAAGTAATCCTTGTGTGTAAATAAACTATCTTTGAACTTGAACTGACTAACTGGTTGTATGGTCCTTTGATCAATATCTGGTAAAGCCTTGTTATCATTTGATAACTGACAAATCTAAAGAGCATCATTATTAATTGGCAACATTATTGGAGACTCCAGTGCCAATTGGCAACAATATTAATAACAATGGTGGAGAATTTACGAAGGGTGACATTGAATGGGTTTGATAGTCATAGCTTTTAACATAAGGGTTTTGAACTACCTATCCAACACCATGGGCGGGATTCTCCGACCCCCGCAGGGTCAGAGAAACATCGGGGGGGCGGCGTGAATCAGACCCCCGCCGGCTGATGAATTCTCCGGCGCCGGGATTTGGCGGGGGCAGGAATCATGCTGCGCCAGTCGAGGGCCGTTGGCAGCGGCCCCTCCCGGCAATTCTCCGGCCCGCTATGGGATGACTGGCCACTCGTTTTCGGCCTGTTCCGCCGGCATATGTTACAACAGGTAATTACTGGCGGGACCTGGCTCTGCAGGTGGCCTCCGGGGTCCTTGGGGGGTTGGGGGGGGGGGGGGCGGTGCAGGGAGATCTGGCCCCAGGGGTGTGCCCCCATGGTGGCCTGGCCCGCGATCGGAGTACACCGATTCGCGGGCGGGCCTGTGCTGTGGGGGCACTCTATTCCTCCGCGGCCACTGGTATAACAGTCCTTGATGGCCGGTGCGGAGATGAACCCCCCCCCCCTGCGCATGCGCTGGGATGACGGCAGCACACGCTGGCGCTCCCGCGCACGCGCCAACTCGCGCCGGCCGGCAGAAGCCCTTCGGCACCGGTTGCCGTGGCGCCAAGCCCTTCCGCGCCAGCCAGTGCGGCGCAAACCACCTGGTGCTGGCCTAGCCGCTGAAGGTGCGGAGGATTCCGCACCTTCGGGGCAGCCCGACACCGGAGTGGTTCACGCCACCCCTTCGCGCCGGAGTTGCCCGCCCTGCGGGTTTCTGAAGAATCCCGCCCGAGAAGTCTGAAACTGCATGGAATCCTGACTGTGGCTCCTTTTGAATACTATGTTCAGTCCTGGTTACAGAGCATAAGAGAAACATTCATGCCCGTAACATGGTGCAAGATTCTGATACCCAGTTGTAGATGGTTGCAGAATAATTTTTTTTTCTTTTTTTTTCAAATTTAGATTACCCAATTATTTTTTCCAATTAAGGGACAATTTAGTGTGGCCAATCCACCTACTCTGCACATTTTTGGGTTGTGGGGGCGAAACCCACGCAGACACGGGGAGAATGTGCAAACTCCACACGGACAGTGACCCAGAGCCGGGATCGAACCTGGGACCTCAGCGCCGTGAGGCGGCTGTGCTAACCACTAGGCCACCGTGCTGCCCTGGTTGCAGAATAATTAATTGTACAGAAAAGGTGGACCAGGAACATGCTTCAAATGAAACCAATCAAACCAAATTGTTAAGACATTGTTAAGGTCTTCCGGTGGCATTCGCGAGCGGAGCGGCCACGTTGATGAGAAGCTCCTGCCAGCCCGCGATATCGCGGTCTTTTTCAGGGGTTCCCCGCTGTTTTAAAAAAAATAAATTAAACTTCACCGGGGTCGGCCCTGCCTCCCTCGCCCAAGCGTTAAAGCTCCGTTTCATGGAGCTTGTCCCGGGGGTTTGGGGGAGTGGCTGCACATGGAGGAGGAGCAAGACAGCCTGAAAGCCAGACCTGAAAAGTTGAAAGGAGTAGCGGGGGCAGAGCCAAACGGGGGCCGAGGCGGCAGGCCCGAAGCCAGGACGTGATGTAGGAGAGATGTCCCACATTGGATGGCTCCGCCTAGAATGTAGTAAGAAGACTGAAGCCCGGTCCCAGGGAAATTCTGGAGGAATACAAAAAGGAAGAGGAAGAAGTTTTAAAGAAATTTGGTGAAAGTTTTTTTTCTCTCCTTTTTTTGAAGGAAGAAAATTTTTTTGTTTTTTCTATTTTATTAAAAAAGAAAGAAAGGATCGAAGAAGGAAAGAAGGGTGGGGCAAAAAAGGAAAAATAATAATCTGTTAAAGGATGCGAAAAGGATGAGAACCACTCGAGGCGGCACAATCTGAGAATTGTGGGCTTGCCTGAAGGGACAGAGGGTCCAAGGCCAACAGAGTACTTCGCTAAGAAGTTGGCGGAGTTGATGGGGGAGGGTGAGAACCCCTCACAGTACCAGCTGGACCGAGCTCATCGGTCATTAAGGCCGAAGCCCAAAGTGAATGAGCCGCCAAGAGCAATAATTATCTGCTTCAATAAGTACTGCATGAAGGAGAAGGTGTTAAGTTGGACGAAGCAGAAGCACGAGGTGCAGTGGGACGGTGCTGGAGTTCGGATCTACCAGGACTTGACAGTGGAGTTGGCAAAAAGACGAGCAGCGTTTGGGCGAGTGAAGGCGGCACTGTACAAAAAGGGGGTGCGATTTGGTATGGTATACCCGGCGAAGCTAAGGGTGACGTATGATGCCAAAGGCTTTTATTTTGAGACAGCGGAGGCGGCTGAGGCGTTCGTGAGGTCAGAAGGCTTGGGACAGACGTGAGGAGCAGAGCTAGAAGAGAGACTGTGGACTGTGATTGGGGAGCTGTAAAATGTATAAATGCTATAACTTTCATTTTACTGACGTGTATTGTAATTTACTTCTCTTCACATTGTTACAGAGTTCAAGTTATTGGTTGAGTTGATTGGCATTCTGTGTTGCGACGGTTATATCTTAGTTTAGTGAATTGTATGGGTTGGATTGTTGTTTTTGTTTTTTCTTTCTCTGGGACCGGGTGGGAGGGGACGGTATATCTTGACGGGGGGAGCCACCCGCGCTAGCTAACTTCATCCCACTATACCTTTACAGATGTATACAGGTTTGAAAGGATAACACAAGTTTCAAGATATATCTTATACTCTAATGTTCTCAGTCAGTACACAGATGATGTAAACCAATAATGGAAATGTGGTCAGACACCCACATTCTGAAACCAAGTGACAGAGGTCACCCAAAATAACTTCTATGAATTTCTCAGCAATTCTCTCCTGATACTGGTCTCACTGGAGCTCTGTCTTTCACATGAGGGTTTCTGATCTCTGCTCTTGAAGAACGCGCCTTGGAATTTTCTCTAAAACAGCACTTTCGCTCAGATGTCTTCACCAAGGATCCACCTCCAGGGTTTCGACCCCTCCTTTCGATGTTCCTCCCTTGGATCATCAGGTGCATTCAAGCTTCCTTTCCGGCCAATCTCTCAGATACCCAGATGCGCCAACAGAACACCACTGCTTCACAGACCGTAGGAAGGTGCCACTAACCTTGGGGTCACCTTAGACCCCTGACTTCTCACAAGCCCACTTCACTTTCCATCTTCTTTCGGCAACTTTGTCTTTTTAACTTGGAGCCTCTCTCTTAACCTCACTGAACAGGGCCGGTTATTGATACCTACCATTGTTCCTTGGACATAGCCTTCCTGGAAACTTCCTTCTCTCCCATGGTTTCTGGGAATTTTTTATGCCCAGTGTTTGCTTTGTGGCCATAAAATCACACGTGATTGAATGGAAAATATTCAAAGTCTGGTAGTGAGCGGGAACTGTTGCGAGCTTCCGGATGCTCGACCTTGCGAGGCGTCACCAGTATCGAACATCAATTGGTCCACTTTACAAGGCCCCACAGGCTTCCCCCCGCTGATTCACAGGGACCGTGTCCACCAGCTCCCCGCTAACAAGGAGGAACAGCATTTAAACTGATCCTGCAGAGCAAACCCCACACATCTCGCAGCCATGCCACCGAGAAGACAAGCCCCACGATTCGTGGTCTGGCCAGATTGTTGGGCATGGTCGAGACCAGACGGGATGCCCTGTTCCTCCGAGGGGCTTGGAGGGTGAGCCACAGGGCAGCCAGTGCCGCCTGGGAGGAAGAGGCAGCGACCGTCAGCTCAGGGAGCATTACCAGGAGGACCGGTACAAAGTGGCATGAGGAGATCAACTACCTCCACCGGGTCGCACGGGTGAGTTGACACTGACCCCCTGGCACCTCTGGACCAGGTTACGCGGAGCTGATCCAGCTGATAGGAATGCGGCAGTGATATTCAGAGGGGGATGTCAGCGACACTCCAGCAGGTCCATAGCCGATTGGAGGAGTCCCAGAGGCTATGGCTGCAGGAGATAGCACCGGCTATGCATGGGACCGAGGCCAACACGGCTAGGGTGGCGACCGCAGTGAAGAGCGTCACAACGTCAGCAGCATGGGTGGAGTGCCCAAGGCGTGACCCAGTCAGTGGTGGCCATGGCTGAGCGCCATGACAGCATGTCCAGTCGCTGGGGGACATATCCCAGTCCCACATGGACCTTTCTGAGGCACTGCGGAGCATGTTGCAGTCTCTGGAGGAAGTGTGCCAGTCACAGGTGGGCATTGCTGGGGCGTTCCAGAGCTTGTCCCAGTCACTGAGCAGCATCGTCGAGGGCATCAACACCATTGTGCAGACAATCTCCAGACGACGGAAGGGCAGCCGGGACTCGATCCAGCTGCCCCTCCATCCCGTGCTGAACCCCAGGGCCCTATGGGTACCGACCGGGAGTACGGGGCGCTAGTTTCCAACCCGGAGCCACCCTACAGTGGCGACAGTGGTCACCAGATCCCCCAAGATCCACCCCCCTCAAAACGGTGTGTTTCGGAGTCAGCCTCAAGAACAGGGTAGCGCGGTGGCCTCCAGGGTCCCCAGAGGACACTCGCCAGGGGCATCTAAGACCACAGGACAGGCTAGGCAGCAGTCTGCCTCCATGCCTCCACATCTGATGTGCTTCATGGGGACACACCTAGATGCAACAGAAGAGCACGGAAAGCTAAGCAGATTGAGGATCACCGAGAGGGCACTCCGGAGTGTGGGTGGGGGGGATGAATGGGGGAAGTGCCTGGAGGGGTGGGGAAGGTGGGGCGGCACCATTGGGGGTTAGGGACTGGGGGAGGGGGAAGGGAGAGGGTGGGGGAAGAGGGGGTGTGATGGCTGGGGGGAAAATGGAGGGGAGGGGTAATGGAGAGGAAGGCGAAGGGGGTGAGGAGTTGCGTTAACAGTCGAGGCCACGTCCTATGGGAAAGGGTCTCCCTGACTCTCTGGGCTTGCCGGACCCTCGTCACTGCTGCCTGTCCTCCAGCCTCCCGCTGGTTCCCAGGCACATCCTCCAGTCCCTCCTGGTCCAGCGCCTCCTCAGAAGTGGCCACATGTTCCTCCAACTCACCTCCAGCACATCGCCCCACTGCTGTGCTAGGTTGTGGAGGGCACAGCAGACCACCACAAAACGGACAACATTCTGGGAGACATCGGAACCCCATTTTGCATAGTCCGATTCTCTTCCTGTATGTTGTGGCAAGTCGGTGAGGACATGACGCAGCTGCCAAACAAGCTCCTTATTGAGGCAGAGCCTCCTGCAGCACACGCTATCTATCATCTGTTCGAAAGACCAGCGATGCATGTACACCGTGGGCCATTACCGGCCTCCCCCTCTAGGTCCCACCATGGCGTGATGGGGGGTACGGATACCTCAGGGTGTGGGGCGGGGTCCCGCACATGGGCCGCTGCTCGAGCCTCTGTCAACGCAGTTGCTGCTATATCCTCCGGCGACTGGCTGCCTGGCCTCCCAACAGCACTGTGGGGGCAGCCTCCGTGAGGTCCAAGATCTCATCCACCTCGTGTAATATCTGTAAGGAATGGGTGAGGGTGAGAGACTGGTGATCAGCGACGTGTTACACCCCGGAACTCTTCATTCCCACAGTGCTCCCTCTCTCCCCACCCCCCACACCCCCAGCTATCTGACACACCCAACCCATGCGCCCCCTGCCGCAGCGGGGGCCCTTAGTCACTGGACCACAGACGCTGCAACCCAGACACCCAGACGTAATGTTACCTAGACCGGGTGCTGGTTCCCTCCCCGGTGCACAAACCCATCTTCTGGTCACGTAGATGCCCCCAGTGCTGGAGCCCAGTCCCTGGATATCCAATGTTGGCTGCTGTGTCTGTGGTGTTGCTTCCTGCAGTGTTCAGCCACAGTGTCTATCATCGTCTGATTGGGATGCTGGGCAATAACTCCCACATGCTACATGGCACATACGCCTACCCACGGGAATCCACTTGGGAACTGTGAAGTGGTCACTTAACTACGGTTGCCAATTTCCTAAGCAACAGCCTTCAAACGTGTGGCCAGAGGCCTCCACACAGAGTGGGAGTTATGGGTAGTCGGTGAGACAGACAGACAGACAGCCTGGGGTTGCCCCCTTAATGGGTACACGAGGCCCAGGGGCTGGCATGGCAGATCGGCGGGCGCTGAAACGCCCCACCCCTCCCCCAAGGATTAGGCACATACCTTGTGTTTGGAAAGTGAGGGGACAGTATTATTACAACTTACCTGCAACATTTTGACAGATTGCTCTATCTTACCCAACTCAATTCAATCAGATGAAGAAACATTTTACTACAGAATGTCAGCCAACATTAGGTTGTCGGTCTTGTGCGATGACCTCGTTAAAGAAAATCGTATGAGGTTGGCGAGTAAATGCCTGTGAAGGTGGCCTGCCAATACTGAAATATATGGATAGATATCCTCCCCTGATTATAAATCCCCACTGTTCTAGAATTATGTACCTTCAGCGGCAACTTTATAAATGATTTAATTTAATATTGGAAGCCAGGCGATCGCAACAGGAAGATTTCGCAGTCATGTGCCTGTCGTGCACTTTTACAAGCTACACAAATGGATCTGCCCCTGTCCAAGTGAATGATGTACTGTTTTTTCAAATTGTCCTTGCAATCAAATTGTAGTTAAATTAAAAACAAGTCCAATTTGAGGCAGCGGCAGCTCTTGGCAAATACAAAAAACCCGTCTCCAGGGAATTAGTTTTAATTTTCTACCATTTCTTGAAGCTTCTTCATGGGAGGTTTTTTTTCTCCCTCCGTTGTAGATAATTCTCTGGTTTATAAAAAAAAGAAGCTGACAAGTATCTGGAGGGAGTAGTGTTTTGTTAATACCTCAAACTTTGTTGAACATCATTCAATATAATCAGTCTGAGACATCAACCTCTTGAGAACAGCAGGAACAGCAGACCCCCAGAAGCGCCTTTCAATTATTATCATAATTACTAGAGATCTCCAGAATCTCAATCAGGTTCAATCATAATTGTATCAAAATGTAGGAATTGATACTTTGAAGAAATGTGGCATATGCACTGTTTGATGCAAAAAATGTTAAGATTCAGGTGCCAAAATGTGCTGACAATGTGAAAATGACCACGGTGATAAACTGCTGATGCAATTTAAAAATTCAAAAGAAAATGCAAAAGCAAATTTAATCAAACATTGGTCTTTATTAATGAATGCCATCAAAACTGCCAAGGCATTACAACACACTTTAATTACCAACTGCTATGTTCTTTTGGTGGAAACTGGGATTTCACAGAATATTTAGTCTTATACTGTCACTTGTTATGTTGCAAACATTGTAGGTTGGAAACTTACGCTCATGAATGCTGAGTATATTTGGATGAATAATTGATATACATCTGATTAGAAATGCATAATCAAGGAGTGCAATAAAGACTGAATGCAGGGGGATAGACTTTGTTCAGCAAAATTATACTCATTCAAAGCAGAAAACTACAGAGCAATTAGCCTAGCATCTGTCAGCGGAAAAATGTTAGAATAACACAACAGGGCACTGAGAAAAAGCCAGGGTAATCAGGCAGAGTCAACATGGTGTTGTGAAAGGGTAATCATATTTCACCAATTTATTGGAGTTCTTTGAAGAGGTAACATATGCTGTGGGCGGCACGGTAGCACGGTGGTTAGCACTGTTGCTTCACAGCACCATGGACCTGGGTTCGATTCCTGGCTTGGGTCACTGGCTGTGCGGAGTCTGCACGTTCTTCCCGTGTCTACGTGGGTTTCCTTCAGGTGCTCCCGTTTCCTCCCACCGTCCAAAGATGTGTACATTAGGTGGTTTGGCCATTCTAAATTGCCCTTAGTGTCCAAAAAAGGTTAGGTAGGGTTACTGGGTTACGGGGGTAGGATGGAGGTGTGGGCTTCAGTTGGGTGCTCTTTGCAAGGGCCAGTGTAGACTTGATGAGCCGAATGGCCTCCTTCTGCACTGTAAATTCTATGATTCTATGATAAAGGGGTGGATGTACTGCATTTAGATTTCCACAAAGATTATTGTGGAAAATGAAAGCTCATGGTACAGGGGTAACATATTGGCACGGATTGAACATTGGCTAGCTAAGAGGAAACTGAGGCGTAAATGGGTCTTTTTCTGGTTGACAAAATGTAACGACTGGTGTGCCACAAGGATCAGTACTGGGCCTCAACGTTTACAACATATATAAATTACTTGAATGAAGGGACCAAAGGTATGGTTGTCAAATTTGCTGCTGATACAAAGATCGGTATGATAGTGAGACATGAAGAGGACTTGCGGAGGGTATCAAGGGATATAGATCGGTTAAATGATTGTGTAAGACCCGACAAATAGAGTATAACTTGTAAAAGTGTGAAATTGTCCATTTTATCAGGAAAATGTAAAAAAAGCATATTTTCTAAATGGTGAGAGTTTGCAATGAGATCTAGGGGGTCCAAGTGCATGATTTGCAAAAGGCGAGTATGCAGACACAGCGAGTAATGAGGAAAGCTAATTATCATTTATTGCGAGGGGAACTGAATACACAAGTAGGGAGGGTGTGTTTCAGTTATACAGGACGTTGGAGTGCAGACCACATCTGGAGCACTGCGTACAGTGCTGCTCTCCTTATTTCAGGAAGTATATAAATACATTGGGAACAGTTTGGAGAGGTTTTACTAGACTAATAACTGGAATGGGTAAGTTGTCTTATGATAACAGATTGGACAGGTTAGGCTTGTATCTGCTGGAGTTTGGAAGAGTAAGGGGCAGCTTGATTGAAATACAAGATCCTGAGGAGTCTTGACAGGGTGGATGTGGAGAGGACGTTTCCTCTTGCGAGAGAATCGAGAACTCGGGCCCACTGTTTAAAATAAGGGGTCACCCATTTAAGGCAGAGATGAGGAGAAATGTTTTCTTTCAGAGGGTTTTGACTTTTTAGAACACTCCTCCTCAAAAGTTGATGGAGGAATCTGAAAATATTTTAAAGCAGAAGTAGATAGATTTTTGATAAACAAGGGGGTGAAAGGTTATCAGGGGCAGGCGGGGAAGTAGAGTTGAGGTTACAATTGGATCAACCATGTTCTCATTGAATCTCACTGGAACAGGCTTGAAGGGCTGAGTGGCCTACTCCTGCTCCTGATTTGTATGTTTGTATGCATCTTTCATAAAACTTGTTTCTGTTGGTCGTGGATTAAAAGTTTGTCACGTTAAATGGTTAACTGCAATTCGCTGAATAAGAATGGACACTCAATAATCCTTCAGCGGGGCGTTCCTCGCCGAGGCCTAGAATTGAAACAGAGCCCTGTTTAATCGCGGGGTCGTTCTTGGCGGTGCCAAATGAAACTATCGTTAAATCGTGTCCCATTTTTCTGCAGTCTCTCTCCATTTAGATGGCATACTGATTTTTTTATTCTTACTGCCAAATGGACAACCTCAAATTTTCCCACATTATATTGCATCTACCAAATTTTCACCTAACGTGTCTATATTCCTTGATAGACTCTCTACTTCCTCTTTACAAGTTAATTTCCTACCTATCTTGGTGTCACGGTAGCACAGTGGTTAGCATTCATAGCGCCAGGGACCCAGGTTCGATTCCCAGCTTGGGTCACTGTCTGTGTGTATCTGCACGTTCTCCTCGTGTCTGTGTGGGTTCCCACAGGTGCTCTGGTTTCCTGCCACGGTGCAAAGATGTGCGGGTTAGGTGGTGGATTGGTCACGTTAAATTCCCCATAGTGTCCAAAAGTTAGGTGGGGTTGCTGGGTTACAGGGATAGGGTGGAGGTGTGGGCTTAGGTAGGGTGTTCTTTCAGGGTCCGGTGTAGACTTGATGGGCCGAATGGCCTGCTTCTGCACTGTAAATTCTATGGTTCATTGGCAAATTTAGCTACTATACATTCAGTCCCTACATCCAAATCATTGATGTTGATTATAAATAGTTGAGGCCCCACCACTGATTCATGTGGCACTCCAATTGTTACAGATTGCCAACCCCAAAAAAAACATTTATCCCTCACTCTGCTTCCTGTAAGCTAACCAATCCTTTATCCATACGCCCCTACACCTACACATAACTTGTGCAGTAAGGAAATCCAAGTACATCACATCCACAGGTTCCCCTTTGTCCACCTTGCTTGTTACTTCTTCAAAAACTCTAATAATTTTGTTAAATAAACAAAATTTCCCTTTCACAAAATCACATTGAACCGGCCTCATCAAATTATGATTTTCTAAGAATCCTTCCATAATCTCCTCAACAATGGATTCCTGCAATTTCCCGATGGCAGATGTCAGGCCAACTGGCCTGCAGTTCCTGCTTTCTGTCTCCCTCCCTTCTTGAATAAAGATGTTGGGCTGGATTCTCCGATGTTGAGACTAAGTGCTGACGCCGGCGTGGAAACAGTGGTGTTTTACAACAGCAAAAACGGCGCAACAGGTGCACCGATTCACCAACTCTAAATGGGCTAGCACCATCACCACGTGGAACGTAACCGGTTCCAAGCGAAATGGTGCGGGATTTGCCGGGTCTGTGATTGGCGCACATGAGACTCACACGCCGCAGCCGCACTTAAATGATTCATCCCCCCAAACACGAAGAGGGCTGCAAGGAGAGCAGCATCACGGTTCAGGCACGCCGAGCTGGAGACCCTTCTGGATGCCGTGGAGGAGAGGCGGATGACCCTGCACCCCGGCCTTGGAGGAAGGCCACCAGGCACCGCCGTTCGCTGTGCCAGGGCGCATTTGGCAGACACGGTCAGCACCGTTGGTGAAGTCGTCCAGACTTGCATCCAGTGCAGGAAGAAATTGCACGACCTCCTCAGGGCGGCCAGGGCGAGTAGGCAGTGCAGTGCCCCTGGCACCAAATCCTCCCCCCCCCCCCACATGTAACCCATACCCCCCCCCCCCCCCAAACCCCCGGAGGGACGGCCCCACCCTGCCCCACATGCCTGCACCCATGGCAGCCGCAATGGCTGGGTGCTCTGGCCACTGCAGCCATCACCTGCCCAACCCCTGGACTGCATGCGCCGGATAGTCTAACAGTGTTGTTGTTTGTGTTTGCACCTCCCCCCTCCCCCTCCCCCTCCCCCTCCCCCTCCCCCACCCCCAAAGAGAAGGCCACGCACAATCGGCGAGCGGGAGAAGACTGGAGGGAGACCACCAGACGTGAAACCCCTCACCATGCCCGTGCAGAGGATACTGGATAAGGTCGGCGGTCCAGAGGAAAGGGAGGTCACCGATGTGGAGGTCGGCACAGGCGTGCAAGTGAGACCCCCTGCTTCATTGTGGATCTCCCCCCAGCCCCCGCCTAGTCCGTCCGGGGCCCCTCGCTCCCATCAGGTGCTCCCCAGCTGGCGGAGCACAAGGGAGAGCAACTAGAACACCAGCTCTCTTCCCGAGACTCAGGATACCCCGAAGTTCGGGTCGGAGGAGGACACGGACTTTACGTCACATCTGTCTCCAATACCCTCCACCATCTCAGACACTATCACCTCGGTTGGGCACACTAGTGAGGAGGCTCCTGGGACACTATCTGGTGAGCACCACACAGTTGGTTCGGTACAGCAGGTGGAGGTCGGAGCAACCGAGGGGCCGGAGGGCAGCCTGGCCCCAGGAACCAGCTGCCGCCCAGACGGGTCCCAGGCTCCTGGAACATTCAGTCCCACCCACAGCGGAGATGCAGGCAGAGACCAAGGGACTACAGGAGGAGATGACAGCCGGCTACCAGCACCTGCGAGCACAGGTGGAGGGGTCCATCTGTGTGCAGGAGCAGGGTGTAGTGCCAGCCTTGCGTGCCACCCAGGCTGACACCGCACAGGTGGCATCCGCGGTGGAGGCAATGGGGCAACGGTGTCGGATATGGGTCAGCGTGTGCAAGGCTTGGGGCGTTCTGTGCAGGCGGGTGCCGAGGCTCAGGTCAGGGCTGCCTTCTAACACACAGCTATGTGCCAGAGCCAGCTGGGCACTGCAGCGGCACTCCTCAGCGTGGCCCAGTCACAGTCGGCCATGCTGAGAGTGTCAGTGGCATTGCCCAGGTGCTGGCCGGCGTGGCACAGACTCAGAAGGAGAGTGACACACTCTGAGGGACAACGCCCATACCCAGAGGGACGTGGCCCAGTCACTGGCTGATGTGGCACAGACCCAGAGAGACGCGGCCCAGTTACTGGCTGATGTGGCACAGACCCAGAGAGACGCGGCCCAGTCACTGGCTGATGTGGCACAGACCCAGAGGGACGTGGCCCAGTCACTGGCTGACGTGGCACAGACCCAGAGAGACGCGGCCCAGTCACTGGCTGATGTGGCACAGACCCAGAGAGACGCGGCCCAGTCACTGGCTGATGTGGCACAGACCCAGAGAGACGCGGCCCAGTCACTGGCTGATGTGGCACAGACCCAGAGAGACGCGGCCCAGTCACTGGCTGATGTGGCACAGACCCAGAGAGACGCGGCCCAGTCACTGGCTGATGTGGCACAGACCCTCAGTGTGGTAGCACAGTCGCAGCGTGATGAGGTGCAGTCCCAGTCGGATATGGTCCACTCCTTGTGCTCCATGGCCGCGAGCAGACAAGTCCTTGTTGAGGCCAGAGCGGGTCTCCAGGACTTGCAGCAGTAGGTGGTGATGGTGGTGGTGTGGGGGGGGGGGGGGGGGGGGGGGGGGCAGCAATAAAGGGATGGCTCCGCTCACATCCCATACCATGGAGTAGCCCGGGGCCATCGGGCACCCCGAGGGAGGAGGAGGTGCTGGGGCCCGTGCCGGTGACTCCCGCAGGGGAGGTGCCGGAACACCGCGACACCTCGGACTCCCCCCTCCTGTCCCTGGTACATCTGGTGGGCAGCGGACAGAACAGAGCGGCACCACACCCAGGACATCCGAGCAGCGGCGGGGCCCATCCAGGCCAGGACGCCCCAGGATACGTGGGCCAATGGGGACCCATGTCGCAGGGCAGGAGTCACAGCAGTCCGCCTCCACTCCTGTATCGTCTAGGGAACCACCTAGGCATAGTGTTCGGGCCTGTGAGGCCAGAAAGTTAGATACCAGTTATGTTTGCACAGGTCCAGAGCACAGTTTAGTTATCGGGGCTAGAGCAGTGTTTTTCAAACTTTTTTTCCGGGTACCCATTTTTACCAACCGGCCAACCTTCGCGACCCACGCCAGCCGACCTTCGCAACCCATGCCAGCCGACCTTCGCAACCCACGCCAGCCAACCTGCGCGACGCACCATTTTCTCTTGCCTTGTTTGTTGCTGACAAAAATGGAGGAAATGGTTTTGGGTCCCTTTGGGCCCATTAGTCCCTTTAGCCCCCCCGAACTTGAAAAAAAAAATCTTTAAAAATGCGGCCGCACTGCGCATGCGTGCCCAATCATCGCATGCGCATATGCATACGCATATCTTTTGCGTGCGCACCGATGATCTGGCACACATACGCAGTGCGGCCGGATTTTTTTATTTGTTCCTGGCCATTTTGAAGGCTGCTCGCAGCCGGCATTATTAAAAGCCGGCTGCTGGGCGCGGATTTGCGCGATCGGGAACGCCGCGATGGACAGTTCCGCGACCCACCCGACACCTTCCCGCGACGCACCCCCGAATTTGACAATGCTTGGGTTAGGGCACAGACTGCATATATTTGTTCACACTAAACACATGTTCACACATTCAAACCTGCCTCTGTGCTACGTCTGATTGGTGTGTGGGTGGGGCGGTCAGCGCTGGCCAGTGGGACTGGAGGGCGGGATCGAATGAAATCCCCATGGGTGGACCGTGCTCCTCCTCGACCGTCCCCAGCACACCCTCCCCAGCGATTCGACAGGACCGTGTGATGCTCTTGCCAGCTCACATGCAGGGATCACCCAGGTGGATGGTGCTAGCGTGGGCATGAGTCAGACATTGTCAAACGATGTGGAGCACGGAGCTCATCGCAGAGCTGGCTGTCATCATCCTCCATCCCATGGACCAGACCCGCTGTCACTGCCACCCCAGTGCCCCTGGCTCATAGCGCCGCAGGTATGTATAACGGGGGGGGGGGGGGGGGGGGGTTTGCTGGTATGAAACGTGAAAGGGTCTCGGATGCTGGTGTCCGTGCCCCTGGCAAGCGACCACCCCCTTCCCTCCCCCCCAGTCGGTGAAACGTGTCGCGACGAGGGCGTCCCATGCAGGCCTCCTGTGCCTGGTCAGGCCCCATGACCCACTCATTGTCCTCCTCCCCCTCATCTTCCTCGTCTGACGAGACCTGCCCTTCCTCCTCATCCTCTTCCAGCACATCGCCCCTCTGCTGGGCTATATTGTGGAGGACGCAGCAGACCACCACAATGCAGGCGACCCTCCTTCCCTCCAGAGCGGTCCAAGCACCTGACGCACATCTTGAGAACCCCAGAGCACATCTCGACAACACCCCTGGTCACTGTAAGGGCATCATTGTAGTGGGTCACCATGTCGGTCTGTGGCTTCTGTATAGGCATCATCAGCCACGTCCACAACGGGTAACCCCTGTCACCCAACAGCCAGCCGCGCAGCTGGGGTGGGGTTCCCCTCGAACATGTTGAGGATCACCAAGTGCGCCAAGATGAATCCGTCGTGCACACTGCCCGGGTGTCGGGCACAGACGTGCATAATACGCACCTGATAGTCACAGACCAGCTGAATGTTCATCGAATGGTAGCCGTTTCGGTTAGTATACAGCGGGCAGCACGGTAGCATTGTGGATAGCACAATCGCTTAACAGCTCCAGGGTCCCAGGTTCGATTCCGGCTTGGGTCACTGTCTGTGCGGAGTCTGCCCATCCTCCCCGTGTGTGCGTGGGTTTCCTCTGGGTGCTCCGGTTTCCTCCCACAGTCCAAAGATGTGCAGGTTAGGTGGATTGGCCATGCTAAATTGCCCTTAGGGTCCAAAATTGCCCTTTGTGTTTGGTGGGGTTACTGGGTTATGGGGATAGGGTGGAGGTGTTAACCGTGGGTAGGGCGCTCTTTCCAGGAGCCGGTGCAGACTCGATGGGCCGAATGGCCTCCTCCTGCACTGTAAATTCTATGAAAAAAATCTGCCGGTGGCCGTAGGGCGATGTACATGCCATTGATTACCCCCTGGAACTGGGGCATCCCGGCGATGGCAGCGAAGCCCGCTGCCAGGGTATCCTGGTGGGCATGGTCCACAGGGTACTGTATGTACCGCTCCGGGTGTCCTCCCCCATACCCTGTGGTGCCAAGTGTGCCATCATCTGGCTGATGTGTCGCACTAGCTCTCTGCTCATTCGCAGTCTCCGTCTGAATGCCCGGTCCGGAAGATCCTCATGACGTGCGGCGCCGGTACATGCGTGGCCTCACCGGGGCCTCCTTCGCACCTACTCCTCCTCGTCCTGTCGGGAGGCCCTCCAGCCTGTGCGGCTGCCCCTCTGCAGCTCGCTCCTCTGCTGCGGCCTCCGCTCATGCTGCGGCAAGGCTTCATGCAGAGCTGCGGTCATCGCCACGGTGGCCAGCATCACGGGTTGGTGTCCGAAAGCCACTCTCAGCAGGGGGTGAAAGGCGCACGTTAGCATGGCGCATACTCCCCTGCCCAACCAGATGCCATGGGCTACATGGTGCCCCGGTTGTCACTACGGGCCCCACCCAACGTGTCCCTCCCCCCACCCCCGCACTCCGGCCCCATCGGTGCCCACGATCCTGCCGTCCGCTCCCTGCTGCCAAGTGCAGCATTGGCTGGTACTGCCCTCGCTGGGGGCTGCCATCGGTGTTGCCCTGGGTGGTCGCCCGGCAGATGGCAGCCGGTTGAGTGGGGTGTTCGGGGGCGGGGGAGAGGGCGCACCCATATGGCCGGTGTCACTGTGCAGAACCTGGGGTCGGAGTGACTGGTCAGCAAAATGGCTGCTATAATGGCGGTCAATGTCCTTGGGTGGGGGGGGGGGCTCCCCCGGCCGTTAGGGGCCTCCCCGCCATGCCAGCGCGGCTGGTATCTGGGCCAGCAGCCCAGTCACTCCACGCCATTTCCTACCTCCTCGCTCTCGCTCAGCAGCCAGGACGCCAGGTTCACGATTTTTAAAACCACAAGTGAACCACACCGTCGGGAAATCGGCCCATCTGAGCTGGTGAACCACGGAGGCCCCAGACCATCGGATGTCAGGCCCGCTAATGATATGCCTACTGTACGTTCAGGCTGTGCCATTTTGGGGGGGGCCGAGGAATACCGATTTGGGGTTAAACGGGCATCTACCGCGATGTCAGAAGCTATTCTCCGCCCAATTGCGTTTCCCGATTTTGGTGTCGGCCAACGTGGAATCCAGCCTGTTGCATTAGCTTTTCTGACCCGATGCCTAAAATTTCACATTTAAATTACATTTAAAACGTGGGGCAGCACAGTAGCATGGTGGTTAGCATAAATGCTTCACAGCTCCAGGGTCCCAGGTTCGATTCCCCGCTGGGTCACTGTGTGCGGAGTCTGGACGTCCTCCCAGTGTGTGCGTGGGTTTCCTCCGGGTGCTCCGGTTTCCTCCTACAGTCCAAAGATGTGCGGGTTAGGTGGATTGGCCACGCTAAATTGCCCGTAGTTTCCTAAAAAATAAGGTTAGGGGGGGGGGGGGGTTGGGTTACGGGTATAGGATGGATACGTGGGTTTGAGTAGGGTGATCATGGCTCGGCACAACATTGAGGGCCGAAGGGCCTGTTCTGTGCTGTACTGTTTTATGTTCTATGTAAATACATGTTGTTAAGTATCAAAGTTGATGACAGACATTGCTGCTTGCATGGGAGATATTGTTTATCCTAAAAAGGATACGCACAAACTATTAGTCAGAAATTGCATTCCTTCCCTTGTCAAGTTCCAGAGCTCAATTTCAATGACATTCTTCAGTTGACTGCAGCCCACGTTCTCACCCCCTCAACCAAATTCCCTAATTTACTTTGTTGTTCATTATAAGCTTTATGAGAGTTATTTTGGTTTCTAGTGAAATTAATGGGGCAAAAATTCGCCTGGGCTTAAATTGGTGCTGTGCTAAGTATGCTTCTAATTACGTGGGCATAACTAAAATTAGTCCGTTCCAATATCCTGAAACAGTTAGATTGCGCCAGCACTAGTTATAATGCTGATCAGCAAGGTACCAAATGGTCTACTCCTGTATTCACATCCTGTTATCTAACAAAAAGATGAAGAGATTCCATAGCCTTCATTAAAAAAATCATATATTCCCACTATCATTCGTTTGGAAAAATGTTTCCTGGATTTACCCAGTGAGCAGGCAGTAACTCTGAGATTATTGCCCAGGTCTTCGCTCCTGGGTCAGGGGCACGGAGATGAGAGAATTTCTAGCTCTGCAATCACAACCGTTAAAAGTGTCAAGATGTCTACCCAAACTTCTGGGGCGGGATTCTTGTCCAGCTACGCCAGAATCACGAAGCATAATCGGGCAGAGAATCATAGCTGTGCTTCAGGAAAGCTTATGCAGATAAAATGGTGGTGATTAAGAGCTAGGATACCAAACATGGAGAATAATCTTCGATTCTGTAAAATTAAGAGTTTAATTAAAGAATAGGCCAAATTCAGAGCTAGCAATTATCCACGACCTTGAAGTACGCCATATGAATTACAAAGTGCCTAGATTTTCAAAAATGGATTACATTTGTATCAATCCGCAAGTTTGTTTCTACCATAAGTCAAATCAGAGGATTTGAGGTCCTTATTATTTCAGCCAGCACACTGAAACCAGGTTGACTGGAAAGCATATTGCAGAATACATTGTTCATATATTTTAGAAATTAATTACAAAACAATCCTAAGCTAGCTAAAGTTGTGGAATATTTGAATAGCAGTTAAACTGAAAGAATGGGCTATGTAAGCGACTATAATTTGTTTGGATAGTTTTAAAATCTAACTGGTTTAATAATGCCCTTTAGGTAAGGAGACCTGACATCCTGGCAGGTGGATAGGTTGAGGAAGGTGGAGGGAGCATTTAGCTGCACATTAATTTCATTATTTCTGTTTCAAAATAAAAGTTTGGGGGCACGATGACGCGGTAGCCTCACTGCTGCCTCACAGCGCCAGGGAACCAGGTTCAATTCCAGCCTTGGGTGACTGTGTGGAGTTTGCATTTTCTCCCCGTGTCTAAATGGGTTTCCTCCGGGTGCTCCGGCTTCCTCCCACTGTCCAAAGATGTGCAGATTAGGTGGACAGGCTATGATAAATTGCTCCTTGGTGTCCAAAAGGTTAGGTTGCATTACGGGGATAGTGTGGGGGTGCAAGCCTTGGTAGGGATTCTTTCAGAGGGTCGATGCAGACACGATGGGTTGAATGGCCTCCTTCTGCACTGTAGGAATTCTGTGATAATTTCATTGTTACCTGAACATTTTTTAGTATTGTGCAAACTTAGCAAATTATATAAGCATATTGTTCACACGAGCAAAAGCTTTTGCTGAATTACTGCAGTATATGCAGAGAGAAAATCAAGTGTCTATGTATCTACATCGTGTACCTTGTGTTGCCCTATTTTATTTTCATTTTTTAATAAACATTTTAGAGGTATTTTTGGTATTTTTTTTTATAAATGTTTTTATTCAGTTTTCATATTTTATATTGAACAAATTACAAATTGTTAGGAGAGAAAAAGAACACAAAAAAAAAACAACAAACAAACACGCAAAAATTAACATACATATTTACAGGTAAGCATCTTCGTAGTAGTAACTGCGCCCCCCCCCCCCCCTCAACATGTTTATTTAGTTTGGTTTTGGGCCTTAGCTAGCCATCGAACCCCCGTACCGAACCTGTAGCCCCCCCCCCCCCCTCCCGCTACCTTCCCCCGACTATTCTTCCTCTTGTACATTGGCCACAAATAGGTCCCGGAACAGTTGCATGAATGGCTCCCACGTTCTGTGGAAGCCGTCGTCCGACCCTCGGATGGCAAATTTGATTTTCTCCATTTGGAGAGATTCCGAGAGGTCGGACAGCCAGTCCGCAGCTCTGGGCGGTGCTGCTGACCGCCAGCCAAACAGGATTCTACGGCGGGCGATCAGGGAGGCAAAGGCAAGGGCGTCCGCCCTCCTCCCCAGGAATAGATCTGGCTGTTCTGAAACCCCGAAGACCGCCACTATCGGGCATGGCTCCACCCTCACTCCCACCACTTTGGACATAACCTCGAAGAAGGCTGTCCAGTACTCCACGAGTCTGGGGCAAGACCAGAACATGTGGGCGTGGTTGGCCGGGCCTCTTTGGCACCGTTCACATCTGTCTTCCACCTCCAGGAAGAACCTACTCATACGGGTTCTTGTTAAGTGGGCTCTATGTACCACTTTTAGTTGCGTCAGGCTGAGCCTTGCGCACGTGGAGGTGGAGTTGACCCTATGCAGTGCTTCGCTCCAGAGTCCCCACCCTATCTCCATCCCCAGGTCGTCCTCCCATTTCCTTCTTGTTGCGTCCAGTACGGTGTCGTCCCTATCTACCAGTCGGTCATACATGTCACTACAGTTCCCTTTCTCTAGGATACTTGCGTCCAGTAGGTCTTCCAGTAGTGTCTGTCGTGGCGGTTGTGGGTACGTCCTTGTCTCCTTTCGTAGGAAGTTTTTGAGCTGCAGGTACCGTAGCTCGTTCCCCCCAGCTAGCTGAAACTTCTCTGTCAGTTCGTCCAGTGTTGCGATCCTGTCGTCCGTGTATAGGTCCCTGACTGTCAGTGTCCCCCCGTCCTGCCTCCACCTTTTGAAGGTGGCGTCAGTCAGTGCTGGTGTGAACCTATGGTTGTTGCAGATGGGAGCCCTGTTCGACATTTTGGTCAGGCCAAGTTGCTGCCGCAGTTGGTTCCAGGATTGGAGGGTAGCTGTCACCACTGGGCTGCTGGAGTGTTTTTTGGGTGGGGATGGGAGTGCTGCCGTGGCGAGGGCCCGGAGGGAGGTTCCCATGCAGGAGGCCTCCTCCGCACGCACCCACTCAGCCTCTGGCTCCTGGATCCATCCCCTTACTCGCTCGGCTGTTGCTGCCCAGTGGTAGAATTGTAGATTCGGGAGGGCTAGCCCTCCCCTGGTTTTTGTTTTTTGTAAGACCTTCTTTGGGATCCTAGCATTTTTACCCCCCCATACGAACGCCATGATGAGTTTGTCCAGCGCTTTGAAAAAGGCCTTGGGGATGTAGATCGGAATGGATCTAAACAGGAAGAGGAACCTGGGCAGTACGTTCATTTTGATCGTCTGAACTCTCCCCGCGAGGGAGAGCGGGAGTGTGTTCCATCTTTGCAGGTTCTTTTTAACTTCCTCCGTCAGGCTGGTGAGGTTCCATTTGTGGATCCCTTTCCAGTCATGGGCTATTTGGATCCCCAGGTAGCGGAATTTATGTCGGGCTTGATTGAACGGCAGCCCCTTTAGTGCTGCCCCCCCCCCCTTGCGGGTGTACTGGGAAGATCTCACTTTTGCTCATGTTGAGTTTGTAGCCCGAGAAGGCTCCAAACTCTTTCAGGAGCGCGATGATTCCGTCCATGCTGCTTTGTGGGTCCGAGATATAGAGGAGCAGATCATCCGCATAGAGTGAGACTCTGTGCTCTCTACCTCCCCTTCGGATCCCCCTCCAATTTTTTGCTGCCCTGAGCGCGATTGCTAGCGGTTCAATTGCTAGTGCGAACAGCAGCGGGGACAGTGGGCATCCTTGTCTGGTGCCCCTGTGCAGCTGGAAGTATTGGGAGTTGGTATTGTTGGTCTGTACACTCGCCATGGGAGCGTTGTACAGGAGCTTTACCCAAGCGGTGAACCCTGTTCCAAGCCCGAACCGCTCCAGTACCTCTATGAGGTATTTCCACTCGACTCTGTCGAAGGCCTTTTCTGCGTCCAGGGAGACGATCACCTCTTGTGTTCTCTCCCCGGAGGGGGTCATTATCACGTTCAGCAGGCGCCTGATGTTCGCGGTCAGCTGTCTACCTTTGACAAAGCCCGTCTGGTCCTCTGTGACCACCTCAGGTACACAGTGTATTTTTGGTATTATAACAAAATAAATATACATGAATTTATAAACATAGGCAAAAAGCGTCTCCCTCCCTTATAGGTCCCACCTTTATTAATCCCCTACTCGAAGCTAAACTAAACCCAACCCCCCCCCCCCCCCCTGAGCGGTAGGAGCGGGAAGGTTGACGTAGGAAGTCCCGCACCTGCAGATACCCAAATTTGTTTCCCCTCGCCAACCCAAACTTCTCCTCCAGTACCCTCACACTCGGAAAGCTCCCCTCTATAAACATATCCCCCATCCTCTCAATCCCTGCTCTCCACCATATCCGGAACCCCCCATCCATACTTCCTGGGGCAAACCGGTGATTATTACAGATTGGGGACCAGACCTATGCTCCCTCTGCTCCCACGTCTCCTCCATTGTCCCCAGACTCTCAATGCCACCACCACCACGGGGCTGGTGGAGTACCTGCCGGCGGGAACGGCAGAGGCGCCGTTACCAACGCCCCCAGACAGGTGCCCTTGCATGAAGCCGCCTCCATACGCTCCCATGCCAACCCCTCCACCACCACCCACTTCCTAATCATGGCTATATTCGCCACCCGGTATTAGTTACTAAAATTTGGCAGGGCCTGCCCGCCCTCTCCCCGACTCCGCTCAAGCATCACCTTCCTTACTCGCGGGGTCTTGCCCGCCCAGACAAAGCCAGTGATCACTTTGTTGACCCGTTTAAAAAAGGACCGCAGAATAAAGATGGGGAGACATTGAAACATGAACAGGAATCTCGGGAAGACCATTATCTTCACTGTCTGCACCCTCCCAGCCAGTGACAACGGAAGAGCGTCCCCTCTCCGAAAATCATCCTTCATTTGGTCTACTAGTCGGGTCAGATTTAATTTATGCAGCCGGTCCCATTCCCGCGCCACTTGAATGCCTAGGTACCGAAAACTTCCCCCTACTTATCTAAACGACAGCTCCTCCAATCGCCTCTCCTGTCCCCTCGCCTGGACCGCAAACATCTCACTTTTCCCCATATTTAGCTGATTCCCCGAAAACCAGCCAAATTCCCCGAAAATCCTCATGATTTCTTCCATCTCCTCTATTGGGTCCGATAGATACAGAAGCAGGTCATCTGCATAGAGCGAAACTCTGGGCTCCCACAACCCCCCCCCCCCCCCCCCACCCCCCCCCCCCCCCCCCCCCCCCCCCCCCCCCCCCCCCCAGACCAGCTCCTTCCACCCCTTTGAGGCTCTCAGAGCAATTGCCAATGGCTCTATAGCTAGCGCGAACAGTGGGGAGAGGGGGCATCCCTGTCTCGTCACCCGGTACAGTCTAAAATAGTCCGATGTTGTCCTATTCGTCCATACACTTGCCACGGGAGCCTGATACAGCAACCTGACCCAGTCAATAAAGCCCCACCCAAATCCGAACCGTCCCAGTACCTCCCACAGATAACCCCATTTCTGCCCGATCAAAAGCCTTTTCTTCATCCATTGCGATCACTACCTCCACCTCCCTACCTTCCGGGGGCATCATGATCACGTTTAACAACTTTCTTACATTGGCCACCAACTGCCGATCCTGAACAAATCCTGTCTGATCCTCCCCAATAACATCCGGAACACAATCCTCAATCCTGGAGGACAAAATTTTGGCCAGCAATTTTGCGTCCACATTCAACAGGGATATCGGCTTGGGTTCTTGTCCCGCTTCAGAATCAGCAAAATTGTGGCCTGTGACATTGTCGGGGGCAGCACTCCTCTTTCCCTTGCCTCACTAAAAATCCTCATGAACACTGGCCCCAATATCCCAGAGAACCTTTTATAGAACTCTGCTGGGTACCCGTCCAGCACCGGGGCTTTACCCGACTGAATGGCCTTCAGACCCTCCACTATCTCTTCCAACCCAATTAGAGCCCCCAGCTCCCCGTCCACCTTTGGGAAATTCAGCCCCTCCAAGAAGTACCTCATCCCCTCCGGCCCCGTAGTGCATTCCGACCTATTAAGCCTACTTTAGAAATCCCCAAACGCCTTATTCACCCCTGCTGAATCTCCAACCAGGTTCCCATCTCCGTCATTTACTTTCCCTATCTCCCTGGCTGCCTCCGTCTTTCTAAGCTGCTGGGCAAGCATTCTGCTGGCCTTCTCTCCATGCTCATAGATCGCCCCCCTCGCCTTTCTCAGCTGCTCCACCGCCCTCCCTGTGGTTAACAAGCTGAACTCCACCTGTAGTCACCATTGTTCTCTTAAAAGCCCTGCCTCTGTGGTCTCCGCATACCTATCAATCTGTAGTATCTCCTTTACCAGTCGGTCCGTCTCTGCCCTGCCCTTTTCCCTCTGGGCCCGTATCGAAATCAGCTCCCCTCTGACCACTGCCTTTAGTACTTCCCAGACCACCGCTGCAGAAATGTCCCCCGTGTAGTTGACCTGCAGGTAGTTCTGAATACATTTCCTCGCCGCTCGCACACCCCTTCGTCAGCCAAAAGTCCCACATCTAACCTCCAGTGCGGCCGCTGGTTACTGTCTTTACTAACCTGCAGGTCAACCCAGTGCAGAGCATGGTCGGAGATTGTGATCGCCGAGTACCCCGTGTCCACCACCCCTGCTCAAAATAAAGAAATCAATCCGTGAGTACACTTTTTGCACGGGTGAGTAGAAGGAGAATTCCTTCACCCTCGGCTGCCCAAATCTCCATGGATCCCCCCCCCCATCTGCTCCATGAACGCTTTTAGTTCCTTTGCCATTGCTGGCACCCTACCCGTTTTCGAGCTTGACCGGTCCAAGCCTTGACCAACCTGTGTGAGTCCAGGTCCGGTATCTCCCCCAGCATCCTCTTTATAAACTCCACATCATCCCAATTTACTAATACCACCTGCACCCCCTCCAGCTTCCTACTGACCATAATGTACCAACCTCCCACATCCAAGACTATTCTACCCGCCTCAAACACCACCCGCTTATTGATCAGGATCGCGGCCCCTCTAGTCTTTGAGTCTAGTCCTGAGTGAAAGACCTGACTGACCCAGCCTTTCCTCAATCTAATCTGGTCTGTTACTCCAAGGTGCGTCTCCTGCAACATTACCACGTCCGCCTTCAGTCCCCTAAGATGCGCGAACACATGTGCCCTCTTGACCGGCCCATTTAACCCTTGAACATTCCACGTGATCATCCTAGTTGGGGGGCTCATTGCCTGCCTGCACCCCCCCCCCCCCCCCCTTCGCCAATCAGCCATCCACTTTTTTGGGCCTGCCTCCAGCCCATGCTCCGCACCTCCACCGGCCCACCCCCAGGCAGCCTCTGCACCCTATATCTTCTCTGTCCCTCAGCCCAAGTCCCTCCCTCGTCATCAGAACATTTAACCCCCCCCCCCCCCCCCCCCCAGTAACAACACTCTGTAACCCAACCCCTTTAATAAACTGAACATATGCACCCCTCCCCCACTGCGCTTCCGTGAGCTCGCCTGCCCAGCTAGCTTGGTGGCCCCCATCCCTGGCGCCGGATAGTCTCCCACCTATTGTTCCCCCCCCCACCCCCCGTTCATACAAACATATTCCAACATCAAACAATCCCCACACGATTGCCCGACAGAAAAACACCAAGATCTAAACAAGCACACCTCCATCCCCCAACAGTGCAAATGAAAACCCTAACTCACTCAGCTCTGCCGCTGGAACTAAATCAATGCAAAAGGCATTACAGCTTCCACAAAACGAAAAGTGAGAAACTTTTTTTAAAAAAAGAACAGAAAAACGAAACAAAAAAAAAACCAAAACATGAACGTTGCAGCAAAGTTCGAAAGTTCTCAATCCACCACCAGTCCTTTCCTTTTCGCGAAGTCCAACGCGTCCTCAGGTGACTCTAAATAAAAGTGCTGTTCCTTGTGCGTTACCCAGACACGGGCCGGATACAACAGTCCCGAACTTACCTTTTTCTTAAAAAGGATCAACCTAATCTAGTTGAAGCCTGCTCCTCTCCTAGCCACCTCCACACTCGGGTCTTGGTAGACCCGCAGGATACTATTGTTCCACTTACAGTTCCGTGTCTGCTTGGCCCACTGTAGAATGTGCTCCTTATCCAAGTACCTGTGGAATCTCTCCACCATTGCCCTCCGGGGGGGGGGGGGGGGGGGGTCTCCCATTTGCGGCTTCCTCGCGAGTGCTCTGTGAGCCCTGTCCACCTCCAAAGGCCAGGAGAATGCCCCATCCCCCAGCAGCTTCTCAAACATGTCTGCGATGTATGCCCCAGCGTCCGCTCCTTTGGACCCCTCTGGGAGCCCGATTCTGCCGGCGGGACCTATTCTCTAGGTCCTACATCTTCTCCAGGAGCTTCTTCTGCTGGTCTCTCAGCGTCCCCACCTCCAACTCCACCGCAGTTTGATGTTCCTCCTGCTCAGCCAGTGCCTTCTCTACCTTCTGGATCGCCCGATCTTGGGCGTCCAATCTAAGCGCCAGCCGCTCAATTGACTCTTATCGGGTCCAAGTAGTCCCATCTCTGCTTAGAAAAGCCTTCCTGAATAACTTGCATCAGCTGCTCCGTTGACCACTGGGTCGACAAACCAGAGGTCCGGTCCTCCGCAATGCTGTCTCCTGCTGCAGCTTCAGCCCAAGCCTGCTCTGTCTTTCTGTTTCTGCTTTTACGAGCACTTTTAATCCTTCTCTCCATGCACCGATTTGGGAATTCAGTACACAATTGCCTCTATCAGTTTTACAATTCAAGTCCAGTAGAAAATCGGGGGAAAAAGTCCAAAAGTCCGACCTGAGCCACCAAATATGCGACTTACTCTTTCATAGCCGCCACCGGAACTCGTCTTTATTTTATTTTCATGTACTAAATGTTTTGTTTGAGATGCTCGCAGAAAAATACTTTTCACTGTACCACGGTGCACGTGACAATAAAGAAATCCAATCCAATAATCTGAAAGCTAACTGAGAAATGTTAGAAATCTGTTTTAATGAGCAAAATACAAAAATCTCAAGTGACTTAAAGGAATTGCTTCATCAAACTTGTTTTTAAGATATTTATTTGATTTCACTATTCAGATGAAAAGCTGCTCCAATAAACTAACAGGAAATAGTACAGTTCTTTGTCTGTGAGACAAATGGAACACACTTTCAACAATAAATATGCTCACTCTTGAAAAAAAACAAGTGTTTAATGAATGAGAAAATACACATGAAATCGGTTTTAAAATAATTTAGTAGCAAATATTTTGCAAGATTAAATAATGCACATCATCATTTGCTCAAGGTTTTTGCAACATTTTGTTTGAATTCAATTGCTGAAGTATTAATTAAATGGGGTTCTGATACGATGAATTTTTTAATCTGTAGTTTCCACAATCTCTAATGGGAAAACCTGATCTATTAATTTCTTGACCATTTGGATACCTATTTATTTAGGAAGATGTAATCCAAGTATAGTAAATATGGTAAAACAATTGAAATACCAATGTGTGCTAAACCAAAGTTTAACTTTTTTTACTGAGAATATGTTCCGATAGTTCCACTTCCTGCTCGAGAAGGGTGGGAGTGGGACTTCATCTGTGATGCTCAGCCAGTCTTTTCTCATGTATACTGGGTGGCACCTCTTCTTGCAAACATAGATTCTGCACTGCAAGCGCAGAGAATTCTGTCAGCAGTGCAGTAGGGTTTCTGCAACTGTACCAGAGGAGGTGAGGAACGCTTAAAAAAAAAGACAATACACCTAAAGATTAGAATTCAAATTGATGCCAATACTTTAGCCAAGACCAAGGTCCTAAGTAAAGGCAGAAACTATGCATTCCCCTTCCAGCTAGCAACCTCAAGGCCCATTCATATCCCAAAGGCTATCAAATAAGTTCTTCCCGGTGGTCCCAGGGTGTGACAGCAAAAACAAACTTGGGGCAAATGGTTTGAATCTAGGTCCTGTTTCTTACTCGCATTTGCAGGCTGATGCGAGAGGAAGATTGCTGCAATCCCAACAGAAGGGGAAAATTAAGGTCAGGCAGGGAGATAGTAGCAATCAACTTGATTTTCCTGATTTTTCATCTGAGAAAGTGAAACACATAGCATAATGTTCCAAAGCATTTCATTAACTAATTAATTGTTAAATATTATGTAGGGAAATGCAGCAGCTAAGTTGCATTCAGCAAGGTTCCAAATTTGGCATTTAGATGAATGATGTGGCTAAGTGTATGGAGGTGGGGGAGACATGTGAAAGAAGAAGGTGAGAACAAAGAGTATCGCAAATAAAATCAGACCACTGGTTTCACTTTAGTATTTTTCATCCAAGGTATTTTGCCTCACCAATTTCTCACTAACAAACTATTTTAAAGAACCACCCCCCCCCCCCCCCCCAACACAAGTTACAATTTTACCACAGGTATTTGGTTTAGAAGCTAAGCAGATTATCAGAAATGCTGAACGAATTACTGGAGAAATAGCTTCAACGTGAAACATTTTTTGAACTGTTTATATCAACAAATCAGGGAATGCTATGTGGGACAAGCATGGAAAACAAATCACACTTTACAAAGACAGTATGGATGACATCCAATCCAGTTATTTACATTAGCTCTGTACAATTTAAAAGGATGCCAAAGAAAATACAATGAATTACATATTCACAGGCATGCCAAAGCAATCTAGACAAATATCGTTGAAATAAACATAAATCAAATAACATAAAACAAAATATTAATACTTGGCTCAAGGAATAAAGATCTGCACTGCAGGAACCAACTCCACTTTGCAGCTATACAGAGGACTGAACATTCTTACAAGAGGAAAGCAAAATACCGAAGAAAAATGGTGAGTGCTGCCTTCTGTAGTTCAGTTAAACTATAAGATATAATCTATTAGTGCATTAACACTACTACCTACATACGATTCACATAGTGAACATATACTAAGCTAAGCAAAGGTTAGCTTCATGTACTACAACAATAAATATATATTTCTATTTGTTATGTACAAACTCAAATACTTAACAATTCAGTATTATATATATTTTCTCTATTAATAGTTACTAAAATAAAGAATTGTTCTCAAACTATAGCCTCTTTGTATAATTGCTTAGAAAGTACAATCAGATTGCATTGATAAGTTGCAAGGTGCAGTAAATGAAAAAAAAAAATCTCGTTCAGTTCAAAGAATGCAGTTCCAAAAGCAATTTGGATCCTGTCAGAAAAACAAATTACGAAATCTGCAGTCTAAGTTTTAATAGCAGTCAGTAAATCAGTACTGACACATACTCCAGTTTAAAATGAGGCATATGGTTAAAGTGGCTTGCTTTTAAACTCTGTTCCATTTTCTAGTTATGCATTTAAAAAAATTATTCTGCTAATTTTCAAAACACAGTTCCTTGCCACAGAGCAATGGTGTTGTTAATCTACCATTTTTAACCTGAAACACTGCAACTTAAACTCTCCCCTTGAAATGCAAGCCTTGGATTAAAAATTGACAATTTGAAAACTACACTTCAAATTTGTTTGTTTTTTTGGTTGCTAGTAATGCTTACACTTTGTGTAATAATTATTACTGGCTACAACGAGTAATATAAATTAATTTAGAATCACAAGATTACAGTAAATTTCAAAACTTAAATTCACCACTTTAAACATATGACGCAAATGGTTTAAGGAGTCCTGAGATAGCTTGGAAACTGCTTAAACGACATATGAATTTGCAACATCTTTCTGCACAGTAAGTTCTTCGATTCCTCTGACAAAAAGCCTCAACAGCTGGCAGTGAACCCTACAAAGAGAAATCAAATAAAATTAGTTAATAATTTAATGTTAAAATATTTATTTTTCAGCACAAATATTTAGGGAACAGGAAAACAAAAGTGGGAAGAAGTCCACGTGTAGATGTTGGGCTGCAACTTCCTTGGAATGGCAATCAGCTTTGGATTGCCATTCCGTGACCAATTACTTTGGTGATCTTTCTTCAGATCCTGTCTTGCCCAACCTTCTGATTCAGGCCTGGCGAGATCTAGACAGCACATTGCATCCAAGGGGCCCAGAGCCGAATCCAGCTTTGAAGTGAAGGAGGACACGCCCGCCCACCCCCTTTTCTATGACACTAGCTGCTGAAAACTTGCCAAGTTAAAAGGTCCCACTGAAACTTGGTCCTTTAGAGCCTAGAGCCCAGGGAGAAGGTAAGTGTCTGATGTACGTGCATAGTATTTGTGTGGAGCAGGGGAGTTGGACTTTGCTGTGGAGGTGTGAGCGGGTGGAGGATAATCCCATGGGGGTGGTTATTTGGGGAATGTCCTGAGGGAAGGCAAGGCTTGGGATTGTCCCATTGGGGAGAGGAGAGGGGGTTACTCAGAAGGTAGAAGATATTTTAATTCTTCTAACTTTTTCTGAGTAACTACTAGAACCATCCAAAGTTTGCTCGTTAAAATTGTGTTTTTCAGATGGTTCTCAGCGCAGGACAATTACCCAGATGTTTGCATTTCTGAGCAATTGCTGTGCAAACCCTTACCTGTGAAGTTCTGAGACGGGTACCCCAGCACACCTTTGGGGTACCCCCCACAATCAGACGTTGGGGAGCTTGAAAATTATGGCCCATTGTGACAGGTTATATTAGCCTTCTATATATTACTGAATAAGAGTGAAGATTTATTGAAAGAAATGTTGAAACCAATGTTGGTTTAAATGCATTAGCAAACGTGCTCGATTGGCTCAAGATCTATGTCCCAAAACTGTGATACTGGTCCAAAAAAGGGTGGTCTCCTGAGAACTGTATACAAAGTTGCAAATGTGAAGAGGGACAATGTCAACAAATTATTTGAGGGAAAACACTGATCAAAGCAGTAGAGGCAGATAGATACAACATTGCACTGAAGACTCCCTTCTATGATTTTATTTTTCAGTGTTGACTTAACTGTTGCTATAACATGGTTGTTATAACGCGACTAATAATACAGCCTTTGATGTGATCTCATTTACTGTTCAGCAATTCATTGTGAAAGCAAACACACAAATCAATTATAATCCTCAAAGTGCATTAGCTTCTCATTTCCAAAGATCAATAATGGTGATGCTGAGAGATCAAATGTCAGAATATAAATGGGGTCTAATTAAATTAAGACGCATTCTATTGAAAGAATGCCAATTTGAAAATGTTTTCTGCTTGAACAGATTTGAACATTGCATTTCCAAAGATGATTTATATTGATTAAGACAACTGGAGTATGTGGAAAGGTTGATTGTGTATATTTGATTTAGGACAACTTCAATATTAACTGAACATCTTTTAGCAAAGGGAACAATCGGCCAGACCTTCCTCAGAGTGGCAATACCCTGCGCAAGGCCAATTTAAAGGAAGAAAATAAGTTTCAAAGCTATGTGGTTCAGACAATTGGAGGGACACTGGAAGGGGTGAGGGGAGAAACCAGGAGCGTGAGCTGGGGTTGTGTCTGTGAAAGGCTTGGTCTGGGTATTTAGTTACTCTGGAGCTAGAACTGATTTTTATCCTTCTAACTCTTTTGGATAACTATCAGGGTAAAAGTGGCAGAACCACTTCAGGATTTAAATCACTTCTGTCGGACGGTTCACAGTCCATCCAGCCCAATTGTCCAGGGGAACTTAGCACTTCTGGGCAATTGCCGGATAAACCCTTACGTGGGAACTTTCTAGAGAAATTCCCAGCACATCATTGGGGTACACGGTCAATGCGTTGTTGGGGAACTCAATGTTATGGGCAATATTATTTTCTACATATATTTTTGTCCAAATATAGTTTTCACTCTTATCATGAGAAAACCTACAGTATACTGTACAAATTCCACATGAAACATTGCAACCTACGTATATAGGACTAACAAACCTCCAAATTTAAAACAACACTGTAAAATAGGACTCCGGTACCGACGGTTACCGTAGTAACTTGTATTCTTTGTAATATAGACCCTCAACCACCCTCCAAAAAATCTACAAACAGGACAGCTACCTGGTAGACCTTTTGTTTTAGCCTAGTCATGCCCATCAAACTGATTTTTTCCTAGCTCAAATCGACTTCTCCTCCCCACATCAGTCTCTTCCTAACTACATCTGCGACTCTTCCAAAGCCCTCCATCACTAACAGTTTCCAATTTGCTGGCCTGACTGGCTTTTCAACATGGACATTCAAACTCTCTACACCTCCTCCCACTAGGGCAGTCTGAGGATTCCCTGCTTCTATCTGGAACAGAAATCCAACCAGTTTCCATCCACTATTACCCTCTGACTGCCTGAACTGGTTGAACAACTTTTCCTTTAACTTTTCTCAGTTCCTCCAAATAAAAGCTGATACGAGTACCTGCACGAGTCCTAGCTATGCTTGCCTTTTGTGGGATATGTGGAACATTCCTGGCTCTTTTTCATTGATAATTGTGTTGGTGCAGTTCCCTGCTCGCACCCCGAACAAGAATATGGCATCAAGTTTGCTTCCAATTTCCACCATTCTCTCACTTTCACATAGCTCATCCTAGTCTCTTCCCTTCCCGGACTTCTCAGTCTCCATTTCTGGGGATGGATCAACAACAAATATTTATTATAAACTCAACGAATCCCACAGCAACTGTGACGATCCTGCTTCCTGTAAGGATTCCATCACATTCTCCCAGTATCTCGGTCTCCAATGCACCAACCTTCCACGCCAGCACTTTTGATCGGTCTTCCCAGATGCAACCTTCCAGACTCAATAATTTCAGAGCAAAAATAGCTGCACCTCGCACTACCAATCCCCTCCCCTCCCGTTTATCTCCTCGCTTTTGCTTCCATAAGGCAGCTGTTCATCATTCTGCCATTCAACATCTTCTCTACACAATACTTCACTTGTCCCATTACCATTCAATTTGGCCCTACACCACAAATTCTTTTGTTCTTTAATTTCTTCCACCTTTTACTCCATCAGACACTCCCTTTCATTCTTTTACCAGCCATTCTTGCCATACTTGCTTAAAACTGATTATATTTATAACTTTTCCATCCTGATGAAAGGTCAGCGACCGGAAACATTAACACTGTTCCCCCACCCACACATGCACACTGACCTGCTCAGTATTTCTGGCATTTTCTGTTTTTATTATCTCAAAAAGTAACAGCTAGATAGTAATCCAGAAATTGTGGTACACATTGGCATTGTTTATTATCACATGTACCAAACTACAGATTTTTTTTTGCATGCAGCCCAAACAGATCGTTTTGTACATGAAAAGAAAAGAAAATACGTAATAGGGCAACACAAGGTACACAATGCAAATACATAGACACTGGTATCGGGGGAAGCAGACAGAAGTGCAGTATTAATCAGATCAGTCCATAAGAGGGTTGTTTAGGAGTCTGGGTAACAGCAGGGAAGAAGCTGTTTTTGAATCTGTTCGTGCGTGTTCTCAGATTTTTGTATCTCCTGCCCGATGGAAGAAATTGGAAGAGTGAGTAAGGCGGTTGTGAGGGATCGTTGATTATGCTGCTCGCTTTCCCAAGGCAGTGGGAGGTATAGATAGAATCAACGGATGGGAGGCGGGTTGGTGCGGTGGACTGGAGGGTGTTCACGACCCTCTGAAGATTCTTGCAGTCTTGGGCCAAGCAGTTGTCATACCAGGCTATGATGCAGCCAGA
The DNA here is from genome assembly GCF_902713615.1 of Scyliorhinus canicula. NCBI lineage: Eukaryota > Metazoa > Chordata > Chondrichthyes > Carcharhiniformes > Scyliorhinidae > Scyliorhinus > Scyliorhinus canicula. The sequence goes on from NC_052156.1 coordinate 128,608,081, forward strand.
TAGGCTTTCTATGGTGCACCTGTAAAAGTTGGTAAGACTCAATGTAGACATGCTGAATTTCCTTACTTTCCCGAGGAAGAATAGGCACTGTTGTGCTTTCTTGGTGGTAGCGTAGAAGTAGGTGGACCAGGATAGATTTTTGTCTTTCAGTGCACACCTAGGAATTTGAAACTGCTAACCATCTCCACACCGGCCCCGTTGATGCAGACATGGGTGTGTACACTACTTTGCTTCCTGAAGTCAATGACCATCTCTTTAGTTTTGCAGGTATTCAGGGATAGATTGCTGTTGTTACACCACTCCACTAGGTTCTCTATCTCCCTCCTGACTCGTCGTCGTTCAAGATCTGACCCACTACGGCCCTGTCGTCAGCAAACTTACAGATGGAGTTGGAGTCAAATTGAGCCGCGCAGTCGTGTGTTTAAGGAGTATAGTAGAGGGCTAAGTATGCAGCCTTGCGGGGCCCCGATATTGGGGACTATCGTGGAAGAGGTGTTGTTGTTTATTCTCACTGATTGTGGTTTATGGACAAAAAGTCGAGGATCCAGTTGCAGAGCGAGGAGCCAAGTCCTAGGTTTTGGAACTTTGATATGAGTTTGGGTTGGATTATGGTGTTGAAGGTGGAGCTGTAGTCAATAAATAGGAGTCTGATGCGAGAGTCCTTGTTATCTAAATGCTCGAGGGATGAGTGTAGGGTCAGGGAGATGGAGTCTGCTGTGGACCGGTTGCGTTGGTATGCGAACTGCATTGGATCTAGGCATCCTGGGAATATGGAGTTGATGTGCCTCATAACTAACCTCTTGATGCACTTCATTACGATCGATGTCAGGGGCACCGGACGGTAGTCGTTGAGGTATGTTGCCTGGTTCTTCTTTGGCACCGGTATGATGGTGGTCTTCTTGAAGCAGGTGGGGAATTCGGAACAGAGTAGGGAGAGGTTGAAGATGTCTGCAAATACAGCTGCCAGCTGGTCCATGGAGGTTCTGAGTGCACGACCAGGGACTCTGTCCGGCCATCACCTTCTGAGGGTTTACTTTCAGAAAGAGTGATCTGCGTCGCAAGTTGTGACAGTGGGTTTGGATGTGTCTGGGACTGCTGGGGCAGTTGACAGCGAATTGATGGTTTCCTGCTTGAACCGAGCATAGAATGCATTGAGTTCATCGTGGAGGTGTGCGCTGCTGCCAGAGATACTGCTCGGGTTCGCTTTGTAGCACGTTATATTGTTTAGGCCTTGCCACAACCAACGAGAGTCTGTAACGCTAGTCTGTGACTCTAGCTTGCTCTGATATTGTCTCGACATCCCGGATGGCCTGTCGTTCTCTGGATTATCCCTACAACCTTTCTTAAATAGTGGGACCGTATTTGTGGTTCTCCAGTCGTCTGGCACCTCTCCCGTGACCAGATAAGAATTCAAAATTTATATTAAGCCTTTGCAATTTCCTCCCTCGCCTCCCACAGCAACCTAGGACACAATTCATCCAGACCTGGAGAAATGTCCACTTTTAAACCCGCTAAAACCTCCAATACCTCGTCTCTCCCTATGACAACTTGTTCAATATCCTCATCATTCTCTTGGGTGAAGACAGATGTGAAATATTCATTTAACACCCTAGCCATGTCCTTTGGCTCCACCCACAGATTTCCCCCCTTGGTCCTTAATGGGCCCTACTTTTTCCTTAGTTATCCTCTTCCCATTGATACACTTAGAATATCTTGGGTTTTCCCCTACTTTTACCACCGAGGGATTTCTCACATCCCCTCTTTGCTCTCCTAATTGCTTTCTTAAGCTCCATCGTGCACTTTGTCCTCCACTGACGCCTCTGTTGATTTTCTCCCATTGTACATATTAAAAACCCCTCTCTTCCTTCTCATTGTATCCTGAATATCTCTGGTCATCCATGGTTCTCTGGGCTTGTTACTCCATCCTATTACCTTAGAGGGAACATGTTGGGCCTGTACCCTCCCCATTTCCTCTTTAAAACCCCCCATTGCTCTTCTGTAGATCTTGCCACCAGTAATTTGTTCCAATCTACGTTCAGGGATACAAAGTGTTCATAAATGATGTGAAAGGAAATAAACTCAGGTGGGGTGACAATATTGATTAGTGAAGACATTCTGGTGTTAGAAAGAGTGGATTGCCCTAGAAAAGGAAAACACAGAATCCATTTGGTTAGAGTTGTGAACCAGGAAAGGTATGATCATACTACTTTGAATATTCTATTGCCTCCGAATAGTGGGAAAGAGGAATAGATGAGACATTCTCCAGGGAAATCACAAATGTGCAAGAACCATTGAGTAGCAATATTAGAGGTCTTTAGTTTCCCAAATATTAATTGGGGTAATATTAAGAGTAAATGCAAAGGAGGGGGAGGAATTCCAGAAACAGGCTCAGGACAACTTCCTTGACTAGTATGCTCTTGGTCCAACTTAGGAGGTGGCATTGCTAGATCTGGTTTTGGGAAATGAGGTGAGCCAAGTGGACCATGTGTCTATAATGGAACACTTGAAGAAAATATTTTATTGAAGCATTTGTAATTTTCACCGTTTACAGTTTAACACTTTCACATTTCTTAAACAACTGCGTGGGCCGATACACACAAAAAAAAAACTAAAAACATTGTCCCCTACTACCCCCGCCCCATTTCCTAATTACCCGTGTACTAAGTTCCCTGTCCTTGTCTTACACTACCATGCCTCCCATTTTCCTCCCCTCCCCCTTTTCCCTCCACCCCCCTTACTGCTGACGTTCAATTTTCATTGAAAAAGTCGATGAACAGCTGCCACCTCTGGGCGAACCCTTGGATCGATCCTCTCAAGGCGAACTTACTCTTTTCCAGCCTAAGAAACCCCACCATGTCACTGACCCATGCTCCTGACTTTGAAGGTTCCGAGTCTCTCCATCCCAGCAAAATCCATCTCCGGGCCACAAGGGAGGATAAGGCCAGAACATCAGCCTCCCTCCTCCCACCCCGGCCTCCGGATCTTCCAAATATTGCCAATTCTTGACACGGAGTTACCCTCCCTTCCAGGACCTCTGACAAAGAGTCCACAAATCCCTGAAAGAATCCCCTCAACTTCGGATACGCCTAGAACATGTGTACATGGTTCGTCGGGCTTCCCCAACAGCATCCGCACCTATCTTCCACTTCCTCAATAAACTTGCTCATCCGGGCTACCATCATGTGGGCCCTATGAATCACCTTGAACTGGATCAGGCCAAGTCTGGCACAAGACAAGGATGAATTAACTCTCTTCAGAGCCTCTTCCCATAATTCGATTTGCAACTCTCCTCCCAGCTCCTCCCCACTTCCTCTTCACCTCCCCGATAGGGACTCCTTCCCACTCCATCAACGCCTTACATATCTCTGAGACCTTCCCCTCCCCACCCCCCATTTTGACATTATCCTAGGGGAAGGTGAGGAAAGCTTGGAACCTGCCTCCGGACAAAGTCACGTACTCTAGGTACTTAAACCCGTTCCTACCCGGCAACTTGAACTCCTCCTCTAATGCCGCCAGGCTCGGGAAACCCTCCTGAACGAAGAGATCCCCAAATCTCTCAATCCCTGCCCGCTGCCACCTCCTGAGGCCCCCATCCAGTCCCCCTGGAACAAAACGGTGATTGTCACAGATCAGTGCCCACACTGACACCCCCTCCAATCTCATGTGTTGCCTCCATTTTCCCCAGACCCTCAGGGCTGCCATTATCACTGAACCGGCGAGAACAGCAGGGTTCCGACAATAAAGCCTCTAAACTCGTACCCTTACATAATGTCGCTTCTACTCACTCCCAAACAGACCCCTCCCCCACTACCAACTTCCTGACCATCGATATGTTGGCCGGCCAGTAATAATTAATAAAACTCGAGAGGGCCAAGCCCCATCTCCCCGCAGCCCCGTTCCAGGAGTGCCGCCTTCACCCTCGGGGTTTTACCAGCCCACACAAAACCCAAGATCGCCACATTCATTTTCCTAAAAAAAAGGCCTTCGGGACAAAAATCGGGAGACATTGAAAAAAACAAAATCAGCAGTCTCGGGAGGACTGTCATCTTCACCGTCTGCACTCTTCCCCCCCAGTGTCAGCGGGAGCATGTCCCACCAGCGGAAATCCCTTTTCATCAAATCGACCACTTTACCCAGATTTTACTTGTGGAGCTGTCCCCAATCCTGAGCCACCTGGATCCCCAGATACCTAAAGCTCCTCCCCACCACCTTAAAAGGTAACTCCCTCAGTCTCCATTCCTGCCCCCGTGCCTGAATTACAAACACCGCACTCTTTCCCATGTTTAACTTGTAGCCCGAGAACCACCCAAATTCTTCCAGTGTCCCCATAATTCCAGCCATCCCCCCCAACGGGTGTGATATAAAGCAGTAAACTGTCCACATAGAGAGAGACCCTGTGTCCCCCAGCCCCCACACACACCCCTCCCCCCCCCCATCCCTTACCTACCTCAATCTCAAAAATATTCAATGACCTCACCTTCTCCACTGCCTTCTGAGGCAGAGCGTTACAAAGGCACACAATCCTCAGAGAAAAAAACTTCTCATCTCTGTCCTAATAAGGGCGACCCTTAATTTTGAAACATTGCCCTCTAATCCTGGACTCACCCACAAGAGGAAACATAATTTCCATGTCTACTTTGTCAGCACCATTCAGAATCTCATATACTTCAATCAAGTCACCCCCACTCTTCCAAACACATAGAAACAAACCCAGCCTTTCCAATCCTATCCTCATAAGGCAATTTGCTCACCAGGTATCAATCTAGTACACCTCCTCTGAATTGCCTCCGAAGCATTTACATCCTTCCTTAAATAAGGAGACCAAGACTGCCGACAGTATTCGCGATGTGGTCTCACCATTGTCCTGTTTAACTGAAGCATAATATTCTTACTTTGTGCATGATTTAAGCCTTTTAACTTCCTTTAGTAACCCTTTATTGTTCATCGCACTCCTCTCTTTCCAATCTTTGCTTACATTTTTCAAGGTTTAAATAAGAGGATGTAGATAAATAGAGCGTCCCCAATGAAAGTATGTCAGAATTTAGAGTGCATAAGGAGGCCATTTGGCCTATCTAGTCTACACTGGCCCCTGAAAGAGTACCCTACTTAAGCTCACACTTCCACCCCATACCCGCAACCCCACCTAACCGTTGGACACTAAGGGGCAATTTAGCGAGGCCAATCCATCGAACTTGCACATCTTTGGAATATGGGAGGAAACCGGGGCACCTGGGGGAAACCCATGCAGGTACGGCGAGAAAGTGCAAACTCCACACAAGTCACCCGAGACCGGAATTGAACCCGAGCTGTGAGGCTGCAGTGCTAACCACTGTGCCTCCCCAGAAAATATACGTTCAATAGTAGGTGAATGCAAACAGCTTGTGAATTTATCAATGATTTACCTTGGAAATTAAAAATTTGGGGACAAATGGGTTTCCTGCCTGTGTTAGTCAGCATTCGTATAAGAAATGATGCGTGCCTTTATCCCAGATGCTTTTAAGTTCAGATCGCAAAGTCTATGATGAGCGATAGGTCTATGTTGCAAAGTGATTGCACTATTTCACTGGATCGCAGAGCCAATTATACTGCATACACACCAAGCACAAGAGTAAATTAGCTATTTAAACTTCAAACGGCACATCATTTTTAACCATATATGTATGAAAATGTGAAATATCCATTTCATTGCAATTTGTCACTGCATCACACATTAGTGAACAGTGGTAAATTAATTTTTCATGAAGTCAGTGACCCCATAGTCGTTCTGTATAACTTGTTGGCAGACTTGGACAACCTACCAGACAATAAACACCTACCTCACTTCAATTGCTGCATGCTTAATTATCTCTCCATCACAATTCCAACTGCTCTGAAACTGAGCACAGCTGCAGCTGGAATGATTCCGACAGATCTGGCCAAATAGATTTTTACTAACATCCTGGATATCACTATCCTCCTCGTCACAATACTTTGGTGTAAATTTGAATTTCGTCACTCGGTTAACTTCAACAAATGCGAGGTCAAACTGAAAGATATAAAGGATGATGTTGTGAATGTTAACGCTTTTGAATATAGATTTCTCAAAAAGTACTGAATTTAAACACTTATTAAGAAGTTGAATACAGAAGTGTTTCTGCAGTGAGTTTTCTCACACAGCATGACTGTACATTAGCACCATATCAAATTAAAGATGTTACATATTTGATGACATTTCCCAGTTGTGCGTAATAAGGTTTCATTCTGTTCAGCCACTTTAACAATGAAACACCCTGGTGTTACATTACGGAGACTAACATACATCTTCAAGCTATCAATTGATACTACTTTGTGAATAACTTGTTATGCATTCCATTTTTTCCCAAGCCAAAGCCTAAACTAATACAATTCCACTTTACCCATGCTTTAAACATGATTTCAGATTAGTTCTCTTGGAATTTTAACAGACATTAGCAGTACAGTGAAGATATTGCAGAAATATGCGGTTTTGGAAGAGTGCCCAAATATTTTTTTCCAATTAAGGGGCAATTTAGCATGGCCAATCCATCTAACCTGCACATCTTTGGGTTGTGGGGATGAAACCCACGCAGACACGGGGAGAATGTGCAAACTCTCACAGAGAGTGACCCGGGGCCGGGATCGAACCAGAGTCCTCAGTGGCGTATGCAGCAGTGCTAACCACTGTGCCACCTTGCGGTTTTGCAAGTCTGACCATTTAAAGGCCTAGCAATTGACTTTAAATGCGGTCAAACCAAATATCCTCCCAGTTTTGGAGCAGCAGCAAACAGAGGGTGCTAATTGCGCATTGTATTAAATACAAATCCTTTTTTAAAAATTCATTCACATGTGGGCATCGTTGGCTAAACCAGCAGTTTTCACCCCGAATTGCCCTCGAGATGGTGGAGGTGAGCCAATTTCTTGAACCGCTATAGTGCATGTGTTGTAGGGACACCACAGTGCGGATAGGGAAGGAAGTTCCAGGGTTTGACCTAGTGACAGCGAAGGGACAGTGATCTAGTTCCAAGTCAAGATGGTGTGTGGCTTGGAGGGGAGGCTGTAGCTGGTGGTTGACGATGTTCCATGACATCTGCCGCCCTTGTCCTTCTTGGTGGTAGAGGTCATGGATTAAGAAGGTGCTGTCGATGGGGCCTTGGTGCGTTGCTGCAGTGCATCTTGTGGATAGTACACACTGTTGACCCTGTGCATTGGTGGTGGAGGATGTTGGAGGTGGTGGATGTGATACCAATCTATATATTCAACGTTAGAATGTGTGAATGGTCCCAAAGACAAAAGTACTCAGTAAACCTCTTTTCTATACATTGCTTCTTTAAACATTTTTTTTTAAACTAATTTTTTATTCAGAATTTTACAAAATATCAATAACAGAAAATATTAACAACTGAGTAAACAAAAAAGAGCAACCCCCCCCCCCCCCAGTAAATACAAAAAAAGAAGAAATAGATTAACGCCCGTCATAAACAAAGAACACATATACACGTTTCTTTAAACATTTTAAATACAAAATTTCAATCTTTTCACATATGTGAGATTTTAATTAAACTCAACTAAATTTCATTTTGCATGTTTACATCAGTGCCGTAGCTTAGTTGGTTAAAGCACTTGTCTGGTAAACAGGAGGTCCTAAGTTCAAATCCCAGCCCGTTTGGTCAATGATGGGCTTAAATCCAAACCATCCAACATTATCAAAGAGAAGCAAAGCACCTCACGAAAGGGTAACAATTGGTTTGACTCATGTTATGGATTACATGACAGCACTGCAAACCAAACAGCTGAATGCTCTGTCAACATTTATTTAAAGAGATGGCAATGCTGGAAATGCTAAATATCATTAAACACCTGTAAACATACATCTGACTGCAAAATGCTTCCTCAGAACCCAGACATCTGAAATATTAACCCATCTTTTCTCTTGATTGTATAGCCTGCTGCATGCTTTTGGTTTTAGGTTCCAGCATTGGCACGGTTTTAATTTTAGTATCTACTCATCTTGATCTCAATTTGCTAATTTTGTCAAATTGTCAACATCTTCCCAATACGACAACATGAAAGAAAATGCTTTTCCTCAAGTAGAAGACGGACCATTATTCAATAATATACATTGCACAGATTGAAAAATTTGTGAAGATATAAGGCTGTTGCTATTTTATATTGCTATACACAACATTAAATGAAAAGTCCAATAGATCTATACCTGGTCATCACTGTTTGTATGTCTGATAAGATGCCTCAGGAAACCGAGTCTTGAACATTTGCGGACTAAAATAAGGTCAATGGTTCCATCAGCCAAGTGTGCTGCCGGTGAAAGACCCTTGGGTGACTTTGGACATGCACAACTCATATTTGCTGAATTAATGGCCAGGAACTTTCCTTTAATCACTTTCCACTGTCGTTGCTCTTCTAAAATAAAGAGTAACAAATGTTCACATAAACCAGTGAGGCCCAGACGACAAAATCTTCTATCTGTACCAATATATCCAATTCACATTTTACAGCCCAGATACGAAGGGGAAAGGGGAATAGAAAAGGGGAATATCACAGATGGAAATGATGATGCTCTCAATGAATAATTTCAGTCAGTGTCACTGATTCAAATTGGGAGAGCAATAACTATCAATTCTTCTCATATGCTGTACAGTAGTTCTCAAACTGGGTCCAGAAATGCTTCAGGGAATCCGCAAAGTAAGTGAATGAGCAGTAACTAGAGATGTCATGTGATTGGCTGAAAATCGCATTGGTCGTTAACTAGAAATGCACGAGTCTGTGGGTAATTGCTAGGAATCATGAGCAAACTTGAGAGTTCCCATTGCTCGTAATGGCACTTCCTCAAAGCCATCACTGTACTTGCACAGGCCTAATCAAGTGCTCATGAAAGCACTACCAAAAAAAAATCCATTCTTACCTTGCCCATAGGCTGCAGTGGGAATATGCTATTCCAGCTGTAGCGTGGCTCCAGCAGCAAACTCGGGTCTGAGGCCTAGCAGCAAGATGTATGCTCAAAGGAATGGCCCCATTACCTACTAGTATACATCCAGAGAAGCAACTGACCAGATAAATGTCCACAGCTTCCTTGAACATTAAAATGATTACTGAATAGCTACCGTGGCTCTTCCAACTTCTATTCCCACTCAGTTCTAGTACCCTTCCAATTCCACCCACTCTGACCTCTCTTCCCTTCTCAAATCAGCAAACCCGCCACCCTATCAGTTCTGGTGTTCATAATATTGACAGGATCGAGGAGTCAGGATTGTTGGGAGGCAGCAGGACAGCCAGAGATGGGTAGGAAAAGGAGCACGGGGCAGTGGAAAGAGCTGCTTGGGGACTCGAGAAAATTTTTCATGCTAATTTTAAGAGTTCACAGGAACATGACCTTCATCTACCCTACCAGTTTGTTGACTTGCATGTGTACTTATAAGCCCAACCTTTTGCATGCAGAAATCTGTGCACGTTAGTATCCACACAAATCCTACAGCGGGAGGTCATTCAGCCCATCGAATCTGCATCAACCCTCTGAAAGAGCACCCTCCCCAAGCCCACTCCCCACCCTAATCTGCGCATCTTTGGACACTAAAGTATAATTTAGCATGGCCAATCCATTTATCCTGCACATCTTTGGACTGTGGGAGGAAACCGGAACACCCTGAGGAACCCACACAGACACAGGGAGAACAAGGAGATAGGGTGGGTTGTGGGCCTAGGTAGGGTGTTCGTGGACTACGGGTGGTGGCAGCCATGGTGTGTGGTCGCACACAGGGCAGCTCCTGCTTGCAGGTGTAGGAAAGAGCTATTTTTACCCAAAACCGGGAGTAACCTCGACAGAAAGGTGTAACTGAAGATCTGAGGTGGTATGTCTGCTAGTTACCAAATCCGGCAGAAGGTGAAGGACTTAGCCAAGGATTTGGAAGGGACCCGACGTGCAGCACCCAGTGGAAGCATGGAGGCGGGAGAAGGGTCAGTGCAAGTAGCAAAGCCCCAGATGGAACAATTGATGGCCTTCATCAAGGAAGAGTTCCACCAGCAGAGGAAGGAGATGTAGGAGGATCGTTCTAAGACCATCGAAGGGGCTGTGGCACCTCTGAACGGATCAATGGAGAGGGTGGAGAAATGCTTAGATGCACAGGGGTCACAGATCTGAGAGATTGAGTGTGTGAATGTGGGACCACAGCGATCAGATGGTGGCACTGGAGGAGGACATGGGGCTCTTAGGAGACCTTTACAAGGCATTGAGAGCAAAGGTGGAGGAGCAGGAAAATAGGTTGAGACGGTAGAACTGCTAATAGTTGGCCTGCCTGAAGGGGTGAAAGATGCGAGTGCCACGAGGTACATTTCGAGGATGCTGGCTGGGTGGTGATAGAGGGGGTGTTAGATAAGACCCCTGAGGTGAACAGAGAACACAGGTCCCTAGGCAGAAGTATAGAGCTGGAGAGCCACCATGGACGGTGATCATGACGCTCCACAAATTCATGGAGAAAGAGAAGATTGTGCACTGGGCCAAGGAGAAGCGCAACTGCGAATGAGGGAATAAGGTCCGAATATTGGAGCTGTGATAGTGAGTGGAGTATTAGAAGGGACGCCGGTGGTACTGGTGAATGTGTATGCACCGAATTGGGCCATGTAGGTTTTATGAGGGGGTTGCTGGCGGTGATCCCGGACTTGACGCACCAGTTGATCATGGGAGGAGATTTTAATTGTCGCCTAGAGCGGAGGGTAGATAGCTCGAGCCCCAGGTCAAAGGATAGAATATGACTGGCAAAGGAACTGGACGGGTTTATGGAAAAGATGAGTGTGGTGGGCCTGTGGCACTTCAAGAACCCAGGGGGAAGGGAGTATTTCTTTTTCTCACATGTGCATAGGGTGTATTCAAGAATCAACGTTTTTGTGGTGAGCTGGGAGGTTTTGGTTGGGGTGGAGGGGACAGAATACACGGGGATAGCAATCTCGGACCGCGCCCCACTGGCTGGAGATTCGGCTTAGATTGGCATGGGAGCAGAGACTGGGGTGGAGGCAGATAGAACATAGAACAGTACAGCACAGAACAGGCCCTGATAGAGGGTTTTGTGATAAAGTGCAGGCTGTTATTAAAGATTATGTAGAATTGAACCAAAACAGGGAGGTGTTGGTGGCCACATTTTGCGAAGCACTAAAAGTGGTGGTCCGAGGGCAGATGATCTCGTTCAAGGCACATGCGGATAGGGAAAGGAGGGAGGAATATGAACAGCATAGTGCAGGTAGATAGGAAGTACTCGAGGGCGCCCACCATGGAGGAATTGGTGAGGAGGAAAAAATTTCAGGGGCAATTTGATAGGTTGACAATGGAGAGGGCGATAGGACAATGTCGGGAAAGAGGGGCGCAGTATGAATACGGGGAGAAGGTGAGTCAAATGTTAGCGCATCAGCTACGGAGGCAGGCTGCGTCCAGGGAAGATACGGACTGGGACAGGGGATGTGGTGTCAGAGCCGGAGAAGATAAATGAGGTGTTTAGGGATTACTATAAGGACCTGGGGATGAAGAGGGGGGCATGGGACGTTTCTTAGACAAACTGGAGTTTCCACAGTTGGAGGAAGAGAAGAGGCAGGTGTAAGAGGAGCCCCTGGGTCTGAGGGAGGTATTGGACAGTATAAGGGGTATGAAGTCGGGGAAGACTCCGGGGGCCAATCGTTACCTGGCAGAATTCCATAAGGAGTTTGCGACGAACCTGCACCGCATCATTTGGGGGTGTTTAATGAGGCGTTGGAGAAGGAGGAGCTGCCGGAGTCAATGACGCGGGCAACGATCATATTACTACCAAAGAAGGGGAAGGACCCATTGGAATGTAGGTCGTATAGGCCCATATTGCTGTTAATAATATCATAATAATCTTTATTAGTGTCACAAGTAAGCTTAGTGTCACAAGTAAGCTTACTTGTGACACTGAGACACTTCACTGCCATGAAGTTACTGTGAAAAGCCCCTAGTCGCCACATTCTGGCACCTGTACAGGTACATGGAGGGAAAATTCAGAATGCCCAAATTACCTAACAACACATCTTTCGGGACTTGTCGGAGGAAACCACAGCACCCGGAGGAAACCCACGTTGACACGGGACGAACGTACAGACTCCACACAGGCAGTGACCGAAGCCGGGAATCGAACCTGGGACCGTGATACCGTGAAGCGACAGTGCTAACCATTGTGCTACTGAAAGTGCTGGCTAAATTGCTGGCGGGAAGGATGGAAGGTTGTGCCCCGGGGTGGTTGCGGAGGGCCAAATAGGTTTCGTAAAGGACAGGCAGCTTTCTAGTAATACAAGGCGTGATCATGACCCCTTCGAGAGCCCAGGTACTGGAGATAGTGGCGTCCATGGATGCGGAGAAGGCACTGACCAGGTGGAGTGGAGGTACCTGTTTGAGGTCCTGGGAAAGTTCGGGTTGGGCTGAAGTTTGCAGCATGGGTGCATGTTATATGATGGCGAGTGTGCAGACCAATGACAAGGGTTCACAGAACTTTGAACGGCTTAGGGCAGGGGTGGGCAAACTACGGCCAGGTCTTTATGCAGCCCACCAAGTCATGTAAAAAAAAAAAATGTTTTAAAATTTTTTTTTTTTAAAAGGTTAATGGGGGGGGGGGGGGGGGGGGGGGGCGGCTGTTGGGTTACTTATTGGTATAGGGTGGATACGTTGACTTGAGTAGGGTGATCATCGCTCGGCACAACATCGAGGGCCGAAGGGCCTGTTCTGCGCTGTACTGTTCTATGTTCTATATGAGGCGCCCAGAATCATAACCGGGTGAAGTAATTATTTTACTTAATATAGTATGCGGCCCTTTAAAATTGTGAATTTCTGAATGTGGCCCTTGCACGGAAAAGTTTGCCCACCCCTGGCTTAGGGGAACAAGGCAGGGGTGCCCGCTTTCGCTACTGTTGTTTGTGGTAGCTATAGAGCCTCTGGCAATGGCTCTTAGGGGCTCGGCAGAGTGGCGTGGAATTATGAGGGGACAAAGTGAGCATCACGTGTTGCTATATGAAGACAACCTACTATTTTATGTTTAGACCTGCTGGAAATCGTGGAAAGGGTCATGGGCCTGTTAGGGAAGTTTGGGGGTACAAGTTAAAAGTGGGAAAATGTTCCCGGTGAAGAGTCGGGGTTGCCATTTAAGGTGGCCAGGTGGTCCAAGTGGTGAGAATGAACATTCTGCCGAGATTCCTATTCATATTCCAGACACTCCCGATCTTTTTACCGAAGACCTTCTTTCGAAAACTGTATCATCTCGTTATTTGTATGGGCAGGGAAGGTGCCAGGGTTAAGAGGACCCTGTTACAGAGACAGAGGCAGAAGGGAGGGTTGGTTTTGCCGAACCTGCTGCATTATTATTGGGCGACGAACGTGGAGAAGCTGAGGCGGCGGTGGGAAAGAGAGGGGGCAGAATGGGTTCACATGGAGGAAGAATTCTGTAGGGGGTCCAGCCTGAGAGCCACGGTGACAGTGGCATTGTCAATGGCGCCAAGGAAATACATGGGGAGCCCGGTGGTGCAGTCCACAGTAAAGGTCTGGAACCAGCTGAGGAGGCATTTCAGGATAGAAGGGATGTCGGTGCTGGTGCCACTGTGCAAAAACCATGGTTTCGAGCCAGGGGGAGGGGGGAAGAATAGATGGCATGTATAGGAAGTGGAGAGAAGTGGGCTGGTTAAGGGGAGGGATATGTGCCTGGAAGAGGGTTTTGCCAGTATGGAGGAACTGAAAGGACAGAGCTCCCAAGAGGAAGAGAGTTTCAGTACCTGCAGGTAAGGGACTTCGCGCGGAAAGAGTTCCCCAGGTTGCCAAGGTACACCCAATTGGAGCAACTGCTGCTTCGGGATATGGAAAGGGAGGCAGAATCGGTGACATAGACGGGTGGCTGGGAGAGCATGGAGGTGAGCAGGTGGTGAAAGATTAAGGAGAAGTGGGTGGGGGAGCTGGGAGGGGAGAGAAACCGGGGAGTATGGAGTGAGGCGCTACGAAGATTAAATGTGACCTCCTTGTGTGCAAGGATGAGCCTGATACAGTTCAACATGGTACACAGGGTACATATAACTCGGGCAAGAATGAGTGGGTTCATCCAAGGGGTAGCTGACAAGTGTGAGAAGTGTGGGTGGGGACCAGCGAATCACGCTCATGTTCTGGGGCTGCGAAAAATTGGAGAGATTTTGGGCGAGAGTGTCTGCGGCGCTAATGGGGATATCGGGAGAGGTGGAGACAGACCCTTTGGTGGAGATATTTGGGGTATCGCAGAGGTCCGAGCTGATGGAGGGAAGGAAGGCCAATGTTGTGGCCTTTACCTCTCTGATTGCTCAGTGAAGAATTCTGTTGTATTGGAGTGACAGTCAGCAACGCCATCGGGGGTAGCTGGGTGACTTTTATGACTTTCTTTGTCTGGAAAAGATCAAGTATGAATTAAGGGGTTCAGCGGAGGGCTTTGAGGCAATGTGGGGGATGATCGTGGCCATGTTTGAAGAGCTGTTCCCCACATTGGGGGGGGGGGGGGGGTTGAAGGGGGTGAAAATGGGAGAAATTTGTACAAATTGTACAGCTGTGTATTGGGGAGTTTGTTCCCAGAAGTGTTTATGTTTTGTAACCTTTTGTATAAGTTTGGAATTAAATACATTTTTTTCCCTTCTGCATTGTAGTGATTCTATGATTCTAAATAGAAACCTCTGGCAGCAAAGCACGAGCAAAAAATTACCCACCGACTCAAAATTGCTGGCACAAATGGGGATTCACACCAACAGAGACCAGCACTTCAAACTTCAAAAATAAAATAAGTCACCCGCACTCATTAAACACTTGCACTCAGCACACTCAACAAGTTTGACAATAACAATTGACATAACATTTTTCTCATAAATTACATACATAAGACACAAGATATTTAAACTACATTTTAAATTATTAATCTGACCACAAACAGTTCTGATCTCACCATCAAGAGATTTGAATTTCCTTTCTCTTTGTGATAGTCTCAACTGTTGTCCACTGAACCTGCAGATATGACACCTGAAACAAGGAATACCCAATATTTGATCAAACAGTAACTAAAGGTTTTTCACCAAGTCTGAAGAAAACGCATCACTGGCATGTTCTGCTGAATACAGATAATCTGAATTTCTGTGGAAGACAGACCGAGGTGATCAAAAAGTGAACTGGACAGCAATGAGTGGTTTTCGCACATGCATAGTTAAGTTTGGAAATCCAAGGGCAGCATGGTGGCGCAGTGGTAGCACTGCAGTCTCACGGCGCCAAGGTTCCAGGTTTGATCCCGGTTCTGGGACACTGTCCGTGTGGAGTTTGCCCATTCTCCCCGTGTTTGCATGGGTTTCGCCCCCACAACCCAAAGATGTGCAAGGTAGGTAGATGGGCCACGCTAAATTGTCCCTTGATTGGGAAAATGAATTGGATACACTAAATTTATTTTTAAAAAAGTTTGGAAATCCAGAAATTGCTGGCCAGCCTTTAATAACCTGTATCTTGCCAAAAGACATGGCATCACATACACGGAATGGTCTGAAGTTACCCACAAAATACACTTGGAAAGTTCGGACTTGACAATTCAGGGGCAAATTAACTTTGAAATGGAGATAAAAGTCTCACTACTCCCAAACACCTTCTCTGGCACCAAAAAGTTACTTCTAAAAGTGTGCGGTCACATCCCTTTCAATTTTAATTACTGAAGAGTTACAAAAAAATAAAAAAAAAACTTTTTTCTTTGACCTTCTTTATCCGGTCTTTCTTTCTCTATTTTGCTTTCTGTGCATTGCTTGGGATTACTCAAACTGACATTGCCTGGGTTAGACTGTGTCTGCATGTGTAGTGCCTGTGGTGTGCGTATCAGGGAGGAATCTTCAACCTGACTGCTTAGTAATACACAGTTGTCTTCCCAGTTCACACATCCCCTGTTTTCTGTGGAGAGTTTTGACACTTTTAATATCTGCATGTCACAGCGCAAAAGCGCACCAAGTTAAAGGAGTGCATTAACTGAGCACCGTTCGCTGATTGCAAAATCTGGGACTGTAATATGTACTTACTACTGGCATCAGAAAGCTTTGCTATTAGAACTATTGAACATGTACATAATAGCTTGGTTTGATTATTTTTTAAATCGCTAATGCATATTCATGATTTTATAAAGTATATATGTTTGTTTTAATGATGGTAAATCATTGTTTTTGATTACACGTATTAATATTTTTGTGCAACTATTAGAGTCTCCTGACAAGTGTGTTAAATAATACAATTTGAATCATGAAAAGAAACAGAGAAAACTGATCAAACTTCGTCAAAATAAATGTACACATTGGTTCAGGAAGGGTTACAATATGCAATGCCAGGGCGCTTACCCAGCAGTACATGGGCTTGTATCTCTTGGACTGCCAGTTGTTTCAGTTGCTGGTAAATAAGAAATTGTTCCCTCATAGCAGTGGTGTGAAAGAAAGGTCTTGAAACCTAAATATAAACAAGGAGACACCAGTGTAAGATAGGACTTTGAGTTATTGGTTGAATACAAGTGAAATTTCTTTTTGCTGCTCAGATGCTGGGCTTTAACAGTGATGGCAAAAGTGACAATAAGTTCCTTTTTAATATAATGCCTCTATCGTAGCAAAGCAATTTATCAAACAAAATTTGACATGGAGCCAAATGAAAGATGGGTGATTAAAGCATGGCAAAAGATATAGATTTTAAAGGTGTGTCTTAATTGAGGGGAGATGCGCAGAGAGGCAAAGGAGGTTATAGGGTGGGAAATCTACAACATAGGGTCTAGGAGTGAAGAGAATTAGCATTGTGGAAGAGGCGTACTGGAGAACCAGAGAAACCAAGCAGGACCCAAGGCCTGGAGGAGGTTATAAAGGCAGGAAAACAAGAAACCATGGAAGGATTTGAAAAATGTTGAAGATAATTTTTTTGTAAAGACATTGTTCGACCAGGAGCCAATATAGGCCATTGAGCAGAGGGATGGTGGGTGAACAGGACTTGGTGTGTGTTAGAATATAGGCACCAGTGTTTTGGATGAATTCGTGTTTACAGAGAGTGCAAGGCATTAGGGTAGCCAGGAGAGGGTTTGTAATAATAATAATAATCTTTATTAGTGTCAGAAGTAGGCTTACATTAACACTGCAATGAAGTTACTGTGAAAAGCCCCTAGTCGCCACACCCCGGCGCCTAGTCAGGTACACTGAGGGAGAATTCAGAATGTCCAATTCAGCTAACAATCCCGTCTTTCGCGACTTTGTAGGAGGAAACCAGAGCACCCGGATGAATCCCACACAGACACGGGGAAAATGTACAGACTCCTCACAGACAGTGACCTAAGCCGGGAATTGAACCCGGGTCCCTGGCACTGTGAAGCAGCAGTGCTAACCACTGTGCTACCATGCTGCCCATTTGAATAGTTGAATTTAAGAGTTATGGATAAGCTTTTCAGCAACAGAGGAGGTGAGACAGCAGACTGGGTGATGCTAACTCTCTAATAAATAACATGTATATTGAGATCCATTTTGTTGTCAGAGTATGTGTTATTCTGGAGACAAACAACTGGACAAAGGCCACTTTCGGTCACATGGGGAATTATAAGAACAGGAGGACACATAATTGCTATTCCTTTCAGAGATGCACAATTACACAATTTCCATAACTGGGCAAGATCAATACTGTCACATCTTAAAATGTACAATAATAGATCAAAATTACCTGAAAAATCATATCTAGATGGACCCATCCAACGGTTCTTTTCACTGTCAATCAGTGTATCACCATAAAATCCATACCCTAATAGAGATACTGAATACTTCAAAAACATGTTTTTATGATGAACTGAACTGACGTCAATGGGTTGAGAGTCACCTGAAAAAAAGAGAATATGCTTTTAACGCAACAATTATCTCTTGAAATGTTACATAATGCTCACCTTCAAAAGAGTAGCGAAGGAATAATTGTTAAATTTTGACATGTCTATATTATTAATATGGTTTAAATTTCCTGATAGATCAGGAAATTAAACTTCATTTTCAAAGATCCCCAGATAGAAACTTTTGATTGGGTGTTAATGGATGAAGTGGGACTGTAGGGTTGAAGAGGTGTCATGGGGAGAAGAGGGAAAAAGACAAGTTAAACTGGAGTCCTTCCGCCAGTTGAGGTCTAAGTGCATCCTCCTGTTTATTAATTGCCAGAAAAAACCATCAGCAGGCATATGGGCAACGTGAAAACAGTAAATGAAGAAAGGGCTCTGTAGTCAAATGCATGCAGTATAAATTTCTTTTTCAAAAATAGCAAGAGGCACAAATCAATTTAAAGGGTCTGTTGCAGAGAACTGGCTACTGTGTTCAGATTTGGGCACCAAACCTCAGAAAGGGTATCTCGGCATTGGAAGTGGTTCACTACCACTTCAGAATGATTCTGGAGGTCCTGAAGTCAATTAAAGCTTAATCTGTTCTCAGAAGGTTGAAGATCGGCAGGTGCTTGTAAATTTTCAATTCCAGACCTGATGAAACCAGTAAGAGGAGATGACAAGCTGCCTTTATAAAAAGGATGGTTGCTATGTGAGATTATATTCAGTTTTTAATTACTATTGGGAGAACTCTGATAACCATTGACTGAACATAGCATTATAACACAGTCATCAGCCACTTTGCTTTAAAGCTGTATACCAATGTGAAATAGGATGCACACGAGGCTCTCTGCAGTGGGGTGCAGGGCTCACTCGTGCCTGACACTGTGTCGACATTCACCCCCTCTGGGGGACTCTTTTGTTTTTCTGCCTCCATGGATAGTTCAGGCAGTGTCCTATTAGGCCCTCCTCACCACCCTCCTTTCCCCTCTCTCCCCACCACACCCCCTTCCTTTCCCTTCTGTTGGTACAGAGGCGAGGGTTTCTGGTCTCTCCAGCGCAAAGTTTAGTGCTTGTACTGTTGGTTTTTCGTACAACTGTGTTGTGAACTGTTTTAATAATGAGTATCCTACCTGTACTTGGTACTAAGGGGAGGGTATCCTGTTTCTCCAACACAAAATTAGTGTTTGTACCGTTTGGCCTTGTATATATTTTTTTACTGTTTTAATAAGAGATAGCCAATCCAAAACAAAAAGAACAATTGTTGAATAAACAAGACCATTGACTCACTTAAGGATCTTTTAAAAAGTGCAAAAAATTTAAACGATAACCATCTGGCAATTTACTTGCAGTTCAACACCCAATATAACTTTTAAAAATTAGAACTATAATTCAAGATGGGTTGCATCATCCTAGGATAAATAATAATGCTTAAATTGAGACTGTACTATCCATGGTACGTACGCAGGAAAAGGTAGCTGTTGGAGCAAAAACTTACAATTTTTGATCACTCCTCACAATACTCCAGAAAGCAGACAAAACACAAATAGGGAGACCCAGGGCAAATAGCACTCAAGTGTTGGAACCAAAGGGTCATTGAGGAAAATGAACTATTCAGATAAGGCAGATAAAAAGTTTCCGCATGTTTAATGGATACAAGTATTTTCAGATTACATTAAATAGTCAAGATACCAACCTACAATAATGTGCAAGGCAGATGTCATTGGATCATTTGCTCCAACTGTTGCATAGCATATACAGTCTGTTGAACCTAGAAGAGATAATTTTTGCTTACAGGATTATTTTCCATTTCTTATATTTTCTTGCAACAGCAAAGTTCCTATTGATGACAGCAGATTAAATGTGTTAGGCATCTTATGTTCACTTCCAGTAAAGAAATTGATTACTCCAAAATTACAGTAAAGGGTTGCGAACCTTGCCAGTCATCCATGCGCTAATTATGGTTACACTTCCATCAATTTCCAGCCATTAGAATTAAAAAGGCAGAAAATCATGGGCACAATGTCTTAAATTGCACAATGGAACATAAGTTTTTTTGCCAGTGCTAAAAATAAAGTGGAAACATTGGCCTTTCAAAATTTGTAAAAATAATTATTTTTATACATTTGTTTGGACACAGACATGTTGCTTACTAGATGACGATGAATGAGATACACAAGAGTGCAAAAGATTGCTTGCAATGCCTTTACATGGGAAAACACATTGCTATTTTACTGAGAATTTGCTTACAAATTGAGCGGCACTTCTCAGTTCAACATACAGCATCTGCAATGCTTCACCTAATTTGCAAGGCAAATGAAAATGCACATCTTAAAAAAACATTTTCCACAATGCTCACAAACATTACCAAAAGTTATACAGTGTCTAATAAGTTCAAGACATCCTAGACCTACACAGAATTATATTCTTGGAAATGATAAGCCAGTGTTTATTAAAAACAAAGATCTTTAATATTTCCACGGGTGTTTTAAAAAAAATTAATTTACGGGATTTGGGCGTCGCTGGTTAGTCCAGCATTTTTTGCCCACCCCTAGATGCTCCTCAGATGGTGATGGTGAAGGGCAGCACGGTGGCGCAGTGGGTTAACCCTGCAGCCTCACGGCGTCGAGGTCCCAGGTTCGATCCCGGCACTGGGTCATTGTCCGTGTGGAGTTTACACATTCTCCCCATGTTTGCATGGGTTTCACCCCCACAACCCAAAGATGTGCAGGATAGGTGGATTGGCCACGCTAAATTGCCCCTTATTGGAAAAAAAATTAACTGGGTAATCTAAAATTTATTTTTTAAAAAGGTTGTGAGCTGCCTTCTTGAACTGCTGTTGTCAGAGATGTAGGTACACCCACAGTGCTGTTAGGGTGGAAGCTCCAGGACTTTGGCACAGCGACAGTTTAGGAACGGTGATATATTTCCAAGTCGGGTGTTGAGTGATTTGGAGGGAAACATCCAGGTGGTGGGGTTCGCAGTATATGCTGCTCTTGTCATTCTAAAAGTTAGTGGTCTTGGGTTTGGAAGGTGCTGCCAAAGGAACCTTGGTGAGTTACTGCAGTGCATCTTGTAGATGGTACACACGGTTGCCACTGTTCGCTGGTGGTGCAGGGATTGAATGTTTGTGGAAGGGGTAGCGATCAAGTGGGCCGTTTTGTCCTGGATGGTGTCGAGCTTCTGGAGTGTTTTTGGAGCTGCACTCATCCAGGCAAGTGGAGGGTATTCCATTAAACTCCTGACTTGTGCTTTGGGGGCTTTGTTTAGAGCAAACATGCTCCTACAAACGTGTAACTTGTTACTCAATTTGCAATGCAAAATGGCTTGCTTAGTTAGCTGCATTATTTGAATCTTCAGACTTACTCAAGGTGAATCACAATGCATGATACAGTAAAATGAAATGAATGAAATGAAAATCACTTATTGTCACAAGTAGGCTTCAAATGAAGTTACAGTGAAAAGCCCCTAGTCGCCACATTCCAGTGCCTGTTCGGGGTGGCTGGTACGGGAATTGAACCGTGCTGCTGGTCTACTTTCAAAGCCAGCGATTTAGCCCTGTGCTAAAAATTCCCCTGATAGAAAAAAAACTTGTCAAAGGTGCAGTATCAAGAAAGTGACACAACAATAATTTTGGCATTATGCAGCATACTGAGACTCTCTCTACTGTCTTGCAATCGTCTCCAATTCTTAATTATTCTGATGTTAAGATTCATACAATTGGCTCCATTCTATTCCGCAATAGAATGGTTGGTGGCCAGTTGAAATTTGATAGGTTATTTCTCAGAACTATGCAAATAAAATATACATATTTTTTGTTCTCAGAGGAAAAGAATTTTCAGGTTGTGGTAATAAACTATGTTGTTTTGCTTTATCACAGAAACAATGAATTATAGCCTGGATTTTACTTTTCTAAAAGTGGCAACAGATAAAATAAGTTTTCTGTATGTTGAGGTTGAACATACAGCACAGAAGAGACCCTTCGGCCCTCGATGTTGTGCCGAGCATTGTCCAAAACCAAGATCAAGCTACCCCACTCCCTGTCATTCTGGTGTGCTGCGTGTGCCTATCCAATAACAGCTTGAAAGTTCCTAAAGTGTCCGACTCCATTATCACAGCAGGCAGTCCATTCCACACCCTAACCACTGTCTGAGTAAAGAACCTACCTCGGACATCCCTCCTATATCTCCCACCCTGAACCTTATAGTTATGCCCCCTTGTAACAGCTACATCCACCCGAGGAAATAGTCTCTGAACGTCCACTCTATCTATCCCCCTCATCATCTTATAAACCTCTATTAAGTCGCCTCTCATTCTCCTCCGCTCCAAAGAGAAAAGCCCTAAGCTCCCTCAACCTTTCCTCATAAGACCTATCCTTCAAACCAGGCAGCATCCTGATAAATCTCATTTGCACCCTTTCCAATGCTTACACATCCTTCCTATAATGAGATGACCAGAAATGCACACAATACTCCAAGTGTGGTCTCACCAAGGTCATGAAAAGCTGCAGCATAACCCCGCGCCTCTTAAACTCAAGTCCCCTGTTAATAAACACGAACACACTATAGGCTTTCTTCACGGCTCTATCCACTTGAGTGGCAACATTCAGAGATCTGTGGACATGAACCCCAAGATCTCTCTGTTCCTCCACATAGAAATTAGCAAACGTGACGCCACTGTTTAAAAAAGGAGGTAGGCAGAAAGCAGGAAATTATAGGCCAGTGATCTTCACTTCGGTAGTAGGGAAGATGCTGGAATCTATCATCAAGGAAGAAATTGCGAGGCATCTGGATAGAAATTGTCCCATTGGGCAGACGCAGCATGGGTTCGTAAAGGGCAGGTCATGCCTAACTAATTTAGTGGAATTTTTTGAGGACATTACCAGTGCAGTAGATAACGGGGAGCCGATGGATGTGGTATATCTGGATTTCCAGAAAGCCTTTGACAAGGTGCCACACAAAAGGTTGCTGCATAAGATAAAGATGCATGGCATTAAGGGTAAAGTAGTAGCATGGATAGAGGATTGGTTAATTAATAGAAAGCAAAGAGTTGGGATAAATGGGTGTTTCTCTGGTTGGCAATCAGTAGCTAGTGGTGTCCCTCAGGGATCCGTGTTGGGCCCACAATTGTTCACAATTTACATAGATGATTTGGAGTTGGGGACCAAGGGCAATGTGTCCAAGTTTGCAGATGACACTAAGATGAGTGGTAAAGCAAAAAGTGCAGAGGATACTGGAAGTCTGCAGAGGGATTTGGATAGGTTAAGTGAATGGGCTAGGGTCTGGCAGATGGAATACAATGTTGACAAATGTGAGGTTATCCATTTTGGTAGGAATAACAGCAAACGGGATTATTATTTAAACGATAAAATATTAAAGCATGCCGCTGGTCAGAGAGACTTGGGTGTGCTAGTGCATGAGTCACAGAAGGTTGGTTTACAAGTGCAACAGGTGATTAAGAAGGCAAATGGAATTTTGTCCTTCATTGCTAGAGGGATGGAGTTTAAGACTAGGGAGGTAATGTTGCAATTGTATAAGGTGTTTGTGCGGCCACACCTGGAGTATTGTGTTCAGTTTTGGTCTCCTTACTTGAGAAAGGACGTACTGGCGCTGGAGGGTGTATAGAGGAGATTCACTAGGTTAATTCCAGAGCTGAAGGGGTTGGATTATGAGGAGAGGTTGAGTAGACTGGGACTGTACTCGTTGGAATTTAGAAGGATGAGGGGGGATCTTATAGAAACATTTAAAATTATGAAGGGAATAGATAGGATAGATGCGGGCAGGTTGTTTCCACTGGCGGGCGACAGCAGAACTAGGGGACATAGCCTCAAAATAAGGGGAAGTAGATTTAGGACTGAGTTTAGGAGGAACTTCTTCACCCAAAGGGTTATGAATCTATGGAATTTCTTGCCCAGTGAAGCAGTTGAGGCTCCTTCATTACATGTTTTTAAGGTAAAGATAGATAGTTTTTTGAAGAATAAAGGGATTAAGGGTTATGGTGTTCGGGCCGGAAAGTGGAGCTGAGTCCACAAAAGATCAGCCATGATCTAATTGAATGGCGGAGCAGGCTCGAGGGGCCAGATGGCCTACTCCTGCTCCTAGTTCTTATGTTCTTATTCCTCAGAACCCTGCCGTTGACCCTGTAATCCGCACTCAAAATTTTTCTACCAAAATGAATCACCTTGCACTTATCAGGGTTAAACTCCATCTGCCATTTTTCGGCCTACAACAGCCCTCCACCTCATCCACTACTCCACCAATCTTGGTGTCATCAGCAAATTTACTGAGTCACCCTTCGGCCCCCTCCTCCAAGTCATTGATAAAAATCACAAATAGCCAAGGACCCAGCACTGATCCCTGTGGTACACCGCTGGTAACTGGTCTCCAGTCTGAAAATTTTCCATCCACCACCACCCTCTGTCTTCTATGTGATAGCCAGTTACTTATCCAATTGGCCAAATTTCCCTCTATCCCACACCTCCTTACTTTCTTCATGAGCCGACCACGGGGAACCTTATCAAACGCCTTACTAAAATCCATGTATACAACATCAACTGCTATACGTTCATCTACACACTTAGTTACCTCCTCAAAGAATTCAATCAAATTTGTGAGGCAAGACTTACCCTTCATGAATCCGTGTTGACTATCCCGGATTAAGCTGCATCTTTCCAAATGGTCATAAATCCTATCCGTCAGGACCTTTTCCATGAACTTACCGACCACCGAAGTAAGACTAACTGGCCTATAATTAGCAGGGTCATTCCTATTCCCTTTCTTGAACAGAGGAACAACATTAGCCACTCTCCAGTCCTCTGGCAATATCCCCGTGGACAGTGAGGACCCAAAGATCAAAGCCAAAAGCTCTGTAATCTCATCCCTTGCCTGCCAAAGAATCCTTGGATATATCCCATCTGACCCAGGGGACTTGTCGACCGTCAGGTTTTTCAAAATTGCTATACATCCTTCCTCAGAACATCTACCTCCTCCAGCCTACCCGCCTGTATCACACTCTCATCCTCAAAAAGATGGCCCCTCTCCTTGGTGAACACTGAAGAAAGGTATTATTCAATGCCTCTCCTATTTCTTCTGACTCCATGCACAAGTTCCCACTACTGTCCTTGACCGGCCCTACCCTCACCCTGGTCATTCTTTTATTTCTCACATAAGAGTAAAAAGCCTTGGGGTTCTCCTTGATCTGACCCGCCAAGGACTTCTCATGCCCCCTCCTAGCTCCCCTAAGCCCTTTTTTTTAAGCTCATTCCTTGCTACCTTGTAACCCTCAAGCGACTAAACTGAACCTTGTTTTCTCATCCTTACATACTCTTCCTTTTTCCTCTTGACAAGACATTCAACCTCTTTTGTGAACCATGGTTCCCTCACACGGCCATTTCCTCCCTGCCTGACAGGGACATACCGATCAAGGACACGCAGTATTTGTTCCTTGAACAAGCTCCACTTTTCATTTGTGCCTTTCCCTGACAGTTTCTGTTCCCATCTTATGCTCCCCAATCTTGCTTAATCACATCATAATTACCCCTTCCCCAATTATAAACCTTGCCCTGCCATATAGCCCTATCCCTCTCCATTTTGCAATAGTGAAAGACACCGAATTGTGGTCACTATCTCCAAAGTGCTCTCCCACAAACAAATCTAACACTTGGCCCGGTTCATTACCCAGTACCAAATCCAGTGTGGCCCCCCCTCTTGTCGGCCTATCCACATATTGTGCCAGGAAACCCTCCTGCACACACTGTACAAAAATTGCCCTATCCGAACTGTTCGACCTATAGAGGTTCCAATCAATATTTGGTAAGTTAAAGTCACCTACGACAACTACCCCGAGAGCTCCACACCTATCCATAATCTGTTTTGCAATTTCTTCCTCCACATCTCTATTACTATTTGGGGGGCCAATAGAAAACTCCTAACAATATGACCGCTCCTTTCCTATTTCTAACTTCGGCCCATATTACCTCAGTAGGCAGATCCCCTTTGAACTGCCTTTCTGCAGCCGTTAAACTATCCTTGATTAACAATGCTACTCCGCCAACTTTTTTTACCACCTTCCCTACTCTTACTGAAACATTTATACCCCGGAACTTCCAACAACCATTCCTGACCCTGTTCTAACCATGTCTTCGTAATGGCCACAACATCGTAGTCCCAAGTACCAATCCACGTTCCAAGTTCACCTACCTTATTCCAGATGCTCCTTGCATTGAAGTAGACACACTTCAACCCACCTTTCTGTCTGCCGGTACGCTCCTGCGACCTTGATACCCTCCTCAGTACCTCACTACTCTCAACACTGGCTTCTGGACTACAGCTCCTTTTCCCAGCCCCCTGAGTTTGAAACATAGAAGCACAAAACTGACAAAAGTTGTTTCTTTAATGCAACTGTGAAAAATTAGTTTAGAAAGCTTATATGAGCAGTCAGAAATGTGTTGGTTGCTGCGTATTTGAGTATTTAAAAATCCATTACAAATTAATAGAAAAAGGAACAATGGGGCCTCAGCGACTTCTCAGAGTGTAATCTGAAAAAGGGATTTGAATTAAACTGTAAATTATCACGTGAGAAATAACACATCAACTTTTCATGCAATCTACAT
This sequence comes from Scyliorhinus canicula, assembly GCF_902713615.1. Taxonomy (NCBI): domain Eukaryota; kingdom Metazoa; phylum Chordata; class Chondrichthyes; order Carcharhiniformes; family Scyliorhinidae; genus Scyliorhinus; species Scyliorhinus canicula. The sequence goes on from NC_052156.1 coordinate 128,634,541, forward strand.
GTTATTTCATATGTTTAGAATCCCAGTACTCAAATTTAATTAAGCCTATGACATTTTTGAAAATGCTATGATAATTTGTAGGGGTTAACTCTCACATTAATGAGTGTGGGGCAATACTCAAGCGGGATTGGAGTCGATAGGAGAACATATTGCAGACATACAAGAATTGGAACCTAATTTTACTTCCAGTATCAGATATAATAAAAGCAGTCCCACTTTATTCATACACTTTTCTGTGTCTTTCCAAAATATACAATGAATATGACTGACCACTTCTCCTAAAATATATAATGAATATGACTGACCACTTCCAAGAGAACAAATGAATTTATCATTTAAGTTATTTATGACAGCAATTAGGTATATTTAAAGAGCAGCAAACCTCCGAGACCTTGGCTAAGAGAGTTTAGAATTGTTTAATCATGATGTGTCAAATTGAATCTTTAAACAAAATATTGTTCAGAGGGTTTATTACATTTAAAATTTAAAAGATGCAAACTATACACCAAAGTTTCAATAAATTCAATAACAAGAAACCACCATTGTAGGTAAAGAATCAAAATAAGACAATAGGAAAACAGTTGCTGAATGCTAACCTAGAAAAAACACATACAAGAGGTTCACTTCAATTGAACAGAGAATTTACAAAAATCGGATTCACATAAAGTTTCTTGATGCTAGCTTAAAAGTTCTAAAGTACATGCAGGGTAGGTGAATTGGCCACGCTAAATTGCCCCTTAAGTGGAAAAAAATAATTGGGTGATCCAAATTTTTTTTTTATAAAGTTCCAAAGCAGTGACCATTCACTTTCTGGAATTTTGATCATAAAATATCTCAGCCAATTTAAGCTGATACTAATTTCCCCGACGATGTATTCACAAATGAAGCTTACATTGATGCAATAACATTTTAGACTGATGCTAAACTTCTTGAGTATAAGCTTGTCAAATATACATGGCGTGTCATGGTCTGAACAGACTCCATTGCAGAGTGGAATAAAGCTACATTTTCTTCCAAAAGCCACACTATACTTCATTTTGGCATCAGGTCAGTATTTAACTACAGATTCAGGCTCTATTAATATGAAAGAGCACCATTGATGAAACACTGACTGTTTTGCATGAATTCAACATCATAGATGCAGTGCGAATGTACCTCGAAACAATGCAAATACACTATTTCTGGAAGCATTCTTTCACCTTCCACATTGGTGCAATCTAAAATGAGTGATTTTCCTTATCGCCTGCAATTCACTTTTCCAGCACTAATTGACGCCCATTTCTACCTGAAACACTAAAGGAGCTATTACCATAAAAAAAAATGACAGGCCGCCTTTTCAGTTTATGAAAAAAGATGCTGAATAGAATGAAATAAAGAATATTTGTTTTAACCCATTCACAACTTGAGTTATCCTGATATTACAATTAATTTTAGAAACCATTTCTTCAAAACAAAGTCAGTTACTATGCACATCTCTCTGCAATATCCAAGAAACCCTACTGCTGCTGAGAAAACCGGAGCAGCCACCCAGAAGTGGGGTTATATTTCTGCAGAATGGGCAGGTCATATGACGCAAATATTTTGAAAGGCACATAGTTCCATAAGATGTAGGAGCAGAGGTAGTCCATTCGGCCTATTGAGTCTACTCCGCCATTCAATGAGATCATGACTGATCTGATGTGAGAATCCTCAGATCCACTTTCCCGCCTTCTCTTCATAACCCTTGGTTCCCTTACTGATTAAAAATCTGTATCTCAATCTTGAACATACTTAAAACACAGCCTCTATAGCCCTCTGCAGTAACGAATTCCACAGATTCACTACCCTCAGAAAATATTCCTCTTCTTCTCCGTCTTAAATAGACAACCTTTTACTCTGAGATTATGCCCTCTGGGTCCTTGTCTTTCCTACATGTTCCTTATTTTCTACAGTTTATGGCTTGCCTCACTGAGCAGTAGATAAAGGTCACAAATAAGGAAGTTAAAATGTTATTTTCAAATTTAACCAATGCAGGTTTAGCAATTACTTTCAGCAAATAGATTTTAAAAGTGGAAACATCTAATGTATTTTGTATTTAACTTTTAAAGAACATTTTGACCTTTTCTACTTGCTTTGTTTTAAAAGAAATATGCTTCTCACCGGCTGGGATAATTCCAATCCTCAAATCACATGGCACTAGTTCAGCTCTGGGATAATTTTCATCAACGCCCGAATCCATTTGCGTCCGGCTAATCAGACCATGCACTACCTCACTGAACATTCCATCTCCACCAACAGAAACAATCCTGCCAACAAGAAAATGTATAAAAACATGTCAATATTTGATCAATATAGCAAATACGTGTTATATTTATCACACTTTATAATCTCGACCAAATAATGCTGTAATTCTTCAATCCAACACTGGTTGAGATGTATCGGCCACGTCACGCTCGAATGGGAGCACAACGTGGCCAGTAGATGCCAGGTGAAGCCTCCCGTGGGCTTCCCGGTAGATACTACGCCTCGCGGGATCTACCCAAGTCCCGCGAGGCGTCGAGATCAGGAGCTCGCCCACAATGGGAGTGACCAAGCTGCACTCACAAACCACTAAGGCCTATTTACATGCGATTTACTGACCTCCTGGCTTCTAACAGCCTCCCCAGCCGGGTGCCGTTCAGTACTGATCCACACAAACGTGGACCGGGCAAAACAGTACACAGGGAGGGGGAGGCCATCGGAGGTCCCTGGGTGGTCAGGGATAGGGCAGGGAGCCCTCCAGCCCGCTTCCTGGAATGTGGGCACCTTGGTACTACCCGTCTGGCACCTAGGCAATGCTACTCTAGCATTGCCAAGGTGGCCAAGCGCACTGCCAAGTCAGCAGGAGCACTGCCAGGGTGCAAATGCAAGGGTGCCCAGGTGCCACTAAGGATCAGGGCCCGAGGAAGCCATGCCCAGAAAAGGAGGGGGGAGCCCTGGAAGACAGGGGAGTGCTGTAAGGGTGCATGGGGGGAGTGGGGCCTCAGGAACCCCATAGCAGAATGTCTTCACTTGGGGGGGGGGGGGGGGGGGGGAGTAATGCCCATATGTGTGAGGGAGCAGCGACATATTGCCCGGGGGGGGGGGAAGCCTCAAGCTCACTTAGAGATCTGAGCACACTTTCAAAATGCCGGCCCGATCTCCGAGTTGAACACTCCAGTGATGAAATTGTGCGCAAAACTGGTGGGTAAGTGTCATTAAATAGCAGTGGGGAACTTGCTGGCAGAGCCAGCGGAAAAACGGCCAGCAAAACCCGCCACAAATTACACTTCAAAACCTTCCCGTTAGAACATGTCCATTATTTTCAAAAATCCCATAAACTGGAGTTTCACGACAAGACATTAAAAGTAGAATAACTAAGGTTCTCATAAATGGTGCTTTTTTGCTGATAAGCTAATGCACGTTAAATGTAAGTAATCGGAAATAGAATAAATGAAAAAAAATCAACAGGAAAAAGCAAAACATTAAATTTTGAACACTTGAAGGTAGATAAATTTGGTATATGCATCAGTTCACATCACACCAAATTCCAACATGTCATTTGTCAAAAGAGTTTGTTCATAATAATAAATGAATACATAAAATTTGGTTACATTATGCAGGTACTTGAATAGCAGTTTTCCGAATGCAAAGTAAAGGGATTAAGAAAGAAGAGAAATAAACAAACCGGAACAAAAAACACAAAACAAGATGGGGCAGAGGTTATGATCTGCTGTTATAGTGTTATTATTATACATCTTCTTATTTAAATCCATTGCTGAAGTCAAGTGCTGGGATGTCATTAGTTGTTGCTGCGGGTGTATATTCATTTTTAACTGCCGTTAGTTTCAATTCTATTCCATCATTTTTATTTTGATGTTTAACTAGTTGCTCCTGTTCTGGAGTCCATACTGTATTTCAAACTTCATTATTTTTATATATTAAATATTTAACTTTCACAACATGTTTCGACCAACTTTTTGTGGCCAAGTCACCACACCAGCCATTTACAACTGATCGAGACACATCTTTTGTTTCTTTACTGCACGCATGACCACTTATTGTATTTTTTTGAATCTTTAAAACTTTTGTTATTTAGTGTCTCCTGCCTCAGTCCTATTACAGACCTTCCCTTGGGTTTCCCCCCACCCAACTCCAGCATCCAAAACCTATTACATTTCTCCTTAGTTTTGAAGAAAGGTCAACTTGAAATGTTACCTGTTTCCATCTTCACAGATGCAACCTGACCTGCTGAGTATTTCTTGCATTTCCTGTTCTTATTTGAGATTTCCAACAACTGCAGCATTTTACTTTTGCTGAAAGCAATCTTGTCCTTCTCTACCTATTTTCTTAAAAATATAATTTGTCTTTCTTATTTCATCATCTATATTTATATATTTAAAAAATAACTCTCAGCTGTTCTAGTTATGAAATAGCATGCCATCAGGATGTTTCCACTCTTCTCATACAAGAATTTTCAGTGGCTCAGTTCCCTCAGTTAGCCAGCCACTTTATCAAGTTGTCAATACTGAACTTGAGTTCACTCACCTCCCCGATAGTAAGTTGTACCAACTTTTAATATAAATTTGATTACACAGGATATACAAGCCAGAACAAGGCCATTTGACGCAGCCATTATGCTGGCGTTTGTACTCTACCCTCACCTCCTCCCATCTTTTATCATCTATATCCTTCTCCCTCGTATGCTTGTCTAGCTTCTGCTTAAACATATCTGCACCATTTACTGTAACGACTTCCTGCAGCAGAGAGTTCCACATTCACAACACTCTTCGAGAATTTTCTTCTGCATTCCCTTCTTGATTCCTTGGTGACTGTCCTCTGTTGATGATCTCTAGTCATGCTCTTCTCCAAAAGTGGAAGCGTTATCTCTCGGTCAAAACTTTTCAGAACTTTAAAGATCTCCAATGATCACGCCTCAGCCTTCTTATTTCAAATTAGAGAAACGAGACCTAGCCTGTCAATTCTTTCCCAATTTGTACACCCATAAATTTCTGGTTTCATTTTTGTAAATCTTCCCTGCACCCTCTCTAGTGCATCTAGGCCACTTTCATAACATGGGAATCAGAATTGCACACAGTACTCCAAGTATGGTCTAATCAAGGTTCAATACAGGTCTAGCATGACTTTCCGACTTTTCAATTCTATCCTGACTCAGAATTCTACTGAATAAATCAAAAACATTAAATAAACTGAGTATTTGACCAGTCCCAAAAGAACATTAATTTTAGATTTAATATGAACTGAACATATATTGTTGCAATTTTTGTCATCAATTTACAATGAATAATTACAATAATTTGCTAATATTTAAAACACAATGCAATCTGATCACTAATACAAAGCTTACTATGAACTGGCTTTGAAAATTCATGATAAAAAATTGAATGGAGCTTCTCGCTTTTGTTACTTGTTAGATATCAGAGGTCACATTTATTAATCTGTATTAATAATATGCAGTTTTTGTCTGTTCTTACTTTTCTGACTGATTGATTTGGTGGGTGAAACCTGGTGCATGTGGGGCAGGTAGAAGACTGGAGTGCAAGATGCACATGTGGCTACCAATGGTTCAGAGCAGGTTGGAGAGATGGGGTGGTGGTGACTGGTATGGGAAGGGGGAGAAGAAATTTATAGATGGTAAGGGCAAATGAAGAAGGGGTGAGATGGAATGGGGATGATATGAAATAATTTATCGGGATGTGACGTGAAGGATGGCATGGGAAGATTGGAAATTGAAAGAAGTGCTGTTGCATTAAAAATACTAATTTCACTGCAAATGGTTTGTGGATTTCTGTTAGCGTAAGAAATAACAGCATTTGCTTTGGTCAATACATCCTTAAACTGTTAACATAGAACATAGAACAGTACAGCACAGATCAGGCCCTTCGGCCCTCGATGTTGTGCCGAGCATTGTCTGAAGCCAAGATCAAGCGATCCCACTCCCTGTCATTCTGGTGTGCTCCATGTGCCTATCCAATAACCGCTTGAAAGTTCCTAAAGTGTCCGACTCCATTATCACAGCAGGCAGTCCATTCCACACCCTAATCACTCTCCGAGTAAAGAACCTACCTCAGACATCCCTGCTATATCTCCCACCCTGAACCTTATAGTTATGCCCCCTTGTAACAGCTACATCCACCCAAGGAAATAGTCTCTGAACGTCCACTCTATCTACCCCCCTCATCATCTTATGAACCTCTATTAAGTTGCCTCTCATCCTCCTCCGCTCCAAAGAGAAAAGCCCTAGCTCCCTCAACCTTTCCTCATAAGACCTATCCTTCAAACCAGGCAGCATCCTGGTAAATCTCCTTTGAACCCTTTCCAATGCTCCCACATCCTTCCTATAGTGAGGTGACCAGAACGGCACGCAATACTCCAAATGTGGTCTCACCAGGGTCATGTACAGTTGCAGCATAACCCCGTGGCTCTTAAACTCAAGCCCCCCGTTAATAAACGCTAACACACTATAGGCCTTCTTCACGGCTCTATCCACTCGAGTGGCAACCTTCAGAGATCTGTGGACATGTGGACAATTGGAATAATACGGAGATGACAAAACACTTACCCATCATACTTCTCGAGATCAGCTTCTAACAAATGATCCCTGGCATGATTAGCACGTTCAGTTACTGGACAAAAAGAAAGAAAAACATACTTCAAACAACACTCTCAAATATGTCTTAAATTACAATCAAGATTTTGTTCAAAATTACTTTGACACAAGCTATTACACTAACTTCCTGAATAACAGGTCACCAATATAGGTCCCATAATCCAATTGTAACATGTGTAAGATAAAAGATTGCGACCATGACAAGAAGGTCATTAATGAAACAGCTGACAACAGTTGGGCCGAAGACACTTCCCCGAGAAACTCCTGCAGCTGAGAAAACTGACCTCGGCAACGATGACAATTTTCCTTTTCAGCAAGTATTGCTCCAGGCCCTGGAGATCTCTCCTTAAACTCCAGTGACTTAAATTTTACTGATGTGGAGATGCCGGCGTTGGACTGGGGTGAGCACAGTAAAAAGTCTTACAACACCATGTTAAAGTCCAACATGTTTGTTTCAAACACTAGCTTTCTGAGCACTGCTCCTACCTCAGGTGAATCCATTCACCGGAGGAAGGAACAGTGCTCCGAAAGCTAGTGTTCGAAACAAACATGTTGGACTTTAACCTGGTGTTGTAAGGCTTTTTACTTAAATTTTACTGGCAATCCTTGGCTGCAGCAGTCCAATCTTCCATTCCTTTTAGTCAGTGAGCAGCTTGTGGACACAGCTATTAGATGCTCGCAGATCACCAGCTCAATGAGGCCAACGTTGGATTTCCACAAGCCAATTTAATCAAAGATACTATCATTTCAAAGCTGTATTGTCAAAAAAAGTTTGATTTCTAGCTCAACTATGTTATTTAGTTCCCGGATTGAATTGGATCGCTCTCCTATACACTAAAATTCTTTGGCAGATTTTCTTTTTTTTATATAAATGTTTTTTGTTAGGTTTTTGAACAAAGTAGATTTACCGTTATTTACACAAAATAGAATACATAGATATATTATACATACATAGAAGAGAAGGGAACAGGCACAAAAAACAAAACAACAAAAAACAAGTTAGAATAAACTAACGTAGGGTATTATGTGCTAGCTCAACAACAGCAGCTCTGTACAATTGGTTTTAGCACATAAGTAGACATCGGTTTGTGTGTGGGGGGGTGGGGGGGGGGGGGGGGGGGTTACATATACATTTGGGCGCCAGGGAAACAATTTCAGAGGGCAATACGCGAATGGATCTGGTGTTGGTGTTGTCGCTTGCTTCTCCCAGATGGTTTACGCTGCCGTCTCATGATCACCTCCGCTTCAGCCATTCGTCCCGTCTTTTGCCCGGATTATCCTTGTTCTCTGCTCTTGTATTTGCCAAGTTTGTTATCGTTTCCCGTGCCCTCCTTCCGGCTGTCATTCCCTTACCTCCCCCCCACCTCACTGGTTCCCCTCTATTGTTCCCTGTCTCCTCCCTCTTTCCTCCCCCCCCCCCCCCCCATCTCCTGTGGTTCGCCTTTCTTTTCTCTCAGGTTTAGCTGCCCCCCCCCACCTAGGCTAATTTCCCCTGATTCTTGGCTACCTGGCTATTCTTCTGCTTGTTCGTTGGCTACAAACAGGTCCCGGAACAATTGGGTGAATGGCTCCCAAGGTCTATGGAAGCTGTCGGCTGACCCTCGGATGGCGAATTTGATTTTCTCCATTTGGAAAGATTCCGAGAGGTCGGACAGCCAGTCTGCAGCTTTGAATGGTGTTGCTGACTGCCAGCCGAACAGGATTCTACGGCGGGCGATCAGGGAGGCAAAGGCAAGGGCGTCCGCCCTCCTCCCCAGGAATAGGTCTGGCTGGTCTGGTAACCCGAAGACCGCCACTTTCGGGCATGGCTCCACCCTCATCCCCACCACTTTGGACACTACCTCAAAAGAAGGCTGTCCAGTACCCCACAAGTCTGGGGCAAGACCAGAACATGTGGGTGTGGTTGGCCGGGCCTTCTTGGCACCGTTCACATCTATCCTCCACCTCCAGGAAGACCCTAACTCATACAAGTTCTTGTTAAGTGGGCTCCATGTACCACTTTTAGCTGCGTCAGGCTGAGCCTTACGCACGTGGCGGTGGAGTTGGCCTTATGCAGTGCTTCGCTCCAGAGTCCCCACCCTATTTAAATCCCCAGGTCTTCCTACCGTTTCTTTCTTGTTGCGACTAGTACGGTGTCGGCCCTTTCTACCAGTTGGTCATACATGTCGCTACACAGTTCCCTTTATCTAGGATGCTTGCGTCCAGTAACTCTTCCAGTAATGTCTGTCGTGGCAGTTCTGGATACGTCCTGGTCTCCTTTCGTAGGAAGTTTTTGAGTTGCAGGTAAGATAGCTCATTCCCGCTGGCTAGCTGGAATTTCTGTCAGTTCGTCCATTGTTGCGATCTTGCCGTCCGTCTTTAGGTCCCTGACTGTCAGTGTCCCTCCGTCCTGTCTCCACTTTTTAAAGGTGACGTCAGTCAGCGCTGGTGTGAACCTATGGTTGTTGCAGATGGGAGCTTTGTCCGACATTTTGGTCAGGCCAAATTGCTGCCGTGGCTGGTTCCAGGACTAGAGGGTGGCTATCACCACTGTGCAGCTGGGTGGGAATGGGTGTGCCGCCGTCACGAGGGCCCGGAGGGAGGTTCCCCTGCAGGAGGCCTCTTCAGCGCGCACCCACTCGCATCTGGCTCCTCGATCCATCCCCTTATTTGCCCAGTTGTCACCGCCCAGTGGTAGAATTGTAAGTTTGGGACGGCTAGCCCCCCCCCCCCCCCCCCCGGGATTTTGTTTTTAGTAGGACCTTCTTTGCGATCCTAGCATTCTCCTCCCCCCCCCCCCCCCCCCCCCCGCCCATACGAACGCCATGATGAGTTTGACTAGTGCTTTTAAAAAGGCCTTGGGATGTACATCGGGATGGATCTAAGTAGGAAGAGGTACCTGGGCAGCACGTTCATTTTGATCGTCTGGACTCTCCCCATGAGGGTGTGTGTTCCATCTTTGCAGGTCCTTTTTTACTTCCTCCGTCAGACTGATAAGGTTCCATTTGTGGATCCCTTTCCAGTCATGGGCTATTTGGATCCCCAGGTAGCTGAATTTGTGTCGGGCTTGTTTAAACGGCAGTCCCGTTTGTGCTGCCCCACCTACTTGTGGGTGTACTGGGAAGATCTCGCTTTTGCTCATGTTGAGTTTGTAGCCCGAGAAAGCGCCAAACTCTTTCAGGAGCGCGATGATTCCGTCCATGCTGCTTTGTGGGTCTGAAATGTAGAGGAGCAGGTCATCTGCATAGAGTGAGACTCTGCTCGCTGCCGCCCCTTTGGATCCCCCTCCAGCTTTTTGCTGCTCTGAGAGCAATTGCTAATGGTTCGATCGCGAGAGCAAACAGCAGCGGGGACAGTGGGCATCCTTGTCTGGTGCCCCTGTGCAGCTGGAAGTATCGGGGGTTGGTGTTGTTGGTCCATACGCTCGCCATGGGAGCATTGTATAGGAGTTTTACCCAGGAGGTAAACCCTCTTCCAAGCCCGAACCGCTCCAGTACCTCGATGAGGTTTTTCCATTCGACACTGTCGAAGACTTTTTCTGTGTCTAGGGAGAAGATCACCTCTCTCCCCAGATGGGGTCATTTTCAAGTTTAGCAGGCGCCTGATGTTCGAGGTTAGCTGCCTACCTTTGACAAATACATCTGGTCCTCTGCGATCACTTCTGGTACCCAGTCTTCTAGCCTTTTGGCTAGGATTTTGGCATCTGCATTCAGCAGTGAGGTGGGTCTGTATGACACACATTCCGTTGGGTCTTTATCTTTCTTGGGTATCAGCGGGATTGAGGCCTGTGCTAGTGCAGGTGGCAGTGTGCCCCTTGCTAGCGAGTCTGTGAACATCTCCCACAGGTGCGGGGCCAGTGCTGTCGCAAATTTTTTTGTAGAAGTCCGCCGGGAACCCGTCCGGTCCCGGCACCTTCCCCGCCTGCATGGAGCCAATGCTGTCCATGATCTCTCAGTGCTAGTGGTGCTTCCAGACCCCGTTTTCTGCCCTAGCCCACGACTGGTATGTCCAGTCCATCAAGGAACCGTTTCATCCCAGACTCCCCCATTGGGGGCTCAGAGGTGTACAGCCCTTGGTAGAAGGCCTTGAAGGTTTTGTTAATCTTTTCTGGTTCTGTTTCTAATGTGCCTCTGGTATCCTTGATTTGTGCAATTTCTCTGGTGGCTGCCTGCTTTCTCAGTAACAGGCAGCTGGTTTTGTCTCCGTGTTTGTATAGGGTCCCACGTGCTTGGCGGAGTTGGTGCACTGCTTTCCTGGTGGAGAGCAGATCAAAGTTCCTTTGTAGCTCTTTCCTCTCCGCTCGAGGCCTCGGAATATTTACGGTCTACCTCCAGTATGGAGTCGAGCAGCTGCTGCCTAGCCGCCCTTTCCTCCATATCTCTTCGCGCTTTGAAAGCGATAATTTCCCTTCTTACTACAGCCTTTAGCGCTTCCCAGAACGTGGAGGGCGAGACCTCCCCGTTTTGGTTGTTCTCCGTTTATTCTGCTATGGCCTGTGATAAATATTTTCGTTGAAGTTCCTGTCTGCAAATAAGGCAATGTCCAACCACCATGTGGGGCGTTGGGCCCTGCCCCTCTCCAGCCCCACGTAGTGTGGAGTGTGGTCGAATATCACAATAGCGGAGTATTCCACTTTATCTATCCCCTGAAACACCTTTTTGCCCACCACAAAGAAGTCAATTCTGGTGTATACGTTGTGCACTGGGGAGAAGAAGAACTCCTTCTCCCCTGGGTGGGTGAACCTCCAAGGGTCCACCGCCCCCATCTGTTCCATAAAGTGACTGAGTTTCCTTGCCATGCTTGAAGTTTTCCGTGTTTTGGAGCTTGATCTGTCAGTCGTTGGGTCCTGTACACAGTTGAAGTCCTCCCGCATGATTAGTCGGTGCGTCGCTGTGTCAGGGATTTCTGCCATGGTCTTTTTGATGAAGCTCGTGTCGTCTCGGGTTGGGCGCGTACACGTTAACTAGTACAACCGGTGCCCCATCCAGGGCCCTGCTGACTATGACCTACCGTCTCCCTGGGTCTGTAACCATCTTCGTTGCCCTAAACATCGTCCTCTTGCTGCTCAGTATTGCCACCACCCCGGCCCTCATCCCATGGCAAGAATGGTCAATGTGCCTCACCCAGCCCTTTCTTACCCAGTCAGTCCTGCTCTCTCAGGTGTGTCTCTTGGAGGAAGACTATGTTGGCTTTCATATTTCTTAGGTGGGTGAGGACTCTGGATCTTTTCACTGAGCTGTTGAGTCCCCATACATTCCAGGTGACTATCCTGGTGGGGGGCCTCTGCCCCCTTGCTCCTGTGGGATTAACCATACTTATCTGGTGGACGCGTTCCTGCCCTCCAGGGTTTCCCTTTGGTCGGGGGCCGTCCAGGATGGCTGCTGTCACTGCCCTCTCTATGCAGTCGGGTCCCTGCGCTCCGGGATTTCCCCTTGTCCAGGGGGCACCTGACATGGCCACCCACTGTGCGTCCGCCATGCGGGTAGTCCCCTGAACTCTGGGGTCTCCCTTCGTCCAGAGACTGTACTGGGTGGTTGCTTGCAGCGATTCCTTGTTCCAAGCCTTTGGTTGTGGCATTTTGTAACTCTGTTGTTATTCTCTTTCTCGCCTTGTTTGTCCCTCCTCCGCACCCCCCCAGGTCTCTCCCTTTCCCCCCTATTTGAAGAGGTATACGGGAGAGGGGAGAAAAAGGGGGGAAAGGGAGGGGGACAGTCGGCCGGTTTACGCTGTTTGTTTCTTTGTCTCCCCCCCCCCGGAAATGGGACGTGACTGTCGGAGTTCTGTTGCCCGCGACCGCTCTCCTCTTTGGCAGATTTTCTAAGCAGACTTAGGGGAATGCTACCGAGAAGTCTATCATACGATATAACAGTTATTTAACCTTTGAAGCATTCAATTCAGTCACCCAAGTCTGCAAATCTGCATTATATTGAAGTACAAAATAGATACTCATGTATTCTGTGCACGTAACCATGCATCATCTCACTGGGGCAGCACTGTAGCACAAGTGGTTAGCACTGTGGCTTCACAGCGCCAGGGTTCCAGGTTCTATTCCCTGCTGGGCCACTGTCTGTGCAGAGTCTGCACGTTCTCCCCGTGTCGGTGTGGGTTTCTTCCCACAGTCCAAAGACGTGAAGGTTAGGTGGATTGGCCATGATAAATTGCCCTTTGTGACCAAAAAGGTGAGGAGGTGTTATTGGGTTACGGGGATAGGGCTTAAGTGGGTTGGTGCGGTCTCCATGGGCCGAGTGGCCTCCTTCTGCACTGTATGTTCTATACCTCTCTTTTGTCCCTCTTTCCCATGCTCTTAACCCCGCTTGCTCTCCCGTCTCTGTTGAGTGGTTCCCCTCCCACCCCCCATCTGGCGCCGTCCCCCCGTTGGGGGCGCGCTGCAGCCCTGCTTTCCTGCTAGTGCGGTGGCCCCCCTTTTGGAGGTTACTGTCTCGTTTCTCCCTCGCCAAACCTCTATGGTTTTCTGCCTGCTCTTCCCCCGTCCTACCCTGCACTCCTCTCGCTTGCTCTCCCTTCTCCCCTCATTCTGGGGCCTGGTCTCCCACATGAAGCGGTCCCTCGGGTAGTGGTTTGCTTTTTGTTCTGGATGTGCTTGCCATGGTGGGGGTGGCCTGCCATGTTTCCCCCCCCCCCCCTCCCCCCTCATTGGCATGCTGCTGCCCCTTGCCAGGGGCCCATTAACTCTACCCTTGCTGTCTGCTTTCCAGCCCCTGTTCCTCGACAAACTTGCTTGCTTCGGCGGGGACTGTGACGAAGTACTCTCTTTCTTGGTATGTGACCCAGAGTTTCACTGGGTACAGCATACCAAAATGTATGTCGTTCTTGTGAAGAGCTGCTTTCACTCTATTGAATTCGGCCCGTCTCCTGTCTAGGTCTGCCCCAATGTCCTCGTAGACTCTAATGAAGTGCCCTTCCCATTTGCAGGTTGTTTTGCCTGGCCCAGCGCAAGATTGTTTCCCTGTCCTGATACCAGTTAGTTTAGCTATTACTGCCCTCGGATGACCCTGCCTTGAGCTTCGGGTGCAACGACCGGTGTGTTTTGTCCATTTCTGGTGGGCTAGGAAAAGTTTTCCTCCCCACGAAGTTACCCAGTATCTCAGCCACGTATGCCGTGGGGTTTCTGCCCTCAAGCCCCTCTGGAAGGCCCACTATCCTTACATTTTGCCTTCTTGAGCCGTTTTCCTGATCGTCCACTCTGCCCTTCAAGCTCCCGTGTTGTGACCGGTCTCGCCACCTCCTTCTCCAGGGCCGCGATCCGATCGCTCGTCAGTCGCATCTTTTTCCGGCTCCTTAATGGTTGCCTCTTGGGATTCCAGTTTCTCCTCTTGGGCTTCCAGTCTCTCCTCTACTCTGCCCAGGGCAAGCTGCAACTCCACCAGGGTCTTGACCATTGCTGCCTGCACTGCGGCCTCCATGCCTGCCATGGCGTCTGCCTTGTTTTCCTGCTGTTCCCTCAGTGCCTCGGCAAAGGCCGCCTTCAGTTCCAGTTCCCCCCTGGCCCAAGGAGAAAAACTTGTGTCTGCCCAGTTCTTTTTGTTGTGGCGGGCCTTCCATTCCGCCGCTTCGTGTGCCGGTTAGCTCGTCTGAGTGGGCTCGCCCACGGCCCCTTCTGCTTCTGGTGCCCTTTCTCTGTGCTTTAGCTACCTTCTGGCATTTTTTTTGTTTCCTGTTTTTTCTCCCCTTCTTTCCTCCCCCCTTTCTTTTCCCCTTCCATTCTCTCCCTCAACACTTTTTTCCCCCTCATAAACTCCTTTTTCAAAAAAAATTTAATTTTTTTCTTGAAAAGAGAGGAAAGGGTTTCTTTCTCTTGTTTCCTCTTGAAAAGGTTTTTGGGAAAGTTTGTTTTTCTCTCTCAACCAGACGCCGGGTCAGGAGAGTCAAGAGTGAGAGGCTTCTGGCTGGGCCGGGTGTCCTCTTTTGTTCCGCCGCCTGCCTCGTGGTCACTGCTGGCGGGGGGGGCGGTCCCCGCCGCTGGCTCAGTTCTCGCTCGGTCCCCGCATTTTCCTGCCTCTCTTGCTGTGCGGGGGGATCAATCCCTGCCGCGGTTTTTCCTGCCGTGCGCGGGGTGGGGGGGGGGGGGGGGGGGGCGCAGTCCGGCCGGTTTGCGCTGTTTGTATTTTTGTCTCGCCCCCGGAAACGGGACGCGACTGTGAGAGCTGTGTTGCCAGCGACCGCTCTCCTCTTTGGCAGATTTTCTAAGCAGACTTGGGGGAATGCTACTGAGAAGTCTATCACACGATACAAGTTATTTAACCTTTGAAGCATTCAATTCAGTCACCTGATAAGTCTGCAAATCTGCATTATATTGAAGCACAAAATAAATACTCATTTATTCGGTGCACGTAACCATGCATCATCTCACTGATGTTATTACTTATACCCATCACGTAAAACATGGAATACTTATCGCTATTTTTTATGGACTGTTGCTTCAGGCAAACCCAATCTACTTCAGAACAATATAATTAGAATGACATCTGGGCAAATAGGTGACAAAGTTATACGGCAACCCTGTAATAATCCTTTCAGCAGCTGTCTGTGTGCGCCTGGTGAAAGACAATTATATTTTTGAAGCACATAAGCTGAACTGTGAAGGGATGTACATAAAATTATTTTAAATTATAGTATTATCCAACCATTATCCACAGTAGTATATTTGCTATGTTTTATAGGATGCATGCAGGGAGCATAATTTGGATCTATGGTGGCCACTGGAGTGATGCTACAACAACCCGAGATCCTCCAGAAGTGGATTGTACAGCATCTTCAGCCACACCCACAGTAGCACCCTCAGCTGGAAAGGCACTTGAATAGACTCCACCCCCACCCCAGTATGTGCTGGAATGCTCTCAAGAAATACTGTCATGCTAAACATTCCTATATTGATTTTGGCCTTCCACTTACAAAATTTGGACTACGCAGCTCCATTCAATGTACTTGCATGTCCCTCACTGAACAACATGTTTTCAGCTGCAAGAAGGGCCCAGCAGTAGCATTACTTAAGGATCAGGCACCCAACTTGTAGATGTGGCAATTTAGAATAACTTCTGGTATTACAAAGTGGTGAGTTTATAGATTGGGCAGAAGTGTTGTTGCATCCTCACAGGGAGGGCAGAGAATTTGGTGGCCTGCCCACACAAAGATTGTGATGGGCACGGAAGCTGCAGTTGCATTGCCTCTGGGTCTGAGCAGCTTGAGGATTAGCAGAGCAATGAGTAAGAGTTGTCGCGTGAAGATAAATTCACTGACCGTGGCCACTCATGAGATCATCAGATTTTTTGTGATACTGCTACCAGGTTCATGGGGGCCGGGGTTCCAAGAATTGACCTTCCTGGCTACCTCATGCAGGTGGTCCTTGAAGGTCTCCTCGTCTCTTGTGGAAAAATAGCTCTCTCCTACTGTCCACCTACATCACCAAGGCCGCCAAGTGCCTCATCCATAAATCTGGGTGCCCTTTCTCTACCTAATGTTCTATAAACCAGGAGCTGATTTAGCTCACTCAGCTAAATCGCTGGCTTTTAAAGCAGACCAAGCAGGCCAGCAGCACGGTTCGATTCCCGTACCAGCCTCCCCGGACAGGCGCCGGAATGTGGCGACTAGGGGCTTTTCACAGTAACTTCATTGAAGCCTACTTGTGACAATAAGCGATTTTCATTTCATTTCATTTTATTTGTTAACACTGCAATTCTAAATACTCAGCAGCAGTTCCTTCAGTGATTCAGTGCAGCTCCCCTTTAAGAGGAGGAGATTGCCTGCGCCACATGTTCACTGTGAATGCTGTTCAGGCCCCTACCTAGCAGTCAGGTAACCAGCATTGTGGGCCCCCACCAAGTTTGTGTGCTGCCTGCCTTAACAGTAATGGCTGTGGGCAAGTCACAAATTGCACACCCTAAAAATGGCAAGTCCTCAGTAATTCCAAATAAAGCTCTTTAAATAATCTTTATTGCCACAAGTAGGCTTACATTAACACTGCAATTACATTACACCAGACTCCAGCGCCTGTTCGGGTACACGGAGGGAGAATTCATAATGCCCAATTCACCTAACAAGCACGTCTTTTGGGACCTGTGGGAGGAAACCGGGGCACCCAGAGGAAACCCACGCAGACACGTGCAGACTTCACACAGTGACCCAAGCCGGGAATCGAACCCGGGCCCGTGGTGCTGTGAGGCAACAGTACTAACCACTGTGCTACCATGCCGCCCCACTAATGCACACTACATCAGGGCAATTGATCCTGCTTTAATTAATCAAATTCCAAGGTGACTAACATGAAAAAGGCTAAAATTCGAGCAATTCAATTCAAGCAATATTCACCTTTTTAACCAGTCTATTTTGCAACATTAAAAAGTGCTGAACAATAATCTAATCTGTTTTGTCAATATTACATCCACTTGTATAAGAGAGGTGTATTCAATATATCACTTCATCTGTGCAGGCCAGGTTACACTCCGTACACATACACCAGGCTCTGCATGTGCAGTAATACACAGTGTGCATAGCCTGTACAGTCTGTCTTCACAAGTCACATCTGCAAGCCAATGCAGAATAGAGAACCATGGAGTACTTATAGGGCGACTCTAATTTGTGTACGACATTGCAATGTGAATTTGGGATGCTGTAGTTCAGCATGTCCCATATTACAATGGAACTAACACAATTTTGCCGATTGCCACTCTGTCAAGTCTTGATGCAGCACACTAAATCTAAATAACAATTTTCCCCCAATATTGCGCATTATTACAGTTCCAGTTTAGTTCAAAAGTTGTATTATAAAAATGCAAGACTAGAACAAAATCAGTCAGTTATTTTCTGCATGGATGTGATACCTAGCTCAACAGCAGCTTTCGGTGTAGGTTTACAGTGCAACAGTAATAAGTTGAACAAGTACCAGAATTGTCAGCACAATACTACTAGGCCTCATTTTCCACTTATTCAAACCCTATGATTGCAACGTCTCAGTGAGCTGCACCATGAACTGGAAGACAATAGTATAAATGGCATAATTAGCTAAACTGGTACCCATGCTCCCACAGATAAGGCGCCAAATAAAAATGCCAAGAGATGCATTCAATTACACAAATGTTTCGAAAGTTGAAAATTATTAATTTTTACGTCTTCCTCAGAACACACTCCAGGTGTCAGATAACTGACAGGATGGTGATGAGAAGCCAGAAATTTACCTCAAAGCCAGCTGAATAAAATGGTGCTGTTAAAACACAGCAAACTGATGAACAGATTAAATGAAACAGAAGAGTGGATAGATGGTAGATATCAAAGCAGATCTAAAGATCTTTGAATTGAAAACTTACAGAAGCAGTCCCCAATTCAATGTGTTACCTTACTCACTCTCTTTCTCTCTCTCCCGGCCTCAGAAAGCTGCTACTCAATCAGATTGGTCATCATTTCTGTTATTGCAACAGTAGCCAGGACTGTACTACAAACCTTCCCCAGATTAAAGTCCTGGAGGGCCAGGGCTAGGTAAGTATCATAGTGGGAGAGGTGAGACTGTGGGAAGTGATGATGTGGAGATGCCGGCGTTGGACTGGGGTGAGCACAGTAAGAAGTCTTACAACACCAGGTTAAAGTCCAACAGGTTTGTTTCAAACACGAGCTTTCGGTGCGCAGCTCCTTTCTCAAGTCTTTACAGATCCAGCTATAGAGGTAACCCCAGGTTAAAGAGGTGTGAATTGTCTCAAGCCAGGACAGTTGGTAGAATTTCGCACGCCCAGGCCAGATGATGGAGGATGAATGTAATGCAACATGAATCCCAGGTCCCGGTTGAGGCCGCACTCGTGTGCGGAACTTGGCTACAAGTTTCTGCTCAGCGATTTTGTGTTGTTGCGTGTCCTGAAGGCCGCCTTGGAGAACACTTACCCGGAGATCAGAGGCTGAATGTCCTTGACTGCTGAAGTGTTCCCCAACTGGAAGGGAACATTCCTGCCTGGTGATTGTCACGTGATGTCCGTTCATTCGTTGTTGCAGCGTCTGCATGGTCTCACCAATGTACCACACTTCGGGACATCCTTTCCTGCAGCGTATGAGGTAGACAACGTTGGCCGAGTCGCATGAGTATGTACCGCGTGGGTGGTGTTGTCACGTGTAATGGTGGTATCCATGTCGATGATCTGGCACATCTTGCAGAGATTGCCATGGCAGGGTTGTGGTGTCGTGGTCGCTGTTCTGAAGGCTGGGTAGTTTGCTGCAAACAATGGTTTGTTTGAGGTTGCACGGTTGTTTGAAGGCAAGTAGGGGGGGTGTGGGGATGACCTTGGCTAGATGTTCATCTTCACCGATGATGTGTTGAAGGCTGCAAAGAAGATGTTGTAGTTTCTCCGCTCCAGGAAAGTACTGGATGACGAAGGGTACTCTGTCGGTTGTATCCCGTGTTTGTCTTCTGAGGAGGTCGGTGCAGTTTTTTGCTGTGGCGCGTTGGAACTGTCGATCGATGAGTCGAGCACCATATCCCGTTCGTACAAGGACATCTTTCAGCGTCTGTAGATGTCTGTTACGCTCCTCCTCGTCTGAGCAGATCCTGTGTATACGGAGGGCTTGTCCATCGAGGATGGCTTATTTAATGCGTTTAGGGTGGAAGCTGGAGAAGTGGAGCATCGTGAGGTTATCCCTGGGCTTGTGGTAAAGCGAAGTGCTGAGGTGACCGTCCTTGATGGAGATGAGTGTGTCCAAGAATGCAACTGATTTTGGAGAGTAGTCCATGGTTAGCAGGATGATGGGGTTAACAGCATGATGTTGGCCAAAAATTACTGTTTTTCAGTGTTACTTACAGGGACCTTGAAACTACAACAGATAATCACTTGCATCAACATTATTTGGAAGGTACATCATGTTTGGGAGGAACAGACTAGCTGACAACACTTAACTTTAAACTACTTAAACAGTTACTTTCTGCTGAGTCATGAATCTTTAGGTACAGCGCTAAAAAGGTACTTCTGGACAGTTACATGTTTATCGTAAATTACTAAACAGCACACCACAAAGTCTCATGCTTAATTTTTTTCCTTTCAATTTTATAGAAATTTGTGCAACTGAAATCTATCTAAATCATTCTAGTCGGATTTACTGGATTAAGTTGTATGCATGTTATTAATTTCCTCAGAATTGTAATTCACTTTACAGTGGCCCTAGATTTAAGCTTCTATCTTTCTATAACAATCATTTGAGCTATAAACATTCTTCAGAACCTATTCAATCCACAGTTCCTGATGTATACTTTGTACCCCATACAGTATACTTGGAAGTGAGGTCAAGTTAGATATTTAAAAAGGTATGTAGCTATTAAACTCTCATATATTCAGAGAAAAGCATCTCCTTAAAGTTCCTCCATACAAAATAATTTAAATTTAGGAGTTGCACCTAAATTGCTGAAAGCCTGCACCATTGGGGACACAATTATAGCATATACCATATTACACTGCAGAAATTTCAGGCAATTATGATGCAAGTTACTTTTGCCATTATGCATGCCATGATATAAATTGCATTATGCATGCCATGATATAAATTGCAAGGACTGTTGCGTTGCTCCAGAGACCTTTATCAAAAATGTTGGGTAACTAATTTCGACAGCTCAGCAGCAGACCCCACCCCTACCAACACCCATCATTAAAATCAATAGCGAGATCAAGTTTGCTGATTTAATGGGTTGGATTCACTGCCGCCACCCCCGCTGGCAGCGGCATCTAAGTTAGAGCCCTACGCCAGCAAAATTACCCATTTGCATTCTATTAATAGGCTGGACAACGGATTTTCCAAGCCCTCATGAACCTCCGGTCCTCTGGGCTGGGATTCACATGGGTGAGAATTGGTGCAGCTTTTTCCCAGCATGGCCCTGGCACAGGGAAGCAACAAAACCCGTGAGAGCGGGCGTCATCTGCGAAACACTCTCAACATATGGGGGGGGGGGGGGGGAAATCAATTTTTTGAACTGAACATATTAATCGTTATAAAAATATGTTAAAGTTCGAAAATGACCAGTAGAGGAGTTTGTCACCTTTTTTCTCATGTTAAAAATTACGTAATATTTAAGTTTACAGGTCAGCAGACTGTGCAACTGTCAATAACATTTCACTAGTTGCAGTTAGTTGGAATTGTAAAGAAACCAATGAAAATCTCAAGTAATTCAAGATTATCTTAAAGTGAACACATCACTGAACAAATGCTAACTGCAAGATATTTTGCTAAAGTTTAATCATTGCTCACTTGGATACAGCAGTGAATTGACAAGTTATAAAAATGACTACGGTCCCAGATTTGATTCCCAATCTGTGCCGAACCTGTGTTAAGGATACTATCCTCGGTGAAATGGAAGTTAGCAAGGCTCCTATTGTTGACCATTATTCAATGAAATTAGTTGTTGGCAGTGCAGGTGTGTGGGAAATAGGAAGAAAGGATATTGAACCACTAGATTCCTACAGTGCAGGAGGTCGCCATTCGGCCCATCAAGTATGCACCGACTCTCTGAAAGAACACTTTACCCAGGCCCACTCCCCTGATAACCCCACCTAACCTGCACATCTTTGGACTGTGGGAGGAAACCGGAGCACCCGGAGGAGACCCATAGACACAAGGAGAAAGTGCAAATTCCATTCATACAGTCACCCAAGGTTGGAATGGAACCCGGGTTCCTGGTAACTACTGTGCCACCATGCTGTCCCTTGTTTATCTTGTTTAGTGGGATTACCCAGCACTCGTTGGCCCCACTGCAGGAAGTGGTTAATATCCCAAGAGGGAATGAAGGTTAGTGTTGTAACTGGGGGTTGAGGAAATAATTGGTAATGATTGTTAAAATCCATGCAAACCAAGTCACAAACACAAAACATACCTTCCCAAATAAGAAAACAGATACACCTATTCCTACAGCACTAGGCAGTTTAGTCTGAAAGCAGTCATTAATGTTGTTTCCTGCCTTTTACATTGTGTGGTCAGATACTGAAATATTAGTTTAATATGGCGACAATAACTCACCGATCACTTCGGCAGAAATGCAGGCTAATCGAAACAGAGGGGCTACTTTATCTTCATATATTTGCTTCCCCAATCGTTTCCCTCCAAGAGGATTAATAAATACGATTAAGTGCTTTGGTCGCATAGCTGGAAAAGAAAAGAAACCAAATATTTTACCAGAACTGAACTTCTCTGGCAAATTATAAAAGGGGGAAAAAAAGCTTTGGGTTAAATGTGAGTGTCAGCATGCATGATAATGGAGATGTCAGTTCACTTAGCTCCTTAAACACAATTTGAAATCTTACTATTTCCCTTGCTACGTAACAATGGGCAACAAAATTATCTACGCAACATTTTGAAAAGCACTCATGGCCATTTGTACCTGTACTTCCTCCCTCAGTTTAACTTCCCTTCTTGAGATGTCTCTTTGCCAGCAACATTTCCGATAGGCAAAGAGACATCTCAAGAAGGGAAGTTAAACTGAGGGAGGAAGTACAGGTACAAATGGCCATGAGTGCTTTTCAAAATGTTGCGTAAATAATTTTGTTGCCCATTGTTACGTAGCAAGGGAAATAGTAAGATTTCAAATTGTGTTTAAGGAGCTAAGCGAACTGACATCTCCATTATCATGCATGCTGACACTCACATTTAACCCAAAGCTTTTTTCCCCCTTTTATAGCAACATTTCCGATAGTCAAAGTAGGTATGACCTGCATCTGTGAATGCAGCCCTGTAGCCAACTGTTATCAACAACTATCAGTAATATGGTGCCTTTAACATAGTAAAAGGTCCCAAGGTGTTTTGGGAGCATTAAGACTTGCCCAAGTGCAGCCCAACCCAAGAGTGGAAAAAGCAAACGATCAAAAATTTCAAAGTGGTTGTGGCAAGGAGGAAAATCTTTTTTTAAGCTCCTGGAACAATTGAGGCAATTCAATATTCTGAGATTTCCTCAAACTTATACGCTAACAGGGCATTAACATAATTTTCATTGGTCAAATAAATATATGAGAATTGAGAGAAAATTGCAAAGATCATGTTGAAAATAAAAGTTGATCAAAATTAAGTGCTTTTTTAAAACAAGTTCCACATTCAATACTTAAGATTAAGCAAGGCATGAATATGTATAGTAAAACTACAATATATTCATTCAGCATTTCCCCCCAAGAAATTTGCTGATGCAAGAAAAATAAACAGGAAATGTATGCAGAAAATCATCCATTTGGAGGTTGTAAACATCTGGGTACAAATAACTCAATAAAATACTGACACTCGTGTGCTACGCTGCCAGCATTTTGAAGGGTTTCACAATTCCCCGTAGCAATGGTATTTTTTTGGCTGAAACTATACTTACCTTTTGAACTCTGAAGAGGTGCTCTGAAAGATGATTTCAGAGTTATTTAGAGCAAGCTTTTCTTGAACATTATTCGGAGATGTGCTTTAATATACAGAATACTAAGATTACATTGTAGCCAAACAGATCGCCAATGGAATCTGAGATACAAATACTTGAGGGCAACATGTAAGCTACAATGTCAGGACGCAAGCTTCGGGTCACTGTAATTGTGCATTGTCTGGCTCAGCTCCATTATGCAGTGTGGGGTGGGTATGGATGGGCCAAAAAACGGAGTTTTAGCAGGAATTAAATTATTTGCCGCATGCCTACAAATTGAAGAGCAATATGTAAATAAGAAGGAAAAGCCAAAGATGTGACACAAGAAATGGAAGGGGGAAGTGCTGCTCGAGATCTGTTCGAATTCAGCACAGTGGCATAGTGATGTACTGCTGCCTCAGGACTAGAGTTCAATTCCGGCCTTAGGTGACTGTGTGGGTATTGCATGTTCTCCCAGTGTCTGTGTGATTTTCCTCCGAGTGCTCAGATTTCCTCCCACAGTCCAGAGATGTGCAGGTTTGGTGGATAGGATGGGGGAGTCGTCCGAGGGTCGGTGCAAACTCGATGGGACTAATGGTCTCCGTCTGTACTATAGGGATTCTACGTTTTACTGGCTTTGTTACAACACACAAAAATGGGAAAAAGGAAGGCGGTAAGGATAAAGGGTGGACGACCATGACAGTTTTTAAGGGAAGAGGAACATTAGTACTTGGAACTATGATGTGGCTATCACAGAAACGTGGTTAATGGAAGGGCAGGATTGGCAGCTGAACGTTGGAAGATATAGATGCTTCAGGGGAGATAGAGGGGAATGTAAAAGGGGTGGGGGAGTAGCATTACTGGTTGAGGAGATTATAGCCGTACTGTGGGTGGATACCTCAGAGAACTATGATTACCCCATGAGGCAATCTGGGTAGAGCTAAAGAACAGTAAGGGGGAAATCACAATGTTGGGTGTTTATCACCAGCACCCAACCGCCAGCGAGAGATAGAGGAGCAGATAGGTGGAGAGATTTTGGACAGGTGTAAAAGTAACGTGGTTGTTGTGGTAGGGGATTTTAACTTCCCTTATATTGACTGGGACTCACTTAGTGCTAGGGGCCTGAATGGGACAGAGTTTGTAAGGTGTATCCAGGAAGGCTTCTTGATGCAATATGTAGATAGTTTAACTAGGGAAGGGGCAGTACTGGACCTGGTATTGGGGAATGAGCCTGGACAAGTGGTTGAGGGTTCAGTAGGGGAACATTTTGAGAGTAGTGACCACAATTCTGTAAGTTTTAAGGTACTTTTGGATAGGGATTAGGGTAACATTCGGGTTACGGTGCTAAACAAAGGCAAATTCCAATAACATTAGACAGGAATTGAAGAATTTGAATTGGGTGCAGCTGTTGGAGGGTAAATCAACATCGGTCATGTGGGAGTCTTTCAAGTGACAGTTGATTAGGATTCAGGAAAATCACGTTCGTGAGAGATCGAAGGATAAGTATGGGAACTTTAGGGAGCCCTGGAACACGAGGGATATTGTGAACCTCGCCAAAAAGAAAATGGAGGCTTTTGTACGGTCTAGAAGGGTGGGGACAGTCGAAACCCTTGAGGAGTATAAAGAAAGTAGGAAAGTACTTAAGCTGGAAATTAGGAGGGGGTCATGAAAAGTCCTTGGTAAGCAACAGTGAGTTCACGGTAGGGCGCCCTGGCTAGCGTGTTTCCCTTGCATACACAATTCATTTAGCGGAATGTGGATGCTATGCTGCGAAAATCCACCGTTGCAGCCAACGGGTAAAATGCTTGCTGCCATACTTAGATGCAATGAGGGGAAAATCCAACTAGACATGTTAGTTTTCACTTTACTTACCTTCTATTACCATCACGGCAGAGGACCTATGCATTTGTATTAAATTACCTCTTCCTTCCTATGCATTTGTATTAAATTACCTCTTCCTTCTGCATTCACCATCCCACTTCCATGCTTTGGCCCTGCTACCCTAACCCTACCTCCTCCACTCCCACAGACTCCTTTTCCTCCACATCCCCTACTGCCACTTCACCCCTGACCATATTCCCATCCCCCAGGCCAAGGCCCTGCTTCTTCCCCCTACCCCTTCTCCCCCTTTACCTCTTTGTCCACTACCCCGTGGTCTGCCCGCAAGCCTCAACCCTGCTTCTCCCCACTCCTGCTCTCCAACCCCCCTCCCACGGCAACCCCACCATATCCACTCCCTTCCCTTCCCCACTGTCCTGCTCCCAGCCCTGAGCTCCACTCCCCTCCCCAACCTCTGCTCCTTCCTCCATCTACCCCAGCTCCCCTTCTGCCCTGGCTCCCGCTACAGCAGCATCTCCTTGGGCCCAAACCAATGTTCCTTGAGCCGTTGTTCCCATTCCTCCTCGTTGTTGGCGGGTAGCTGCAGCTCACCCTCAACCACCACCAATTAAATCCTCATTGCAGGGGAAAGGGGAGCTGTCTACCTGGGGTGATCAGAGTTCCGGCCCTTGGGGCTCAGACCCCCAAAAGGGCAGGGGTTGAGACCACAGTCAGCTGGAATCTCCCTCCCTTCAGGGTCAGAGTCTGAAGCCAAATGGTGTTCTCCAGATGGGTGGGGGCTGAGTTAATCAATCAGTAATACAACCTCAGATTGGACGAGAAGATCCAGCTGTTCTGTGCCAGTGTTTCCAACAGTGGAGGCAGCACCATAAAGACAGCCCAGAGCAGGAAGATGCTCTGAAGGTTGCACATGGAAGCAGCATCTACTGAGGGCATAACCTCCACATCATGCAATCATAGAATGCAACTGGTTGCAAATTAAATTTAGAGGTGCCGATTGATGGCTCCCCTAGCCTGGGCAGAGATCAGAAGAAAATTAAATGAATGGAGTTTCACCAAATGGCGGAGATTTCTCATCCTGGAAAAAGGCAGTTGGAAGTTTGTTGAAGAACAGGGTCTGATAGAACTTTTTTCCTCCGGCGATATGAGGGGAGGTGCATGGGCAATGAGGTTGAAGGTGGGTCAAGAGTTGGAAAGAAGGAAATGATGAGCAGTGATCTCACTGATAATTAAAATCTTGTTTCTTGCAGTTACAATGTCAAGTTTCCAGAACCGAAAGAGGCTATTTAGCCCATCAGAAGTGCCCACCAATTTTACCACGTTTTTGGATTTTAAAATCTTCAGTTCCTGTAAATCAGCTGTACAACAACTTAAGCCACTAAATTCTGGTGAAATAAGAAACATGGAATTCATGTCCCAGCTTAAGGCTACATCAAATAACATGCCCACTCGCAGTGTATTTCATACAATTTTCCCATATGCATTAAAACATAGACCTGACCACAACAATTCATCAGAGCTTACATCAGCTAAATTCAGAACACATAACCTCTACAAAAGCAATAATTATATGTATGGTGACAGCTCTTTGATCATGTGGGGTGCCTCTCAGAATTAAGAAATCTTGGTTCTGACACCCAAATAGCATAGGGCAGCTGGGAAAATGGTTGCATTTTAGACATAGAATACTAACCAAAATGATCCCAAGACAGCAACATTTTACACACTTCAATTCCAAGAAAGAATAATAATAATCACTTATTGTCACAAGTAGGCTTCAATGAAGTTACTGTGAAGAGCCCCTAGTCGCCACATTCCGGCGCCCATTCGGAGAAGCCGGTGCAGGAATTGAACTTGCGCTGCTGGCATTGTTCTGCATTACAAGCCAGCTGTTTAGCCCACTGTGCTAAACCAGCGCCAAAGTATGTTGTTGCACCAAAACTATACCCAAAATTCAGCCAACATAATTTTAGAAAATAAATTGCACATTTTATCCAAATCCTAAATTCTGGCTGAAGGATGTCTTCCATAACTACTTGCGACATAACAAAGTTCAATATGCATTCACAGCTTTAGTAATGTGAATCACTTGCAGTGGATTTAGCCAAATCTCCAAATTATTGAACTAGAAGTGGACAATGATAGCTTCTGTACTGGGAACATTTATTTTTAATGACACATTTATGAAGAGAAGCAACAATCACAGTTCATCAATCAATTATTGAAAAAGAAGGATTAAGGAACTGGAATTGAAATTAATCCAAAGACCCTACTGGTTTTGCATTGATTTACTTGGCTAACTGAAGCCTGCCAAATCAACAAAGCTGTCATCAACAGTAACTGACGAAACAAATTAAAATCAATGTGGTATGAAACGTGGGATGAAAAACCTACACAGAGTATGCACAAGTCCCGCTCTACATTAATCCAGTGAGCATACAGATAGGTGGTGGGAATCTGGAGCTCATTGCCTGAAAGGGTGGTAGAGGTGGCAACCCTCACAGCATTTAGTTGAGCACTTGAAATGTCATAGCACATAAGGCTACAGACAAAGTGCTGGAAAATGGGATTAGAATAGATGGGTGTTTGTTGGCCAACACAGACACAATGGGCCAAAGGGACTCTTTCTGTGCTGTAAAACTCTATGTGTCATATCTTCCTGGTGAATAACTATTGAGTGTGCTACAACACAATGGGACACACATTTTGGCTGTAGGGCTGCAGTAAAGGT
This sequence comes from Scyliorhinus canicula, assembly GCF_902713615.1. Lineage (NCBI taxonomy): Eukaryota > Metazoa > Chordata > Chondrichthyes > Carcharhiniformes > Scyliorhinidae > Scyliorhinus > Scyliorhinus canicula. The sequence goes on from NC_052156.1 coordinate 128,662,060, forward strand.
GGCAGAAAAACAAACGGTCTGACAAATTTGCCACTGCTAGCCACAAATTCAACCATCATGACAAACCTGCGGTTTAAATGTCTAAGGGACAAATGCCAGTGAGAACATCTGAACTGTTTTAACTCAGTTTGAAGTAGAAGATAATCTAGCTAATCTAATTCTATAATCTTTCTATGTCAGGCAAAATGCCCAAATAATGAGGTCACTCTGCCAAGAGGAGAACATTGGACCTGCTCTGAATTAGACTCCAAGAGAAACACAAGCCCCTTTTGGGTAAAGTAGGGTAAAGTAGTAGCATGGATAGAGGATTGGTTAATTAATAGAAAGCAGAGTGGGGATTAATGGGTGTTTCTCTGGTTGGCAATCTGCTTGGCAATCAGTAGCTAGTGGTGCCCCTCAGGGATCCGTGTTGGGCCCACAATTGTTCACAATTTACATAGATGATTTGGAGTTGGGGACCAAGGGCAATGTGTCCAAGTTTGCAGATGACACCAAGATGAGTGGTAAAGCGAAAAGTGCAGAAGATACTGGAAGTCTGCAGAGGGATTTGGATAGGTTAAGTGAATGGGCTAGGGTCTGGCAGATGGAATACAATGTTGACAAATGTGAGGTTATCCATTTTGGTAGGAACAGCAGCAAACGGAATTATTATTTAAACGATAAAATATTAAAGCATGCTGCTGTGCAGAGACCTGGGTGTGCTAGTGTATGAGTCACAGAAAGTTGGTTTACAGGTGCAACAGGTGTTTAAGAAGGCAAATGGAGGGATGGAGTTTAAGACTAGGGAGGTTATGTTGCAATTGTATAAGGTGTTAGTGAGGCCACACCTGGAGTATTGTGTTCAGTTTTGGTCTCCTTACTTGAGAAAGGACATACTGGCACTGGAGGGTGTGCAGAGGAGATTCACTAGGTTAATCCCAGAGCTGAAGGGGTTGGATTATGAGGAGAGGTTGAGTAGACTGGGACTGTACTCGTTGGAATTTAGAAGGATGAGGGGGGATCTTATAGAAACATTTAAAATTATGAAGGGAATAGATACGATAGATGCAGGCAGGTTGTTTCCACTGGCGGGTGAAAGCAGAACTAGGGGACATAGCCTGAAAATAAGGGGAAGTAGATTTAGGACTGAGTTTAGGAGGAACTTCTTCACCCAAAGGGTTGTGAATCTATGGAATTCCTTGCCCAGTGAAGCAGTTGAGGCTCCTTCATTAAATGTTTTTACGGTAAAGATAGATAGTTTTTTGAAGAATAAAGGGATTAAAGGTTATGGTGTCCGGGCCAGAAAGTGGAGCTGAGTCCAGAAAAGATCAGCCATGATCTCATTGAATGGCGGAGCAGGCTCGAGGGGCAAGATGGCCTACTCCTGCTCCTAGTTCTTATGTTCTTATGATATCCCACAATCATGAAAGCATTACAAACTTGGTGGCACAGAGTGGGTCAAACCGAGGTTGAAGTCAAAACCATTGTGCTTACAATGGAAATGTAGTATTTCAGTTATAATTAGCTTCTGAGAGGCAGAAAGAACAAAACATAATTTTGCACATTGCTTCAGGTAATCTTGGCTTGTAAAATACCACACATTTGGCAGTATTATCTTTGTTTCACAGAAACATATAGTACCTTGTAAATCCAACAGTTCCTTAAGTGCTTGTACCCACTGGTTACAGAGTAGATGATCGCTGCAGATAAAGGTCACTTCACTACACCCCCAATGGTGCCCTTTTGATCTCTGCACATAATATACTAAAGATAAAAAAGGAAATAATTATGAAGTAATTTGCAGCACTTTAATCGAAGTAGAAAAATTTTTTGTGCGCATGTACGTACTAATGCGGTTGGATAAGCACTGCAAAAGCGAGTCTATAGCAGATTTCATTTCATCTTATAAAATCTACAAACCTTACAGTAAAATCAAACCTTAGAAGAAACCTACATAAAGAAATATGAATTACTGTAAAACTTTGTTGATAGCATGTGAACATTTATAATATATTTTTTAATGTAATTGGAATGCTACAAAAATAATTCTCAGGGAAAACCTGGTGACTTCCAGGCAGTCTAAATCTGCTTGTATGCATCTATGGCATTGATTGCAACTTCAAATTATTCATCTGAGGAACCAAGTGAATGGCACATTTCCAAGAGAATTACCTCCATTCATCATCAAACACTTGCCAAGGTTTTTGGAAGGTTTTTAAAAAAAAACAAATCTAAACAATTCTTCAGTAACATTGCACGATTTTATTCTGGAATTGTGCCATTATTCCATTAAGTATATTATAAACTGAGATTTGAATTTCAGATCATTACCAAGCTAAGAATTCGTTACATTCCAGTTGCTTGGTTACAAACTGCACTGTGCGATTCAGAAACGTCCTTATGGTTTGTCCCCATGCTAGCAACAAAATGGAGGTTACTACCATTTGAAACAAAGAAGAAAGTATTTGTAATTCTTACTCGCACATGAGCTTACACGGTGATATGAAGAATGCATGGGTTTTCTTCAGAACTGGAGTCAATATGAATTGCCGCGCAATGTCAACATGCAATCACGTTAAACTAACACTAAAAGAGGATTTAGAGTTACGTTTTGGCAGCTTTCACAAAGTGTTATAAAAATGCTTAATAAAATATTGGTATTCTTCAAAGGCAATTTTAAACAAAACAAAAGGCCTTGAATAATTTTTAAAGAATTCATTAATGGGTCGTGGGCGTCGCTGGTTAGATCGGCATTTATTGCCCATCCCTAGTTTCCCATCAGAAGGAAGTAGTGAATTGCCTTCTTGAACCGCTACAGTCCTTGAGTAGGTCCACAGTAGGTGCACTGACTGTGCTGTTAGGGCGGGAGTTCTATATGTTGCCCTAGCGACAGTGCAGGAACACCAATATATTTCCAAGTCAGGGTGGTGAGTGACTTGGGAGGGAAACCTCCAGGTGGTGGGGTTCCCAGGTATCTGCTGTTCTTGTCCTTCTAGGTAGAAGTGGTCATGGGTTTGGAAGGTGCTGTCTAAGGAACTTTGGTGAGTTACTGCAGTGTATCTTGTAGGTGGTGCACACGGCTGCCATTGTTCGTTGGTGGTGGAGGGTTTGAATGTTTGTGGAAGGGGGAGGAATCAAGCGGGTTGTTTTGTCCTTGATGGTGTTGAGCTTCTTCAGTGTTGTTGGAGCTGCACTCATCCAGTCAAGTGGAAAGTATTCCATTACACTCCTGACTTGTGTTTTGTAGATGGTGGATAGGCTTTGGGGTCAGGACATGAGTTCCTCGACGTAGGATTCCTAGTCTGTGACCAGGCACAGCTCCAAAGACTTTGCCTCCAGATCCTGACAGTTTGCTTAATGCAGGTTTATTCAATAACCGCTATACATTCAGGAACATGCGTCGTAGTCCAGGTTAGATTTCCTCCCTTTAAAAGGTATTTATTCCATTTCCTGTACAGCTTATAGTACTCTTAGTGTTCTTTAAAAAAAACATTTCCATTACCCAAAACCATAAATTGATTTATTCTGACTTCAGAGCAATGCCTGGAAGTGTTTTACGTCACCGAGAAACACACAAAAGGGCTACTGAAAGTCTGGCTGAAACAAAACCAAGTGTTCTTAACTTGACGTAGAAACGTTAAGTTGCCCAATAGGTGAAGTACAATTTACACTGGTTAGAAGTGGTATCACATTTACAAGAGTTATTTTTAAAAACGGTGGAAGATAAATTTGGAACAAAGCACACTAGAGGTTTGAAGCCCTTGCCAAGTTCATAATCACCCCAATGCAACTGCAACCCAGTGCGACATTTAAACAGTTTGCAGCTTAGGTTATCTGAGGAATTTTGAAACTTGCTTTTTAATCTTTTTAGTGGAGAGACTATGGTCCCTCAGCTATGTCTCAAAATTAAAATTTAACCAGTATTCAATTGCTAGCTGAAGAATTCCAGGCATATAGCCAAGTTTATATACCTTGAGCTCTGCAGTCCATGGGCAAAGAGCAATGCAGAAGCCACCACATTACTCAAGCCTACTGACCCTGCATCAGTCAGAGGTTGCTGATATCCTAATATACATCACTACAAAAGTATGCATTTTGTTGTCAGTGCAAATGTATTTTAAAATATCCTATATTTGATTAAACAGCACCTGGCAAATTAAAGGCTGCAGAACACACAAAAGAGCAAGTCAACAGATTAACCTGCACAGCGTGCCTTCATACCCAAAACTGTTTATACAGCGAGCTTCCAAAAAATATCAATAACATTATGAATACCAGTTATGAACAACTGAAGTTGGAACTGGTCTCTTTGATGGAGCCAAAGGCAGTGGGAAAAAAAATCCATTAAGGTGTCTCCCCATTATTGGGCAACACGGTGGCAAAGTGGTTAGCACTGCTGTCTCACGGCGCCGAGGACCCGGGTTTGATCCCGGCCCGGTGTCACTGTCTATGGGAAGTTTGCACATTCTCTCAGTGTCTGCGTGGGTCTCACCCCCAAAACCCCAAACGATATGCAGGGTAGGTGGACTGGTCATGCTAAATTGCCCCTTGGGAAAAAAAATAATTGGGTTCTCTAAATAAAAAAAAATACGGCTTCTCCCCATTTGTCAAAGGAAATAAATATGAAGAATGACTTGACAAACTAGGGATTTTCATCCTCAATAATATGCTTCTAGACAGGAATCTGAGTGGCAGACAAGAAATTTAGTGGAACAGGAGAAGTAAAAATTAAGTATGTTGAGAAATGCCAGAGCAATAGGACAAGTGGGGGGTGGGGGCTTAAAAAGATGTTTACCAAAAAATGAATTGGCTACCTGGAAGGTAAATTGAAGTTAGCATATATTGTTTAACAGTCAGTTGATGTAATGAATGATGGAAACATTAGTTTTCTGACAATGTGATGAATGGCATTCCACACCCATAGCTATCATATCATCTTGGAGCCTAAATAGCAATTTCCACATTAGGAACTTTGTTAATCTAGGGAACAAAACAAGATTGGACATAAGGAGGCATGGGCAGGGTGATAAAGGAAATAAATCCCACACCAAAGCAGAATGCTAAACTATCAGGAGGTAGATAGTGCAACACATTTATTTGCGTTAATATAGTAGCATCTGCTCCGAGTCTTGTTTTGTACAATATTTACATAGGAGTACTAAAGAAAAATGCAACTGAAGGCCAATATTAAGCTAACATTTGCCAGATTTAATTTACAGAACAGAGTTCCTATCTATATAGGTGTCCATATACTTAAACTAACTGTAGATGACTATACAGCAGTGACATATAACTGAATGGTGTGTGAATGTTAACCTAACAAGTAGCAAGATAATTAACCATTATTCCCACGTACAAAAACAAGCTAGCTGCATGTAAGAATCCACAGAGATAAAGCTGAAAAAATAAAACAGAACTAAGTATGTGTAGTACCAATGCACCGTGCCACAAGTGATCACGTTGATAGAAACAGTCCATTGACAAAATTGATTTTAAAGAGGTCTCATGGCACTTCCAAACGGTCGCTGTACATAAGCATCAGCTGATGGCAGCTTGCTTAGGGGTGTGGCATACAACTAAGCCAGGAATGGCGAAAATTATATCTGCAAATAAAACTAACATACAAATGATAAAACTCACACTCTTCAAGCATTTAAAGTTAAGTAACGCAGCTCAACGTCCCAGATTACTTGGTGAATGAGAGTCATACAGAGCAGGAAACCACTTGATCGTCAGAATATGCTTACTAAGCTGATTTAAGCAATAGAGATGCCATAACTGACTTCAATAATCCGGAGTTCAGTAGAGCAGGAAATTAAAAAAATCAGCTCGTCTTGCTGATTGTTATCTGGCAGGAAAGATAACTGGTAAACTAAAAAAAATCCTTACAGAATTATGATCTACATAAATATAGCAGAATGAAATTTTAGTAAAAGTATTGGTTGAAATATGAACTGTACCTGTGAACGCATGTGATGTTAGCTCAGTGGAAAATGAGGGCATTTTCTGCCATCTTCCATTTTCTTTGCTAATTCCATCATCTTCAATTTCATGAACAGCAACAATCTCACAGATAGGTACAGAGCGGCTCCCTGCTTGAAAATAAAACAGATTTTATTTACGATTCATTTTATAGGCAACATCATTAGATAACTATTTATATTAATACATAGCTATTATTAAATAATACATTTTGTTCGAGGCCTGGGTCTAATACCTGCGCCGCAAAAAAATCAAAAGTAACAAGCAAAGTTATGGCAGGCTGTACGCTTTGTAAATTGCAAGTTGTACCTGGAGGTTAATTATTTAAACAACGTTTTGAATGAAATTATCTTTTAATGCAATGACTGCATGCTGCTTCTGCAGGATTTGAACTTCCTGGGTCCTATATACAACATGCATCTTAAAGTACTGGAAAATTAAAATACATTGTAACCTCTACAGTCGGAAATGCTTGAGACTATGTAATTTCTGATTTTTCAGGATTATAGAATAATGATAGAACGCCTAACCACAAATGCATAGATATAAATACTTACCTGAAACATTATGAAATTAGATCTCCAAATACTGTGCCTTCCACATTTCTGCTCCCAAAGTACTGGCCTAAAATGCTGATGGCGTCTGCTCAAAATGTCTTTGGATAACTGATATTTCTGGACAATAGATTTCCAGACTTCATTGTTACTAATATATTATACACTGTAACCAAAGTTAAGACTTATTAAGTTTTGCAATTTAAGTAATACTTTGACCATAACATCTTGGCTCAAAGTTAACCTCCAACTCAGAACCGTAGCAAACAGAAGAAATTAAATCTGGCCCAAAATTTGAGTGAAGAGACGTAGAAATTGTATTCATCTACCTTCTGGGATCTAGTTTAAAAATCCACCACTTAGTTCAGGAGTAAGCTTTTGTGACCTCCAGGCGTTGGAAAAATTCAAAAACACAAATCATTTCAGAGCATTACGCCACAGATAGCATTTGGCAGAATGTGACTCTCCCTGCCCTGCAATATAACCTTCTACAGACTTTTAGATCATTCTCAAAGCAATAATAATAACCATCACCTCGACTATCTAATCAGTGAATCTCACAGGAAAGGTAATTTAGCCGATTTTGGCGACTCTTTTGAAAGAGCTGTACAATTTATTTCCACAATCCAACTTTTTCCCCCTAACACTTCAAATTACTTATTTTTCAAGTGTTAAAAGTTCTATGGAATCTGCTCTGCGCGTGAAGAACCTTCGAATTTTGCAACTGATTATTTTGCTAACTATTTTACAATTTTAACTTTAACAACCCATGTGCCAAACTTTAACTTTATTTGCTTTATTAAAATTCCATTATTTTGTATGCCTCTGTGAGGTGATCCCTCAATTTTCTGCTTCTTGAACAATCCCAGGGTTTCTAATCTCTCCACATAAAACGCCCTTAAACCTGGAACATTCTAGTGAACCTCTTCTGCAACCTCTCCACGTCCTTGCCATCCTTCCTAATGCGTGATCCTCAACATTATACACAATAGTCCAGCTAATCAGAGATTCGGTTTAATATGTCCTCCTTGTTTTTATGTTCACAGCCCCTACTTACAAAGCCAAGAATTCCAAATGTTTTCTCAACCACTTATCATAGAGAGGAGTTTCAGTACCAGAGATGAAAGTGGATTACGCTAAGGGATTGGCAATGAGAATAAAAACAGAACACGCTGGACGGATGTAGAAAATCTGAAATAAATACAGGAGATGCTGGAAATACTGAATTACTCAGGAAGTCAGGCTCCACCTGAGGAGTGAGAAGCAGAATGGGCATAGGGTTGACGACACTGTGCATTTCTGCAAACTTGATTAGCCTGTTTGTAGGCTTTGCAATGACTGCCTATGAGGGAAAGCATGGTGGCTAGGAACAAGCCTGTGAATCTCCATTCAATTGCGTCTATATATTTGTTTTCTCGGCTATCAAATGACATCAGTCTACAGCGCTGGAACCTTGAAGTTGATGCAGCACTGTTCATTGATTCCTTTCTCGGTTACACAACATACCATTAAAAAGTTAAAAATAGATAACACTCAACAACATATACGACTGGGGTATTTCACAATATACAATAGCCAGGATAATTGAGCAAAAAATCTTAATAATCTATTGCCTGCAAACAAGTGTACGATATATGGCACTGCTATATTAAATGTCAATAGTGGAACACTGCATTAGCTTGCAAATTCAGGACATTGCATGAGATTCTTAACTGCAAATCATAAGATTAGTCAACAAAGGCACGAGAAAGGACAAATAGAATAGGTCTTCAAAATCAGGGTTACACACACACAGATTATTCCATCAAATATAGTACATGTTCCATTCTGATGTAAACATGATCTTCATTACATACAAGATTCTTAAGGGACTTCACAGGGTCGAGGGGTTGTTTTCACTGACTGGAGAATCTAGAGCACGGGGACAGAGTCTCAGGATAAGGGGGTCAATCATTTAGAACTGAGATAAGGAGAATCTTTTTCACTCAAAGGATCATGAATCTTTGGAATTTTATGCCTCAAAGTTGTGAACGCACCATTATTGATACATTTCAGGCGGAGATAGATAGATTGTTGGTCTCCAAAGGAATTAAGGGATATGGGGAGTGGGTGGGAAAAGGGGGAGTTGAAGCCCAAGATCAGTCATGATCCATATTGAATGGGAGTGTGTGCATGACAGGCCATATGGTCGACTCCTGCTCCTATCTCTTGTTTTCTAGGTGTACAGGAAGATATTTTGCACTTTAATTTATAGAATCAGTGAAATAGCCTGCAACATTCTTTGCTTGGCTTAGCATCTTGGTTAGGCAGGACGCTGGAATGGGCAGATAGAGTTTTAGGTGCGTCTCCACATTGCTGTCAGATCTATTAAAAAATATATATACTATTGATTAGGTCTAGCTAATTGTGTTCAGTAAACAATTTTGTGAAGTACTGGTTGTTATGTTAAGCACTGATATTTTATAAAAAGAGCTGACACACAGATACAAATACTCAACTAGACATTGGTAATTCCAAACCCCTCCACTTACTTGTTGCCTCAATGAGTTGCTTCTTTTGTGAACAATAGAGCATTTTTAAAACATGAATTTGGATGCAAGCACCATTTCAAGTCCTTGCTTTACTGAACAGTTGCCACTCAACTCTGGGGAAAATCACACAACAGATTGCAAACCTTGCTGAAAATGCATGAAAGGTTCATTGTGTGTGACATAATAGTGATTTTTCCTTGCCAAAGAAAAGACTGTTAGCAGCAACAATTTAAAACGAGATAGAGAGTGCATAATCAAATGAAATGCAAGAATATCAAAACAACTGTCACCATTTAATTAAGTAAAAAATAAGTAACTTATCATCCGATGATACAATTCAACCTTATGGAACAAAGCTTTTGTTAAAATTGTAGCTATATACCGTGGACAGAGTTGTCTTCAATTTTTCCAACCGTAATAATACTTGGAGCAGACAAGTGGATATACTGAGAAACTTTATTTTTCCTTCTCAAAACAAATATGGCCAATGCAAGTATTTGTATGCATGTATGGGCTCCCACTAATCACCACTTACATACTTGTACATGCTTGCTAATGCTGAAGTTAGAAAACTTCCTGCCTTTTCTTCCAGACAAACGAGTATCAGGGTCAAAGTCAAATAAAGTTCTGACCCAGTCCATCCAGATACTTCTGTCCAGTTGAAGATCAGAGAGGTATGAACTTGTTGTCCAGGTTCAATGGGATCTTTCAATAACTATATTTCTACCAATTTGAATCAATTTTCATCTTGGAACTTGTAGTTTAATTTTCTAATGTCTATTCAAAACTTCTGCTGGAATGCACTGAACTGCATTATTTTGCAGAAAATATTTCAACATTTTTGGAACATATCGTTTGAATAAAGCTGCATTTGGTCATGCCGTCAGCACTTTTCAAAGTCTGCAAACAAGCTTGAAATGTGCATCTCAATCCAGACTGTACAATATCAACAAAGCCTCAAAAAGACTACAGGACAACATTTAATTTGATACCTTTATCTAATATTTAAATGGTATCCTATAGACAAGTACTGAGTTTCAAAGCTACTACGGTTAGTTCTCCATGATCACCAATTATAGACTCTGGGACTGAGTAAAAAGGTTCAAGTGGAAAAAGACGAACTAACTTTAAAGTTAGTTTTCAACTTCTAATTACCATTCAGCCTCTTCCTCCCCAAGACATAATACAGATTGATTGGTTATCAAAGATTTTCAAGAGTAAGGGCAAAAAGTGAGAACTGGTTGTGTCCCACCAAAAGTGAGTTTTACCCATCACGCAAGCGGAAAACATGCCAGAGAGAAACATGAATGAGAGATCAGTGCAGAGCGTCAGAATCCACAGGCAAATAAAATATGAACAAAAAAAAGGAGTTGACAAACCTAAAGGAAGCTCAAGAATATAGCCTTAATTATTATGCAACTGGGTTGCTCTGCATTCTTATTTAAAGAAAAGCTGTACTTTCTCCAAACTCTGTTCTCCTGCATGCAAACTGTCCAGTAATACAATAGCACAAGACAAGCTCACTGATATAAGAAAACCAAACAGACTGAGCAATCAATGATGCACTTACATTGAAGATATTATACAGTACCAACAGAAGCACACATGCAACATGACCTAAAGGCTTCAGGAGACAAAATTTTACAGGAACAAAATCACAAATTTCAAACCTGAGTAAGAGATTGTAATTAAAGAGTAACATTAAGATCTGACCAAAAGAGTGTTTTGATGCAGAATAAAAAGCTTCACATTGCCTTTCGCCACCCGGCTTATCTCAACTACTTCAGAAACTCTCATCCTAGTTTTTTTTAAAAATTGTTTTGTGATATGTAAGCATTTAATTATTTCAATAGTTGACAATTGCCATGCTTGCCTGGCCAGCCTCCCATTTTGCACCATTTGAAAACCAGCTCCTTCAAAACTGTAGCCTGTACTCTAACTTTCCCCAAATGCTCTATATAGCCTTCACTCGAGCTCACTGACCAACATGGAATCTCAATTTCTGAACAACATCTCAATTTTATTAGTCTCATCCTAGTTTTCAAATTTCACCATGACCTTGCTTTTCAGCCTCTTTCTCTGTAACCACATGTAATGTCGTAACCATCAGATATCTGCATTGCTGCAATTATAGCCTCTGGGCCACCTCAGACTTTTTTTCCTTTGCTATTGCTAGCCATGCCTTCAGCTTCAAGCTCCTGGAATTCACTCCGTAAATCACTCAACCTCTTGATTGCATTCTCCTCCTTTAGGACGATCTTCACAATCTACCTCCATGATCAAGTTATTGGTCACCTGTTGTGGCTTGGTATCAAATCTTGTTATATAATCGAAAGATGACATAGGTTAGGTAGATTTGCCATGGTCAATGTGCAGGGGTTATGGGGATAGGGCAGGGCAGATGGGGTGCTCATTTGGAGAGTTGATGCACTCGATGGGCCTCTTTCTGCACTGTTGGGATTCTATGTAACATTCCCTATTAAATGCTTTGGGATATCTTACTATGTGAAATGCACTATAGGCACAATATAAATTGAAGTTGCAAGATTATTTTCTGTTTATTCACAGAATATCCTGAACACACTGTCTTGGCTCATATCGATACTGCTAGGTGAGGTAACATGGAATGTTTATCTACCATTAAAACCACCTTCTGACCATCACTTAAATCTTATTCTTGTGAATTGTAGAACTGACTTCAGAACAGATTTAAAGCACTTTCCAAATTCTTGTAGTGCACATATGTAACTTGGAACGGACATATCTACACCCCAATAAGAAATACAGGATATATTTCATGGAATGTGCTTTTATGGTAAAATAACAAAAAAAATGTTTTACATTTCAGAAACGTATATAGATTTGGATTTATTTTACTAGTCTGGTTCTTCTAAACAATCACAACAGAACTGCTTTCTAAAATAAACTTGTTGCAGTGTATTTTTACACATCAACAATAACATGGCAACTCCAACACTGCAAAAACCAATACAATAACACAAATTCCATACAACATACAAGACCATTTTGCACGATGACAGATCAAACACACACCCGCACCCCCATTTCCATTCCTTCGCATGAGAAAAGCTCAAGCCGGCTATACAAAAGCAAAATCACATGTGAAATAATTAAACTAACATTTGGGAAATGGTGCCATTTGACTTTATAAGTTTTCAAAAATCTGACAGTTTTTAACAAAAAAATTGAAATGTCATAAAAGGTTATTCTTTAAATGCTAAAAAAGGTTCTTGCAAAGCTTTTCCCATGCCTATCAAAAAATCAATACTATGCTGTTTTATGGCCTATTCCATGCATGTTTTATAGAATGATACCTACAGTGTAGAAGGAAGCCATCTGGCCCATCAAGTCTGCACCGACCCTGCGAAAGAGCACCCACCCAGGCTCAATCCCCTGCCCTATTCCCGGAACCCCACCTAACCTTTTGGCACTAAGGGGCAATTTATCCCTGCTAATCCTGGCAGGTTAGATGTACCTAACCTGCACATCTTTGAACTGTGGGATGAAACCGGGGCACCGGGTGGAAATCTATGAGGACACAGGGAGGACATGCAGACTCCACACAGTCACCCAAGGTCTGCATAAGACCCAGGTTCCTGGCTATGAAGAAGCAGTGCTCACCACTGTGCCCTTCTTCTGGGACTAATCCAAATTGGGAGGGGGGGTAGGGAGGGCATAGCGGTGGTATTCTTCAGGGACTTTACCAAATGTGGTGGGGGGGGGGGGGGGGGGGGAGAATAGAGGTGGCACAGTTTTGCTGCCTCACAGCACCAGGGGCCTGGGTTCAATTTCAGTCTTGGGTGACTGTGTGTGTCGAGATTGCACGTGCTCCTGTGTCTTTGTTAGTTTCCTCCGGTTTCATCCCACAGTCCAAGTGTGTGCAGGTTAGGTGGATTAGTCATACTTAAAAACAAAAATTGCCCCTCAGTGTCCAAAGATGTGGTTATGTGAAGTTACGGGGATAGGATGAAGGAGTGGGCCGAGGTAGAGTGTTCTTTCAGAGGGTCAATGCAGACTCAATGGGTGAATGCCCTCCTTCTGAACCATATGGATTCCACCAGGACCTCTGGGGAACATCATACCTGAAGTAGTTTTTCTTCTCACCTTGGGGTAGACAGTGGCAGTGATATTGTGACTGAACTAGAGACTCGGGATAATGCTCTGGTGATTTCAGTTCAAACCCTGCCACAGAAGATGGTAAGAAGTCTTACAACACCAGGTTAAAGTCATTCACCTGAAGAAGGAGCCGTGCTCCGAAAGCTCGTGTTTGAAACAAACCTGTTGGACTTTAACCTGGTGTTGTAAGACTTCTTACTGTGCTCACCCCAGTCCAACGCCGGCATCTCCACATCACAGAAGATGGTGGCATTTGAGGGTACAGAAGAGGTTTACCTGGTTATTGCGTGGTCTGGAGGTTATTAGCTGTGAGGGCAGGTTGGATAAACTTGGATTGTTTCCACTGGAACGACAGTGGTTGAGGGGTGATCTAATAAAAGTTTACAAAATAATGAGTGGATAGTCAGAAGCTTTTTCACTAAGTGGATAAGTCAATTATTATGGGATATAGGTTTAAGGTGCAAGGGGGGGGGGAAGGAGATGTGCAATTTTTTTATACAGAGGGTGGTGAGTGCCTGGAACTCGCTGCCAGGGAAGGTGGAAGCAGTTACAAGAGCAACGTTTAATCGGCAGCTTGACAAATACATGAATAGGATGCAAATAGAGGGATATGGACCCAGGATGTGCAGACTGTTTTAGTTTAGACAGACACCATGGATGGCACAGGCTTGGAGCGCTAAAGTGCCTGTGCTGTTCTTTGCTCTGTCTGTAGGTGCACACTTCTTGCAGGAATCACTTAATAGTGGCCAAGAGTGGAAATCTGTTGCCTTGTAGGTCTGAATGATGATTTCTCAAACTGTTAATCTGAACGACTGTGGGTGTTCTTTGTATCATCTTTCAAATAAAACAACTCTTTACCAGTTCTCACTTCCTATTCACAAACACCAAACTTTACAAAATTAGAGAAATTCAGAATGACAAAGATTGGATTTCTGTTTTATTGCCCATCTGCTGTAAAGGCAGAACAACTTATTACCATTCTGATAATCAAATGAAGTCAAATTACATAAATTACTAGTTTCAGATGTAATTTTTTTTGCAATCTTCAAAATCAACTGGAGACCTTAAATGTTACTTTCATTGGCAAACAGGTGGCTAATAGCATTGAAACAGCTGTGAGTGTGAAATTACAAAGTACACGTATTCAAATCTTGACCTTTTGAGTAGTTTAGTGTTTTGCATAAGGCAACATATAATGTACAACCACCACCTTCTCAGGGGAATTCGGGTTGGACAAGTATTCATGTGATGGTTCACTGCACCTTTTAAGCAAGCATCGCCCTTTTCGGTGCTCACCGAGAAAGGTTTGGAATTGTAAATAGCTGCAAAGGAGGTACCATTTTAGGAATATATGAGATGATATAGCAAATAGAACAGAGAGAAACCCCGCAACGAGAGGATAGTTGGAAGGAGATCGACTCGAGGTCCAAGTCCGCTTGAGTGTGAAGTCCATTCAACTTTTCTTTGTGTCTTAACTCCGAATGGAGTGTCAATGCCCGAAGACGGTGCTGCCGCTGAAGCCTGCAGTCAGGCGGGTTCGGAACCCTCAGAATTGAGGGCATCGTCCGTTAAAATTTATGAATCCTTTTTTGTAATGTGGTTTTTCAAAAGAACGCACCCCCTCCCCTCCCCTCCCCTTCCCTCCCCCTCCCTTTCCCTCCTCCTCCCTTTCCCTCCTCCTCCCTTTCCCTCCTCCTCCTCCTCCTCTCACTCACTCACCCCGGCTCCCACTTAGTGACCGTCCATTTCACGGGAGGTGACAGAGGGGCTTGCTAAAAATAAATACCCCCCCCACCCCCAATACCTGACAGCTGCTTCTCTCTCTCTGGGTGAATGAGGAACAGGCACCGAGCGGCCGCACTTGACTCACCTCCTCCGCCTTTCCTTCGACACATCGGCTGCCAGGAGAAAACCGACTCGGTTAAGGTGACTTCGAACGGCTGGTTATTGACCAACAAGCGCGAGAAGAGCAGCGGTGGAGGCAGCTCCATGGCAAACCCGAAGCTGTCGTGTCGACGTTGAACTGGGGGGGGGGGGCAAGGTTAAGGGTACCGGTTCGGCTGTCAGGGCGCGATCATTTCCCCCCCCCCCCCCCCGCGGATCCAATCCTCCCGGTTGGTCTCCTCCGACTTGCTGAGCGGCTCTCTCGCCGTCCTGCCTTCGTCATCACGCAGCGGCGGGGCCGGCACTCAGCAAGGGGTGCGGGGCCATCGCTGTCATCAAAGGGGAGTGGCAAAATCTGTCAGCAAGGGGAGGGGCCATATCTGTCAGCAAGGGGGAGGGGCCAATCTGTCAGCAAGGGGGAGGGGCCATATCTGTCAGCAAGGGGGAGGGGCCAATCTGTCAGCAAGGGGGAGGGGCCAATCTGTCAGCAAGGGGGAGGGGCCAATCTGTCAGCAAGGGGTAGGGGCCAATCTGTCAGCAAGGGGGAGGGGCCAATCTGTCAGCAAGGGGGAGGAGCCAATGTCAGCAAGGGGGTGGGGCATTTCTGTCAACAAGGAGGGCGGGGCCGGCCCTCAGCAAGGTGGAGGGGCCAACTCTGTCGGCAAGGGGGAGGGGCCATATCTGTCAGCAAGGGGGGCGGGGCCGGCCCTCAGCAAGGTGGAGGGGCCAACTCTGTCGGCAAGGGGGAGGGGCCATATCTGTCAGCAAGGGGGGCGGGGTCGGCGCTGTCTGCAGGGCTGCAGCCAAGGCTTGCCTCGCATTTGCTTCACATTCAACTGACAGCTCACCTGAGGTTTATGTCGATCAGTCATATTTGACGTGAATGAGTGGCTAGAAATGTCATTTAGTCATTCTCAACAATGTTAACTTTTCTTTTATCATTTTGCAACCTATGTTGTTTATAGTAGATAAAAGCAAATTACTGCGGATGCTGGAATCTGAAACGAAAGAGAAAAGGCTGGAAAATCTCAGCAAGTCTTTTCTCGCCCTACAGATGCTGCCAGACGTGCTGAGATTTTCCAGCATTTTCTCTTTTGTCTTGTTTATAGTATTGTGGTAACGGGTGGCATGGTGGCACAATGCTTAGCACTGCTGCCTCAAGGCTGCTGTCTCACAGCACCTGGGGGCTGGTTTAGCTCACTGGGCTAAATCGCTGGCTTTTAAAGGAGACCAAGCAGGCCAGCAGCATGGTTCGATTCCCGTACCAGCCTCCCCGGACAGGCGCCGGAATGTGGCGACTAGGGGCTTTTCACAGTAACTTCATTGAAGCCCACTCGTGACAATAAGCGATTTTCGTTTCATTTCATTTCACCAGGTACCCAGGTTCAATTCTGAATGATAACTGTGTGAAGTTTGCACATTAAGGAGCTGGTTTAGCTCAGTGGGCTAGACAGCTGGTTTGTAATGCAGAACAAGGCCAAGCAGCGCGGGTTCCATTCCCGTACCAGCTTCTGTGTACCGTACAGGCATCGGAATGTGGTGACTATGGGCTTTTCACAGTACCTTCATTGCAGTGTTAATGTAAGCCTACTTGTGACAATAAAGGTTATTCATTCATTCTCGCACCTGCGTAAGTTTTCTCCGGATGCTCCGGTTTCCTCTCAAGGGACTAAGATGTGCAGGTTATTCGGATTGGCCATGCTAAACTGCCGTGTCCAAAGGTTAGGTCAGGTTATGGAGATCAGGCTGTGGATTGGGCCCGGATGGGGTGTTTCAGAGGGACGTTGCAGTCTTGATGTGCTCCTTCTTCACTGTCGTGATTCTATGTGATTATGGTTGGTTTCCCTCTCCATTGATTCGTTTGCATTGATGCCGTTAACCCTTGGCATCTCACCAGTAACTATTGAGGTATAACCCCTGACAGAGATCTGTTGGTTTGACCACAGGGGTTATCACAGCAGAAGCCTTTATCCTGCCTTTACTAACAGAGAACAGTGGCTGCATTTGAACAATAATGTGTGAGATGCTTTGGTTTATCTGAAAGGTAGGATGAGGAACTATAAATGCTAATAGTTCTTCTTGCCTAAGCCTTCTGGGGGAATCAAAATTGCCACTCGCTCTATATCCAGAGTGTTTATTCAGCAAACTCCTTATTGTTAATAACATCCTCACCTTGACAGAAACAGGATCAGGGGCGGATCTACTGTGAAAATAATGAAGCTTAAGCTTCAGGGCCCCTAATCCCGGAGGGGCCCCAGAAGCGACTTTAGTCCACATTGCTTAAAAATTTTGGGTCTACTGTATGAGAAGGGGTTTTTAAAAAATAATAATATTAATAATATAGTGTAATTTAATACAAAATAACAGTTAAAATAAAAATTAAAAGGTTATTAAAGTATCATGTAGGCCAGCCGTAAATGAAAAAACGTTCAAATTAAGGATGTTTCATTCTAAATATATTTAATATAAAATAATTATAAATAATTTAAAACACTATTAACATTTATGACAGAAATACAAACAGTAGATGACATGTTGTAACAAAAAAGGGGAGCCATTGAAAAGGCAATCACAATACTAACGTGAATTTTCAACGTGATAGCACTCGTGATAGCGATCTAGACAAGTATTTTTTCAATAAAGTGTTCATAAGGATCCAATATTTTCATTACCCCTACTCAAAAATAAATGTTATATTTAGAAAAGTAAGGTAAGTAATAAAGGTGAAATAGTGTTAGATTAGCCTAAGCCTATTATTTTAATGAAGAGGTGAACGGAAGGTAGGCTACGACCGCATAGCCTAGGCTAATACTATATTGCGTATTTATGAAAAAGTAATAAAAGGGTGAATTTGTGTTAAATTGCAGGTGTTTATTATGAAAAGTGTTCAAATAATGGTAAAATTGTGTTACATTACTTTAGCCTATGGGTTTTCATGGCCTAGTCTTGCCTAACTTAGTCTAGCCTAGCGTAGGCTAGCTTGAACATAGCCTAGTTTAGCCTATTTTGTTTATTTATTATAAATCTTTAAAAATGGCGCTTTATTTTCTGAGAAGGGGTTTTTAAAAAAACCCTTCTCAGAAAGTAGACCTACAATTTTTTCCTTTCAAAGCATGCGACAATAGTCGCACAACTCAAATGGATTAATTTTTTGTAGTATATATTTCAACAATCCCAAAGTTTGAGAGTCAGTAGCACAGATGTTGTGAAGGTGGAGTGTTGCGGTAAGTTGGCTGTTTGTGGAACAACCCCATTGAAGAAGATAACAGTGGTTACCCAGACCTCGTTGCTGGTTGCGAAGGGGCCCCCATAACAGTTCAGGCTTCAGGGCCCAAAAACGTAGGTCCGCCACTGAACATGGTCCCTGTAGCCACCTAAGATGGACACTGGGCTACCAAAATGGAGAACTGCTAAGGCTGCAGGGAGAAAACAGTCTTAGCCAGGACAAGCAGTTTGCAGAAGGCTAATTAACATTCTGCACGTATCGAAACCAGTTTATGGCCAGGTGCAAGATCTCAACCAAAGGTGTAAATGGCAACAACGCTTTGCATAGTAATGAGGCGATCAAGATCCAGGCCAGCACAATAGATACATTTAGATATGAATAGATACTTTTGAGAGAGGCCCAGACGAAACGGCACCATAAGTATCCATCACAGAGACCCATAGAGACCGCCCCACCCATCGAGAAGAAACCCTCAGATTGGGGGATTTGTAAGATATCGATTGGGAAATGACCCAATCGATACATGGCAGGTAAAGGCCCGCCCCGAAGAGGCACGGACTTTGGGGGACCTATAAAGGTAGACCCCGCACATGGTTCTGTCTGTTGACTCCGGCCCAGATCTGCTGTTGACTCCGGCCCAGATCTGCTGTTTTGCTCCGGCTCTGTTGCATCCTGACTCCGACCCCAGCCTCCAGATCCTGTCTTTCATCACCGGCCGTTGAGCACCAGCCATCGTTCAGTAAGTGCCAAAACGACGCTCGCTACGTGAACCCGGCATTGCTTATACTCTAGCCGACTATTAGTGAACAGAAGGTGCAGTCCAGAAAGGAACAAAGGCCTTGTCCCCTGACCTTGCTGGTTCCTACTTAGATAAGTATTTAGTCGTTTAATAGTAGAAATAAGTATTAGTCTTTAGCGTATGCATGCGTATTTATTATATTGGTTATAATAAATATTAATCGTTTGAACTTACTAATCGGTATACAGTTTTATTACTTTGACCTGACCTGGATATACTTGTGAGGTGTCTAAATACGGCACCTGGCGACTCAGAGCTGAAAATACATACACAGAGCTGTAGTAGTGTTAAGCACACGGCCTTTAAACGGAGGCGTGTTAATACACTCCAATAAACGCGTAATACACTCAAGTAAAACATGCAACATCCCTGAGTAGTGACTTGTTCCCATTTACAAATGCCTCCCAACTGCCTACATTTTCCACCACCTGTCTTGCTGTGATGATGACAAGACCCTCCTCTTCCCATTTTCTCAATTTCTTCCATCTTTCTCAATTCTCTTTGAAAATCGTCATTGTTAACTCCCACTCCTCCCATTTCCAGAACATAGAACATAGAACAATACAGCGCAGTACAGGCCCTTTGGCCCTCGATGTTGCACCGACATGGAAAAAATCTAAAGGCCATCTAACCTACACTATGCCCTTATCATCCATATGCTTATCCAATAAATTTTTTAATGCCCTCAATGTTGGCGAGTTCACTACTGTTGCAGGTAGGGCATTCCACGGCCTCACCACTCTTTGCGTAAAAAACCCACCTCTGACCTCTGTCCTATATCTATTACCCCTCAATTTAAGACTATGTCCCCTCGTGCTAGCCACCTCCATCCGCGGGAGAAGGCTCTCGCTGTCCACCCTATCTAACCCTCTGATCATTTTGTATGCCTCTATTAAGTCACCTCTTAACCTTCTTCTCTCTAACAAAAACAAACTCAAGTCCATCAGCCTTTCCTCATAAGATTTTCCCTCCATACCAGGCAACATCCTGGTAAATCTCCTCTGCACCCATTCCAAAGCTTCCACGTCCTTCCTATAATGCGGCGACCAGAACTGTACGCAATACTCCAAATGCGGCCGTACTAGAGTTTTATACAACTGCAACGTGACCTCATGGCTCCGGAACTCAATCCCTCTACCAATAAAGGCCAACACACCATAGGCCTTCTTCACACCCCTATCAACCTGGGTGGCAACGTTCAGGGATCTATGTACATGGACACTGAGATCCCTCTGCTCATCCACACTACCAAGAATTTTACCATTAGCCAAATATTCCGCATTCCTGTTATTCTTTCCAAAGTGAATCACCTCACACTTCTCCACATTAAACTCCATTTGCCACCTCTCAGCCCAGCTCTGCAGCTTATCTATGTCCCTCTGTAACCTGCAACATCCTTCCGCACTGTCTACAACTCCACCGACTTTAGTGTCGTCTGCAAATTTACTCACCCATCCTTCTGCGCCCTCCTCTAGGTCATTTATAAAAATGACAAACAGCAACGGCCCCAGAACAGATCCTTGTGGTACGCCACTCGTAACTGAACTCCATTCTGAACATTTCCCATCAACTACCACTCTCTGTCTTCTTTCAACTAGCCAATTTCTGATCCACATCTCTAAATCACCCTCAATCCCCAGCCTCCGTATTTTCTGCAATAGCCGACCGTGGGGAACCTTATCAAACGCTTTACTGAAATCCATATACACCACATCAACTGCTCTACCCTCGTCTACCTGTTCAGTCACCTTCTCAAAGAACTCGATAAGGTTTGTGAGGCATGACCTACCCTTCACAACACCATGCTGGCTGTCCCTAATCATATTATTCCTATCTAGGTGATTATAAATCGTATCTTTTATAATCCTCTCCAAGACTTTACCCACCACAGACGTTAGGCTCACCGGCCTATAGTTACCGGGGTTATCTCTACTCCCCTTCTTGAACAAAGGGACCACATTTGCTATCCTCCAGTCCTCTGGCACTATTCCTGTAGCCAATGATGACCTAAAAATCAAAGCCAAAGGCTCAGCAATCTCTTCCCTGGCTTCCGAGAGAATCCTAGGATAAATCCCATCCGGCCCCGGGGACTTATCTATTTTCACCTTGTCCAGAATTGCCAACACTTCTTCCCTACGCACCTCAATGCCATCTATTCTAATAGCCTGGGTCTCAGCATTCTCCTCCACAATATTATCTTTTTCTTGAGTGAATACTGACGAAAAGTATTCATTTAGTATCTCGCTTATCTCCTCAGCCTCAACACACAACTTCCCACCACTGTCCTTGACTGGCCCTACTCTTACCGTAGTCATTCTTTTATTCCTGACATACCTATAGAAAGCTTTTGGGTTTTCCTTGATCCTACCTGCCAAAGACTTCTCATGTCCCCTCCTTGCTCGTCTCAGCTCTCTCTTTAGATCCTTCCTCGCTTCCTTGTAACTATCAAGCGCCCCAACTGAAACTTCACGCCTCATCTTCACATAGGCCTCCTTCTTCCTCTTAACAAGAGATTCCACTTCTTTGGTAAACCACGGTTCCCTCGCTCGACCCCTTCCTCCCTGCCTGACTGGTACGTACTTATCAAGAACATGCAATAGCTGTTCCTTGAACAAGCTCCACATATCCAGTGTGCCCAACCCTTGCAGCCTACTTCTCCAACCAACACATCCTAAGTCATGTCTAATGGCATCATAATTTCCCTTCCCCCAACTATAACTCTTGCCCTGCGGGGTATACTTATCCCTTTCCATCACTAACGTAAAGGTCACCGAATTGTGGTCACTGTTTCCAAAGTGCTCACCTACCTCCAGATCTAACACCTGGCCTGGTTCATTACCCAAAACCAAATCCAATGTGGCCTCGCCTCTTGTTGGCCTGTCAACATATTGTGTCAGGAAACCCTCCTGCACACATTGTACAAAGAATGACCCATCTAATGTACTCGAACTATATCTTTTCCAGTCAATATTTGGAAAGTTAAAGTCTCCCATAACAACTACCCTGTTACTTTCGCTCTTTTCCAGAATCATCTTCGCCATCCTTTCCTCTACATCCCTAGAGCTATTAGGTGGCCTATAGAAAACTCCCAACAGGGTGACCTCTCCTTTCCTGTTTCTAACCTCAGCCCATACTACCTCAGAAGAAGAGTCCCCATCTAGCATCCTTTCCGCCACCGTAATACTGTCCTTGACTAGCAGCGCCACACCTCCCCCTCTTTTGCTCCCTTCTCTGAGCTTACTAAAACACCTAAACCCCGGAACCTGCAACAACCATTCCTGTCCCTGCTCTATCCATGTCTCTGAAATGGCCACAACATCGAAGTCCCAGGTACCAACCCATGCTGCCAGTTCCCCTACCTTATTTCGTATACTCCTGGCATTGAAGTAGACACACTTCAAACCACCTACCTGAACACTGGCACCCTCCTGCAAAGTCAAATCTGTGCTCCTGACCTCTATACTCTCAATCTTCCGTACCCCAAAACTACAATCCAGGTTCCCATCAAAACTACAATCCAGGTTCCCATGCCCCTGCTGAATTAGTTTAAACCCCCCCAAAGAGCACTAACAAATCTCCCCCGCAGGATATTGGTGCCCCTCAGGTTCAGATGTATCCTGTCTATAGAGGTTCCACCTTCCCCAGAAAGAGCCCCAGTTATCCAGAATTCTGAATCCCTCTCACCTGCACCATCCCTGTAGCCACGAGTTTGATTGCTCGCTCTCCCTATTCCTCAGCTCACTATCACGTGGCACGGGCAACAACCCAGAGATAACAACTCTGTTTGTTCTTGCTCTGAGCTTCCATCCTAGCTCCCTGAAGGCCTGCCTGACATCCTTGTCCCCTTTCCTACCTATGTCGTTAGTGCCAATGTGGACTACGACTTGGGGCTGCTCCCCCTCCCCCTTAAGGACCCGGAAAACACGATCCGAGACATCATGTACCCTTGCACCTGGGAGGCAACATACCAAACGTGAGTCTCTCTCGCTCCCACAAAATCTCCTATCTGTGCCCCTGACTATTGAGTCCCCAATTACTAATGTTCTACTCCTTTCCCCCCTTCCCTTCTGAGCAACAGGGACAGACTCCGTGCCAGAGGCCCGTACCCCATGGCTTACCCCTGGTAAGTCCCCCCCCCACAAGTATCCAAAACGGTATACTTGTTACTCAGGGGAACGACCGCAGGGGGTCCCTGCACTGACTGCTTCTTCCCAGTCCCTCTTACAGTTACCCATCTATCTCCAGTCTTTGGTGTAACTATTTCCCTGAAGCTCCTATCTATGACCCCCTCTGCCTCCCGAATGATCCGAAGTTCATCCAGCTCAAGCTCCAGGTCCCTAACACGGTTTTTGAGGAGCTGGAGTTGGGTGCACTTCCCACAGATGAAATCAGCAGGGACACTGACGGCGTCCCTCACCTCAAACATTCTGCAGGAGGAGCATTGTACTGCCTTCCCTGACATCACCTCTAGATTTAAAAAAAAAAGGAAAAGAAAAAGAAAGGAAGGGCTTACCTGATATTACCTCAAACCCTGCTCCCGCTGAAAGGTAAGCAAATTTAAAGGCACTCACTCACCTTCACGACAGGCCCCTGCTCCCGCTTCCCAACCACCGTGGGGTGGGGGGGTTGGTTAGAGGAGGAGGTAGGGTGGGAAACACTCACAAAGTGTTTCGGGTTTAACTGTCACTTGCCAACAGCCCCTCC
Organism: Scyliorhinus canicula; assembly: GCF_902713615.1. Taxonomy (NCBI): domain Eukaryota; kingdom Metazoa; phylum Chordata; class Chondrichthyes; order Carcharhiniformes; family Scyliorhinidae; genus Scyliorhinus; species Scyliorhinus canicula. The sequence goes on from NC_052156.1 coordinate 128,685,856, forward strand.
ACAAACCACCTTCAACTTAGGCTGACCGCACTGCACGTATGCAAATTTCCCCAGAACAGCTGATCAGTAGCTCGGCTCTGCTGCCCTCTGCTGGATCTTGCTGATTGGAATGTTTTTCTTTTTCTTTTTCTTTTTCCTCAGTTCTCCACCAAGTCACTCCTAATTTAACTTAACTATCCTCCTAACTTCTTCCCCTTCATATAACCTTCCCATCCATTCCTGTAATCACTCTCACCCTCATCATCTTTCACGGCGTTTCTTCACTCAAGACCTTAACCATTGACGAGGTAATCTGTGTCTGTTTTTGCCATCTCCCTTCCATTTGCATTCCCCAATCCTCATCACATCCCACTTTTCTCAACTGTTTCTCAATATATGTAGTTCTGGTCACCTCATTACAGAAAGGGTGTAATTGCATTAAAAAGGGCAGCACGGTGGCGCAGTGGTAGAACTGCAGTCTCACGGTGCCGAGGTCCCAGGTTCAATTCCGGCTCTGGGTCACTGTCCGTGAGGAGTTTGCACATTCTCCCCGTGTTTGCGTGGGTTTCACCACCACAACCCAAAGATGTGCAAGGTAGGTGGATTGAACACGCTAAATTGCCCCTTAATTGGAAAAAATGAATTGGGTACTCTAAATTTATTTTATAAAAGGGTACAGCAGAGGATTTATAAGAATGTTTCCGGCACTGGAAAAATGCCGCTATGAGGAAATATTAGATAGGCTGGCATTGTTATCTTTGGTGCAGAAGGGGCTGAGGTGAGATTTGACTGAGATATACAAAATTGTGGGATTCCTGCTTAGAGTGAATGGGAATGACCACAGGAGCAAGATTGTAGTCCAAAACCGAAGGCTTTAATGGACAAGATGCTTCCCTAGCAGCTCAGGTACAGAAAGGAAGCTGTGGGGAACACACGGGCTCTTATACCCCGCTTTACAGGGCGGAGCTACCTTACAGCTCTAACCAATGGGTGACTAGTGTTACATACCATTGGGCCAATGAGCAGCGAGCCTTCTCCACCAATGGTGTCTCGGCATTGCTGTTTACCGTAATACCTCTAGTCATATTACCACATTCACCCCCTGTTGAAAAAAGAATCCGGCGGGGGGAGGGGGGGGTGGCGGCTTGGTCAACACCCCTAGATGGTGCTGGTGAGGGTGGCTGACCTGGGGTGAGGCGTCCAGACCTCTAGATGGTGCTGGTTTGGAGGTTGACTGACCAGTGAAGGGAGCGTCTGTCGAGTGCCGCGGTGGGGGGTGGGGGAGGGGGGGGTGGGTCCAGGCAGGACCGGTGGGAAAAACGGTTGTCCAGGGCAGGGGGCGATAGTGAGGTGCGCCGGTGGGGCTGGTGGCAGGCGGTAGGTCCCGTAGGGAGACCGTGCCTTGTCGGCCGTTGGGGTACTCCACATACGCGTACTGGGGGTTAGCATGGAGTAGATGGACCCTCTCGACCAATGGGTCCGACTTGTGAGCCAGCACGTGTTTCTGGAGCAGGATGGACCCGGGGGCTGCCAGCCAGGTCGAGAGGGAGGTCCCTGAGGAGAACTTCCTAGGGAAGACAAGGAGACGTTTGTGAGGTGTTTGATTAGTTGCAGTGCAGAGCAGAGACCGGATGGAGTGGAGGGCGTCTGGGAGGACCTCCTGCCAGCGGGGGACCGGGAGATTCCTGGACTGTAGGGCCAGTAGGACGGTCTTCCAGACCGTTCCGTTCTCCCTCTCGACCTGTCCGTTAACGCGGGGGTTGTAACTGGTCGTCCTGCGAGGCAATGCCCTTGCTAAGCAGGAATTGACACAGTTCGTCACTCATAAAAGAGGATCCCCTATCACTGTGTATGTAGGCGGGGAATCCGAACAGGGAAATAATGCTGTGGAGGGCTTTGATGATGGTGGTTGTGGTCATGTTGGGGCAGGGGATGGCAAACGGGAAGCGAGTACTCCACTCGCCAATCACATTGAGGAAGTACGTGTTGCAATTGGTAGAGGGGAGGGGACCTTTGAAGTCCATGCTGAGGCGTTCAAAGGAATGGGAAGCCTTTATTTATCGTTATTTACCTTGCCCCGCTGTGCATTGTCGAACATGAAAGCTACCGACCGTTGGTCCGTGAGGAGGGTAAACCTCCTGCTGGCCAGGTAATGCCTCCATTGTCGCACAGCTGCTACTATGGCCTGTGCTTCCTTCTCGACCGAGGAGTGGCGGATTACGGAAGAAAGGAGGGTACGCGAGAGGAAGGCCACGGGTCTGCCCGCTTGGTTGAATGTGGCCGCCAGAGCTACGTCGGACATGTCGCTCTCGACTTGGAAGGGGAGAGACTCGTCGATGGCGTGCATCGTGGCCGTTGCAATATCTGCTTTGATGCGGCTGAAGGCCTGGCGGGCCTCCATCGACGGGGGAAAGTAGTTGTTTGGATAAGTGGACGGGCTTTGCCGGCGTTGTTGGGGACCCACTTAGCGTACTAAGAGAAGAACCCGAGGCAGCGCTTCAGGGCCTTGGAGCAGTGAGGGAGGGGGAACTCCATAAGGGAGCGCATGCGTTCCGGGTCGGGGCCTATCACTCCATTTCGCACTACGTAGCCGAGGATGGCTAGGCGGTCGGTGCTAAACACGCATTTATCCTTGTTATACGTTAGGTTCAGGAGTTTTGCTGTCTGGAGGAATTTGCGGAGGTTGGTGTCGTGGTCCTGCTGATCGTGGCCACAGATGGTGACATTATCAAAATACGGGAATGTTGCCCGTAAAACGTATCGGTCGACCATTCGGTCCATCTCTCGCTGGAAGACCGAGACACCGTTTGTGACACCAAAGGGATCCCTTAAGAAGTGGTAGAGTCGCCCATCCGCCTCGAAGGCAGTGTACTTGCGATCACTCGCGCGGATGAGGAGCTGGTGGTAGGCGGACTTTAGGTCTACCGTGGAGAAGACCTTGTACTGCGCGATCCTGTTGACCAGGTTGGATATACGGGGTAGGGGGTACGTATCCAGTTGCATAAACCTGTTGATGGTCTGGCTGTAGTCGATGACCATCCTGTTCTTGCCCCCGGTCTTTACCACCACAACTTGGGCTCTCCAGGGGCTGTTGCTAGCCTCGATGACCCCCTTCCCTCAGGAGCCGCTGGACCTCGGACCTGATGAACGTCCGATCCTGGGCACTGTACCGTCTGCTCCTAGTGGCGACGGGTTTGCAATCCGGGGTGAGGTTTGCAAACAGGGAGCGGGGGTCGACCTTGAGGGTCGCGAGGCTGCAGACAGTAAGGGGGTTATAGGGCCACTGAATTTAAATGTTAGACTCTGAAGATTGCACTGAAAATCCAACCCTAGGAGTGTGGCCACGCAGAGTGGGGGAGGACGTAGAGCCTGTAATTCTTGAACTCCCTTCCCTGGACCGTGAGGTTCGCTACACAATACCCTTTTATTTCAACTGAATGGGAGCCAGAGGACAGGGAGATTTTTTGATTGATGGGGTGGACAGGAAGAGAACAGTGCCTTATCGTCTCAGGGTGTATAAAGCTCTCCGTGCTCCAAGAGTCGAGCAGGCAGGACGTCTCGTGCCCATTGATCAATACCATCGACGTCACTGTGGAAAGAGTGCGGGGTCGAGACTAGTCCAAGGTCACCAATGCCAACCGTGGCAGGAGTTCAGAATCATCATCGGGCAGTGTATGGTCACCCGTGCTGGGGTCCTTGGAGCCAGTCCAAGATGGCGGCGTCCACTGGTCGCACATGGCTGAGGGTGGACAAAATGGCGGCGTCCATCCCCCGCACGTGGCGTTGGCAGAGCAAGATGGCGGCATCCGGAGGCCCCACGTGGCGCTGGGGGAGGAAGCTGGCGAGGTTCATGGGCCGCACGGGGCCCGTGGAGAGGGTTGGAGCGGCGATCCGCACTCGCCGCCCAGGACCGCAGCGACCGCCCAGGCCTGGTAGACCGCCATGAAAGGGCCCTTTTTGCCGCACCCCCTACACGTTGCCGAACGGGCTGGGCAGCGCTGTCGGGGGTGTTTCGCCTGCCCGCAGAAATAACAACAGGGCCCAGCGGGGTTGCCGGTGCGTCTCGCAGTGCAGGCCTGTGGCGATTCAGCGTCCGCTGAGGGTGAATTCCACGCTGCCCAGGGGGCTGCCGCGCAGTCGGGGGCGTAGGCGCAGGCATTTCGGGAGACCACGTCCAGTGAGTCGGCGAGGGCCCGTGCCTCCTTCAGGCCCAGAGTGTCTTTCTCAAGCAGTCTCTGGCGGATTTGTGGGAACTGCATACCCGCAACAAAAGCGTCCCGGATCAATAGTTCAGTATATTCGTTAGCCGAAACTTCTGGGCAGCTGCAGTTCCTCGCTAGCACGAGGAGCGCACGATAGAACTCGTCTAGTGACTCACCAGGGGTCTGCCGTCTCATTGCCAGTAGGTGGCGGGCATAGACTTGGTTTACTGGGCGGATATAATGTCCTTTTGAGTAGTTCCATTGCGGAATCATAGTCGGTAACGTCCTCGATGAGCGTGTAGATGTCCGGGCCCACTCTCGAGTGCAGGATCTATAGTTTCTGCTCCTTCGTAGGTGTGCTTTCTGCCGTGCCGAGGTAGCCGTTGAAACATGCTAGCCAGTGCTTAAAGGTTGCTGCTGCGGTAGCGGCGTGGGGGCTGAGTTGTAGACACTCCAGCTTGATGCGCAGCTCCATCCTTTAAATCTTGTCTATTAAATTGATGCACTATCACTGACCACAGGAGCGAGGTTGTAGTCCGAAACTGAAGGCTTTAATAGACAAGATGTTTCCCCAGCAGCTCAGGTACAGAAAGGAAGCCGCCTTACAGGGCGGAGCTACCTTACAGCTCTAACCAATGGGTGACTAGTGTTACATACCATTGGGCCAATGAGCAGCGAGCCTTCTCCACCAATGGTGCCTCGGCATTGCTAGTTACCGTAATACCTCCAGTCATACTACCACATGACCTATTTACCTTAGCAGAGGTGTCAGTGATGAGGGGATGTAGACTTAAAATGATTAGGCAGGACCTATCTGATCTGCTGCAGCTCTCGGTTCTGTGCATGCACTGTGGAGACATTCACACCTTCAGAACTACATTACCCATGCTGCATGTGGTGAAGCATCTGTGCAGTGAGGAGCGTCAGTATGGAATTAGGGAGAGACCTAGCCCTCGGTTCCTGATGGGAACACAGCAGCAATTGGCACCCAACATTCAGGAGCTATAAACAGAGAAAGCACGAGCAGTCCATCTCATCTTTCCCCTTTCACCACTACCCACCCCTCTCCCCGTTGCCCCCTCCTTCACCACCCCATCACCCCTCCTTCACCCACCATCCTTCCTTCTTAACCCCAGCCCCCTTCCTTCACCAATCATTCCCCTTCTTCTTAGATATAGCTCTTGGGGCTAAAGGGATCAGGGTATTGATCTTGATGATCAGTCATGATCATAATGTATGGCGGAGCAGACTCAAAGGGCCAAATGACCTCCTCTTGCTTCTTTTTCTATGTTTCTTCACTCACCAACCATCCCATTGTGTTCCCCCCCCATTACCCATCCATCACCACCAATTCCTCCTTCATCACCATGGGGATGAAGGAGGTGCCATCTGGCATCTTTGGACTGTGGGAGGAAACCGGAGCACCCGGAGGAAACCCACTGTTATAACCCGCTCGATTTCCCAACTCACCACCTGCCCATAAACAGAAAGGTGTTTTTAAAATTCTGATTTCCCCCTTTATAAATGGTGGCATGCGTTCCCCAACCCTTTGGGTGACACTGTCAAGGGTCAGGGCACAAGGGGCGCCATGCCCATGAAAGGAAGGTGGAGGGGGGTATTAAGGGTGGGAGGGTGCATTGCCGGTAGGAAGGGACCTCTGGGAAGTTGAGGGGGAGACAGGTGGGGGTCCTGTAAGGGGGTGTGAGGCAGCCTGAAGAGGGGGACATAGCAGGGTGTCCTCACTTGCGGGGGGGGGGGGGGGGGGGGGGAGTTACTACCCATGTGTGGGTGGGTGTGGGGGACCCAGAAGCTCACTTAGAAATTGGGGCACCATTTCAAAATGGCAGCCTGGTCTCTGAGTCCAGCTCCTCAGTGATGAAAAAAATTCTAACTGTGAGCCAACCTGGTGAGGAACTCTCTAGGGCCCAGAAAAAGTGAGTGAGTGTTGTTAGATAGCACTAGGGAACTCGCGGCAGAGCCGGCAGGAATTTCTCAGCAAATGACCCACCACAAATGACGTTTTGAAACTTTTCCGTCAAATCACACCCTGAATGTCTGCAAGGACATTGTCTTTGACAGCATTGGAGGTAATTTGGTAGGATTTGAATTTCATCTTCCCAAGGAAGCCTATTTAGTGCAAAAATATTTGATTTCAATTAGTTCTGTTGAAGGTCAGGCATTCCTCATCCTGTACTTTGAAATGGTTCTGGGGGCTTTACAGGGTGCTGAACACTCGGGTTGAGCATGTTAGGGCAGCACGGTAGCATTGTGGTTAGCACAATCGCTTCACAGCTCCAGGGTCCCAGGTTCGATTCTGGCTTGGGTCACTGTCTGTGTGGAGTCTGCACATCCTCCCCGTGTGTGCGTGGGTTTCCTCCGGGTGCTCCGGTTTCCTCCCACAGTCCAAAGATGTGCAGGTTAGGTGGATTGGCCATGATGAAATTGCCCTTAGTGTCCAAAATTGCCCTTAGTGTTGGGTGGGGTTACTGGGTGATGGGGATAGGGTGGAGGTGTTGACCTTGGGTAGGGTGCTCTTTCCAAGAGCCGGTGCAGACTCGATGGGCTGAATGGCCTCCTTCTGCACTGTAAATTCTATGTAAATCTATGTAAATCTATGTATTAAGCAGCTCTGCATGATGTATAGGGGAATCCTGGACATCTCACTCTGAGGATGCCAAGCATTGGAATCATAGAACTGAGCTGCTCTTGTCTTGGTTAGCATCTGCGTGTTCACTTGGGTAGCTTGGGGGTTCAGTTTCTTGGACCCAGGGATTGGGGTTAAACCCAGTGTCAGGAACATGGGATGCATTGAAGGGCTTTTGGGCGCTCTAAGGGACCCCAGTTCAAGGACTAGCACAACTGACAGTGGGGCAAGTGGTTAGTCACCATGCTGTAAACTTTTCATGTTTCTATGATTCACTCATTAAAAAAATTTCTGAAGTTCCCTGTCAAATTCACACAAAAGTTCCTGCACTTAGGTCCTTCACATGATAAGCAAGGTAACTTGTTTAACTGTCTCGCCTCTGACTTTAGTGCCAGTGTATCAACAAATGTTACATCCAACAGGGATGCTCAAGAAGAGGTTTCAGTGCTTGGACTGCTTCGTGGGATTTCCCCACGGAATTAGCCAGATAAAGTGTCATGCAGAAAGATCTTGTATTGGAGATAAAGCTGTAATTCCAGTTGTCATCAAACAAGAAAAACCTGTTGGAAGGAGGAAGCACCAGAGGAATGAGCGCTACATCAGCACTTTGCAGCCAATGATTCTTCTTCCCAGGCAGTCCCTCGCGGTTGGGATGACTTGCTTCCACACTAAAATGAATTCTCAGGTGACCGAGGAGTCCAATATGTGACCTACAGTCTCTGTCACAGGCGGGGCAGACGGTGGCTGGCGGAGTGGGTAGGTTGGGTGCCGGGGTTGCCAGGCGTTCCTTTTACTGTCAAGGTTTGGCTTCAGCTTGCTATCAGCGATGAAACCCGAAGTGTTCAGATCCTTTCCAGTTGCTTTTTCTCCACTTTGGATGGTCCTGGGCCAGGGATTCACAGGTGTAGGGGTTTGACACTTTGAAGCTCCAGATTTTCACAGTAGCCTCATTGCAGTGTTAATGTAAGCTTACTTGGGACAATAATAAAGATTGTTATTATAAGCAGAGTGCTTGTTTCAGGAGTCTCGTGCAGGCATGCGGATGATGTGGCTGATGTGACCATCAATTCACTCGAGACACGATAGGAAGTAAACTATGGTTTTAATAGACTTACAACTGAGCTTGCCTGCGACCAGAAGAACTGAGGGCAGGTTCACAAGGCTGCAGCACTTTATACTTCCGGTAGTGGGAGGGGCCATGGGCGGAGCTGAGGGTGGAGCCCTGTACAAGCTCCTCATCTCCCCCTGTGGGCAGAGCCGCTCAACGGCTCACAGACAGAGCCCACAAGGACACAATACTATACAGTGTGAATTACATGTAGTACATTCACCACATTCACCCCCTCTAAAAGGTCTACAGGTTGAGCCGGTCCGGTGGCTGAGTCGTCCTTTGGGATCGGCGGAGCACCGGGGTTGCAGCCTCTTCGGGTGGCTGGGTGGCGACAGTCGGTGTGCATATGAGGGTGGACTCCGGGGGTGTTTCGGTTCGAGTGCCGTTCCTGACCGGTGCGACGGGCGAAGGGGGGCGCAGGAAACCTATAGGTGTGGGGGCGCAGGGCGAGGGGGGTCGGGTGGGGTGTAGTGTGAGGGATACCTCGGCGGTGGTGGTGGTGGTGGTGCCAGGTCCCGGAGGGAAACGGTGTCCTGACGGCTGTCGGGGTGTTCAATAAAGGCGTAGTGTGGGTTCGAGTGTAGCAGTAGTACCCTCTCTACTAGTGGGTCCTTTTTGTGTGTCTGGACGTGCTTCCGGAGGAGAACAGGGCCCGGTGTCCTCAAACAAGATGGGAGCGAAGCCCCCGTGGTAGTGCCCCTAGGGAAAATAAATAATCGCTTGTGAGGGGTCTGGTTAGTGGCAGTGCAGAGGAGGGACCTAATTGCATGGAGCGCGTCTGGAGGACCTCCTGCCAGTGGGAGGTCAGGAGATTCCTGGACCGGAGGGTCAGTAGGACGGTCTTCCAGACCGTCGCGTTCTCCCTCTCCACCTACCCGTTCCCCCTGGGGTTAAAGCTGGTAGTCCTGCTCGAGGCGATGCCCTTGTTGAGCAGGTACTGACGCAGATCGTCGCTCATGAAGGACGAACCCCTGTCGCTGTGTACGTAGCTGGGGAAACCAAACAGGGTGAACACTGTGCAGGGCTCTGATGACTGTGTGGGAGGTCATATCGGGGCATGGGATGGCAAAGGGAAAGCGGGAGAATTCGTCTATGACATTGAGGAAGTACACATTTCGATTGGTCGAGGGGAGGGGCCCTTTGAAATCGATGCTCAGGCGTTCAAAGGGCCGGGATGCCTTTAGCAGGTGGGCCTTTTTCAGGTCTATAGAAGTGCGGTTTGCACTCCGCGCAGATCGGGCAATCCCAGTGATGGCTTTTACCTCCTCGGTGGAGAAAGGCAGATTTCGGGCTTCGACGTAGTGGGCGAGCCGGGTGACCCCTGGGTGGCAGAGGTCGTTGTGGATAGCCTTTAGGCAGTCGTCTTGCGCGCTGGCACATGTGCCGTGGGACATGGCATCTGGGGGCTCGTTGAGCTTCCCCGGTCGATATATGATGTCATAATTATAGGTGGAGAGTTCGATCCTCCACTTCAAGATTTTATCGTTTTTAATTTTGCCCCTTTGCGAGTTGTCGAACATGAAGGCAACCGATCTTTGGTCGGTGATGAGGGTGAACCTCCTACCTGCGAGGTAGTGCCTCCAGTGCCGTACGGCTTCCACAATGGCTTGAGCTTCTTTTTCGACTGAGGAGTGTCGAAGTTCCGAAGCGGAGAGGGTTCGGGAGAAGAAGGCTACTGGTCTCCCTGCCAGATTCAGAGTGGCAGCGAGAGCGACCTCTGAGACGTCGCTCTCCACCTGAAAGGGGACGGATTCATCCACTGCCCGCATGGCGGCTTTGGCGACGTCGTCCTTGATGCAGTTGAAGGCCTGGCGGGCCTCTACTGACAATGGGAAGAGTGTGGTCTTAAATAGTGGGCGGGCTTTGTCTGCATACTGGGGGACCCACTGGGTGTAATAAGAGAAGAGTCCCAGGCACCTCCTGAGGGCCCTGGGACAATGAGGGAGAGGGAGTTGTAAGAGTTGCATACGGTCCGGGTCGGGGCCCAGGACTCCATTTTCCACGACATAGCCGAGGATGGCTAGTCTGGTAGTGCGGAAAACGCATTTCTCCTTATTGTAGGTGAGATTGAGTTTCTGGGCGGTTTGGAGAAATCGGTGGAGGTTGGCGTCGTGGTCCTGCTGATCATGGCCGCAGATGGTGACATTGTCCAAGTACGGAAACGTGACCCGCAGCCCGTACTGGTCCACCATTTGGTCCATTGCTTGTTGGAACACCGAGACCCCATTCGTGATGGCAAAGGGGACCCGGAGGAAATGGAAGTGGCGGCCATCTGCCTCGAACGCCGTGTAGTGACGGTCCTCCGGGCGGATTGGGAGCTGGTGGTAAGCAGACTTCAGATCCACCGTGGAGAATTTGCGGTACTGGGTGATCTGGTTGACCATGTCTGCAATTCTGGGGAGGGGATACGCATTGAGGTGTGTGAACCGGTTAATGGTTTGGCTGTACTCAATCACCATCCGGAACTTTTCACCGGTCTTGATGACCACCACCTGAGCTCTCCAGTGGCTATTACTGGCCTCTATGACTCCCTCACGTAGGAGCACCTGGACTTCAGCTCTGATGAATACTCTGTCCTGCAGGCTGTACCGCCTGCTGCGGGTGGCTACTGGTTTACAGTTAGCCGTTAGGTTAGCGAAGATTGGAGGGGTGTCGATTTTTAGAGTCACTAAGCTGCATATAGTGAGAGGAGGTAGGGGTCCGCCGAAGCTGAGTGTGAGGCTCTTGAGATTACATTGAAAGTCGAGCCCGAGTAAGAGTGGGGCGCAGAGGTCAGGGAGTACGTACAGCTGGAAATTAGAGTAGCTGGCGCCCTGAATCGTTAGGGTCGCAACAGTGCGCCCTTGTATTTGGACCGAGTGCAAGCCCGAGGCGAGGGAGATAGTTTGCCATGCAGGGAAGATAGGGAGTGAGCAGCGTCTTACCAGGTCAGGATGTACGAAGCTCTCGGTGCTCCCGGAGTCGAAGAGACACGGTGTCTTGTATCCGTTGATTTGAACAGACATCATCGAGCTCCTGAGGTGCTTCGGATGCGACTGGTCCAACATGACAAGTTGAGTTGCGGGTAGTCGGCGGCTCGATCAGCAGTGCTGGAGTGGCCCCGGGATGACTGTCCGTGGAGGTCGTAGTCGTCGAGGTGAACATCGGGTGATGGCTAAGATAGCGGCGATAGTTGATCGTATGTGGCGGGCGATGAAGAAGATGGCGTCCAAGATGGCCGACCCCGTGGGTCGCACGTGGCGGGCGGTGAGGAATATGGCACCCAAGGTGGTGCCGGCATGACTCGCACATGGCCGGCCGCGTGGGGGAGGATTGTCAAGATGGCGGCCCCCATGAGTCCCATATGTCGGGCGGAGGTGGAGTCGGCAGACACGCTGCAACATTGCGGGGCCTGCGGGCCTGCGAGTAGGGGGAGCGATTGCTCTGGACTGCGGGGGAGTTAGGGGGTTTTGATTTCGCCAGGCATACTTTGTCATAATGTCTTTTTCAACCGCAGCTGCTGCAGGTCGCATTGCGGGCCGGGCAGTGCTGCCGTGGGTGTTGGGGCTAGCCACAAAAATGGCACACTGGTGCTCCATTGTGGGTGGGTGGCCGCGCGGCGCAGGCCTGGGGCAGTCGCTGGTCGGGAATCCACTATGGGGTCGCTTGGTCTGCGGGGAATGAGTTGAGACTTTGAAACGCTAGCGCTACCGTGTCCTCCAAGTTCTGGGCCCCTTTTTCAAGTAGTCGCTGGCGCACATAGTTAGACCGGACCTCCACAACGTACACATCATGGACAGCGAGTTCCATATGCTGGGAGGCAGTTACAGCTTGAAAGTTGCATTCCCGAGCAAGGGCTTTTAAGTTGCGCAGGAAGTCCTCTAGCGACTCTGCGGGGCGCTGGCGGCAGGTAGCGGAAATGTGCCACGTGTAGACCTCGTTTACTGGGCGCACGTATAATCGGCCAAGCATAGTGAGGGCCTTGGGATACGAGTCGGTACAGTTGAGTTGCGTAGAGATGCGATGGCTCACCCGTGCGTGCAGTAGGCTCTGTTTCTGCTCCTCTGTAGTCTCGGAGGTGGTCGATGCAGCCAGACAGGCCTTGAAACACCGAAGCCCGTGTAGAAAGATTTCCTTCGCCTCTGCAGCCTGCGGGTCGAGTTCTAGTCAATCAGGTTTGAGGGCTGATTCCATAGTAGTTTTCTTAAGTCTATTAAATTGATGTGACCGTCAATTCACTCGAGACACGATAGGAAGTAAACTGTGGTTTTAATAGACTTACAACTGAGCCTGCCTGCAACCAGAAGAACTGAGGGCAGGCTCACAAGGCTGCAACACTTTATACTTCCGGTAGTGGGAGGGGCCATGGGCGGAGCCGGGGGTGGAGCCCTGTACAAACTCTTCATCTCCCCCTGTGGGCAGAGCCGCACAACGGCTCACAGACAGAGCCCACAAGGACACAATACTATACAGTATGAATTACATGAAGTACATTCACCACAGTGGCCTGTATAACGGAGCTGACTGAGCATGGTAAGTGCTTTGATGCTGACCCGAGCAAGAACACTAACCTTGGTGCACCCATCCTACCGATGGATTTACAGGATCTTGTGGAGGCAGCGGAAGTCATACTACTCCATGTTTTTGAGGTGTCTGCTGCACATAGTCCACTCATCTGATCCATAAAGAAGGTTAAGTATCACTACTGTAGACCATGGGTGTAATTCTCCGGGAAGGTTTCTAAGTGTGGTAGTGAGCTTCCCAGCGTTTGGCCCAGCGAGGCCGGCAACGCAATTCAACTTTAATTGGTCCACTTAATGAGGCCTCATGGGCTTCTCATTGCAAATGAAGGCTCACCAGCTGATTCGCTAGCACTGTGATCGCCAGCCTCCGCTAACAAGATCAAGCAGCACATAAGCTGCACTTGCTCAGCCAACCCCAGCCAGCTCGCAACAATGACACTGAGGAGACCGGCATCCAGATTCAGGGACACTAACCTGGGGTGGCTGCTAGATGCCATGGAGGCCAGGAGGGATGTTCTGTTTTCCCGAGAATCCAGGAGAGTCAGCCACAAGGCAGCCAGTGCTGCCTGGGGTAAGGTGGCGGCAGCTGTCAACAAGGGGAGTGTGATCATGAGGACTGGCCTCCAGTGGTGGAAAGAAGTCAATGACCTACACCGGGCAGCAAGAATGAGTAGACACCAAAGTCGCCCCCCCCCCCCCCCCCCCACCCCCCGAAGGGACCATCCATCCCCCAACTCCCCATGTGACCACCAGCCCTTCCTCCACCTCCCTCCCCTTCAACCCCCCCCAGCCCCTCCTTCACACCCCCTGTCCCACCACTGTGAACCACGTGTGTGGCTAATGATGCCCTCTCTGTGTCTCCTCAGGAAAAGTTTTCCCATAACCACTGGGGGAACACCCAGACCGGCGCAGGGGTGCCCGACTTAAAAATCCTCACCTTTGAAGGAGCGGACCCTGGAGGTGACCGGGGTGGCCGAGGACAGATCGATCACCCAGGCAGAGGCTGGCTGACGTCGCAGAGGTGAGCAACCACTGGGCTCCACCCAGAGGACCTGTCAAACGTGAGTTGATATTGCCTTACTGACTGACCCATCCCTCCCACTGACCACATAGCCATTCTCCCGCAGGACCTCCAGCCGACGGCGCCGGCCCATCCCAGGCTGCACCCTCTCCTAACTCCCTGGAGAACACCTCAGAGGGGTGATGTGTTAGGCAGGTTGGTTCGACATGGACTGCACTTGATGCAGTGTGGCGAGTGACAGACCTCTAACACTGGAGAAGTTCCAACACGATTTTATTCAACAATATAACTAATATACATGCTCAGCTGTGGGTCGACATTATACTGAACTGACTGGAGACCTGGTACTAGCCTGACCAGACCTACTAGCTACCGCATGGTGTTTGCACTGGCTAGCTCGTGGTTATGACTGTCTCAGTGGCTGGGTCCAGAGAGAACGGGAAACCTAGTGCCCTCTGGCTTTATAGTGGTGGTGTCCTGTCTGGTGATTGGCTGCTCTGTGCTGTGTGCTTACTGGTGATCCTGTGTGTCAATCACTGCCTGTCTGCACTCCATTATATACATGAGTGGATATTATGACATCTGCCCCCCTTTTTTTGATAAATAAATATTAAGGTGTGCGTGCGTATGTATATGTGCCTGACTATTTACAAAAGGTGTCGAAATGAACGTATATACATAGGAAGGTGTCGCTAGTGAAGATATATGGCAAACAAAACGATATGTACAGAGGTCAAATCGATGAGGTCACAAAATGTACAAAAGTTCAGTCTATAGATTTAGTCTTTGCGGTGGGCGAATTCTTGTTGACCGCCGCATTGGTGGATCAGGGGCCACTTGTTTGATCACAACAGCTGTGGCCGACCAGCCACCCTCAGGCAACTGGACACGAACATGATAAGTTGGGACCAGCTCAGGTAGATCCATGGCATGAGCATTATATGTGGCTTTCTGTTGGGCCCGTGACTGCTGCATTTTCTGAACGACCGTGAGATGGTCAAGGTCTGGAACATGGATGGCTGGAACTGTGGTCCTCAGAGTGCGATTCATGAGCATCTGCGCTGGAGACAACCCAGTGTACAGTGAGGTTGCCCTGTATGCCAGCATTGCCATGTTGAAGTCGGAGCCTGAGTCTGCAGCTTTGCACAGCAACCGCTTTACAATATGGACCCCTTTCTTGGCTTTCCCGTTTGACTGCGGGTAGTGCGGACTGGAGGTTACATGACGGAAGTTGTGGACTGTGCAAAATCAGACCATTCGTGGCTGTAAAAGCAAGGACCGTTGTCACTCATTACCGTCAGCGGTCCCATGCCTGGCGAACGTTTCTTTGCAGGCTTTGATCACCGCCTTCGACGTGAGGTCGGACAGTTTCACCACCTCTGGGTGACTGGAGAAGTAGTCGACCAGGAGGACGTAGCTATGCCCCTTGGCGTGGAAAAGGTCGACACCGACTTTGGACCGCGGAGAGGTCACAATCTCGTTTTGCTGCAACGTTTCTTTGGGTTGAGCTAGCTGAAACTTCTGACAGGTAAGGCAGTTGAGGACTGTGTTGGCAATGTCCTGGCTGATGCCCGGCCAATAGACCGCCTCCCGAGCTCTGCGTCGGCATTTCTCGACCCCAAGGTGACCCTCATGGAGTTGGCTGAGCACCATAGCGCGCATGCTCTGAGGAATTACGATCCTTTCGAGTTTCAGGAGGATGCCTTCCACCACCGTCAGGTCGTCCTTTACAAAGAACAAAGAACAAAGAAAATTACAGCACAGGAACAGGCCCTTCGGCCCTCCCAGCCTGTGCCGATCCAGATCCTTTATCTAAACCTGTTGCCTATTTTCCAAGGATCTACTTCCCTCTGTTCCCCGCCCATTCATATATCTGTCCATATGCATCTTAAGTGATGCTATCGTGCCCACCTCTACCATCTCCGCTGTCAAAGCGTTCCAGGCACCCACTATCCTATGCGTAAAAATCTTTCCACGCACATCTCCCTTAAACTTTCCCCCTCTCACCTTGAAATCGTGACCCCTTGTAATTGATACCCCCACTCGTGGAAAAAGCTTGTTATCCACCCTGTCCATACCTCTCATAATTTTGTAGACCTCAATCAGGTCCCCTCCTCAACCTCCGTCTTTCCAACGAAAACAATCCTAATCTACTCAACCTTTCTTCATAGCTAGCACCCTCCATACCAGGCAACATCCTGGTGAACCTCCTCTGCACCCTCTCTAAAGCATCCACATCCTTCTGGTAATGTGGCGACCAGAACTGCATGCAGTATTCCAAATGTGGCCTAACCAAAGTCCTATACAACTGTAACATGATCTGTCGTCTCTTGTACTCAATACCCCTTCCGATGAAGGCCAGCATGCTGTATTCCTTCTTGACCACTCTATCGACCTGCGTTGCCACCTTCAGGGTACAATGGACCTGAACTCCCAGATCTCTCTGTACATCAATTTTACCCAGGACTCTTCCATTGACCATATAGTCTGCTCTTGAGTTAGATCTTCCAAAATGCATCACCTTGCATTTGCCTGGATTGAACTCCATCTGCCATTTCTCTGCCCAACTCTCCAATCTATCTATATTTTGCTGTATTCTCTGACAGTCCTCCTTGCTATCTGCAACTCCACCAATCTTAGTATCATCTGCAAACTTGCTCATCAGACCACTTACACCTTCGTCCAGATCATTTATATATATCACAAACAACAATGGTCCGAGCACGGATCCCTGTGGAACACCACGAGTCACCTTTCTCCATTTTGAGACACTCCCTTCCACCACTACTCTCTGTCTCCTGTTGCTCAGCCAGTTCTGTATCCATCTAGATAGTACATCCTGAACCCCATACGACTTCACTTTTTCATCAACCTGCCATGGGAAACTTTATCAAATGCTTTACTGAAGTCCATGTATATGACATCTACAGCCCTTCCCTCATCAATTAACTTTGTCACTTCCTCAAAGAATTCTATTAAGTTTGTAAGACATGACCTTCCCTGTACAAAACTATGCTGCTTATCACTGATAAGTCTATTTTCATCCAAATGTGAATAGATCCTATCCCTCAGAATCTTCTCCAACAGTTTGCCTACCACTGATGTCAAGCTCACAGGTCTATAATTCCCTGGATTATCCCTGCTACCCAGTGGCGGACTGGCCAGGGTGTCAGTTGCCCAATGGCAAGTGGGCCCCTGATATCAAATAAAAATGCAATAAAGAAACAAACACAGACAACTGTTTTAGTAAGAAAAAGGAATAAGTAAAAAAAGAGAACAGGACACAAATAAGCAGTACATGAAAAGGAACAAAGCAAGGGAGGTAGTGGAAGGATGTGGAATAGGGGGGCCCGGGTCAGGCATAATTAAGGAAATTCCATGTTTTCAGCAAGAGTGTGTGAATTTAAAGATAAAGTTACAATTCGTGATTTGAGATGGTCGGCAACTTCAAAGGATATCAAGCAGTAGTCTTGGTTCAGCCGGTACATCGGTCCGGGGCCCGGAGAGCCAAGAAGGGGCCCGTGACTCTCTGAAGGGCCCTTAAAAATTAGAATTAATTAGATAAATAAATCTCCAACTTCTTTCCTGAGATTTGTATTCTAACTTAATAAAATATAATTGTTTTTAAAAAGAGCAATACCAAATAAAAATGTAATAAAGAAACAAACAAACAAATAATCACTCAGTGTATGAAGGAACGAAGCAGTGTTAAACGGATGTGAAAAGGAGTGGCGGGGGGGGGGGGGGGGGGGGGGGGGGGGGGGGGGGACTGGTTCACCCGGGTCGGACATAGTTGGAAATCCACGTTTTCAGTAAGAGTGTGTGAATTTAAAGATAAAGTTACAGTTCGTGATTTGAGATGGTCGGCAACTTGAAAGGATATCAAGCAGTG
Source organism: Scyliorhinus canicula (assembly GCF_902713615.1). Lineage (NCBI taxonomy): Eukaryota > Metazoa > Chordata > Chondrichthyes > Carcharhiniformes > Scyliorhinidae > Scyliorhinus > Scyliorhinus canicula. The sequence goes on from NC_052156.1 coordinate 128,703,207, forward strand.
CACAGGGTTGTGAGGTCACCGAAAAGGAGAAGCGGTACCTTTAACCGTGAATCATGAGGTCAAAGATATTGAAGTGATAAGCCATGATCAGTAAACTCAAAGGGTTGCGACTTGTAACACTACACTGGTATCAAACTGGACATGTTAACTTTGGTCGTGGGACCATTCTTAATGTCTTACTATAGTCGGACCAAACTTCTAAGTTTCAACAGTTGTCTCAGTTGCTTGCTGGTGTGAACACTGGACAGTGGATTGTCTCCTCTCTGAAGCTGCATAGGCCACAGTAGTATTGACTAATGAACATAGCCTATTGAAGTGTAAGTAAGTTATTTTATATTTTTTATCAAGTAGGGGTTTATCTGGCGTTCCTTCAAGTTATTCTTGCAATCATCAATATTCATTTTTCCCAATGTGAGCTATTTTTAATTAAGTTTTTATTTCAGGAATATTACCCCTACCAGCATGGAAAAGAAAAAGCATAAATCTGGGTCACTAAAACGCAAAGAACAAAAAATAGCAGTAAGGAAGGAATCAGCCAAGCGATGCAGGCCTATTACAGAGTTTATAATACCACAAGCACAATCCACATCAATATCCAGTTCTGCAACAAATAATCAAGAAGCAAGAAACAATGCTCATGGTGATGATGCAATGACATGCGAGTTACAAGAACAGAGAAGAGCTACTTTGAACGTGGAGACAAATACAAGTGCATCCATTACTAATCAACCCAGGCCCAATATTTCTTCTGGCTTCCTTGTTCCGGTATCTGTACTGCCTGTAGTTGCAACATCTGAACACATAGTTTCAACTAGTGACAGGGAATCAGATATTCCTTCAAGCATAAATGACTTGGTTTCTGAAGCACATCCTGTAAATGAACCTACGCAAGAAAATGAAAGATCAATTACTGGAACCTTCCAATATCCATCACGAGCAAAGCTAAAACAGTTTTTTGCTGAACATCCACTTCAGCCACTTGATGATCTGCCATTTAATGCTCGTTTGTATGAGAGGAAAATTATGAATGACTCAGTCCCAAGAAAATGGCTAACATATAACAAAGAAAACAGATGCTTATATTGTTCATACTGCTTAGCCTTTGAGTTTCCCAACACTTGTAATCCATCACCCGTTGTACGTGGCTTTAGTGACTACAGGCGTATTAGCCAGAGCTTGACTTTACATGAATCGACAACACATGTCAGAAATGCTCAGCAATATATCAGTGTGGTTAATGATGGCACCTTAGATAAATTTTCTGCAGCATCACTAATTAAAAGGAAAGAAGAACTACTGAAGCAGAGAAGTATTGTCATGAGGATTATAGACATCATAAAGATGTTAGGCAAGCAAGCACTTCCTTTTCGAGGTCACAGAAATTAATCGGCGTACGCTCTAGATAATGAGGTTCTGAATCATAGCAATTTTTTAACTACAGTGCAGTTGATGGCAAAATATGACCCCATTATGGCAGCTCACGTTTCTACAGTGCAAAACAAGTCTAAATAAAGAATCAAACGATTAGAGCAACAAGGAAAGGCTCAAATTAAAGGCTGTGGTGGACTTGTTACATACCTGAGTAAAACAACTATAAACATGTTAATAAAAATTATGAAGAATATGATACAAGAAAGAATTAGTCATGAAGTTTCTCAAGCAATTAATTCAACACAAGATAATTCATCCATCGATCAGTTTAGCATTATTATTCGGTATGTGCTTAAAGGTATTATCTGTGAGCGACTACTTTCAGTTGTGCCAAGTAATGATGGTACAGGACAGGGACTTTTTGATCTATTGATTGAAACATTACAGCATCTTAAAATTGACCCCCAAAAATGTTTATCTGATAGCACAGATGGCGCTGCAAGCTACCATGGCCAGTATAATGGTTTACAAAGTAAAATTGCTGATGTGGCTGATCAACATGTTCATATATGGTGCTATGCCCATGTCTTGAATTTGGTGATAACTGAAACAACAAAATGTTGTGTGCCTGCAGTTTCTTTTTTCAATTTGCTCCAGAATATAGCAACTTTTGTGAAAGCATCAAACAAGAGAATGGCTGTATGGATAGAAGTTGTTGGAAAACATCTAGGACAAGAAAAAATGAAATGATTAAAGCTAATTGGTGAGACCAGATGGTCAGGCAAATCCAATGCAGCAACAACTATATTTGGACGTTTTGATGATGCCGCTGCCAGTACATTCGTAAATCTATTGACATGCTTATCGATGATACAAGATTCAGAAAAGTTTGATGCAAAAACAAAACATGAAGCAAATGTTTTACTTCAAAGTCTTCTAAAGTTTGAAACCATATTGACAGCATTTACTTACTTGTATATATTTGAAACTACATCCCCGTTATCAAGTTATCTACAGACAAGTGGTTTAGATATGTTTACTGCATAGAGTTTGGTACATTCAGCTACAACAAAGTTGAAGGGACAGACAAGAACATTTGATAACGTTCACAGCAAGGCTTTGGAATTTGTAAATAAATGTAATGACAGGATTTCACAGATGAATATGGATGAAAATCAAACATTGGAAATTGATGCGTTGGAAACAGCATTGCCAGTTAAGAGGCAGAGGAAGAAGATCAATGGCAGATGAGCTTATTGATGATGAAAGAAATTCTTCAGATTCTCTAGCTGATTTTCGAGTAAATGTGTTTAACCTAATAATGGATCGCATTGTCCAGTCACTAGAATCACGCTTTGTACAACACAAACAGTTATATAAAGATTTGTCTTGCTTGGACCCAGCAAAGTTTAAAACTATTGCAGAGAAGGGCCTTGAAGATGAAGCATTGGAAGGTATTATTAAGCTGTTTCCACAAATCAGCAAAGATCAAGTATTATTTGAATTGTTTTCTTTTGCTTCAAACTTTGATGTATTAAAGCTATTGCTTAATGATGGTGAGAATATGGATTCCAGTTGCAACAATTGTAAAATTTGCAGCACTTGCCCATCGTGTGTACTAAAAATTCTGGCATCCAACAGACTTCATGACAAGGCATATGATAACCTTTATGAACTTTATAAAGTCATCTGCACACTATCAGTTACTCAAGTCCAATGTGAGAGGACATTTTCAAAGCTAAAGATCATAAAGAAAAGGTTAAGAAATTTGCTGTCTGAGGAGAATTTGGAATCATACATGTTGCTATCCATTGAAAAGGAATTGTTAGATGAATTGGATGCAGAAGCAATTATTGGCAGATTCGCACAATCATCTAGCGAACACAAACGATTTCTCTTAATATAGTGGACTGCATGCAATGCTCTATTGTGCTTTTGAACTATCTGTTAATGTGTAAATTGTGCAGTAAACTATTTAAAAATATCAACCAATTACTTAAAATTAAAAAAAATAAATAAAAAATTCAATTATAACATTCTGTGTTTACATGTGGTATCTACTGCCAGTAATATGTACAGTACATGTACACTGTAATCACTAAGAAATACACATTTTTTCCACAAAAATTTTAATTGTACCCTTTTTTCCATATGTATTTTTTGAAAATTTTATTTATTCGTTAGAAAATTAAATGATAGCATTGTAGTTGTGGGTGGGCCCCCTTTGTCTCCTGGCAACCAATATTTTTAGACCCAGTCCGCTACTGCAGCTACCCTTCTTAAACAAAGGGACAACATTAGCAATTCTCCAGTCCTCCGGGACCTCACCCGTGCTCAAGGATGCTGCAAAGATATCTGTTAAGGCCCCAGCTATTTCGTCCCTCGCTTCCCTCAATAACCTGGGATAGATCCCATACGGTCCTGGGGACTTGTCCACCTTAATGTCTTTTAGAATACCCAAAACCTCCCCCCTTCCTTATGCCGACATGACCTAGAGTATTTAAACATCCATCCCTAGCCTCAACATCCATCATGTCCATCTCCTTGGTGAATACCGAGGCAAAGTACTCATGAAGAATCTCACTCACTTCCTCTGATTCCATGCATAAATTCCCTCTTTTGTCTTTGAGTGGGCCAATCCTTTCTCTAGTTACCCTCTTGCTCCTTATATACGAATAAAAAGCTTTGGGATTTTCCTTAACCCTGTTAGCCAAAGATATTTCATGACCCCTTTTAGCCCTCTTTATTGCGCGTTTGAGATTTGTCCTACTTTTCCGATATTCCTCCAAAGCTTAATCAGTTTTGAGTCGCCTCGATCTTATGTATGCTTCCTTTTTTATCTTAGCTAGTCTCACAATTCCACCAGTCATCCATGGTTCCCTAATCTTGCCATTTCTATCCCTCATTTTCACAGGAACATGTCTGTTCTGCACTCTAATCAACCTTTCCTTAAATGACTCCCACATTTCAAATGTGGATTTACCCTTAAACAGCTGCTCCCAACCCACATCCCCGAGCTCCTGCCGAATTTTGTTGTAGTTGGCCTTTCCCCAATTTAGCACTCTTCCTTTAGGACCACTCTCGTCTTTGTCCATGAGTATTCTAAAACTTATGGAATTGTGATCGCTATTCCCAAAGTAATCACCGACTGAAACTTCAATCACCTGGCCGGGATCATTCCCCAATACCAGGTCCAGTATGGCCCCTTCCCGAGTTGGACTATTTACATACTGCGCTAAAAAACTCTCCAGGATGGTCCTTACAAATTCTGCTCCATCTACGCCTCCAACACTACACGAGTCCCATTCAATGTTGGGGAAGTTAAAATCTCCCATCACAACCACCCTAACTTCCTAATCTGGTTCCCATCCCCCTGCCACATTAGTTTAAACCCTCCCCAACAGTGTTTACATTGTAGAACTGGGGACATGGTCCTTTCTGCCAGACATTGGTAAGGTGCTGCATCACACGCTGCAGTAGAGGATCCTTGGCCGTTTCCTCACGAATTTGGACCACCCGCTCGTCAGAGGCCGGAAGGTTGGTGGCACACAATTGCACTTGCGCTTCTATGTGGCAGATGAAGTCAGTTTGTTCACACGGTGTGGTAATGGACCTGGATAGGGCATCTGTAACTCTGAGCTCTTTGCCTGGCGTGTGGACAAGTTCAAAGTCGTAGCGTAGCTTAAGAAGAATTCGTTGTGGACTTCCGGTGGCGGCGATGATGTAGGAAGCCGCACATTTGGGAGCTCCCATTTTAAACTGACTTTTCGGCTCTTTTTAGAGCCCAAAACGGAAATTTTTCGACGTCTCCCGGTGGGAGAAGGTGTGCTGATCAACTTTCCCTGCAGTCCATGTCTCAAATTCGGAGTGGAAAAGAGGAAAAGAACGGCAGCAGCTCCCCAGAAAAAATGGGGGAAGGAATCCAAGATGGCGGCCGGCGGAGCTCCAGAGGAATGGAAGCAGTGGGCCCTGGAGCAACAAGCTGCTCTCCTGCGCTGTTTTGCAGACTTCAAGGCTGAGGTACTGAGCTCTCTGCAGGAAACAAACAGAAGGCTCTTGGAGATTCAGACGACCCAGGGTGCTGCCATCAAGGAGTTGCAGATGCAGGCCACTGAAGGAGAGGAGGAGGCCGTGATCCTCGTGAGTAAGGTGGAGGGATGCGAGGCACTCCACAAGAAGTGGCAGGAACGCTTCGAGGAGCTTGATCACCGAATGAGGCGGAAAAATCTGCGGATCTTGGGCCTTGCGGAGGGGCTGGAGGGGTCGGACCTGACAACCTATGTGGCTACGATGCTGAACTCGCTAGTAGGGGCCGGGTCTTTCCATCTGCCCTTGGAGCTGGAGGGAGCACACAGAGTACTGGCCAGGAGGCCTAAGGAGAATGAACCCCCACGTGCGGTGCTGGTGAGTGATCGGGAGTGTGTGCTGCGCTGGGCCAAGAAGTGAAGAGCAGCAATTGGGAGAATGGGGTAGTACGGATCTACCAGGATTGGTGTGCGGAGGTGGCTAAGCGGCGGTCCGGATTTAATCGGACGAAAAAGGTGCTTTACAGGAAAAAGATAAAGTTCAGAATGTTGCAGCCCGCGCGCCTGTGGGTAACTTATTCGGACCGGCATTATTATTTCGATTCCCTGGAGGAGGCGTGCGCCTTCGTGCGGACGGAGAAACTGGATTTGAACTAGGGGTTGGGGGTTGCGGGGTCGGTTGTAATACTTTATTGCTGGATTCTGCTGTTGCTGTGTTCTCTTTGTTTTTGTACTTTTGCAATTTTTGATATGGTTATTAATGGGGGCGTTGGTCTGTTATTTTTTTTGCTGTGGGGCATTGTTTGAGTTTTGTATCTTGCAGGGAGGGTTGGGGGGGTTTGTTGTATTCTATGTCGGGTTGGGGTATGGAGTGGGGCTGGTATTTGGGAGCTGCAGCAGAAAGGTGTGGTGGGGCAGTGCGAAAGCGCGGGCTTTCCTCAGGTTTCCCGCGTTGCGGGGCTGGGGAGTGGAGACGATGACGGGGGAGGCGGGGCCTTAACTGGTTCTTCCCCGCACTGGAGCGGTTCCTGGAGGAGGGAGAGATTGGGGGTGACCCCACTTTGGGAGGGGTCGGGTTATTGGCGGGAGTTTCCTGGGTCAGCAGAAGTTAGCTGACCCACGGAAGTACAATGGAGGACGGTTCGCGACTAGGAGGGTTCCTAGCCGGGGGGAGGGGGGGGGGGGGGGGGGGGGAATACCGGGTTGCTGCTGGTAGGGTCAGGAAGGAGCTGGTGGGGGCTGGGGGGACAGAGGTGAAGTGTTGTCGCTGTGGGGACTGGGTCGGGCCAGGGGGTGCTGGCCTGGGGCGGGCAGTCGACGGGATATGGCTAGTCGACGGGGGAGGGGGGGCGGGACGCCCTCTGATTTGGTTGGTCACCTGGAATGCGAGAGGATTGAATGGGCTGGTGAAGTGGTCGAGGGTACTTGCTCATCTGAAGGGGCTAAAGGCAGATGTGGCAATTCTTTAGGAGACCCACCTGAAGGTGGAGGACCAGGTCCGTCTGAGGAAGGGATGGGTGGGGCAGGTTTTCCACTCTGGGTTGGATGTGAAGAACCGGGGAGTGGCAATTCTGGTGGGGAAAAATGTGTCGTTTGAGGCATCGGAGGTGGTGGTGGATAAGGGGGGTAGGTATATTATGGTTAGGGGCAGGCTACAAGGAGATAAGGTGGTACTTGCTAGTGTGTATGCCCAAAATTGGGACGATGCGGGCTTTATGAGGCGTATGTTGGGACGGGTCCCGGATCTGGAGGCGGGAGGTCTGATCATGGGGGGGGGGGGGGGGGAGACTTCAATACGGTGTTGGATCCTTCACTGGATCGGTCCAGCTCTAGGACGGGTAGGAGGCCGGCGGCGGTAAGGTACTGAGAGGGTTTATGGACCAGATGGGTGGGGTGGATCCATGGAGGTTTGTGAGGCCAAGGGCACGCGAGTACTCTTTCTTCTCCCACGTACATAGGGTCTACTCTTGGATAGACTTCTTCGTGGTGAGTAGGGGACTGATTCCGAGAGTGGAGGAGGCCGAGTATTCGGCCATTGCAATCTCCGACCACGCTCCGCATTGGATAGAGTTGGAGATGGGGGAGGTGCGGGACCAGCGCCCGTTGTGGCGGTTAGATGTGGGGTTGTTGGCGGAGGAGGAGGTGTGTAGGAGGGTCCGGGCAAGTATTGAGGGGTACCTCGAGGTGAATGATACGGGGGAGGTTCAGGTGGGGGTGGTCTGGGAAACCCTGAAGGCAGTGATTCGTGGGGAGCTGATATTCATCCGGGCACACGGAGAGGAGCGAGAGGAGTGAGAGGGATAGACTGGTGGGAAAGATGCTGGAGGTAGACAGGAGGTACGCAGAGGCACCAGAGGAGGGACTGTTGGGGGAGAGGCGCAGCCTGCAGGCTAAATTTGATTTGCTTACCACTAGAAAGGCGGAGGCACAGTGGAGGAAGGCACAAGGGGCAGTGTATGAACATGGTGAAAAGGCGAGTAGGATGCTGGCTCATCAGCTCAGCAAGCGGGATGCGGCTAAGGAAATTGCTGGAGTGAGAGACAAGAGTGGGAATGTGGTGCGGAAGGGGGTAGAGGTGAGCGAGGTCTTCAAGGACTTTTACGGGGAACTGTACCGGTCGGAGCCAACGGGGGAGAGGAGGGGAATGGAGAGGTTCCTCGACGGGATTTCTTTCCCGAAGGTGCAGGAGGAGCAGGTGGAGGGGTTGGGTGCGCCGATTGAGCTAGAGGAGCTAGTTAAGGGGATCGGGCAGATGCAGTCAGGGAAGGCACCGGGGCTTTCCCCGGTGGAATTTTATAAAAAGTTTGTGGACCTAGTGGGCCCCTTGCTGGTGCGGACACTTAATGAAGCGTGGGAAGGGGGGACTTTGCCCCCGACGATGTCGCGGGCGCTGATCTCGTTAATTTTAAAGAGGGACAAGGACCCCCAGCAGTGTGGTTCATACAGGCCCATATCTCTTCTCAACGTAGATGCCAAGGTGCTGGCAAAAATCCTGGCCACCAGGATAGAGGACTGTGTGCCAGGGGTTGTACACGAGGACCAGACAGGTTTTGTGAAGAGAAGGCAGCTGAACACGAATGTGCGGAGATTGTTGAATGTCATCATGATGCTGCCGATTGAGGGGGAGGCAGAGATAGTGGTGGCGCTGGATGCGGAGAAGGCCTTCGATAGAGTGGAGTGGGGGTACTTATGGGAGGTGTTGGGGAGGTTTGGATTTGGTGAAGGGTTCATTAGATGGGTAAGGCTGCTATATGAGGCCCCGATGGCGTGCGTGGCCACGAATGGGAGGAGGTCGGAATACTTCCGGTTTTACCAAGGGACCAGGCAGGGTTGCCCCCTGTCCCCCTTGTTGTTTGCACTGGCAATCGAGCCGCTGGCGATGGCGTTGAGGGATTCAGAGAGGTGGAGAGGTTTGGTGCGAGGTGGGGAGGAACATAGGGTGTCGTTGTATGCCGATGACCTGTTACTGTATGTGGCGGACCCGGTGGGAGGGATGCCGGGGGTGATGGAGCTGCTAGCTGATTTTGGGACCTTTTCAGGTTATAAACTAAATTTAGGCAAGAGTGAGGTGTTTGTGGTGCACCCTGGAGACCAGGAGGAAGGAATTGGTAGGCTCCCGGTAGGCGGGCAGGGGAGAGCTTTAGGTACCTGGGGGTGCAGGTGGCCAGGGACTGGGGGACTCTTCACAAACATTATTTCACCAGACTTGTAGATCAGATGGAGGAGGAGTTCAAGAGGTGGGACATGCTGCCATTGTCATTGGCGGGGAGGGTGCAGTCCGTCAAAATGATGGTGCTTCCGAGGTTCTTGTTTCTCTTTCAGTGCCTGCCCATCTTTATCCCCAGGGCCTTCTTTAGGAGAGTGACTAGCAGTATTTTGAGCTTTGTGTGGGCACATGGGACTCTGAGAGTTTAGAGGGTGTTCCTGGAGCGAGGGGGGGATAGAGGCGGGCTGGCGCTGCCCAACCTTCTGGGGTACTATTGGGCGGCCAATGTGTCAATGGTGCGTAAATGGGTGATGGAGGGGGGAGGGGCGGCGTGGAAAAGAATGGAGATGGCGTCATGTAGAGGTACGAGCCTGGGTGCCATGGTAACGGTGCCGTTGCCGCTCCCCCTAAGAGGTTTACCACGCGCCCAGTGGTGGCGGCGACCCTAAGAATCTGGGGACATTGGAGATGGCATAGGGGGGAAACAGGGGGCTCGATGGAGGCTCCATTGGGTGGCAATCATCGGTTCATCCCAGGGAACAGGGATGGGGGATTTAGGGGGTGGCAAAGGGTGGGCATCAGTAAATTGAGGGACCTGTTTATTGGCGGGAGGTTTGCGGGCCTGGGGGAACTGGAAGATAAATTTGGGCTTCCCCAAGGGAACATGTTCAGATACTTGCAGGTAAAGGCGTTTGCTAGGCAACAGGTAGAGGGATTCCCTTTGCTGCCCTCGCGGGGGACGATGGACAGAGTGCTTTCGGGGGTGTGGGTCGGAGAGGGGAAGGTGTCTGACATTTATAAGGTAATGCAGGAGGTGGAGGAGTCGTCAGTGGAGGAGCTGAAGGCTAAGTGGGAGGAGGAACTTGGGTGCAGATAGAGGACGGAACTTGGGCGGATGCCTTGGAGAGAGTCAACTCTTCCTCCTCATGTGCGAGGCTTAGTCTCATCCAATTTAAGGTGCTGCACCGGGCCCACATGTCCAGGACTAGGATGAGTAGGTTCTTTGGGGGTGAGGACAGGTGCACCAGATGTTCGGGGAGTCCAGCGAACCACGCCCATATGTCCTGGGCATGCCCAGCACTGGAAGAATTCTGGAAGGGGGTGGCGGGGACGGTGTCGAGGGTGGTTGGATCCAGGGTCAAACCAGGGTGGGGACTAGCGATTTTTGGAGTTGCGGTAGAGCTGGGAGTGCAGGAGGCGAAAGAGGCCGGTGTCCTGGCCTTTCCGTCCCTAGTAGCCCGACGAAGGATCTTGCTACAGTGGAAGAATGTGAGGCCCCCAAGTGTGGAGACCTGGATCAGTGACATGGCGGGATTTATAAAATTGGAAAGGGTCAAATTTGCCCTGAGAGGATCAATACAAGGGTTCTATAAACGATGGCACCCTTTTCTGGACTTCCTGGCTCAAAGATAGGTATCTTGGTCAATAGCAGCAGCAACCCGGGGAGGGGGGGTAAGGGGGGGTGTTCCTTATTGTTGTTTCTATTATGTGACTTAATATTGTGTTAATTTGCATTGTTGTTAATATGCTGTGTTGTTCATGGAGGTGGGCCGAATGTTTATGATTGCTAATATTATTGTTATTTTTGGTATTTTATTATGGTTCATTGTTGTTGTATAAATTCAAAATTTTTCAATAAAAATTATTTTTAAAAAAAAGATTGTTTTACCTTTTTTAATCCGAAGGGTGCATGCACTGATCAGGAAAGTGCCGAACGGTAGCACAGTGGTTAGCATTGTAGCTTCACAGCGCCAGGGTCCCAAGTTCAATTCCCATCTGGGTCACTTTTTTTTCGAAATCTGCACAGTGTCTAACACCGTATTGAAGTCCACCCCTTCCTCAGACGGACCTGGTCCGCCACCTTCAGGTGGGTCTCCTGAAGCATTGCCACATCTGCCTTTAGCCCCTTCAGATGAGCAAGTACCCTCGACCGCTTCACCGGCCCATTCAATCCTCTCGCATTCCAGGTGACCAACCGAATCAGAGGGCGTCCCGCCCCCACCTCCCCCGTCGACTAGCCATAGCCCGTCGACTGCCCACCCCAGGCCAGCACCCCCCACCCGACCCAATCCCCACAGCGACAACTCCTCACCTCTGTCCCCCCCGGCCCACACCAGCTCCTTCCTGACCCTACCAGCAGCAACCCGGTATTCCCTTTTCCCCCCCTCCCAGGCTAGGAATCCTCCTAGCCGCGAACCGTCCTCCATTGTACTTCCGTGGGTCAGCTAACTTCTGCTGACCCCGGAAACTCCCGCCAGTAACCCGACCCCTCCCAAAGTGGGATCATCTCCCAATCTATCCCTCCTCCAGGCACCGCTCCAGCGCGGGGAAGAACCAGTTAAGGGCCCGCCTCCCCCGTCATCGTCTCCACCCCCCAGCCCCGCAACGCGGGAAACCAGAGGAAAGCCCCGCGCTTTCGCACTGCCCCATCACACCCTTCTGACGCAGCTCCCAAATACCAGCCCCACTCCATACCCCCAACCCGACATAGAATACAACAAACCCCCCCAATCCTCCCCGCAAGATACAAAACTCAAACAATGCCCCACAGCAAAAAAAAACATAACAGAACACCCCCATAAATAACCATATCAAAATTGTAAAAGTACAGAAAAAGAGAACACAGCAACAGCAGAATCCAGCAATAAAGTATTACAACCGACCCCACAACCCCCAACCCCTAGTTCAAGTCCAGTTTCTCCGTCCGCATGAAGGCCCACGCCTCCGGGGAATCGAAATAATAATGCCGGTCCGAATAAGTTACCCACAGGCGCGCAGGCTGCAACATTCCGAACTTTATCTTTTTCTTGTAAAGCACCTCTTTCGTCCGATTAAACCCGGACCGCCGCTTAGCCACCTCCGCACTCCAATCCTGGTAGATCCGTACTACCCCATTCTCCCAATTGCTGCTCTTCACTTCTTAGCCCAGCACAGCACACACTCCCGATTACTGAACCGGTGGAACCTCACGCGGGGGTTCATTCTCCTTAGGCCTCCTGGCCAGTACTCTGTGTGCTCCCTCCAGCTCCAAGGGCAGATGGAAAGACCCGGCCCCCACTAGCGAGTTCAGCATCATAGCCACGTAGGTTGTCAGGTCCGACCCCTCCAGCCCCTCCGCAAGGCCCAAGATCCGCAGATTTTTCCGCCTCATTCGGTGATCAAGCTCCTTGAAGCGTTCCTGCCACTTCTTGTGGAGTGCCTCGTGTCCCTCCACCTTACTCACGAGGATCCCGGCCTCCTCCTCTCGTTCAGTGGCCTGCGTCTGCAACTCCTTGATGGCAGCACCCTGGGTCGCCTGAATCTCCGAGAGCCTTCTGTTCGTTTCCTGCAGAGAGCTCAGAACCTCAGCCTTGAAGTCTGCAAAACAGCGCAGGAGAGCAGCTTGTTGCTCCAGGGCCCACTGCTTCCACTCCTCTGGATCTCCGCCGGCCGCCATCTTGGATTCCTTCCCCCGTTTTTTTCTGGGGAGCTGCTGCCGTTTTTTCCCCCTTTCCACTCCGAGTTCGAGTCATGGACTGCGGGGAAAGTCGATCAGCACACCACCTCCCACCGGGAGACATCGAAAAATTTCCGTTTTGGGCTCTAAAAAGAGCCGAAAAGTCCGTTTAAAATGGGAGCTCCCAAATGTGCGGCTTCCTACGTCATCGCCGCCACCGGAAGTCAGGTAAAACAATCTGAACAACACATGTGCGCCCCTTCTTTGGCTGGCGCATGCACGGCAGACCCATGTTCCTCAGGTCATGGGGATGCCGACCATGACGAGAAAGACCACGTGTGCCTGCGCAAAAAACGAAAACACAGGCATGAAAAACTTGGGAGAAGTGAGAGAGACACAGAGAAGTTAAAAAAAAGAACAGGAGCAAAGACAAGGGGAAGTAAAAACACAAAGTTCCCAGTAAGGGAAGAAGACAGGGAGGGGTAGAAAGAGGAACCAATAAATTTAAGAAAAGGGGAAACAGGCTCCAATTCGAGAAATGGCTGCAAGAAGCAGATCTTAAGAGTGGCAGGTATAGAAGCAGTCCTCATTGTCGAAGAAACCCCAAAAGAAGTCCCAAAGATCCGAGAAGACAACTGAAGGTTGGTAACTCCATGCTGTGTGGCACTGGAGCCATGGCTTGGTATGGCCGAAGAGCTGAAATAGTGCTTGTAACTTGATGCCTGAGGGCATTTATTGTTTGGTGTGGTATGTTTGACCACAGTTTTACATGGATCAGAATTGAAGAGAAGTGAAGAATCCCGCTCTGATTCAGATGTGGCTGAAAGACCGGAACCTCAGCAGAAAAAGCTTACTTGGCCTCTGGATTTTCATGCTCTGTCCCAGAATGCTTAATTTGCAGGGAGAAGCTCTTAGCTGCTGCAATGGTACCAAGTAAGTTGAGGGCCATTTCAATACAAAACACCATTCACTCTCTAGCAAGGATACACAGCACTTCAAGCACCTTGGAGGACAAAATGTAAAGTAAAATCAAAGTTTGGAGGAGTGTGTGCAGGTTTCAGATAAAACGCAGGATGTAGTTACCTGGTGGCTGAGCTCATAGCAAAATCAAACTGGCCGCACACCATTGGCAAAACCCTAATTCTGCCGGCATGCAAAGATTTTGTGAAAGTAATCTTTTGAGCAAATGCGGCCAAAGAAATCAACAAAGTTTCTCTTTCTGATAGTACAATCAAACGGCGTATTGACAAAATGTCAGTTGATATAGAACAGGTGCTTCAACAGAAATTAAAAATGAGTGGAAATTTGCCTTGTTGATTGCTTACTCCACAGATATTAGTGGACGCTATGATTTCTTAGCCAATGTCAGGTATGTTGACGGGGATTCCACCAAAGAGAATTTCTTCTCTTGCAAACAATGGCTTGGTCATGTGACTGGGGAGGAAATTGTTCGTGTCACAACTGCTGATCTGGACGAAGCAATCTTAACTAGACCAAGCGCAATAGCATGTGCGCTGATGGAGCAGCTTTCATGACGGGAGATGTCAAAAGATTCGTGAGTAAGGTGAAAGAACAGAATCCTGACATCCAGATCAACCACCCTATCCTGCACCGTGAAACCCTTGTTGCCAAAACAATGCCATTTGGGTTCACTGTAATGTTAGACCAAACAGTGAAATTGTGAATTAGTTGAAGTCACGTCCTTTGAAATTGTGCTGGCTTACTATTTTGTGTGAAAAGATGGGAGCTGAGTACCAGGGTTTACTCATGCACACAGAAGTGCGATGGCTCTGGGAAATGTCCTCTCTCATGTTTTGCCTCACGTTTTGCGTGATGCAGCTAAATGAGTATTCGGCTGTGCATGAATTGCCGCACAAAGATTTAATATGTAGTGATTCTTGATGTGCTAAGCTTACATATCTTTCAGATATATTCAGCCATCTAAATTAACTGAATGTTAAAATGCAGGGGACAATGAGACATTCTGACTGCCACAGATAAAATTTAAGACTTCAGGTCCAAATTGGTTTTGGCAGGAAAAAGTGGTCAAAGTCGTGCAAAACCGTACTCAACCTCATCTCCATACATCTTAAAACACAGCAAGATAAGTTTGAATGCTACTTTCCTGCCACGAGTGTGGAAGACTTTGACTGGGTATATATCCATTTGATTCAATTTCTCTTGAATCATCAAAGAAATTGTAATCAAAAGAACAAGAGGAACACTGAGCTCAGGATGGATCATACACTGAAAGTGAAGTTTGCAGAGATGCCTCTGGACACATGCTTGCGGGACAAGAATGTCCACCTATTTCAGATCGTGTTATCGCAGTACTCTTACCATTCCCCACAACTTATCTGCACAAGTTAATGTTCTCAACACTGGCTTATGTAAAAAAATAAAAAGCTTTACTGGAAAAAGCTGTAGAGAATGGGTCGTTAATTACGTTCAAGGCTGAGAATCTCAGATTTTTAATTAGTAATGGAATGAAGGGTTATGGTTAAGACAGGAAAGTGGGGTTGAAGATTACATCAGATTAGTCATGATCTCATTGAATGGAGGAGCAGACTCAATGGGACGAATGGCCTACTTCCGCTCCTGCATCTTATGGTCTTATAGGGAGCGCCTATCAGTGGATCAAGACCTGCGAATTGCCCTGTGATCAGCTCCTCTCCGAATCAAGAGACTCTGCTCACAGGGGCAGGCCCAGGTGCCACATTAACATTGCTGGTAAGGTGCAGCTCACAGTATTTCCTCATTTATGAACTTACACATTTACAAATACAGACAAACAAAAACTGAAAACAATTGAAATCTTTAATGGGAAACACTTTGAAATTGTGTATATTTTCAATTTAAAATGTCATATTTGACATGCAAATGAAGATAAGTTTAAACTTTTTAAACACTGAATATTGTATTGTACGGTGGCTTGACATGTTTTTAAGTTTCGAGGTAAAAGGCTTTCGAGATAAAAGGGCAGTTAAGTTTGCGAAAATAGGTGGTGTGCCTCTAAAATCCTTTATAGGATAAAGGTGTGCCATGACAGGTAGAACGTTGGGGACCAATGATCTACATAAGCATTAGCATATAGATTTCCTACAGTGTAGGAGGAGGCCATTTGGCCCATCAAGTCCACACCCACCCCCTAATGAGAGGCCATTGAATTTCATTCTACATTGAACCTAGTTTGCTGTCTGCCCTCTCGGCCAGATTCACACCACAAGCTAAAATTGGGGCGATATGAGAGCTGGTGGCTTGAATGATGAAGACAATTAGGACCTTATTGGGTTGCACTTGGTGGAAGAGATGAAAGCTGTAGCACAGGAATTGGGACAGATTCAGTTGGGGACTCTGTCTCCTAAATTGGAGCCATGATGTGGAGATGCCGGCGTTGGACTGGGGTGAGCACAGTAAGAAGTCTTACAACACCAGGTTAAAGTCCAACAGGTTTGTTTCAAACACGAGCTTTCGGAGCACGGCTCCTTCTTCAGGTGAATGGAAAGGCCTTTCCATTCACCTGAAGAAGGAGCCGTGCTCCGAAAGCTCGTGTTTGAAACAAACCTGTTGGACTTTAACCTGGTGTTGTAAGACTTCTTACTGTCCTAAATTGGAGTGATTTCTGAAGCTCTGGTGTAGAAGATAGCAACATCAGAGGAGATGCGATGGAGACAGTGCAATTGGGAGAAATGAATGGAGTCCTTGCATGGTGTTGTCATGAGGAATTGTTCTTGAAATTGTGGAAGCCACTGCGTTTGTAATATATACCATTCCCAATGATAACAACAAGTATGGGAAGGAAGAATAGAGATGGCAAACATACATTTAAGGGACGGGTGGCCAAGTTACTAAAATTTCAGCAGCTCAGGGTGAAGGCAGGCAGTTGTCACGCAATTATTAATGTAAAGAACGTCAGTTGCATTGGAAAACCGATTGTATCCTTATTCATGGAATATTTTCCTTTAACACTGTAATTCTAAAATTCAAAAGCAGATCATTGCAAAAGCAAATATAATTCCAATTATGCAGTGACCATAGATTTCAATGGAACCAATCCTAATGTAATATGATAGCTCAGACATTGGTGGATTTGTACATCTTGTGACAAGCATGGTAACTTTTTAAATATGTTTGTGTCACAAATTATTAGAAATGTGAATTGGTAATGATGCATTGATGTCAATGGGACATCTGGCACCTCATGAACGCTACAGTTCACTCAATAATTAACCTTTAAGATTGAGAATGAAATAGCACAAAGGACAAAAGGAAGAAACAGGGTGAATCAGAGTCAAATTAGATATGGAAAGAAAAGTAGAGTGAGAACATAAGTACATTGAAAGAAAAACGAAACATAAAGGAGAAGTAAAGAAAAAAATAAAATCGAAATATCTTCCTGGAAATATTTACTATCCAAATGAGTGTGACTCCAGCTTCATTGTTCCCTGTCTGGGAACAAGATTAAGTGCCAGGGCCATATATCACATAAGTAACTAGGTACTTATGACGTGGCGCCTTGGTTCAAATATGGACAAAAGAGTTGTATTTCAGAGATTAAATGAGTGTGATTGCCCTTGACCTCAAGGGAGCTTTTAACCAAATATGACATCAAGGAATCCAAGTAAAAACAAAGCCAATGGAAATCAGGATAAACTCACCAGTGGTTGGACCCATGCCAAGCACGTAAGAGAGATTGTGGTTATCGGAAACCAGTCATTTCAGCCCCAGGGTGCAATAATTCTTCAGGATAATGTCCTTGATCCAACCAGCTTTGCTGCTTCATCACTGACCACTGTTCCAACAAAGGTCTAAAGTGAGAATGTTCACAAGTCCTAGATACAATACTAACCTGTACCTGCATACAGCAAGACCTGGACAACATTCAGGCTCGCGCTGATAAGAAGCAAGTAACACTTGTGCCACACAAATGGCAGGCAATAACCATCTCCAACAAGAGAGAATTTAACCATCTCTCCTTGACATTCAGTGGTATTTCCATCACTGATTCCCCTACTATCAACATCTTGGGGATTGTCATTGATCAGAAACTGCACTGGATCAACCATATAAATACTGTGGCTACAAGAGCAGGTCAGGGGTGGGAAACTCTGCAGCGTGTAATTCACCTCCCGACTCCCCAAAGCTTGACTGCCATCTGCAAGGTACAAGTCCGGAGTGTAATGGGATACTCTCGCTTTGCCTGAATGAGAGAAGCTGCAACAATACAAAAGAAAATCATCAACAAAGGTAGAGCAGCTTGTTTGATCGGCACCCCATCCATCACCTTAAACATTCACTCGGACCATACTAGTGCATAGAGGTAGCGCTGTATTCCATCTAAAAGTTGCACTGCAGCACCTCACCTCAGCTCCTTCAACAGCAACTTCCAAACCATAACCTCTACTACCTAGAGGGATAAGAGGGACACATGGAAATACCACCTCCTGTAGATTTTCCTTCAAGCCACAAATCATCCTGACTTGGAATGGTATTGTCATTCCTTCAACACCACTGGATCAAAATAGGGGCTGGTTTAGCACAGGGCTAAATCGCTGGTTTTGAAAGCAGACCAAGGCAGCCCAGCAGCACGGTTCAATTCCCGTACCCGCCTCCCCGAACAGGCGCTGGAATGTGGCGACTAGGGGCTTTTCACAGTTACTTCATTTGAAGCCTACTTGTGACGATAAGCGATTTTCATTCATTTGTTCACTTCAAATCCTGAGACTGCCTCCCAAACAACACTCTGGTGTACCCACACCATATGGATTGCAGTGGTACAAGAATGGCTCACCACTACCTTCTCCAGGGCAATCAGGGATGGGCAATAAATGCTGACCTTACCAGTGATGTCCATATCCCAAGAACAAATTTTTAAAAATTGCTCTCCCAAAACTGTTGTAGCGAAGTGTGACATGTTAATGGCACAAATCCAGTAACTTCATGACTGATAATGGGCAGGTACATGGAGAGATGTCAATTTATTTGGTTTTGACTAGATTTATGGTGGAGTGGGGGAAATTGTCCAGCAACGTGAGGTGAATTAGAATTCAAGGCATAGCTCTTCTATGGTGAACTTGCTATTATTTTTCTGGCAACTTCTAAGCTGATGCTTCATTAAAATCTAATATAATTTGACTTAAAATTTTGCTGCCATTGTTTTTAATCAGATAAATGTAATACAAGACATACTATGCATTGTGTTAACTTGTCATTTTATAAGTTCTGAGTTCATTAAATCAGTCTACTTTATAAATCAAATTATATATTCTTTTCTTTGCTTATAATGTGGGCAGCACGGTAGCACAGCCGTTAGCACTGTTACTTCACAGCGCCAGGGTCCCAGGTTCGATTCCCGGCTTGGGTCACTACCTGTGCAGAGTTTGCACGTTCTCCCTGTGTCTGCGTGGGTTTCCTCCAGAAGTTCCGGTTTCCTCCCGCAAGTCCCAAAAGACGTGCTGTTAGGTGAATTGGACATTCTGAATTCCCCATCCGTGTACCCAAACAGGCGTCGGAATGCGGCAACTAGGGTGTTTTCACATAGCAGTGTTAATGTAAGCCTACTTGCGACAATAAAGATTATTATTATGTATTGTGAAAGCATATCCATATTGGGACAAGCAATTTCTCACACTACAATATTTTGTGATAAATTTTGCAAATCCCTACACATACTGTATGTAGTATGAATGAAAAGTCCCAAAGGCAGTGAAACCTTTTGAGTATTGGGATGAGACATTACCCCTTGCTTGGAAATTTCCATGTTTTACAGAGGCAGTCGGCTTCACATGTCATGATACATAGATCAAGATTTGAAGAGTGATTGACATGAACATACACTCGAGATCAAACTTTTGTATCGTAACAATATTGTAATTTTTGACAGTTTGATCCAAACTGCTGCAGTTGTATTTGGAATTTGACTTTCTAATTTCCACACTTCTTACTCTTGATTATTTGGTTCTAGAATCCATGTTCAACAAACCACTTTCTCCTTTATTGTTTTGTGAAATGAGATTTCTGAGGGAGAGTGTAGAGGGAGGGAACAAGAACTTGGGAAAAGATCAGAATCTATTTTCTATTCGCGATCAAATGGAGGGGAGGGGATATCTCCAGTGGGGTTTTGATTTGGATTTAGGTTTATTGTCAAGTGGACCGAGGGACAGTGAAAAGTATTGTTCTGCGCACAGTCCAGACAGATCATTCCATACATGAAAAACAAAGGACATATGATAGATACACCATGTAGATACATCGACATCGGGTGAAACATACGGAGTGTAGTACTACTCAGTAGAGATGATGCACGGAGAGATTATTTCAGTCCCTAAGAGGGTCATTCCGGAGTCTGGTAACAGTGGGGAAGAAGCTGTTTTTGTATCTTTTTGTGCGTATTCTCAGACTTTTGTATCTCCTGCCCAATGGAAGAGGTTGGAAGAGAGACTAACCCAGATGGGATTGGTCTTTGATTATACTGCCCGCTTTCCCAAGGCAACGGGAGGTGTAGTCAGAGTCAATGGATGGGAGGCGGGTTCGCATGATGGACTGGGCTGTGTTCTCAACTCTCTGTAGTTTCTTGTGGTCTTGGGCTGAGCAGTTGCCATACCAAACTGTGATGCAGCCAGATAGCATACTTTCTTTGATACATATGAGCAATTTTGGTACAACTATGATTTTAATAGGGTTAATGTTGGGCCCAGATTTTCTATCTTTTGCTAAAATTTTTACTTCGATGGAGGTGGGTAGTGTGTGATTGAAGCCCATGAACAAAGAATTGCCTGATGTTTCAGGGATTAGTTTTGCCTTTGCCAGCTTGATTTGCATTATGCTTACTTTTTCCACACCAAAACTTTTTTTCACTTTCTGGTTCTAGATTCAGTTGTTCACTTCCAATTGAACACTTCAGAAACTGACTGTTAGTTTTTAGGATGTGAGCTTTTCTGCTGTTGAATATTGTTATATCACCTTTGGTGGAGCTTTAACAGTCGTCCAATTGCCTTCAATGTTTATTTTCAGTTAGGCAATAGGGGTTTACTTGTGGCACCCTGTAGTTATTTTAAAGTACTGTCTATTTAGTTGCTGTTTGTGGGAGCTGGCTAGCATATTTTTTCAATAAAGCACTAGTTGATAGTTGAAGGTTGGGTAGCAGGCTGTCCTGCAATAATTATGGCACCCACTTTTTTCAATCTGTCATGTTAGATTAATTCTACAGTGTTTCCTACTTGTGCAGTACCTTTGGAATCTTGAGACCGTGCAATAGTTTTAATTGTAATCCAACATATTTTTCAATCAACTTAGTGGTTTGTTTAAATTGTTTTCAGACTGCTTTTCTGAGGTTCTTAATTTCTAGTTCAAATCATTGTCCACCTTTTCTTTGATAATTTCATGAAGTTTAAAATGTGATCAAATCAGCAAAGATAATATTCATTACTTTACACTAAGCAGATGGATGAGATATGAACACCATAAAGTGTTTCCCACTCATGCTACCTCACTGTCCTTTGAATGGTTGTCATGTATGCCCATTCTGCACAAGAAAACAGATTGAAACTTATACGTGAAACATTCATTGCACTGAAATTATAAAAGGATTTCAACTAAAAAATTCCTCCAACAATGTGGCTGTGTGATTCATGTGCTCATAGCCATAGCAGGCTGTCTAAATTCACTTGGAGTGTTGTTTTATGTGCTCCTGACATTTACACTCCCTCAACTTTCCACTGGCAGGACAAAAAAACAGTTACACAAAAGGAAGGGTCCATGATATTAAACACATGAGTGCATTAGAGCGTAATTGGCATGAAGTGAGGGAGACTGAACTGATGGAACGACTCCACTGTCAGGGTTACATCCTTCTCATGATGTCCTTTGTCACGCAGTTTTTTTCTTTGTAGGCCATGCAGATGTTAATGTGTATCATCTAGACAGAATTCCAACACGTTTAAGCTTCACTTAAACCTGTGGTATAAGTGCCTTTTTATTTCTGCTATGATTAGGGGCTGGTTTAGCACAGGGCTAAAGAGCTGGCTTTTAAAGCAGACCAAGGCAGGCCAGCAGCATGGTTCAGTTCCCGTACCAGCCTCCCTGAACAGGCGCCGAAATGTGCCGACTAGGGGCTTTTCACAGTAACATCATGTGAAGCCTACTTGTGACAATAAGCGATTTTCATTTCATTTCAATTTCATTTCATTTCATTTCCCAGTTAATGTTAGAATTGGACGGGAAGATCCCAGAATGGAACCCTGGCTCAAAGATCGTAACTTTTACTTTTTTTAATAAAATATTGAGGAACATAGTCACAGGACCCCTAATTAGTTTTAACAACAAGAAGAAAACATTTATTAAACATAAAAACTTTGGATTATAAGCAATTACTCCCCCTTTACCTTAATAATTACACACAGGTTTTCGGATTAACATGGACTACAAAGTACATCTTAAGGTTCAATGGTTTTATGAACACAAAAAGTCCCCTTTAAGCACACAAGATGACTGTGGTAAAACACACTCGTTCTGAACCCAAGTGAATGGATTCTTATACCGTGAGCCACCTTGTCTCACTGAACTTCGCATCCGCACGGGTGCTTTCAAATTCTGCTTTCTAAAGTTATATTTTCAAATCTTATTTTAAATTAAGCTTTCATTTTCAGGTTTTAAACCTCTCCTTTCGGGTGTCCATTGTCTTAAAGACACACAAACTCCGAGGTCCAGCGACCGATTTCCACAATTATTTCAAATAATGACTCCCAAACTGTAATAATTTCTCATAAACCTTTGCATTATTGCAGATATCTTTCTGGCCTCTCATGATCCAATGCCTTTTCAACTCTGTGACTTTATTGAACAGTAATCCGTTCTGGTTCCCAGTTTTCTCTGTTCTGTTAACTCCAAACTTCTTGGAAACTTCTCTTCACTTCTCTAGTTTCCCTAACTAGCTGGACTATAGGTTTTGATTACTCCATAGTATGGCTTTTCTTCCAGAAACGCTGAGAGAGATGTACACTCTTCAGCCTTCTAAAACCAACTGCTTCTAGCTGAGCTGTGAAAGCTGCCTTCTCTCTCACTACCTATCTTCAACTGCTATGGCTTCCTGATAAGACTAAAAGAAAAGACACATCCTTCCCTTTGGAAAGTGGGCTCTTCTTGCGAAGCAACAACTTACTTCTATTTACTCTTTGTACCGTAACTCTCTCTAAGCACGTAGGAATCACAGTTGGAATTTAAACCAACCGCCACACATACAAATGCTTTCATCCAGCATGAATCTAACTATAGGTTTTACCCTTCCAGGCACAGAAACGTTAAACTAACCCCATTTAAAACTATTCCTTATTTCTAATGCTTACCAATACAAATATAAATGCTTTAAAACTACCTTTGTTTTCCCAACACTTCACTCTTTCCTCACTTCCTACAACTTCAGTTTAACATCTTAGCAAAAAGAGGGCATATTCTACTGTGCAGCACTCCTTCACTACTGCAATAAAATGCCAGCCAAGATTAGATGCTCAATTCTGCAGCGTGAAATTCAGTGACCCATAGATTTTAGTGTGTGACTTTATGGTTTAAAAAAAGAAACAAAACTCCTCAGTGAGTTCTTTCTACCTTATTTATAGTCTTTCTTTAAGCAAGAAGAGAAAAAGAATACATTTTAATGAGGAAAGAAATGCTGGCTAAGCATTATTATACAACCTGCCAAATAAATTGGGATATATTTTGCCAAATCCACAGGGGAAATATTAACTTTCACATCAAGGGCCTGATAATGACCCTTTGTTTATCAAGCTAGGTAGAACCGTAAGCTTTATGGCACCTTATGTCCTGTTGTGTCCTGTTGGCAATTTCAAAGACTTGATTATTGTAGTGCTACAATTCTCATAAGTGCATTGTGCGTTCTTGAATCTTTTGGGTAAAGAATCTTATTGCTGAAATATGGAGGTTGGAATTAAATATATCTGGTGATGGGATTTGTTATTTGTAAGTTTTTCCCTTAACAACATACCATCATCTGGTTTTTAGCTTTCTTATGGTGCTATTTATTGTTACTTCATTCAATGTTTTTTTTAACGATTTTAATGACAAATCTCAAAGGAGGAAAATATTGGCAATACAAATTTGTCTTGGACAGTGGCACAAAACCAGTGGGAGATCCAATACCACCTGTTTTGAGCTACCGCCTGAGGTTACTTCCCATACAATTATTGGTGCTGATAAAATCGCTTTTATAAATTTTTTCATGGGTGTGGGTGCACTGGCAAGACCAGCATTTGTTGCCCATGTTTAATTATCTTTGAATTGAGTGGCTGGCTAGGTCATTTCAGAGGGCAGTCAAGAGTCTGTGGATCTGGAATCACAGGTAGGCCAGATCATGTAAAGACACAAACTTCCCTCCCTAAATGACATGAGTGAACCACCTGCTTTCAATAACAATTGATAACAGTTTCATATTCAGCGTTAGAGAAACAAGCTTTCATTCCATTTTTAATTGAATTTAGATTCCACAAGCGACTACGGTGGGATTTGAACCCATGCACCTCGGGCACTAACCTGAGCCTCTGGATCATTAGTCCAGTAACATTATCATTACACCACCATCTTCCCTCTTGCACCAAAAGAAAATGGCGGCTGGATCCAGAAGCTAAGAATGGGTAAATGGACAGTTTCTGTAGCTATTCCTGTTACCTGGGTCACTGTGGAGTTTGCATATTCTCTCCATGTCTGCGTGGGTTTCACCCCCACAACCCAAAGATGTGCAGGTTAGGTGGATTGACGCCACTAAATTGCCCCTTAATTGGAAAAAAATATACAATTGGGTACTCTAAATTTATTTTAAAAAAAAGCTCTTTCTGTTGCTTAAAGATAACATCTGCCAGTTATTGTGTAATTTATAATTGACTGCAATTTCCCGGTGAATTTGTGTCTAATTTATGATGGTTTGTGAATTGATAGTTACAGAACAAATTTTAACGAGTGAAATCTTGCCCATTGCTTTTTTGTTGAGGTCGTTTGGGAAATTTAGTTCTTTGATTTGTTGGTATGCACAAGGATGTTGGAAATATGAAATAAAAACATAAAATGCTGGAACCACTCAGTGGGTCAGGCAGTATCTGTGGAGAAACAAACAGAGTTAACATTACGGATTGGTGATCATGTGTCAGAACTGTGAGAAATTGAGACATGAAACATTAAAAAAAATTTAGAGTACCCAATTATTTTCTTTCCAATTAAAGGGCAATTTAGCATGGCCAATCCATCTACACTGCACATCTTTGGGTTTTGGGGGTGAGACACGATGAGAACATGCAAACCCCACACGGTCATTTATGGTTGATGTGATTCCTCTTTGATTCCTCCACCAGCCTCTGCCATTACCACCAATTCTGGCAGTTTTGTGTGCAACAGTATCCATATCCTCTTTACCAGATTTTCCATGCTTCCTTCCCGTCCGCTATTCCGTAACCATTTACACGGGGCCGGGATCAAACCTGGATCCTTAGCGCCGTGAAGCAGAAGTGCTAACCACTGCGCCTCCGTGCTGCCCCTGGCATGAACCATTTTTAAGCAAAGACAAAACTAGGGAAATGCAATAGGGTGGGGGGTAGGAGCAAGTAAAGAATAAAAGGAAGAGGTCCGTTACATGGTGGAGGGCAGGAATGATTAAATAACAACAATTATGATGGAGAAAGGTAAAAGGAGATGATAATGTATCCAGCGAAAATGTAAAAGGTTACAGAATAGCAGAGGGGAAGGAAGCATGGAAAATCTGGTAAAGAGGATAAGGTTACTGTTGCACACAAAACTACCGGAATTGGTGGTAATAGCAGAGGCTGGTGGAGGAATCAAAGAGGAATCACATCAACTATAAATGACAGATGTCGCCAGGATCAATGCAACATCAGATCATTCTCACAATCCTCAAGTCAAAACGCTCAAAGAAACATCAGATACCACAAAGGACACTGATACCAATAACTTTGAGAATTACTCAAATTATCCACACGGAACACTCATTAAGCACAACAAGAACAACAACAAAAACTACAAGAACAACAACAAAAACTACAAGAACAACAACAAAAACTACAAGAAGCACAACAAAAACAAGGACAACAACGAAAACAAGCACAACACAAACAACAAGCACAACAAAGACAACAACAGAAACAACAAGCACAACAACATAAACAACAAGCACGACAAAAAGAACAAGAACAATAAAGAAAACAACAAAAACAGAAACAACAAGCACGATAAAAACAAGAACAATAAAAACAACAAAGACAGAAACAACAAAAACAACAAGGAAACACCGACCTGTACAACATGGTACAACTCTGCACATGAAGGACAATGTATCAGCACAGTCCAAAACAATGGCAAGAGTACAAACGTAACAAGGCATGACAATGAATCTGACAAATTCATATCTGCTCCACAAAAAACTAGCAAACCAGTTTTCAAGGCAGATGACATACAGAATCAATGCTGCAAGCACATAAAAAGGTCCATGTCAGACAACAAAGCTGACATACAGAATCAATACCGCAAGCACAGGAAAAGGTCCGGGTTAAACAACAAAGATGACATAAAGAATCGATACCGCAAGCACACGAAAAAGTCCAGGTCAGACAACAAAAGTGATTCAACCATTCAAACGCCTCATGATGACTTGTTGGTTACTTAAACACAAGAATACTGACAATGTTCACAAAGACATCACAACATCAACATCATCATTTCAACAACAGAAGAAGAAAGAAACTCAACCGATTAAATATATAAAGTTTGGACTCATAAAATGTTTTAAATAATGTTTGGACTCATCAGTATTAATTGGCTTTGCATAATTATCAATATCATCACAACTTGTACATATCATCATTTATCTACCTGTTTTGTACAATTTTCCTTAACACCGTACAGAAAATATGTAAAAAGAAAAAAGGGGATAGGCAGTGATCTGCACGTCTGCATGTATACAATGGGTTAATGTAAATACAGTACAACTAAGTAATCACTAGAGGGAGGACTAGAGATGTATAAATATAGAGACGAAAGCAAGTATCAGCGCTCTTAACAGAAACGGCAGCTAGTGGCAGGACACACAGACAGTTCACATGCAACATCTAGTATAATCTCTGGAGAGAGAACGAACTTACTCAATAAAGCATCTGCTTCAACTGGAAGACTACGAGCTTTATTTGGACATAAGAAATAATATACATAACAAACACCTCCGGTAATCTGTGAGCAGAAAAGGATGTGCGTAGCCACTCAATGGTTGCACGAGAGGTGATGGACCTCATTTTATGGACCTTGAGCCTCTTCGAGTGTGCATCCAACAAAATGGGGAACATGGAACCCAAGAACAGGCCAGTGAAATGCGTGCGAACGCGAGACCAGGGGCGTCCGGGCCCCTCCCATGGATGCAAAGGCGCTGCTGCTGGAAGCGTCAGATGAGCTTGACACACAGGGCTGTGCTGCCCACCAGCTCAATGTCTTCATCGATACCAGGAGACCTGACCTAACTCCTAGCAAGCAGTTTCATTTTGGAAACGCCCGGATGAGCAGCATGAAGGTTTTTCAAAACGAATGGTTGGCCTTTCACAGGTATGATGCCTCGTGTACCCCACAGGAGGACCCCATCTTCAACAGTTAGTTCTGACATCTTGGTCGGAAAAGTCTTCAACTCCAGTGGAAGCTGTGACTGTGGTCTACCGCATAAAGCTAAATGTTACTCCTTAGCTAACACCGGATCATACTGTGTCCAATCGCGGATACAAGTCGCCGTCACTGGCAAGGTGTCCAGGAAACTGAGGAGTGCCAGGTTCCCGTTGGCCAGGGATGGATCCACCGAGACAAGTGGCAACGAGAGTCGACTTAATGCATTGGCATTTGTAATCAACGTTCCTGGAGGAAATTCTAAAGAGTATTGGTATGCAGCCAATAATAGAGCCAACCTCTGGATCCGGACTAACGCCATTAGTGACACTGCCTTATCCTCGCTAAAAAGGCCAAGTAACGGCTTATGATGTGATATGATGAAAAAATGGCGCCCGTAAATGTATTGGTGGAAGCGTTTAACTCCGAAGACAACTGCCAGACCTTCTTTTTCAATATGGACATAACTGTGTTCAGCAGCTGTTAATGTCCAAGAGGCAAAAGCTATTGGGTGGTCCTGGCCATCACCCATGTGATGGGAAAGGACGGCACCAATTCCGTACGGTGATGAATCACAGGTCAAATAAAGGCGTTTTGCGGCGCCAACATGAATGAGGACTTTAGATGAAACCAACGTCCATTTCACCAAACGAAATGTTGACTCCTGGTCAGCGCCCCAAATCCAGGGTCAGTTTTTCTGCAGAAGAAAATGGAGGGGGGTGGGGGTGGGGGGGGACCACATCCCTCAGCCTGCAGCAGTCTCAGTGTGCATGACACTCTGCTAGTCTACAACACACAGCATTCCGAATCTAAAATGGAGAGCGGAGGAGTTGTGTACACTCTGCGAGTGTCAGTCCTGAGGTCAAATGTAAATAAATTCTACTGTTTTGGGCATTTTGAGTTTCTGATTGGATGGGAAACATATTTTCTTTCCAAACACAGACTATTGATTGGAAATCAGGTCCAGGTACAAACAAAAAATAAATCTCAGTTTCTATAACATCATGTACATTGCGGAAACTATTAAACAGGAATTATATAGTTTTAATTTTGAAATGATGGTTTCTGCTAGTGCTTCAGTGCTCAGGTCCTCTGATATTCTTTGTTCCAAAGTACCTGCGGTTAGGATCCCATGTTACTGAACTCTATAACTGACTACTCATAAGCAATGCCAATGTAGCTCAATTAGTCTGAGGCAAAATCACAAAATTCATACGAGTTCTGTACTCAATTAAAATCTTATATAAATCATACAACTAGTTATGACAATGAAATTATACAATCCATTCACATTAAAAATGCATAAAATTTGATGCCAATTTATAATGTGCACAATATATACCATACACGTAACTGTCATCTTTTTAAGTGATGCTGCTATTCAATTACTTCTGATATCAAACACAAATTGCAAATCATCTCATGGCTCTGTTGATTGCTTTTACGTCTAAGTCATGGGTTTTAGGATAAAGGCCAAATACCAGTACCTGAACATCTAATCTCGGCCAACAAATACAGAAAGGGTGTTTTTTTTAAGTAAATTTATTAAGATTTTACATTTTCGGAAACAATGCAACAAAATTACAAAATAAATACATCATCACAAGCAAGGAAAAAATGGCTCAACATGCATGAATACTCCCTGTAAACACACGACTACGTGGCAAAATTTGGTTTCAACTCCATCTACAAGTTTGCTGATGATACGACCATAGTGGGCCGGATCTCGAATAACGACGAGTCAGAATACAGGAAGGAGATAGAGAACCTAGTGGAGTGGTGCAGCTACAACAATCTATCCCTCAATGCCTGCAAAATTAAAGAGTTGGTAATTGACTTCAGGAAGCAAAGTACTGTACACACCCCTGACAGCATCAACGGGGCAGAGGTGGAGATGGTTAGCAGTTTCAAATTCCTAGGGGTACATGTCATAATATACACATTAGTATATAATGGTACAGAGACACACACTGATTGACACACTGCAAGACCAATCAACACACACAACACAGTAGCCAATCACCAGTTAGGGCACGCTCACTATAAAGCTAGAGGGCACTAGTTTTCCTGCTCATTCGGGATGCAGCCTCTGAGACGGACAGAGCTCGCAGCTAGTAGCACAAACCTTCACCATGTGCTAACAGTTTAGACTGGTCAGGATAGGCATAGGTCTTCAGCTAATCTAACATAGTGTCGACCCACAGTGCAAGTATGTTCAACAGTTCTTAGCTTAATAAAATAGTGTTGTACTATTACAAGTGTTGGTAGCCTGTCTATGTTACTGCTAAGGTAAACGCAGTCTCCACAGATCCAGAGTACCCAACACATCATGGTACCAGTACGTGATGTTAGAATTTATTAGACCTACCTTCAAGTGATCTGCCTTCGACCAGCAATCAGCCATCCTGCAATATGAACAGCGTCCGCCCCCCACCGCCGCTCTGCATCACCGGCAACCTCGGTGCCAACTGGAAAACCTTTAAACAACAATTCCAGCTTTACCTTGAAGGCACAGACCTGGAAGCTGCTTCAGATGCCAGGAAGATTGCTCTCTTCCTCTCCACGGCCAGGGACCATGCCATTCATATCTTCAACTCTCTCACTTTTGCTGAAGGTGAAGACAAGTCCAAATTCAAGACGGTCCTCCTCAAATTTGACAGTCACTGTGACATCGAGGTAAATGAAAGTTTTGAGCGCTATGTCTTCCAACAGCGTTTGCAGGGTAAGGATGAACCTTTTCAATCTTTTCTTACCCACCTTCGCATCCTTGCGCAGTCCTGTAATTACGATCCAACTCCGACTCCATGATACACGACCAGATCGTTTTCGGTGTACAGTCGGACCCCCTACGCCGGCAGCTCCTCAAGGTTAAACAGCTCACCCTTGCGATAGCCACCGAGACCTGCGTTCTGGATGAACACGCCACTAACCGATACTCGCACATCCAAGCGGCTGAAATGGCGCGGCAAGGTCTCCACGAGGCAGAACGGGTGCAAGCAATCAAGCAACTCCAGGGCCTCAGCCTGGATGAGGGTGGCCATTTTGCACGCTTTTCACGGCCTCCCGCGCATGCGCGCACTGAATGAGGGGACGCCGATGCCGAAGATCGCACTGCGCAGGCGCGCACCACGTACGACCGCACCGCAGGGTCCCAGCACCCCTCAAGGACCACCTCAAGCAGCAGCTACACGACCTCCAGGACCAGGGAGTAATTTCAAAAGTGACGGAACTGACTGACTGGGTCAGCTCCACAGTATGCGTGAAAAAACTTTCCGGCGAATTGCGAACATGTATTGATCCCAAGGCCCTCAGCCGCAATATTATTATAGAGCACTATCCCATTCCAAAGCGCGAAGAACTCACCTGTGAGATGGCTCGCGCCAAATTCTTCACCAAGCTAGACGCATCCAAGGGGTTCTGACAGATCCAACTCGACGCATCCAGTCGGAAGCTCTGCACCTTTAACACCCTCTTTGGCTGGTATTGTTACAACTGGATGCCGTTCGGCATCATCTCTGCATCGGACGTGTTCCACAGGATTATGGAACAGCTGATGGAAGGTATTGAAGGGGTCCGCGTCTATGTGGACGACATAATCATCTGGTCTAGCACCCCGCAGGAGCACATTGATCGCCTCCAACGCGTCTTTCGACGGATCCATGAGCATGGCCTCCGCCTCAACAGGGCCAAATGCTCCTTTGGTCAAACAGAAATTAAATTCCTCGGAGACCACAACTCACAGTTTGGCGTGCAGCCGGATACGCACAAGGTATCTGCCATTAAGGCCATGAAGACAAGAAGGCTGTCCTCCGCTTCCTGGGAATGGTCAACTTTCTAGGGAAATTCATCTCTAACCTCGCCTCTCACACCACGGCTCTCAGGAACCTGGTCAAGAAGACAACAGAGTTCCAATGGCTCCCCGCCCACGAACACGAATGGCGGGAACTCAGGGCGAAGCTGACCATGGCCCCGGTGTTGGCATTTTTTGATCCGGCCAAAGAAACAAAGTTTTCCACGGATGCCAGTCAGTCCGGCATTGGAGCAGTGTTCCTTCAACGTGATGATGTCTCATCACGGGCTCCTGTTGCATACGCGTCACGTGCAATGACGCCCACCGAACAGCACTATGCGCAAATTGAAAAAGAGTGCCTGGGCCTTCTTACCGGAGACGTTAAATTCCATGACTATGTCTATGGACTCCCAAAGTTCACAGTCGAAACAGACCACAGGCCGCTGGTCAATATCATTCAAAAAGACCTTAACGACATAACGCCTCGCCTGCAGCGCATTCTCCTTAAACTCAGGCGGTACGACTTCGAGCTCGTCTACACCCCGGGAAAGGAGCTCATCGTCGCTGACACCATCTCCCGGTCTGTCACCACACCCTGCAACCCAGCGGGATTCGTTTGCCAGGTTGATGCTCATGTGGCATTCGCTGCATCCAATCTGCCCGCCACGGATGAATGACTCATCCAGATTCATCGTGAGGTGGCCGATGATCCCCTGCTCCAATGTGGCATGTGCCACCTAACGTTCGGGTGGCTCAAGGACCAATGCTATCAATTCTATAATGTTAAAGATGACCTGGCGGTGGTAGACGGGATTCTTCTCAAGCTGGACCGTATTGTCATCCCGCATAGCATGCGCAACCTTGTCCTCGAGCAGCTCCATGAGGGCCACCTGGGAGTGGAGAAGTGCCGCCGACAGGCCCGTGAGGCAGTGTACTGGCCTGGAATTAACGAGGACATAGCTAATGCCGTGCTCAACTGCCCAACATGTCACCGATTCCAGCCTGCGCAACCAAGGGAAACCTTGCAACCCCATGAGTTGGTCACGTCTCCCTGCACCAAGATGGGCATCGACCTGTTCCATGCACTTGGCCGGGACTACATCCTCATTGCGGACTATGTCTCGAACTACCCGGAGGTGGTAAGGTTGCACGACCTCACCTCAGCTGCGGTCATTCGTGCGTGTAAGGAAATCTTCGCTCGACATAGCATCCTGCTCACGGTCATGTCCGACAATGGCCCCTGTTTTGCCAGTCAGGAGTGGTCCAACTTTGCCAGACGGTACAACTTCACACATGTCATGTCCAGTCCCCTTTACCCCCAATCCAATGGTAAAGCAGAAAAGGGAGTGCACATCGTAAAACGGCTCCTGGTCAAGGTGGCCGATGCTGGTTCTGATATTTACCTTGCCTTGCTTGCCTACCGCTCCGCCCCCTTGTCCACAGGCCTCTCATCGCCTCAACTACTCATGCATCGCACGCTGCGGACGACGGTGCTGTCCATTCATGTCCAGGACTTGGACCATGTTCCGTTCCTTCGCCGGATTCAGCTGTCTCGGGCCCAGCACAAATCGGCTTACGACACCAGTACCACGGATCTCCCTGCTCTGGCTCCCAATGACAATGTCCGTGTCCAGCTTCTGGATGGTGGCTGGTCCGCAACCGCTGTGGTGCTCAGACAAATAGCCCCCCATTCATTCTTGGTTCATTTACCAGACGGCTCTCTTCTGCGCTGAAATAGGCGGGCACTGCGACTCCTTCCGCGCTCGCCACGTGATCTTCAGGTCCTGCCTCGTCATCACGACGACCCCATCATGGACTGTGCAGATCTCCTTGTCGCTCTGCCACCCTCCGAGTCTGACACAGACCAGCCCGTTCCAGAACCGGCGGCTCTTGACCCACCCTTGAGGCGGTCAGCCAGAATTTGTCGCCCACCTCAGAGACTAAATTTATGAACTGCCTGAATTCATGGACTCTCTGAATTGTTTTGTTGCTCTGTTTAATCGACTCACTGGTTTCTACATAACGTTGTTCTAGTTACTATTTTGTTGCATACTGTCCATCTGCACTCGACACCTTTCAATGTAAATAGCTTAGTGTTTCTGTACATAGTCTTGCAAATATGCTCGCACATGCCACATGTAGTTAGGAACACTCTCATCATACATTATTTATTACCATGAACACACATCAGTATATAACGGTGCAGACACACACTGACTGACACACTGCAAGACCAATCAACACACACAACACAGCAGCCAATCACCAGTTATGGCACGCTCATTATAAAGCCAGAGGGCACTAGTTTTCCCGCTCATTCGGGATGCAGCCTCTGAGACGGGCAGAGCTCACAGCTAGTAGCACAAACCTTCACCATGTGCTAACAGTTTAGACTGGTCAGGATAGGCATAGGTCTTCAGCTAATCTAACATAGTGTCGACCCACAGTGCAAGTATGTTTAACTGTTCTTAGCTTAATAAAATAGTGTTGTACTATGACAAGTGTTGGTAGCCTGTCTGTGTTACTGCTAAGGTAAATGCAGTCTCCACATATCCAGAGTACCCAACACATCAGTACAGATCTCCAAAAATCTATCCTGGTCCACCCACGTCGACGCTACCACCAAGAAAGCACAACAGCGCCTATACTTTCTTGGGAAACTAAGGAAATTTGGCATGTCCACATTAACTCCTACCAACTTTTACAGATGCACCATAGTCAGCATCCTATCTGGCAACTGCTCGGCCCAAGAATTGTGAACACAACCAGTCCATCACACGAACCTGTCTCCCATCTATTGACTCCATCTATACCTCCCGCTGCTTGGGGAAAGTGGGCAGCATAATCAACGACCCCTCCCACACGGCTTACTCACTCTTCCGACTTCGTCCATCGGGCAGGAGATACAAAAGTCTGAGAACACGCACAAACAGTTTCAAAAACAGCTTCTTCCCCGCTGTTACCAGACTCCTAAACGACCCTCTTATGGACTGACCTCATGAACACTACAC
The DNA here is from genome assembly GCF_902713615.1 of Scyliorhinus canicula. Lineage (NCBI taxonomy): Eukaryota > Metazoa > Chordata > Chondrichthyes > Carcharhiniformes > Scyliorhinidae > Scyliorhinus > Scyliorhinus canicula. The sequence goes on from NC_052156.1 coordinate 128,737,204, forward strand.
CCCTGTAAGCTTCACCCGATGCCGGTGTTGTGTAGTTACATTGTGTACCTTGTGTTGCCCTATTATGTATTTTCTTTTATTTTCTTTTCATGTACTTAATGATCTGTTGAGCTGCTCACAGAAAAATTATTTTCACTGTACCTCGGTACACGTGACAATAAAAAAAATCCAAATGAATACACATGGGAACAGGAGAATACAGTTATAAATGGTTTGATACAATTATTAGACATAGCTAGATGCCTTGAAAAGCCCCACCAGAGACTAAGGGAGAAACAGGATGAAGCCATGAAAACATAGTAAAATGGCACTCATCCTCCCACGACGCGTCTCGTCGCAATTACCACAAGAGTTCAGAATACCTTTACTGCACCATGTTTGGGCACGCACCAGTATATATCTACCTCAACTCTAGCAGTACCAAAGGCACCAATGACACACCACAGCATCCTCTCCTCGGATACTGCCCCTGTCTGCACCCATGCAGGAATCAATCATGGATTCTTTACATCCACCCTTTCAAAAGAAAAGCAAACAAAGGAAATACGGGAAAAACATAGTTCTAAAGGGGAGTTACATACATACCGCACAACGCAACTAAACCCCAGTCTCAAGACCAGCACATAACCAACATTATTCCATACATTTGTAACAACATGTTTGGATTATTATCAAGCCTTCAGGGCTTCCCAAAAATTAACAGAAAGGAAAAAGAGGTAGAGCTACCAGATATAGATTACAGGATATCAAGGGTCAGGGCCCAAATCTGGTTCCATATTTCCCTGGCGCACGCCGATCACCCTTTAATGAGGAAGAGAACAAACTGCTCATTCAACCAAGAAAGTATTCCACCCCCAAAGGGAGCAGCAGATATCAACCAAAATATAGGACTCAGCTCAACCCAGGCACAGATGCACCGAAGAAGCAATACCCAGTCTCACAAGACGTCCCGAATATAGGTGTCTTCAAGAAGGTACATGCCAAGCTCTCGGGAGGGGGGGGAGAAACAGGATACCAGCCACAGCACCTGACCTGGCCTAGCCCAGCATCTCCTGACACACAGGAATCAATATCCCCAGGGCTTCACTTGCAGTCCAGAATAAATTTAAGGATTACAAGATGAGCAGAGCCAGAGTTTGCAAATACGCAGCCGTTCCGTGCTCACATCATGTAACCCCCTCAGACATTTATTTTTATTATGGGACGCCCGGTCTGCTAATTCATTTGCATTCAAAGATGGGATGACATTGTTTGAAGAGGAGCAGGGAGTTTTCTCAATACTCTGAATCATTCCTGCCTTGTCAACACCACCTAAAATACATCCATTTATCTCATTTATTATTTGTGGCATTTTACTGTGCACAAATAGTTGCCATCTTTGCTGAAATAGTAACCAACAGCACCTCTGGCTCAAGTAATTCACTGGATATAAAGCACTCTGGGACCTATTAAGGCATAGATAAATACAAGTTTTTTTCTTATTCAAAGCTTACGTGTGGATTTCCCTTGATGATGGTTACGAGTTGCATCAAGATCTCAAGTTCCATTCTCCCATATCATTCCGCTGACATTTCACCTGAGCCCTATACATCAATTATTTTTGAATACGTAAGTTAAATTTTCATTCTTGTGGCAGTATTTTGGAATTTTCTTTTAGCATCAGATGTGAACTCCTATTCCTGTACTTTTTGGTATGTGCATCCTAAGTATTCAAACAGTATTTTTGGCTACACTTCTGCATCTTTAGCACTTGGTTGATTTTTCACCTGCCCCCGATACTGTAAATATGTGCATAGTTATGAGTCGTTAATAAAGACTTGCTGTTAACATACTCTAGACTGCGAAGCCTACTTCGTGGAATCAGAAGCAGGATTCTTCATGGTGGCAGCATTGGGATCACAACTCTCATCCTCACGAGAATGCTGAGAAACTATGCAAAAGGACACCTTCAGTGGTTCTGTATTGAATCTAATTCCCAACTGAAGCTACAGATGCTGAGAGAACTCACCAGCGAAAAATAATAAAGAAAAAACTCCAGAGAGATGGAAGAGCCTGGAATCAAACAAGAAAAGATAGAAGTTTTACTCAAACAGAAGACTCCATTACATTCTCCTTTGAAGTAAAGCTTCAGCAATCAGAGCTTGCAACCTGCAAGGGTGAGATAAGATTTTTAAATTCCAGGCCAGCTAGTCCTGAACACCCCTTTTGAGTCATTCAGTCAGAAGCACCATTTGTAAACAGCCCATCGCTAAACCCAATCCCAGACTCTGAGTCTCAACACATGGCTCCTGATTCTGGCAACAAAAGGAAATAATGAAGAATTGATTTCCTGCATTTAGAGGACTTTGCGATCATCCATGTTTGGAAACAGCAAACAGGTTCTTTTCCAACAGTCTCGACTTGTAATGCAATACCACTGAATGAACTAAGTTGCCAACCAGCTGACCTACACTGCCATTGCGGTCCCATCTTCATCAGGCAGAAGTGGCCTTTTGAAAAACCCACAAAGAACTTCAGCACAGGAAGATCCTATGTTCAGCAGTAACCGGCATGGCCATCTCGGAAGCTTGTAATCTCTCAAAGTTGTACCAACACATTTTAAATCATCAAAAATGGATTGCAATTCCACACTTCCAGATCTACTGGGATTCACCCATGGCCCAGTCTTAGAGTTAGACTCTTCGGAGGAAACAATGTTCAAGACACAGCATTGCTGCAGGTCTAAGTAAAATATCAGAGGCAGAACAAGTACTTTACTTGATTGGACATGTGGCATGTAGCAGACAACATCATTGCATGATAAACTATTGATGAAGCATCTGCCAAATTTTGTGATGTTTTGAAAACTTTCAATGTTTATTTTAAAATAATATGAGAGGCAAACACCTGGAACCTGCTGACTCCTTCATTAATGATCTCTGTAAGATGACAAAAGGATATGCATCAGGAAATTTAAAGTCTGAGCTCATCTGAAACAGAATCGTGGTGAGTGTTGCAAACAACCCATTCTCTGATCTCTGACAAACTAAAGATGATGTTACCCTTGGCAAGGCTATCCAGCTAGTAAGACTATCGGACCTACGTGAACAGCACAAGACCATCCTGAGGGGAGGGAACATCTTGGGGTAGAAACAAGCCCTTTCCATTGTGTCAAGTGATAATAAGTCAGGGACCACCCAAGTCAGGGAAAGCAATTCCTGGATATCACAGCAGAGTGACCAATTGCCAGCGCTGTGGTGTGAAGTGCCCTCACAGGAACAATAGGTGTTATGTGAGTACTGTCCAATGCTTCCAATGCAACAGGCAGGGACACTTGGTAAACTGTGAAAGTCAAAATCCCAGCACTGTATAAACACCCCAAAGATCATTCATGAGGTTGAAATCCTAGATTCAGAGATGCATAGCCATTGTTCTTGGGGGATGTCAGACAATGGGGTTCTTCATTTTGTAGTGCTGATATCCTGGTAAATGGTCATATGGAAAATTTTAAATTAGATTCAGGTGTCAGCATGATCATACTGTCAGACGAGGAACCATGGCTCCAAGGCCTTTGGATTTGAATAAGACACTCCACCGTATGGAGCAGGGGGAGTCTACCTCCCAATCCTCGACATGAACCTTGAACCACTGAGGTATAGTGAAAAACAGATCTTTGAGCTGATGTATGTTGTCCTCAATCAGTCTTTCTCTCTGCTGAGAGATACTTCAATAACCCTTGGTTTTCTCCTGCTGGCAGATGTCAGGTCAACCTACCGCACGAGGTTACCATAGCATCTCCGATGGAAGTGGTACCAGAGAGGATCAACAGTCTGAGGAGCCTCTACCTCCATCCAAGATGATGCAGTTGGTAGACACACCAACAACTGTGCACTCACAGGAACTTCCACCCAGCATGTCAAAACCACAAGAGATGCTGGATCCTGGTAGCATCAACAAAAAGTAGAAGTGAGCATGCTACTGAATCTTCCTTTTGCCATCGAAACGCTCATTCTCAGAGAGCTTCCCGATGGTCGAAACACAAGTAAATACACCACACTGAACACCAATTTTGTCCACCACACAAGAAACAATTGAGAGTAACAATTAACCATTCACTGCTAAGCCAGCCAGACTGATCAGGTGTGGTTTAACATCAAACAATGCAAGAAATGAATGAAACCATATTCAAATAGCAGTCCAACCTCCAAGCCAATGACAAGAACAAGCAACACCATAGCTTGGTTTGACTGGTGCTACCGCTGCAAATGTGGGTGGAATAGGATTGTTGCAACTTTGAGAAGGGCCCTGCTTTTCTACGACTTCCCAATAATCATTAACTTGGGGTGAAGATGGATGCATACTGGATGGTCCGAATGGCCTCCTCCTGCACTGCAGGGATTTCTGTGGGAAAGCGGTTGTCAGGTGCCCCGTGACGTCACAGAGCTGGCAAGGCCGCTTTATGCCGTCATGAGCCGTCGCAGGTGGGACATCGAGGGAACGCGGCCTCTGATTGGCGGGGCCGTTACCTCGGAGATCCAAGCCAATCGAAGGGATGGTTGTTGGATGGCAACATGGCGTCGCTCTGTCAGTGAACTGGAAGGCAGGCTGTCGTATGGGGAAGTGAAACCGGTGTCTCGGCCTCGGTCCCAGCTGTGATCGGTACCCGACGCTCGGCGGGAGCGGAGCCGCATTCGGGTGGAAAATGTCCAGCGAAGGGGGCAAGAAGCAGTTTTGGAAGCGGAACGTTTCCAAGGTTCCAGGCAGGTTCGTGACGTGTTTGCTCGGTGCCCCTGCCCGCTTTGTTGATGTTGCCCCCCCGGGTCGAACGGGAGGGAGACGAGTGACAGTCAGCCAGGCTCAGACTCTCCGGCTTGTCACCCAAATCGGCGGGGTGGGTTTTGGGGGGGGGGGGGAGAGAGAGAAGAACATCTGAGAGTAACGACACTGTCGACAAAGTGACCGAAGTTTTAAAATTGCGAACTCGTAACCTTTCCGAACGTTTTAAATACTTTTTTAAAGCTAAGCTAACATAAAATTATCCTGGCAGTAACATGCTTCCTGTGTTTTGTTTTCAATTACTCTTCAAAACCGAAAGGCAGTATTGAAGCCTAAGCATTCTAAGGAAGTATTTCGATAGTGAAAGTTAAAAAAAAAGTAAATGGGGAGCAAGTTACTTGGATCTGTAACTCGGATGGTGATTGCAGAGCAATAATAGGTTTAACCAGTTTCAACAGTGCTATCACAGTACGGTAATTTGTGCAGTTTTTTTGTGAGTCTTCCGTTTGTGGAGCAACAAAGTGCAATTATAGTCACTATATACTAGTATAGAGGTGGCTTGTCCAAGCGTTTTCTTTGTGCAAGCTACATAGGTGCAATCATGAAACTTTAGAAGCCACGATTTAAATTCCAGTTAATTTGCTCTTGGGACAGAAGCAAAAGGAAGTAAGGGGAAAAGTGCAAGGCAGAGAAGACAGTCAAAAATCAAAAAGGGCGACAGTACAAGGTACAGTGACTGAGGGGAGCTCAGTGAATAGGCCCAGTAATACTAAAAGGAATAAAACTGGAGATGTTAAGATTCAAAACAGAGGTAAAAAAAAACCCAACATAAGTGTACTTTACCTGAATGCTCGTAGTATTCGGAATAAAGTAAATGAGTTGATGGCACAAATCATCGTGAATGACTATGATTTAGTGGCCATTACTGAAACATGGTTAAAGGATGGTCACGACTGGGAGTTAAATATCCGAGGGTATCAAACTATTCGGAAGGACAGAGTGGATGGTAAGGGAGGTGGTGTTGCTCTGTTATTAAAGGATGACATCCGGGCAGTAGTAAGGGATGACATCGGTGCTATGGAGGATAAGGTTGAATCCATTTGGGTGGAAATCTGGAATAGTAAGACGAAAAAGTCACTGATGGGAGTAGTCTATCGGCCACCAAATAGTAACGTTATGGTGGGGCAGGCAGTAAACAAAGAAATAACTGATGCATGTAGAAATGGTACAGCAGTTATCATGGGGGATTTTAATCTACATGTCGATTGGTTTAACCAGGTCGGTCAAGGCAACCTTGAGGAGGAGTTTATAGAATGTATCCGCGATAGTTTCCTAGAACAGTATGTAATGGAACCTACGAGGGAACAAGTGGCCCTAGATCTTGTCCTGTGTAATGAGACAGGATTGATTCATGATCTCATAGTTAGGGATCCTCTTGGAAGGAGCGATCACAATATGGTGGAATTTAAAATACAGATGGAGGGTGAGAAAGTAAAATCAAATACTAGTGTTTTGTGTTTAAACAAAGGGGATTACAATGGGATGAGAGAAGAACTAGCTAAGGTAGACTGGGAGCAAAGACTTTATGGTGGAACAGTGGAGAGCCTTCCAAGCGATTTTTCACAGTGCTCAGCAAAGGTTTATACCAACAAAAAGGAAGGACGGTAGAAAGAGGGAAAATCGACCGTGGATATCTAAGGAAATAAGGGAGAGTATCAAATTGAAGGAAAAAGCATATAAAGTGGCAAAGATTGGTGGGAGACTAGAGGACTGGGAAATCTTTAGGGGGCAACAGAAAGCTACTAAAAAAGCTATAAAGAAGAGTAAGATAGAGTATGAGAGTAAACTTGCTCAGAATATAAAAACAGACAGTAAAAGTATTTACAAATATATAAAACAAAAAAGAGTGGCTAAGGTAAATATTGGTCCTTTAGAGGATGAGAAGGGAGTTTTAATAATGGGAGATGAGGAAATGGCTGAGGAACTGAACAGGTTTTTTGGGTCAGTCTTCACAGTGGAAGACACAAATAACATGCCAGCGACTGATAGAAATGAGGCTATGACAGGTGAGGACCTTGAGAGGATTGTTATCACTAAGGAGGTAGTGATGGGCAAACTAATGGGGCTAAAGGTAGACAAGTCTCCTGGCCCTGATGGAATGCATCCCAGAGTGCTAAAAGAGATGGCTAGGGAAATTGCAGATGCACTAATGATGATTTACCAAAATTCACTAGACACTGGGGTGGGCCCGGTGGATTGGAAATTAGCAAACGTGACACCACTGTTTAAAAAAGGAGGTAGGCAAAGAGCAGGAAATTATCAGCCAGTGAGCTTAACTTCGGTAGTAGGGAAGATGCTGGAATCTATCATCAAGGAAGAAATTGCGAGGCATCTGAAAAGAAATTGTCCCATTGGGCAGACGCAGCATGGGTTCATAAAGGGCAGGTTGTGCCTAACTAATTTAGTGGAATTTTTTGAGGACATTACCAGTACAGTAGATAACAGGGAGCCAATGGATGTGGTATATCTGGATTTCCAGAAAGCCTTTGACAAGGTGCCACACAAAAGGTTGCTGCATGAGATAAAGATGCATGGCATTAAGGGTAAAATAGTAGCATGGATAGAGGATTGGTTAATTAATAGAAAGCAAAGTGGGGATTAATGGGTGTTTCTCTGGTTGGCAATCAGTAGCTAGTGGTGTCCCGCAGGGATCTGTGTTGGGCCCACAATTGTTCACAATTTACATTGATGATTTGGAGTTGGGGACCAAGGGCAATGTGTCCAAGTTTGCAGATGACACTAAGATGAGTGGTAAAGCGAAAAGTGCAGAGGATACTGGAAGTCTGCAGAGGGATTTGGATAGGTTAAGTGAATGGGCTGGGGTCTGGCAGATGGAATACAATGTTGACAAATGTGAGGTTATCCATTTTGGTAGGAATAACAGCAAACGGGATTATTATTTAAACGATAAAATATTAAAGCATGCCGCTGTGCAGAGAGACCTGGGTGTGCTAGTGCATGAGTCACAGAAAGTTGGTTTACAGGTGCAACAGGTGATTAAGAAGGCAAATGGAATTTTGTCCTTCATTGCTAGAGGGATGGAGTTTAAGACTAGGGAGGTTATGTTGCAATTGTATAAGGTGTTAGTGAGGCAACACCTGGAGTATTGTGTTCAGTTTTGGTCTCCTTACTTGAGAAAGGACGTACTGGCACTGGTGGGTGTGCAGAGGGGATTCACTAGGTTAATTCCAGAGCTGAAGGGGTTGGATTATGAGGAGAGGTTGAGTAGACTGGGACTGTACTCGTTGGAATTTAGAAGGATGAGGGGGGATCTTATAGAAACATTAAAAATTATGAAGGGATTAGATAGGATAGATGTGGGCAGGTTGTTTCCACTGGCGGGTGAAAGTAGAACTAGGGGACATAGCCTCAAAATAAGGGGAAGTAGATTTAGGACTGAGTTTAGGAGGATCTTCTTCACCCAAAGGGTTGTGAATCTATGGAATTCCTTGCCCAGAGAAGCAGTTGAGGCTCCTTCATTAAATGTTTTTAAGGTAAAGATAGATAGTTTTTTGAAGAATAAAGGGATTAAGGGTTTTGGTGTTCAGGTCGGAAAGTGGAACTGAGTCCACAAAAGATCAGCCATGATCTCATTGAATGGCGGATTGGGCTCGAGGGGCCAGATGGCCTACTCCTGCTCCTAGTTCTTATGTTCTTATGTTGTCAAATTGCTGATTAGCAATCAATTTTGTGATTTTAAATTAGAACAACAACTTGTATTTAAAGAACACATGTTTAAAAATAAATATTTTTTATTGGATTTTTGCACAGAGTATATTTTGCTGTTATGTACACAAGTCTGGGGCAGGACCAGAACATGTGGGCGTGGTTGGCCGGGCCTCCTTGGCACCGTTCACATCTGTCCTCCACCTCCAGGAAGAACCTACTCATACGGGTTCTTTAAAAGAACACATTTAATGTTCCTCACAGGAAAATTACAATTTAACCCATGCATGATAACCAGTGGTGGAGTGATTTTAAATTTGCATGTTGTGAAGACCAGAATTGGAGAAGCAAAGCTGTCTCAAGAGTTTTGTAGGGTTGAAGGAGGTTACAGAGTGATGCATGGAGGGATTTGAAAATAATGTGAATTTTAAAGTAGAGGTGTTACTTGACTGGGAGTCATTGTAGGCCAGTGAGTGCAGGGTTGATGGCTGAAAAGGACTTTGTGTGAATAAGAACATGCACAGCAGAATTTTGGATGGCCATGTTTGCAGAATGTGGCTAGGAATGCATTTGGAATAGTCAAGTCAATAGCTTCAGCACCAGTTGAGCTGAGGCAGGGATGGAGCTGGGTGATGTTGCAGAGGTGGAAATAGCCTGTCTTGGTGATGGTGTGGATATATGGTAAGAACCTTGTCTCCGTCGTGTATGTCACTAAGTTGTCAAACCATCTGGTTCAGCTTCATACAGTTTCCAAGGAGAGGGTTGAGTCAATGGCCAAGGCATGTAAATTGTGATGGGGATCAAACACATCCTGATATTGAATTGTAGGAAGTTTCTGCTCATCCAGTACTGAATGTTAGACAAGTTGTGTGGCAATTGAGAGACATTGGATGCATTGAGAATTTATCTAACAACCCCATTGCAGCAACTGACCTGTGAAATTCAGATAGGACAAGGACAAACCAGCAAATACATCAAGCACAAGCCATGCAGAAGGATTTAACTTGTATTGAGAGAACTGAGAAGCTTGTATTGCTCTCCTTGGAAGAGGCGAGGTTCAACAAAATATAATAGAGGTGTTCAAAGTGTGTACAGTCTTAATGCAGGAAATAAAGAGAATATTTACAATGGCGTGTGGTTAGCTAACGAGAGGGGCACAAATTTAAGTTAATTGGCAGAGGGGAATTTAGGAGAATTTTCTCGAATGCACAAATCATGATATGAATGCACTAACAGACTGTTGGAACTGCTTCAATAATCAAATTTCAAAATGTAATTGTTTTTTCTTGCAAGGAAAATTTGCCAGGCTTGTCTACTTTTTTAAAAAATAACTCTCTTCTTTGCCTTTACCACCTGCCTCTCATATTTGTGTTTCTCTGCTTCACATGCATCTGCTGTACATAAGAACACATAAGCCAATTGCTTTGCCATTCAATAAAATCATGGCTGAGCTGATTGTGGTCGTAACTTCACTTTCATGCTTGCGCTTCGTAACCCTTGATTCACTTGTCGATCAAAAATCTAACTCAGCTTTAAATACAACCACCAGTGCTTTCTGTGGAAGAGAATTATGAAACTAACTACCTTCTGAGAGACAAAAATTCCCCTCCTCTGTCTTAAGCGGTTAGCACTGCTGCCTCACAATGCCGGGACCCCGGTTCGATTCCATTTCAACGTGGTGTGCAGGGCGCACTTGACTAGGGCACGTTATGAGTGGGTTCGAGACACTTGTGTGACTTGTTTGTATGTTTTCCTTGTGTTCGTGTGCTCTGGTTTCCTCCCACAGTCCAAAGATGTGTAGGCTAGGTGGATTGGCCATGCTAAATTACCCAACTGGTCTCCAAAGGTTAGGTTGGGTTACATAGATATAGTTTTTAAAATTTAGTGTGCCCAATTCATTTTTTTCCAATTAGGGGGCAATTTAGCGTGTTCAATCCACCTACCGTGCACATCTTTGGGTTGTGGGGGCAAAACCCACGCAAACACGGGGCGAATGTGCAAACTCCACACGGACAATGACCCAGAGCCGGGATCGAACCTGGGACCTTGGCGCCATGAGGCAGCAGGGCTAACCCACTGCGCCACCGTACTGCCCTGGGTTACATAGATAAGGCTGGGGATTGAGCCTGGGTGGGGTGCTCTTTTGGAGGGTCGGTGCAGACTCAATGGGCCGTGTGGCCTCCTTCAGCACTGTCGGGATTCTATGATTTAATTAAGAGAATCCTTCTTATTAAACTTTGCCCTCTAATTCTAGATTCCCTCACAAGGATAAACATCCTCTCAGCACATACCCTGCCAAGCTCTCCCAGAATGTTAAATATATAAATCAGATCACTTATTATTCTTAACACCAATGAGAATAGGACAAGGGTACTCAGCCTTTCCTCAGAAGTCAACCAGTTCATCCCAGGAATCATCTTAGTGATGCCTCTCTGAACTGCTTCCAATGGAAGTATATCCTTCTTCACGCAGGAGACTAAAATTGTACACAAATGTTGTCTCACCAATGAACTGCGATCTTAGCAAGACTTTCCTATTTTTATATTCCATGCCCCTTGGAATGAAGGCAACACTTCTCAGTTACTTGCTGTACCTGCATATGCACATTTAAAGATATAAAATGTTTTATTCAATTATGATTTCCATTATAACAAAAAAAATACAACCAATCCCAACCCTGTACCAGATCAGAAGTACACCCACCCAATCCCCTAGTGTCCCTCTCCCCCCCTCCCCCCCTCGCCCTACAGTGAAAAAAACGGTAATAAAATAAATAAAAAGACAACAACCCCCCCCCCCCCCCAACCACCACACTCGGCTGACAGAACCCACTAGCAGTTGACGATAAACAGTTCCCTGAAAAAGGAGATGTAGGGCTGCCACCCCGAGTAGGACCCTTCCACTGACGCCCTCATGATATATTTGATCTTCTCAAAGTACAAAAATGCAATCAAGTCCCCTCAACCAAGTTGAGGCCTTAGGCAGCACTGGGGACCTCTACCCAAGTTAAACTCTCCTCCGGGTTATTAGCGAGGCGAAGGCTAGGACATCTGCCCTCGTCCCCGTCTGCAGCACCAGCGAGTCCAATACTCCAAAATTGGCCACCGAGCATGACTCCAGCTGAATGCCCCAAATCCCTTACATTGTATCAAAAAAGGAGACCTAGAAACTAACAAGCTTGGGGCAAGAACAAAACATGAACAGGGTGGCACAGTTAGCACTGCTGCCTCACGATGCCAGGGACTCTGGTTCAATTACTGCCTCGGGTGACTTTGCGGTGTTTGTACGTTATCCCCTTATCTAAGTGAGTTTCCTCAGGGTGCTCTGGTTTCCTCCCACAGTCCAAAGATGTGCAGGTTAGGTGGATTGACCATGCTAAATTGTCCCTTAGTGTCCAAAAGGTTAGATGGAGTTACTGGGATGGGGTGGGGACGTGGGCCAGAGGATCGGTACAGACCCGATGAGCCGAATGGCCTCCTGCACTGTAGGGATTCTATTATTGTATGTGCTTGTGATTCACTGGGAAATATGCACACTTGCCCAGACTCAGCTTGCATCACGAAAAAGAACCAAACTTCCTGAGAAACTCCATTATCTCCCCCACGTTGGAGAGTGGGTTTGTGATATATATAGTCACAAATCGTTCACAGAAAAGGACACTTGATGCTCCCTCCCCCCATTGCTCTATCCCCCTCCATTTGTTAGATGACCTCAATGCAATGGCCAGCGGCCTGATTGCGAAGGCAAACAAAAGCAGAGACAATGGACACTCTTGCATTGTACCTCTGTTCAGTTGGAAATACCCTGCGCTCAGGGCACTCTCGTACATACACTCACGGTGGAGACCTTGTACAAAAGCCTAATCCGTGAAATTAATTTTGGCCCGAAGCCAAACTGCCCCAGGGTTTCAGAGGTACCCTCACTCAACTCTTTTGAATGGCTTCTCTGCATCCATCAAAATAATCACCTCTGGCTCGGTCCCGAAGGTGGGTGAGAACACAACATTTAACCCTAATGTTGGCCGACACTGCTGTCCTTGAACAATCGAGTCTGCTCCTTCTAAATCACCCCAGGTAGGCAGGGCTCTAAAAGCATTGCCAACACCTTAGCCAATAACTTAGTGTCAGCAATTAACAACAAAATAGGCTGATACGACCCATTCCATGGGATCCTGGTCCTTCTTCAGGATCAAGGAAAGCGATGCCTGTGCCAGCATAGCCGGCAACACCTGCCCAGGACACTGAATCATTAAACATATCCAGCAGTAGTGGGACCAACTGACCAGCAAACTGCTTGTAGAATTCAGTGGGAAATCTATCTGGACCTGGTGCTCTGCTGGTCTGCATATGTAGTTCATGATCTCTCCTGCCTTCTAATCTGCTCTACGTCCAGAAAGGTCAACCCATCCACAAATTGCTTCATTGATGAACTCTTCTGGGGCTCTGACTCATGTAACCCACAGTAGAATGCCTCAAACACCTCATTAACTTTCTCTGGGGCAGAAACCAGCCCGCCTACCAAGTCCCCGCACTACCTCCTGGGAGGCAACCTGCTGTCTCAGATGGTGAGCAAACCAACGACTGGCTTTCTCCCCATATCCCTAAAGAGACCCCCTCGAGCGTCGCGCCTGGTTCGCCGCCTTACCTGTTAGCAAAAACTCGAATCCATTTGTAATTTCTTTCTTTCCGCCAGTAACTCCGGTGTCGGGGCGGTCGAGTACTGGCAGTCCACCTTGAGTATAGAGTCCACCAACATCTGCCTCTCCACCAATCCAGATTTATGCCTATGCGCCTGACTTAAAAGAGATTAGCTTGGCGAGACCACCTCATTCCTGTTGAACTTAACATACTCCCCAATGGCAGAGGATACATGCTCACAAAAACTCTTTTCCGCAGCGCCGTGTCCAGTCACCATGGGGGTCGCTGCAACATTAGGTCCACAAAATGTAATTTCAATTTAAATTTTTCCAATTAAGAGGCAATTTAGTGTGGCCAATCCACCGACCCTGCACATCTTTGGCTTGTGTGGGTGAGACCCACGTGGACAGGGGGAGAATGTGCAAACTCCACACAGAGTGACTTGGGGCCGGGATCGAACCTGGGTCCTCGGTGCCATGAGAGCATGATCCAATATAACGATCGGCGAGTACTCCACCCCCTTCACCCCATGGAGACAAGATCACAGATACATCAATACAGGAGTAAATCCGATGGATGTTGGAAAAAAATAAGAAACTCCTTATCCCTTGGAAATCTAAATCTCTGTGGGCCTGCACACCACCCCCCCACCTGTTCCATGAAATGCAATAACTCCTCTGCCGCCCCGATGGAATCAGAGACTTGGGCCTTGACCGCTCCAACCTGGGACCCAAAACACGAGTAAAGTCCTCCATCCCATAATTTAGCTGATTTGAATCAAGATCTGGGATAGACGACAGCCCTTTAAAATGAATGCCCTATCATCCCAGTTAGGTGCATACATATTGACTAAAACCACCAGTGTACCTACTAATGGTTATGTACTTCCCACCTGGGTCTGCTAATACATTAACGGCAGAAATAGCTACCCGTTTATTAATCAACACAGTGACATCCTGCGTGTCTCAATCAAATTCCAAGTGATATACCTGCCCCACCCGCCCCTTCTGCAACCGTAGTTTCATAGAATCACTAAAGTGGAGAAGGAGGCCATTCGGCCCATCGGATCTGCACCAGCCCTCTGAAAAAGCACCCTACCTGGGCTCAATTCCCCATTTTATCCCCATAACTCCAACTGGGGGCAATTTAACATAGCCAATGCACCTAACCTGCACATCTTTGGACTGTGGGAGGAAACCAGAGCACCATAAGGAAATTCATGCAGACACGGGAAGAATGTGTAAACTCCACACAGTCACTGGGTCTCTGATGCTCTGGTGCCACTGTGCCACCCGAACCTTGCTTGATCCTTGATTTTCAAATGGTTGTCCTGTAGAAAAAGTATATCCGCCTTCAAACGTCTCAGGTGTAGAAACACTTGGGACATTTTAACTGGGCGATTTAATTTCAGCGAAACGGTACACTCTACACCCATAAAAGACTTAAATATATAACAATAGAGGAAAATCAACACCAAACCCCCTTCCGAGAAAAACTCCCAACAGTACAATATACAAACCCCAACTTTGCCCAGAAAAGAACACCCACCAACAAGCCCAGACACAACTTCAAGGCACCCCCACATTACAAAAATTCCACAAAAAATACAAATACAGATAAACGTAACAATGAACAAACTCCGTAGTTCTTAAGTAGTTTAGTTTACCCCCAGTCCGTGCTTCATGACAAACTCATTTGCATCCTCTGGCACATCGAAGTAATAGCCTCTGTCCTTGAAGGCACCTGAAGTTGAGCCGGGTGTACAGCAGGCCTTCTCAACAGCTCTCCCCCAACTTCTTGGTATATTCTGAGGCATGGCCCTTCCATCTACAGTCTAGGACCTTCACCCATGTCAGGACCCACTCTTTAACCAGGTATCGAAGAAACCTGACTATGATTACCCGAGGTGGCTCCCCAGATCTGGGCTTCTGCCTTAGTGACTGATGGGCCCGGTCCAACTCAGAAGAGGATGGAAAGACCCCCTTCCCCCACCAACTTTCTAAACATCTTGGACATACAGTCCGTGGAGTGTGAGCCCTCCGACTGCCCAATGGTTCTTAAGTTTTGGCGTCTGCAGTGGTTCTCCAGGTTATCAACCATGGCTCTTGCCACTCTGTGCTCCTCAACCAACAATGCCATCTCTGCCACCAGGGAGACAATCTGATCACTGATCAGTGAGCATCACTTCCACCTTCTGTATCAAAGAACAAAGAAAATTACAGCACAGGAACAGGCCCTTCGGCCCTCCCAGCCTGCGCCGATCCAGATCCTTTATCTAAACCTGTCTCCTCTTTTCCAAGGTCTACTTCCCTCTGTTCCCGCTCGTTCATATACCTATCCAGATGCATCTTAAATGATGCTATCGTGCCCACCTCTACCACCTCCGCTGGTAAAGCGTTCCAGGCACTCACCACCCTCTGCGTAAAAAAACTTTCCACGCACATCTCCCTTAAACTTTCCCCCTCTCACCTTGAAATCGTGACCCCTTGTAACTGACACCTCAACTCTTGGGAAAAGCTTGTTGCTATCCACCCTGTCCATACCCCTCATAATTATTTAGACCTCAATCAGGTCCCCCCTCAACCTCTGTCTTTCCAACAAAAACAATCCTAATCTACTCAACCTTTCTTCATAGCTAGCACCCTCCATACCAGGCAACATCCTGGTAAACCTCCTCTGCACCCTCTCCAAAGCATCCACATCCTTCTGGTAATGTGGCAACCAGAACTGCACGCAGTATTCCAAATGTGGCCGAACCAAAGTCCTATACAACTGTAACATGACCTGCCAACTCTTGTACTCAATACCCCTTCCGATGAAGGCAAGCATGCTGTATGCCTCCTTGACCACTCCATCCACCTGCGTTGCCACCTTCAGGGTACAATGGACCTGAACTCCCAGATCTCTCTGTACATCAATTTTCCCCAAGACCCTTCCATTGACCATATAGTCCGCTTTTGAATTTGATCTTCCAAAATGCATCACCTCGCATTTGCCTGGATTAAACTCCATCTGCCATGTCTCTGCCCAACTCTCCAATCTATCTATATTTTGTTGTATTCTCTGACAGTCCTCCTCGCTATCTGCAACTCCACCAATCTTAGTATCATCTGCAAACTTGGTAATCAGACCACCTGTACCTTCCTCCAGGTCATTTATGTAGATCACAAACAACAGTGGTCCGAGCACAGATCCCTGTGGAACACCACTAGTCAACCTTCTCCATTTTGAGACATTCCCTTCCACCACTACTCTGTCTCCTGTTGCCCAGCCAGTTCTTTTTCCATCTAGCTAGTACACCCTGAACCCCATACAACTTCACCTTTTCCATCAACCTGCCATGGGAAACCTTATCAAACGCCTTACTAAAGTCCATGTATATGACATCTACAGCCCTTCCCATATCAATTAACGTTGTCACTTCCTCAAAGAATTCTATTAGGTTTGTAAGACATGACCTTCCCTGCACAAAACCATGCTGCCTATCACTGATGAGTATTTTCTTCCAGATGTGAATAGATCCTATCCCTCAGTATCTTCTCCAACAGTTTGCCTACCACTGACGTCAAGCTCACAGGTCTATTATTCCCTGGATTATCCCTGCTACCCTTCTTAAACAAAGGGACAACATTAGCAATTCTCCAGTCCTCTGGGACCTCACCCGTGCTCAAGGATGCTGCAAAGATATCTGTTAAAGCCCCAGCTATTTCGACCCTCGCTTCCCTCAGTAACCTGGGATAGATCCCATCCGGTCCTGGGGACTTGTCCACCTTAATGTCTTTTAGAATACCCAAAACTTCCCCCTTCCGTATGGCAACTTGACCTAGAGTATTTAAACATCCATCCCTAGCCTCAACATCCGTCTTGTCCCTCTACTTTGTGAATACCGATGCAAAGTACTCATTAAGAATCTCACCTATTTCCTCTGAGTCCACACATAAATTCCCTCTTTTGTCTTTGATTGGGCCAATTCTTTCTCTAGTTACCCTCTTGCTCCTTACATACGAATAAAAGGCTTTGGGATTTTCCTTAACCCTGTTAGCCAAAGATATTTCATGACCCCTTTTAGCCCTCTTTTTATTGCGCGTTTGAGATTCGTCCTACTTTCCCGATATTCCTCCAAAGCTTCATCAGTTTTGAGTTGCCTCGATCCTATGTATGCTTCCTTTTTCATTTTAGCTAGTCTCACAATATCACCCGTCATCCATGGTTCCCTAATCTTGCCATTTCTATCTTTCATTTTCACAGGAACATGTCTCTCCTGCACTCTAATCAACCCTTCCTTAAAAGACTCCCACATTTTAAATGTGTATTTACCCTTAAACAGCTGCTCCAATCCACATTCCCTAGCTCCTGCCAAATTTTGTTATACTCTGCCTTTCCCCAATTTAGTACTCTTCCTTTCGGACCACTCTTGTCCTTGTCCATGAGTATTCTAAAACTTACGGAATTGTGATTGCTATTCCCAAAGTAATCACCGACTGAAACATCAACCACCTGGCCGGGATCATTCCCCAATTCCAGGTCTAGTATGGCCCCTTCCCGAGTTGGACTATTTACATACTGCTCTAAAAAAACTCTCCTGGATGCTCCTTACAAACTCTGCTCCATCTACGCCTCCAACACTACACGAATCCCATTCAATGTTGGGGAAGTTAAAATCTCCCATCACAACCACCCTATTGCTCCTACATTTTTCTATAATCTGCATATTTGTACCACTGCTTGATGCTCGCTTTTGGGAGGCCTGTAGTAAAGTCCCAACAATGTTACTGCACCCTTCCTATTTCTCACCTCCTCCCATATTGCCTCAGTGCTCGAATCCTCCATCGTGCCCTCCTTAATCACAGCTGCGATATCATCTCTGACGAGCAATGCAACTCCTCCACCCCTTCTACCTCCCTCTCTATCCCTCCTGAAGCATCTATACCCTGGGATATTCAGTTGCCAGTCCTGCCCTTCCCTCAACCAAGTCTCAGTAATACCAATAACATTCCCAGGTACTGATCCAAGCCCTAAGTTCCATCTGCCTTACCTGCTACACTTCTCGCATTAAAACAAATGCACCTCAGACCACCTGTCCCTTTGCGTTCATCATCTCTTCCCTGTCTACTCATCGCCCCTTACCTCTATCCGCCAACCCATCTTGTCCATGACTGCCCGAATTGGGGTCAAAGCCCCCTCCATTGCAATCCCCAGATCCTCAGTGACCACCTGCTGCTGCTGCTTCTGCTTCTTAAATTTGACGGTCAGGAAGCTAACCCATGTCTCAGCTTTCCACTGAGCGGCCAACGACACAGCAGAAGCTTCTGCCACGTTCCACCCTGAGGAGGATCGAGGAACTTCTGAGTCTAACGACAATTCCATTGCATGACTTCTGCGATGTTTTATATTTACTGGACATTACTCGTCCATGGGAATCTTATGTTTTCAAAGTACATCAATTTCCTCCCAAAAATCCGCCCATAAACTGGGGAAAAAATGGCCCAAAAAAAAAGAACCCTGGTGGGAGCCTGGTGCGACTGCCCACCACATGAGTGCCTCTGGAAGTCGCATGTTCATATTTTGAGTTTAATCTGGATCCCTCTGTGCTGCAGCATACTACAATCTCCACTTAAATAATATTTTCATATTTTTCTTCTTTCTGTCAAAGCAGACAATCTCATATTTTCTCACATTATACTCCATCTGACATTTTTACCCACTTAACCTATTTATATTCCTTTGCGGACTCTTTACAACTTGCTTTCCTACCCATCTTTGTATAGTCAGCGTGTTTGGCTACAAGACAGTCGCTCCCGTCATTCAAGCCATTAATATAGGCGTAAATAGTTGAGACCCAAGATTGATCCTTGTGGCACTCCACTAGTCTGCCAAGTTGAAAATGACCCATTGATCCTAACTCTGTTTTCTGTTAGCCAGCAAATCCCCTATCCATGCTAATATTTAACCCCCAACTCCGTGAACTTGTATCTTGTTTTGTAATCTTTTATGTGGCAACTTTATCGAATGGCTTTAGGAATTGAATGGCTTCAGGAAATCCAAGTGCACTAAGTACACTGGTTTCCCTTTATAAACTCTTGTTAGTTCTTCAAAGGCTCTTAATCAATTTAAAACCCAACTTCCCTTTCATGAAACCATGTTAACTCTGCACCATGTTGCCTCTGCATGATAGTATTGTGATTTTCTAAATATCCAGCTACTACCTTATTTATAGATTTTGGCACTTTTCCAATGGAAACCAGGCTAACTGGCCTATCGTTTCCTGCTTTCTCCCTCTCTTCATACTTGAACAAAGGTGTTACATTTGCAGTTTTCCAATCTGTAAGGACCTTTCCCGAATATAGGGAATTTTGGAAGATTGCAACCAATGCATCCACTTATTTTAAGACCCTAGGATGTAGGCAGTCGAGTCCAGCGGATGCGACAGCCTTTCGTCCCGTTAGTTTTCCCAGTACTTTTTCCCTTGTGGTAGTGATTATTTCAAATTCCTCCTTCCCGTTTGCCTCCTGATTTTTCGCTATTCTTGGGATGCTTTTTGTGACTTCTACTTTGAAGACAAATGCAAAATACTTGTTTAATGTTTCTGCCATTTCCTTGTTTCCCATTATCAATTCCCCACTTTCATCTTCTCGGGGACCATCACTTAGTTTAGCTACCTTTTTCCTTTTTATATATTTATACTCATTTCCCCCTCTATTTTTACGTTTAAAATACCAGTTTTAGACCTACATTTCTCACACTCAATCTGAATGTGAAATTCAGCATGTTATGATCACTTGGCGCCGAGGACCTGAGTTCGATCCCGGCCCCGGTCACTGCCTTGGTTGAGTTTGTATATTCTCCACATGCCTGCGTGGGTCTCACACCCACAACTGAAAGATGTGTCGGATAGGTGGATTGACCACACTACATTGCCCCTTAAAAAATAATTGGGTACTCTAATTTTATTTAAAAAATGATCGCTCTTGCCTAGAGGATTCTTCATCGTGAGACCATTAATGAATCCTGTCTCATTACACATTACGAAGTCCAATGTAGACTGTTTCCTGGTTGTTTCTAGGTAATATGGTTCTAAGAAATTGTCCGAAATACACTTCGTGAGCCCTCATCCTCCATGCTCTCTGCCATTTTGATTTGTCCAATCTATATGAAGATTAAAATTACCCATGTTTATTTTAGTATGTTGCTTACAAGATCACATTATTTCTTGATTTATACTCATTCCTACTGTTGGGGGGACTATAAACTACTTCCACCAGTGCCTTCCCTCCTTTGCTATTTTCAAACCCAAACTGATTCTACATCACGATCCTCCTGAACCAAGCTCATGTCTCACGGATGGCCTGATCTCATGCTTTGTTAAATGAGCTACTTCACCTCCTTTTCCTTTCTGTCCTTCCAAAATATCAAATATTCATATCCCAGCGTTGGCGTCTCTTGTTACGTCTGTTGTCTCGTACTGCACACATTTAGTTCTATTCGAGTTATCAGTTCACCATCTTGTTCTGATGCCGTGAACATTCAAATAAAGAGCTTTTAATTGTTTTTTAACCCGTTTCTCTCCATGGACCTTATCTATTGGTGCACCCATCTGTTTGTATGCTTTGTGACTTCCTTTTACACTCTTTACCGATATCGCTATACTGATTATCTTTACCAATATCACAATTGTCTTATCCTTTATCTTTAACTTTCCAAGGCTCAGAGCTATATCATGATCTTCATGAAAGAGCTCTTTCTCGTTCCCAATGTAGTCATCTCTGTATGTACATGTACATAAGGGGTTAATGTGTAATCAATAGCACCAGATGATCACTAGAGGGCCGGACCAACATGGGTATAAAAGCAGACCTAGTGCCAGTGTCCCATGAATCAAATTCCATTCTCCCACATCAATCTTTGAGCCATGCTTTCAAGATTCACCTTATTTACCTTATGCCAATTTGTTCCTGGCTCGGTTAGTAATCTAGACATCATAGAATTTCATAGAATTTACAGTGCAGAAGGAGGCCATTTGGCCCATCGAGTGTCCACCAGCTCTTGGAAAGAGCACCCTACACAAGCCCACCCCCCCACCCCATCCCCATAACCCAGTAAACCCACCCAACACGAAAGGCAATTTTTGGACTAAGGGCAATTTAACATGGCCAATCCACCTAACTTGCACATCTTTGGACTGTGAGAGGAAACCGGAGCACCCGGAGGAAACCCACGCAGACACTGGGAGAACGTGTAGACTCTGCACAGACAGTGACCCAACCCGGGAATCGAACCTGGGACCCCTGGAGCTGTGAAGCAATTGTGCTAACTATGCTACCGTGCTGCCCCACATCATTATCTTGATGGTTCAATCTCTAGTTTGCCTCTTTGTTCAAGAAAGTCTCCTTGCTTTTACTTTCCTTTACTCTTATGTGCATCTGTCTTTCTCGTCGTTTCTATTTCTGTATCCTTTTGCTACATATGGTACTCTTTCATACAATTCTTGTTTCCACCCATATTTGTGTGTGTTTTCTACTTCCTCTCCTTTCATTCACTTGCTGCAGCCTTGTGGCTAAATGCTGACATTATCCAATCTTTAGGAATTGCAGGACGAGGGTGTGTTGTAATATTTGCTTAGGAAACCAAGATCTCAATTAGAAGGGAGCATGTGACTGCATTCTAGGGCAGGGCTTGAGAGACTAAGGGTTCTGGGATGAACTCTGGCTGTTTTTTTAATTTATTAGTGATGCTGGTGGCATTTTGGGCTGCATTCAAAAGGATTTGTTGCTTTCTTTTTTTAGAATATTGCCACAACAGTTTTACTTGTATTTATTCTAATAGTCTGTCTGCATTTCAGAAGGCAATAATTATTAGTGTCTGAGAAGTGCCAAGCCCATGATTGAAGCATATCAAGGAGTTCTGAGGCTATTTCAGTCGTATTTAACTGCATGACTTGAAATCATTATCTTGTTTATGTGATTGAGAGAGGAGGATTGCCTTTATATCTAATGCCTTTCATTAAGACCAGTAGTGACTTGGAATTTATATTGCACCTTCAGTGTAGTAAAACATCCTAAGGCACTTCACAGATAGATTACAAAGCAACATTTGATAGAGTTTCATGAGGAGGAATTGGGGCAGGTGACTGAGAGCTGCGTCAAAGAGGCATGTTTTAGGCAATGTCTTAAAGAAGGAAAGAGAGATTAAGAAGCTTAGAGGTTTAGGGAAGAAATTTCAGAGCCTTGGGCCATGGCACATGAAGGCACGGCTACCAAATGTTGAGTCATCAAAATCAAGAATGCTAAGAGGCTCGAAGCACCACAGATATCTTCGGGTACTGGCTCGATAGGGAGATAGGGAGATAGGGAAAGGCAAGGCATTGGAGGAATTTGAAAACAAGAACAAGACTTTTAAAATTGACATTCCTTTAACTCGGAGTGAACAGAAGCCAGTGGGCACAGGGATGACTGCTGAACAGCACTCGGTGTGATTAGGGCACAGGCAGCAAAGTTTTGGGAAAGTTTGAGAAAAGTAGAATGTTGATGACCGGCCAGGAGTGCATTGGAATCGTCCACTTCAGAGGTAATCATCTGTGGTCCAGTGGTCAACAATACCTCTAATTCGCTGGAGTTCAGATCGATTCGCTGGAGTTTAGAATAGTGAGGGGGGAATCTCATCGAAGCATATAAATTTCTAATGGGACTCGACACGGTAGGTGCAGGAAGGACGTTCCGATGGTGGGATTCCAGAACCAGGGGTATGGCGTAAACCATTCAGGACTGAAATGAGAGATATCTTCACCCAGAGAGTAGTGAGCCTTTGGAATTCACTACCACAGAAAGCATTTGAGGCCAAAACATTGTATGTTTTCAAGAAGGAGTTAGATGCAGTTCTTGGGCTCAACGGATCAAAGGATATGGGGGGAAAGCAGGAACAAGTTACTGAGTTGGATGATCAGCCATGATCATAATGAATTACAGAACATGTTCGAAGGGTCAAATAGCCTACTCCTGCTCCCATTTGCCGTGTTTCTCACTTGACCATTGCCATCAAGCCAGGGAACTTGATTCAATGAGTAGTGACTTAAGAGTATGCCAGGAGCAGCACCAGGCAGACCTAAAAATGTCAACGTGGTGAAGCGACAAAACTATGTGCATGTTGGGTAGCAGGAACAACATGCTATTGACAAATGTAAGAGATCCTATAAATGATGGATTAGATCAAGGCTCTGCAGTCATGCTATGTGCAGTTGTGAATAATGATGATTGTTAATTAAACAAACCCGAGGAGGAGGCTTCACATCCACACCACATCCTCAATGATGGTAGAGCCCAGTAAGTCAGTGCAAAAGATGAGACTGAAATGCTTGGCACTTCTGGCTGAAGATGGCTCCAGATTGATGATCCACCTTGATTATCTCCGAGGTCCCCATAATCACAAATCCGAGTCATCAGCCAATTCGATTCACTGCACCTGATATCAAGATATGGCTAAAGAGATTGGATGCATCAAAGATTATGGGGCCTGATAACATCCTGGATGTAGTCCTGAAGAATTAGTGGCATCCCGAGCCAAGCTGTTCCAGAACAGCTAGAGCACTACCATCTACCTGACAGTGTGGAAAATTGCAGTTATGTCCTGCCGACAAAAAGCAGGGCAAATCCAATCTGACCAACTACGGTTCCATCAACCTACTCGCAGTCATCTTCAAAATTATGAAAGGGAGTAGTAAACAGTGTGATCAAGTGCCATATATTCCACAATAACTGGCTCCATTTAGGTCCTGCTAAAGCAACTGGGCTCCAGACCTCGTAACACCATTGGTCCAAACATGAATAAAAGAGCTGAATTTCCGAGATTAGGTGAGGATGACTGCTTTTGTCATCAAGACAGCATTGGACTGTGTGTGGCATCAAAGAGCCTTTGCAAAATATAATTTGCTGGGGATCGGGGAAATCTCTCCAATCACTGGTTTGAATCATACCGAGCACAAAGGAAGATGGTCATGGTGTTGGAGGTCAATCATCTCAGCCCAGGATATCGTGCAGGAGTTTGTCAGGTTAGTGTCCTCGGCCAAAACCTTTTCAGCTGCTTCATCAATGCCCCCCCAGACATGTCGGAGTGGCGGTGTTAGCTGATGGAGGGATTCAGTCATGAAATTACAGGAAAGGTCGGCATGGATTTGGATGGCGACAAAACATTTAAGGGCTCTTGTGAGGAAAGGTAGGTAGGCGGTGTGGTGGTTGATTCCAAGGACTCCAGTGTTGAGAGTTGTTTTCTCTTTGTCCTGAGAAGATGGGTGATGACAACAGATTTGAAAGGTCAGTACCTGACGAAGGAAAACAGTGAACAATCTCAATCAACATGGGGCCAGAAAGAACAGATGGTGGTCAGTTTTATGGCAATTGGTTTGAGGGTGAGTTAGGTTTTATGGATAAGATGAGCTTGAGAGGGCATGAATGGAGATTGGCGACAAACTATGAATTGTGTGATTTTGAAAGTCGGGCAAGAGAATTGGGGGGGGGGGGGGGAGTGTCAGAGGCAGCTGATTGGTGGTCTCAGTCTTGGCGATAAAGAAGTCAATGCACTCTTCATGCCTTCAAGGTGAGGGTTTAAGAAAGCTAGTTTCAATAGAGAAAAGAAGCCAGGGGTTATCTTTGCTTTGTTTTGGCAGAATATGGTGTGGTCAGCCAGTTCTGGCAATGAAAAGCTATTTAATTTTCATTCAAGCCTGCATCCTTTGAGTGGAGATGAGGTCTGTACCAGAGGAAACTGCCAAAATCTGAAACAATGGCAGTAGTAAAAATGACTAGAGTATTGCCCGTTAATTCTGTCAACATAAATGTAGCATGTGATGTTTCTGTAAAATAACTATAAAGGATATGTAGCTGAATTCATGACATATCACGCTTGTTCCCAATCACTCTGTGGTGAAGTACCTGACAAAACCTAGAAAGTTAGTTGTTTAAACCAGAGAAGAACTACCACACTTTTTCTGATCAGTAGTTTTTACTCCTCATTCATTTTTTGAGCAGCAGCAAAATCAAGGCACAGACTCTGCTGCTGTGCCTTCCTTTTCTCACCTTTGTGTTTCACAATTAATTTTCACTGTCCTTGTTCTTTTGCACCTTGTGGAGAAATGGAATCTGAAAATATGGATGAGCCATGTTCCAATTGAATGGCTGAATGGGGATTGAATGATCTACTCGTGTTCCTTCATGTAAAATAAATGGTCCCTTTGATAGACTCTGGTTTAAACAACTAACTTTCTAGGTTTTGTCAGGTACTTCACCACAGAGTGATTGGGTTTTGGGTGTCTTTTTAAAGTAGAAGCAATATATTTGTAGTTTGAAAGAATGTTCTGGGTTTGGGGTAGCTTTTGGGTCAATCTTGTTGTTGGAATGTCTGTCAAACTACTTCAAAGAGTGCATTGGCAGTCTGTAAAAAATACTGTAGTAGATGCTATCTCTGCTCTGCCACATACCATTGCAATATGTTATTTTGTGTTTTAACAAGCTTTATTTTAAGTCTTAATCATCACATTGCATATTCCTCAATTTACAAGTTACTTTGGAGTAGGAAAGCCTATTCCATATCTTTCAGTAATTTTTTGTATCTCTTTGCTTAGCATCCACTGCATTGCTATATCCTTACACTAAAAATTTGCATTATGTTACGAGCCAGGGTTCAGAGAAAACCAAAGTATATCATGGAGTTCACCTGACCCATAACTTTTAAATAGATTTTGGTTATGGGGAGCACAAGGGCCCACTTTACAGGTGTGATGCAACAGAGAGCTAAAGTATGTTTGAACAAAAACAATGTTTATTCTACGAATCCAGTTAACATTTTTAAACACACACAGTAAACATCTTAGCAATTGTCAACTCAAATACTCCCCCCAAAGAATACAGTACTCTAGAAGTAACATAGAACATAGAACTGTACAGCACAGTACAGGCCCTTCGACCCAAAATGTTGTGCCAAACTAGTCTGAAACTAGGATCAAATCAACCTACTCCCAATCATTCTAGTGCTCTCCATATGCCTTTAATAGATTAACATCCATAAGACAAATACTCTCTTTAACACAGAGATCAGGTTTAAATTCTCTACTGAGAGCAGTTATCACTTTTAAATTAGCAAGTGATTTGAAGAGATTCCTTTCATACACAGAGAGACTAGAATTACACCTTGCTTCTCTGGATGCAGCTCCCAATCTGCAAAACGAAACCAAACATACCCTGTAGCTGCCAGCCCAAAAACAAAAGTAAAAACAGACAGACAACCCAGCTGCACCCACACTGTGACATCACTGCAGCTATTTGATAAACAATCATTTCTTAAAGGTACTCTCACATGACAATTAGCTTATTTTCAGGGCTAAACTGCTGGATAGTTAACAAGTGTAACTAGAAGTGTGAATGCACTAAATTTCTTCCCTGCACAGTGTGAGGCAACTAGGGAATTTTCACAGTAACTTCATTGCAGTGTTGACACTTGTGACAATAATAAAGATTATTAAAAGTGATCACGTGTTGACTAGCAAGTATTCAACAGTTAATTTATGTGCTGCAATTTTCTGTTGTGGTTTATTGGATACTGCACACGGCTGGTTTAAGACCAGAATCAGGAATGGGAACAGGGAATCCTAAAAATATTGTGATCTACTCTGTTTTATTGAACATGATTCCACTATTTTCTGCAATGGAAGAAAACATTTCAGTATTATTATGGATATTAAATTATTGGCCTAATTGTCAAGTTTTTAAAATTTCCTCATCCCAAGAAGAAATATAATGAAAAACATGCTCTTCTCCAGTTTACAGAATCATAGAAGCCCTACAGCGCAGAAGGAGGCCATTCGGCCCATTGAGTCTGCACTGTCCCTCTAAAAGAGCACCCTACTTAGGCCCACTCCCCTGCATTACCTCCATAGCCCCAACCTTAACCTGCACATCTTTGGACAGTGGGAGGACACCGGAGCACCCAAAGGAAATCTGCGCAGCCACGGGGAGAAAGTGCAAACTCCACCTAGTCGCCCAATGAATTGAACCAGGGTCTCTGGCGATAAGGTAGCAGTGCTAACCACTGTGCCACCCCCTTGCATTTTCTTTTTAACATTCCTATTTCTAAGGTGCATTTTAGTGAGTGTCAGCGGTCTCTAGTGTCTCACAATGCTACCATTTTTTTGTACAAGTCTTAACGTAAAGTTGATTCTGAAGCAGAGGGATGAAGCTGATTTTTGTGTTTGCATGTGCACTCGGTAAGGGAGTCAATGAATAATAATTTCCTAGTTTTGCTCTGGGCAGTGAGACTGATCTTCACTCGGGTCAACTAACTCAATACAGACCAATAATTGGACCTGGACCACCCAGGGCTCTGGTGCAGCAACATACTACGCAATGTACCTTCATGCAGAACTTTTGCAGTTTAGTGCATAATTGAGCCTATAATTTTAACTTCTGTTCTTCCCATCACTGTCTGACTTTTGGAATGTTTATCTATTTTTCTACTGTTGAGTGTAAAATTTAGTTCTTAATGATGTAGAACATTTGATCCTGAGAAAACTGACATCCAATTGTTCTTAAGAAGTCTTTACATGATGCTCACCAGTGTTCATGTTGAAATTTGATTACTGTTACATAATGTTGCACTTTATAGTAAGAGCTTTGCAAATCTTTCAGACACTTGGTTTCTATCGCCTCAGAGCAAATTATTGTTTGCATAGGCTGTCTTGCACATCGTTTTGACTTATGGGGTAACACCATCTGTATGAAAGCACTCATTCAAAGCTCCACCTTTATGCTCCTGCAGCCATTATGTCCTATTGTTACCACTGGTGCATGATTTCCATTAGTAATTAATTGACTTTCTAGCTTTCTGTAGCTTCAAGGTTTTCTGTTTATGCACATGATCTTTTTCTGCTCCACTTAATATATCCCTTTTAAAATCTTTTATAATAAGTAAATTTCATGTTTACTCATCTCTGGTATCATCCTAGTCAGTGCACAAATCTTTCAAACAATGATTGAGGACAGCACGGTAGCATTGTGGATAGCACAATCGCTTCACGGCTCCAGGGTCCCAGGTTCGATTCCGGCTTGGGTCACTGTCTGTGCGGAGTCTGCACATCCTCCCCGTGTGTGCGTGGGTTTCCTCCGGGTGCTCCGGTTTCCTCCCACAGTCCAAAGATGTGCAGTTTAGGTGGATTGGCCATGATAAATTGCCCTTAGTGTCCAAAATTGCCCTTAGTGTTGGGTGGTGTTACTGGGTTATGGGGATAGGGTGGAGGTGTTGACCTTGGGTAGGGTGCTCTTTCCAAGAGCCGGTGCAGACTCGATGGGCCGAATGGCCTCCTTCTGCACTGTAAATTCTATGATCTATTTCCCTTCCTGTCGGATAGATATATTGAAAATGTTGGTTAACTTTTTGACTATTATCAACTTTGAAAAAGAAGTAACTTCTGGGACAAATGGAAGCTGTCTGAAGTTGTCCTTTGGCTGCTTTTAGTATTCAGGGTTTAAGAAAATATATTAACTGTTGATAAGTGACTAACAGGAGGAAGAGTTTTCATTCACTCACAATGTGTAGAACAAAGCTGTTCCTCGTTGGCTCGATATACACGTCTTGCACTCTTTCATCCGTTGATTGTCAACCACCATTCTGGTGCAGCTTTATCATGAGCTCAAACTGCGTTAAATCTTGTTTTAGCTATTTTTGAGAACTGAATTATTAATATTGCAGTTGGTTCACGACAACAATGCATCTGTATCAATGAAATTAATTTTATAAGCAGAGACACTACTCTAGAAGATTTAATATTAACAAATTTGAAAAAACTATAAACTTCACTTTCATTTTATACCTGTAAAAAAACTTGTGCCCCAAGTGCAATGTCATTCCACATAGAAAATCTAGGCACCCTGACTGAAAGGTGAGCAGGTTTGGAATGTTTTGTTACTTTCATACTGAGTTCTCCAAAACTGTTTGCGTCATTTGTTGGTTGTTCAATCATTCTGCAATTAAAGGAAGAATCTTCATTTTTGTCCATCAGCCATGTCTGTCTCATTTTAAAATGACCAACTTCCAATTTCTATTGCATTTGGCTTTGGGTTGATTGTCACGTGTACCGAGGTGTACTGAAAAGTATTGTTCTGCACACAGTCCCGACAGATCATTTCATACATGAAAAACATAGGGCATGTGATAGATACACCACGTAAATATATAGACACCAGGTGACCGATACGGAGTGTAGTACTACTCAGTAGAGAAAATGCGTAAAGAGATCAGTTCAGTCCATAAGAGGGTCATTCAGGAGTCTGGTAACAGCGGGGAAGAAGCTGTTTTTGAATCTGTTTGTGTGTATTCTCAGACTTTTGTATCTTCTGCCCGATGGAAGAGAGACTAACCTGGATGGGATGGGTCGGGTCTTTCATTATGCTGCCAGCTGTTCCCAGGCAGCGGGAGGTGTAGACAGAATCAATGGATGGGAGGCAGGTTTGTGTGATGGACTGGGCTGTATTCATGACTCTCTGCATTTCTTATGGTCTTGGGCTGAGCAGTTGCAGCCAGATAGGATACTTTCTATGGTGCATCTGTAGAAATTAGTAAGAGTCAATGTGGACATGCCGAATTTCCTTTGTTTCCTGAGGAAGTATAGGCGCTGTTGTGCTTTCTTGGTTGTAGTGTTGACTTTGGTAAATCAGGACAGATTGTGGATGTACACACCTAGGTAATTGGAAGCTTTCAACCATCTCCACCTCGGCACCATCGATGCAAACAGAGGTGTGTACGATACTTTGCTTTCTGAAGTCAATGACCAACTCCTTAGTTTTGCTGATGTTGAGGGAGCGACTGTTGTCGTTACACCACACCATTGGGTGCCCCATCTCCCTCCTGTACTCTGACTCATGGTTGTTCAAGATCCGACCCACTAAAGTTGTGTCATTAGCAAACTTGGAGATGGAGTTGGAGCCAAACATTGCCCCATAGTCGTGTGTGTGCATATAGGGAGTATAGTAGGGGGCTAAGTACGCAACATTGAGGGGCCGGTGTTGAGGACTATCATGGAGGCGGTCTTGTTGTTTGCTCTTACTGATTGTGGTCTGTGGGTCAGGAAATTAAGGGGCAATTTAGCGTGGCCAATCCACCTAACCTGCACATCTTTTGGGTTGTGGGGGTGAAACTCAAGCAGACACTGGGAGATTGTGCAAACTCCATACAAGCAGTGACCCAGGGCTGGGATTGAACCATGGTCCTCAGCACCCTAGGCAGCAGTACTAACCACTGTGCCACCGTGCCTCCCTCCCAAAGCACTTCATAATGATAGATGTCAAGGCCACTGGATGTTGGTCGTTGAGGCACGTTGCCTGGTTCTTCTTTGGTATGATGGTGGTCTTCTTGAAGCAGTTGGGAACCTCTGAACGGAGTAGGGAGAGGTTGAAGATGTCCGTGAACACACTCGCCAGTTGGTCCTCGCAGGATCTTAATGCATGTCCAGGCCTGTTGCTTTCCGAAGATAAACTTTCAAGAGGCCAATCTAACTTCATAGGCGGTGACAGTAAGTATGGGTGTGTCCGATAGGCTGGGGCAGTTGACCACAGTATGTTGGTTTCCTGCTCAAAACGAGTATAGAATGCAAGTTCATCGGGAAGAGGTGTGCTGTTGCCAGAGATTCTACTCTGCTTTGAGTTGTAGCCTGTTTTGTTTTTCACCCCTGTGCACACTGACCTGTATTGCTATTTGGCAATGCCTCTATTTTAAAATTCTTATTTCTTTTCACATTTTCCACCATAGTCTTGCCTCCTTATCTGTGTAACTGCTGCCAGCCCTACAGCACTGAGATCTCTGAGCACCTGCAATTCTAGCCTCATGTGCATCCCTGATTTTATGTCTTTTCTTGTTTTTTTTATAAAGTTAGAATATCCAATTCATTTTTTTTCCAATTAAGGGGCAATTTAACGTGGCCAATCCACCTAACCTGCACATCTTTGGGTTGTAGGGGTGAAACCCACGCAGACACGGGGAGAATGTGCAAACTCCTCACACACAGTGACCCAGGGCCGGGATTCGAACCCGGGTCCTCAGAGCCGTAGGCAGCAATGCTAACCGCTGTGCCACCGTGCCGCCCGATTTTATGTCTTTTCTAATACATGTTTCAATTTCAGTGATGCTGTACCTTATTCCTGATAATATAACATTATGGGTTATGTAATAATTTGCAGCCTGCAAAATATTTTCTATTGTCTCTTTGCTTCTGGTGAACTATAAAAGCAAAAGGGATTATTATTTAAATGATAAAATATTAAAACATGCTGTTTTGCAGAGAGACCTGGGTGTGCTCGTGCATGAATCGCAAAAGTTGGAATTTTGTCCTTCAGTGCTAGAGGGATGGAGTTTATAGGGAGGTTATGCTGCAATTGTATAAGGTGTTAGTGAGGCCACACTGGAGTATTATGTTCAGTTTTGGTCTCCTTTACCTGAGAAAGGATGTACTGGCGCTGGAGGGTGTGCAGAGGAGATTCACTAGGTTAATCCCAGAGCTGAAGGGGTTGGATTACGAGGAGAGGTTGAGTTGACTGGGACTGTACTTGTTGGAATTTAGAAGGATGATGGGAGATCTTATAGAAACATATAAAATTATGAAGGGAATAGATAGGATAGATGCGGGCAGGTTGTTTCCACTGGCGGGTGAAAGCAGAACTAGGGGACATAGCCTCAAAATAAGGGGAAGTAGATTTAGGACTGAGTTTAGGAGGAACGTCTTCACCCAAAGGGTTGTGAATCTATAGAATTCCTTGCCCAGTGAAGCAGTTGAGGCTCCTTCATTAAATGTTTTTAAGGTAAAGATAGTTTTTTGAAGAGTAAAGGGATTAAGGGTTATGGTGTTCAGGCCGGAAAGTGGAGCTGAGTCCACAAAAGATCAGACATGATCTCATTGAATGGCAGAGCAGGCTCTAGGGGCTAATGGCCTACTCCTGCTCCTAGTTCTTATGTTCTTATAGCATCTCTACATGAAAGAGACGTAGACCTGTATGCCAATTACTTAGTGGCGAGCAAAACCGAAAGGGACTGGAATAATGGAAATATACACAAGTTATTAAAAAGAAATGGAGTAAAAATATGTCATACTTCAACATGTAAATTAATCTGGCGTAACTGACAGTAAGCCTATCGTGTGGGACACTATATCAGGCACTGCCTGGAAAGTGGGTTGCAACAGAGGTTGGGTACTAATGAATAATTAGAATTCACTTAACATTCCCTGTTACTAACCCACTGCAATGAACTCATTTAGCACTTTGATGATCGAGATGTAATACTAAAGCTCGAAGACAGTAACTCTAATATACGGGGTGTAACTTTGGGGATTGTGTTTGGGGATTGTGTAATTGATCATGAGTTCCATCTTAAATAATTATTGAATAGCCTGTGATAGTATTTTCTCTGAAATGGACAGAATATTATCAATGAAGTTGGAATCAAGATGCCAGTATCGGGGCGACACTGGTGGGGGAGTGGGTCTAGATGGCGTGCTCTTTCAGAGGGTCGGTGCAATCTTGATGGGCCGAAAGGCCTCCTTCTGCACTGTATGAAGTCTATGATTCTGTTGTCCTTTTTATTTCAGACCAGGATGAACAGTGTTGGAAATAACTTTGATGGTTAACTAGTGACACATGTCTGAAATTGCACATGTGCGTACATTAAATGAGGGCAGGGCTTGATGACCATGGTGAAAAACCTTTTCAGTGAAATGTATTTTATTGTTCATACAAGAATAATGGTACTGACAACAGGAGCAACTTTGCACTTTTTTTTGTTCCTTTGTTAGACCTCGCAGAACCACATCTGATTTGACTGACTCAATCCCTTCAAAAAGGATAGGGGAGTGTGGGTGGCATGCAGATGAAGAAGTGTTAAAAGTTTTTTCTCTAAGAATATTTAATTCTATTGGTTTAGTTGCATTTTATATGTTTTTAAATTAAAAATTTTGACTTTGGGTTGTATCTAGGGTTATTTCAGAAATTAAACCACATGTCTTTATATTGTTTTATAATTTCTACTCCGTCTAAGCAGATTGTTGTCAGCTGAAGGGACCTGTTTGGATGGGAGAAGGACAAGAATGCAAGTGTAATATTGGATGGGAATGAGGGAAAATACCTGCATGAAATTGAACAAAAAATGAGAAAGAGCATGCATTTGGTGGAGGGAAGAATTCTCTTCAATTTATTTTGTTGTGTAGCCTGTTCATTTAAAAGATTTACACTATTTATTTTTACACTATATATGTGCTGTAACTTAAAGAAATCGACTTGTGTTTGGCCTGCACCATATTTCAGCGTTGCTGTGCAATTTAGAGGCAATATTGGTGCCAGCATGTAATCCATGGGTAACCAGAATACTTCCTCAAAGTGGGTGGGAGGAAAAATGCAAAAGGCGTGCTCGGGGCAAGGGGAGGTGGGGGAGGGTAGAGGGAGGAGAAGGAGGTGAGGAAACAGAAAGGTCCAAAAATCAAAAGAATGTGAAAATGCCGGGGTGGCATGTTGGTGCAGTGGTTAGCACTGCTGCTTCACTGCGCTGATGAGCCAGTCCTGGGTCATTGTGTGGAGTTTGCACATTCACCCTGTCCATGTCTGAGTGGGTCTCGCCCCCCCACAACCCAAAGATGTGCAGGGTAGGTGGATTGGCAACGCTAAATTGTCCCTTCATTGGAAAAAAAAGAATTGGGTACTCTAAATTTATTTTTAAAAAAAGAATTGGAAAAAGCTACTTGCAAGAAGTTCAAAAGTCTTATGAGCATGTAAATAGCCTATTTAAAAAGTGGAGATTTCAGATCTTTTATGTCTTGTTTTAATGTTAGTCAACAAGTGCCGTCATGTACATGCTTGAGTAGTGCAGAATTGCTGATTGCTTTTATGTGACAAGGGTGCTGTTACTGATTCGTACTTTCCTTTGCAGTATACAACATGTATATGGAGCGCAGCATCCGCCATTTGATCCTCTGCTACATGCAAAGTAAGTGTGAAAATTATTATTCCATTTGTATAAATGAAGATATTTCAAAGTACTATTTGAATGCTGCATTTATAGATCTTCTTGCATGAATTGTGCTGCTGGATACTCAGATTACAGAGGACAGATATCATTGTTAGGGTATCATATTTTATTTTAAATTTCCATTGCTGGGAGACTTCAGCTCATTAAGGTGAGAATATTATTGCTGGGGCATGCAACATTTGTGTTACTCTTAAGGTATTCTCAGTTATAGAGTGTTTGAAGGGGAGTGAATGTTAAATGCAAGTTTCTCTTTGAACTTTGAAGAGTGCGGGGAAACATGATTATTGCATGGAGATAACATTTTGAACTGTGGGATTTGCATTAAGACTGCATGTATGAGCTGCTGAAGGGGGATATGAGTGTCTCTGAAGTAGGAGATTGTCTTTCTGAACAATGGGATGAAAGAACTTTGGCCTCGGTTGGCCTGATAATTACGGAGAAACCCAAAATGCCACTTAAGCATTTACTAAAGTAGATTGTTAAATTAAGCAGAAAGCACTTTGTTTTAATCAGTTTTGTGTGGAAGTTTGGTAAATATTGGCTGGCTGTGGTATTATGATCCCAGACCAGACCCCCCAACAGTGGCTAGGATGCTGGACCGAAACCCCAAGATTTTAGCTTATTTTGTAACACTGCAGAAAGAATATTTCACTCCAGGAGTGATTGCATAAAGAAATAGGGATTTGGTATTTTAAAACAAAACAGTATTATTAACACAATATTAAACTCTTTAACGTCACATCTAAAAATAGCTTACAATTACCCCATAAACAATACTACTCAATACAGTAAACACAATACCCTTCATTCGTATCTGTTCCCAATTAAACAAGACGATAGGAAAAAAAACATACAGCACTCAATCCACTCGACAGCCCAAGAGCACAGTAATACTTGCTTTCTAGAACAGATTTACTCCTATTAGACCTCCTGCAGACTCTGGTTGGATGTCTTCAAAAAGCTGTTTCAGCCGGTTTGTTTCAGCTTCCCCCTTGTCTTCAGACAAGTCTCCACTCCTTTAAATACTATTCATCTTTTTTCAACTATCCTACTGTGAAAGCAAAAGACTTTACTTGTGGTCTAAAGGGTAACTGGATCAAAACTCAACTCAAAAACGTTCTCAAAATGTCTTAGCCCCACTCAGCATTGACATCATCTCCCCCAGCTGAAAAGAAATGAGCTCCCCAGGCTGAAAACGCATCATCTCCCTAGTGACTCTTCTTAGCCCAACAGCAATGCAGTAGCCCAGGCTTTTACCATGGTCAATTCCACCTCTGACTCCAAAAAGCTTTCTGGTCTTGCAAAACAAGGTTCTTTTAAAAGCATAGCTACTGCAGTCAAACACACTAACCCTTAAATTTCCAAATGCTTATCCAATATATCTAAAATCCTGCATTCGTCACAGTGGGGAATTGTTAAAATTCGACCTTTTGGAAGGAATGAGTATATTCTGAATTTGCTGTTCACGAGCATGAATTTTAAGTGAATTTCATTATCCAACCACAACATAATTTAACCCAAACTTAGTTGGGCCGGGTCGTACTACAATTATCCACATCATCCATAGTTCCAGAATAATTAATTATATAACAATAAAAATCCAGATTAATATAAATCATCCAACAATAAAATGTAATTTGGCTAAGGATTCTTAGTTGTTTATCCTTTATCACTTCCACTTAGGATAGAATTCTGTCAAATTTCTTCCTGGCGCTCAAAGGTAATTGAAGAAGCTTTGTGGAATACCTGTATTCTTTGAATAAAACCTACACTCACTTCTTCCAAATCTCTCCTATTTCTCTGCTCCACTGCCAGCGCATTTCAATTTTTCAATTGTTGACCTACAGAAAAATATTTCCATGATAGTCGTCACAGCACAAAAGCCATCAAATTTCGAACTACCTTTTGCTTCTGTTTAATGACAAACGTATGACCTGCAAGTCTATAACAGAACAAATATTTATCTAGCATTAATTGTGTCTGTTCTACCTATCTGCTGTCCTGGAGCTGTGAGAGAATTGTTTTCTAGTATTGGGATAAAATAAGTTCAGCTTTTTTTCAATTCTCTATCTTTGGAACCTTTATCAGCATTGATCCCTTTGAAGGCTGAATGTTCAGAACGTTGGTGATGGCATCACCAATGACCTACACTAGGTTAATAAAACTTGTTTATACTTGGAACAGATGGCTTTGAAATGCATACAATATTTGACTCATTTTGTTGATATCTGCTTCAATCATTGGTTAGTACAAAATACTACTTTCTTCACCTTTCGCAAATTGACACCCTATGTTTCCACATTTTGTCTTTCGTTTCACTGTGCAACACCTTCAGTTTTACGATGTGAAGATCAAGCTGGGTGAATAAAATGTTGAGAGAGAGCAGAAATCTTCATTTAAATTTTAAATAGATACTAATGCAGTTGAAGCAATAGACAATTGAGTTTGTGTGCACGTATGATCTTAGAAATGTTGACCGTTAATCCTTGACTTGGTGTGATGAGGTGTTGTTCTTTTAGTTTCATTGGAGCATTGCAGCAGGCCGAGGATGGACATTTGGGCTTGAGAGCGAGATGCTAAGTTGAAATTGCAAGCAACCAGGAGGTTGGGGTCATGCTTGTGAATGGAGCAATAGGGTTCTGCAAAGCGGTGAATCCCAACACAAACAGGAAGAACAATACCTCATCTTCCAATTGAGCCTTTTACACTCAACATTGAGTTCAGTTACTTTAGATTGTGAACTTTCCCCTCTATCTTGACCTCCCCCTTTTATAGTTTGTTGATTTTCAGTTTCCTTGACCTGCCCCTATATAACACCATCTCTCGCCTGCATGGTCCCCTAACCCTTTTGTTCAGTTTTCTCCCATTTACACATTCTGCTGTGATACCTATTGACACTATTATTACTCTACATCCCTTAATGGCACCATTAACACTCCCTTTGTCTCATGCGGATGACACCTTTGTCAACCTGTCCTTTGCCCTGTCCTATCCCTGATCTATTCTGCCCCATTCCACCCATCTCTCCTCCCAAATAATTGATTATATTTTTCCTTTTCTTCAGTTCTGTAGAAGCATCATTTGGACTCTGTTAACTGTGTTTCTCTATACAGCATTGGCCAGACTTTTTTTTTAGTTCATCCAGCGTTTTCTATTTTTATTCGAAATAATTCTTCAATGTTGGTCTTGGGTACCAAATTTCAAAAATAATACTTTAAAAGGAAAATAGAAATCTATGCTATTGTGGCCAGCACAGTAACATAGTGGTTAGCACAGTTGCTTCCCGACTTGGGTCACTGTCTGTGCGGAGTCTGCATGTTCTCCCCGTGTCTACGTGGGTTTCCTCCGGGTGCTCCGGTTTACTCCAGCAGTCTAAAGATGTGCTGGTTAGGTGAATTGGCCATGCTAAATTGCCCTTGGTGTCCAAAAGAAGGTTGGGTGGAGTTACTGGGTTACGGGGATAGGTTGGAAGTGTGGGCTTAAGTGGGGTGCTCTTTCCAAGGGCAGGTGCAGGCCCGATGGGCCCAATGGCTTCCTTCTGCACTGAAAATTCTGTGATCTATGACCTTCTGAAAGGCAATTAGAGTCACTGGACTAGGGGCGGATCACTAAATGAATCGGGAAAGTTTTTAAGAAAAAAAGTGGGGGGCAGCACGGTG
This sequence comes from Scyliorhinus canicula, assembly GCF_902713615.1. Lineage (NCBI taxonomy): Eukaryota > Metazoa > Chordata > Chondrichthyes > Carcharhiniformes > Scyliorhinidae > Scyliorhinus > Scyliorhinus canicula. The sequence continues at coordinate 128,775,026 of NC_052156.1, forward strand.
GCTCAGTGGGTTAGCACGGCAGTCTCACGGCGCTGAGGTCCCAGGTTCGATCCCGGCTCTGGGTCACTGTCCGTGTGGAGTTTGCACATTCTCCCCGTGTTTGCGTGGGTTTCGCCCCCACAACCCAAAGATGTGCAAGGTAGGTGGATTGAACACGCTAAATTGCCCCTTAATTGGAAAAAATTAATTGGGTACTCTAAATTTAATTTAAAAAAAGAAATAAAAAAAAAAAAGAAAGAAAGTGGGCAGCACGGTAGTGCAGTGGTGAGCACAGTTGCTTCACAGCTTCAGGGTCCCAGGCTTGATTTCTGGGTCACTGTCCTAGTGGAGTCTGCACTTTCTCCCCGTGTCTGCGTGGGTTTCCTCCGGGTGCTCCGGTTTCCTCCCACAGTCCAAAAAGATGTGCAGGTTGGGTGGATTGGCTATGCTAAATTGTCCTTAAGAGTCGAAAAAAGGTTAGGTGGGGTTACTGTGTTATGGGGACAGGGTGGAGGTGTGGTCTTAAGTAGGGTGCTCTTTCCAACCTGCAGACTTGATGGGCTGAATGGCGTCCTTCTGCTCTGTAAATTCTATGAAACCCATAACGCAGTACTGAGTAGCTAGATGCCTTTATTCCGGTTGTAAAATTGATGTATCTGAAACCATACTTAATATTAATGAGGACCATTGATTCAGTTTCATTTTGTTTTGACCAACAGCTTACTTAAAGCAAATTCAAAGTCACAATCTGTGTCAATGAGAACAAAGAAGGTTACGAGTTTCCAGGAGTTTGAAAGTATTACAAGTGATGCTTGGGATGTTGGTGATGATGATGATGAACTCTTGGCTATGGCTGCTCAAAACCTGAATACAGATGTTGTTATGGAAACAGCAAATAAAGTACTTCAGATTCATAGCAAACTACAAGAACAGAAACAGCAGGACAAACAAATCGAGACATCACCAGAACAATTGGACCGCTTGGAACAAGTGAACAATAAAACTGACATTACTAGGTCGACTAGTGCAGTTGAACTTAATAGATCAGGTAATTTGAACCATTCAATATCATTTCTTCTAACTATGTTGACACTTTTCTGCTACTTCTGCATTCAAATTGAAACTTTCCAAACTTGGGAGAGGGGTGTGTTCTTTTTCCTGAAGTTGTCCTTCCTCTTGACCTTTGGAGAAATGCAGAATTGAAGACATTCAAACGCGAAGATGTATTCTTGAAAATGCAGGTTTGCCTGAAAGAGTACTACTGGCAAAAATGTGATTGAGCACGTGTGTTGGCTGCCCAGCCAGTTGCTGGTTTGATTTGCACCATTTCACAGAACATTGAATAATTGATAAAAGTTTATTCTGCTGACGGTGTGAATCTTGTTCACAAGATCCTGGATTCCATTCCCAATGATGATTTGATTTTACTTAGATCTGAAAGAATTTGTGGAACATTTAATCAAATGTTTTTTTTTAAACTTTGATTTTCTAAATCTTTGTGGGAAAAAGTTATACTTTTTCTAACTCGAATTTTGGGTCCTGCAGTAATTATTTATATGCCCATGTAATTGATCTATTTGCATTTGTCATCCATAGATATTTATAATAATTATTATAGTCTTAATTCCCATTGTAGCCTTTCAAACTAATTTTATAGTAACGCCCAGTTTTTGGAGTTTACTTAATATTTGTACGGTTGGTTCTACTGTTGGAACAGATTTTGAAAATACTTTAAACTTTTAAATGCTTCTTATCTATTTTTGTTGCTTGTTTATTGACTATAATGTTGTTTTATTTTTCTATGGTTAGTACACCTAAATATTTCAGAAAACCTAACTGGAAGAGGTTGTGTAATACCATTGGTTAACATTCTGCTGTTTCTCTTCAGGCGCTCAAGTTCAAATTTCCTCCTCCTTTGATTGCAAAAATTGCGACATGAAATATGTTTGTAAATACAAGCTTGTGTGTGCATGGGCCCTTGTAACAAAATTAAATTCTACGTTGCCTGACTTGATTTAATTTGGAATTGTTTTGAATGTTACATTGAAAATTTTAGGTGGGCTCATGATTTACGCTGATTGAGAACATGCTCATGAAAGGCTTAGAATTGCTGCATTCTGTTCACAAAGTCTTGTGTAAACAAACATGTTCAGTCGTATTCTTTGATCCTTGTGAAACCCCACTAGTTACAGATTGCCAACCTGAAAAAGAATCCCTTATCTTCTACTCACTGTTTCCTGTCTATTAGCCAATTCTCTATCCATGCCAATATACAAGCTCCAACATTATGGGCTCTTACCTATTTTTCAAAAGTCTTTATTATTGTCACAAGTAGGCTTATGTTAACACTGCAATGAAGTGACTGTGAAAATCCCCTAGTCACCACTCTCCGGCGCCTGTTCAGGAGCACTGAGGGAGAATTCAGCATTTCCAATTCACCTAACAGCAAATCTTTTGAGAACATAATGGTTTCTACACAGCTTCATCATTGGCAAAAGTAATCTAATAATAATAATCTTTATTAGTGTCACAAGTAAGCTTGCATTAACACTGCAATGCAGTTACTGTGAAAATCCCCGAGTCGCCATTCTACAATGCCTGTTCAGGTACACTGAGGGAGAATTCAGAATGTCCAATTCACCTCACAAGCATGTCTTGTGGGAGGAAACTGGAGCACCTGGAGGAAACCCACGCAGACCTGGGGAGAATGTACCCGTACCAGCCTCCCCGGACATGCGCCAGAATGTGGCGTCTAGGGGCTTTTCACAGTAACTTCATTGAAGCCTACTTGTGACAATAAGCGATTTTAATTTTCTTTTCATTTTCATTTCATTTCAATATGCAGACTCCGCACATAAAGTAACCCAAGCTGAGAATCGCACCTGGGACCCTGGTGCTGTGAATTAACAGTGCTAACCACTGTGCTACCATGCCACCCTTTTCATAGAATTTCATAGAGTCTGCACCGGCTCTTGGAAAGAGCACCTGACCCAAGCCCACACCTCCGTCCTATCCCCATAACCCAGTAACCCTACCCAACACTTAAGGGCAATTTAGCATGGCCAATCCACCTAACCTGCACATCTGGAAACCGGAGCACCCGGAGGAAACCCACGCACACACGGGGAGAACGTGCAGACTCTGCACAGACAATGACCCAAGCCGGGAATTGAACCTGGGACCCTGGCGCTGTGAAGCAATTGTGCTAAGCACTATGCTACCGTGCTGCCCAAAGGTACCTTTCGTGAGGTACCTTGTTGAACCCCTTTTTGGATACCAAATACAATGCATCTATTGGTTTCCCTCTATCCGCTCTGGTTGAGACTTCCTTGAACAAACTCTGAATTTATTTGTCAGGCACGATTTCCCTTTCATGAAGCCATGCTGACTTCTTGCTTATGATTTCCAAATATGCTGCTATTACTTTATTAATACCTGATTCCAACATTTTTCCAACAATAGATGTTAGACTAATTGGCCTATAGTTACTCACTTTATGCCTCCCTCCTTTTTGAATGGGGGTGTCACGTTGGCAGTTTTCCAATCCTCCGGTACTTCTCCAGAATTTTGGAAAATTACAACCAGTGCATCCGCTACCTCTGTTTCATAGAATTATAGATTTCATAGAATTTACAACAGAAGGAGGCCATTCGAACCATCGAGTCCGCACTGGCTCTTGGAAAGAGCACCCTGCTAAACCCCAAACCTCCACCCTATCCCCGAAACCCTGCAACCCCATCTAACCTAAGGGAAAATTAGCGTGGCCAATCCACCTAACCTGCATACCTTTGGACTGTGGGCCGTGGGCGGAAACCGGAGCACCGGGAGGAAACCCACGCACACACGGGGAGAACGTGCAGACTCTGCACAGACAGTGACCCAAGCCGGGAATTGAACCTGGGACCCTGGTGCTGTGAAGCTATAGTGCTAACCACTATGCTACTGTGCCCTTTTAGGATGTTGCTCTGTTGCTACTTTTAGGATCCTAGGATGCAAGCCATCAGGGCCATAGATAAGTTACATCATTTGTTTTTCTGTTTTCTGAACTCATGTGTTATGCTATTCTATGATTCATTGGAACCAACTGAGACCATTTAGCCCCTTGAATCACTTCCGCCATTTAATAAAATCCTGGCTTTTGTATCCTTGGGTTACCCGCATGCTTTGGTTCTATATCCCATTATACCCCTGGCTTGCAAATGTCTGTTGATCTCAGATTGAAAATGAATTGACTTAGCATTTTGTGGGTGACAGTTCCACAAAGCATCCTTTGTGTTGTGTTTCCTGATGTGTCTCCAGAATGGCCGGCTCTGATTTTGAGTTTATGCCCACGTACCATCTACTCCACTACCAGGTGAGGATGTTTCTATCTTCCCTATTGATTCTACTCAATCAAATCACCCCTTAACCTCCTATGTTCTAGGGAATACAAGCCAAGTTTATATTAAATCTCAGTCCAGCTGTTGGATTGAATGAAATGAATGAAAATCACTTATTGTCACGAGTAGGCTTCAATGAAGTTACTGTGAAAAGCCCCTAGTCGCCACATTCCGGCGCCTGTCCGGGGAGGCTGGTACGGGAATCGAACCGTGCTGCTGGCCTGCTTGGTCTGCTTTAAAAGCCAGCGATTTAGCCTTGTGAGCTAAACCAGCCCCTGGTAACATTCCAGTGAATATGTACTTACAGGTACTGTATGTAGTACTTCCTATGTGATCTAATCAGGACATGATATAGCTGGAGAAAAACCTCCTTTACTCATTATATTGTAGCTCTCTTAGAAAGAATAACTTTGCAATATCCTCTTTATTTTTTGTATTTACCACTGCATTTTAGTGATTTGCATACAGGAACTGCAGAATCACTTTGGACCTCCACTGTTCCTTCTGTTTCAATATTTTGGATCATCTCTAGTTTACCTGGATTGAAATCCACCTGCCACTTTTTCCCATTCCCGTCATCTATCAATCTGATAATGTTATGCACCTGTGTGGACTGCATACAATTCCACCAATCTGTGCCGTCTGCAAGCCTGGATATGTGGCTCGCTATTGTGCAAGCTAAGTCATTAATAAATAGTGCAAATCGTCCAGCACAAATCCTTGAGGGCCATCAGTTGTCACTTCATTTGATTACATACCCATTATAACTCTACCACCTCAGCAATCTCCTAACCAGGTCAATAATTAGCTGTCAATCCCAGGAGCTTTAATTCTAGCAAACCATGTCTTTTGTGGAGCCTTATAGTTTTGTGGAACCTATTCTAGAAACCCATAGACATTCCCCTCTCTACTACTTTAGTTACTTGCTTGAATATAATTATCCTGAGATAATGAAGCGTGCCTTGACTGAATGCAGCAATTACTTGGACTACATTCAAGCTTGGGCTGATCTGAGGCACAAATGTTATCTGCTAGTTAAATGGTAGCTAATGACTATTTCCAATGAGAGAGATTCTTAATTATTCCTCCGAATTACCCCCACCATCAACATCCTGGGGCTATTATTGACTAGAAACCTAACTTGATTAGCTACATTAATTCTATGGCTATGAGAATAGTTTAGAAGCTGACTATTTCAGTATGACTAGCTTGCTCCCTGATTTTCCCAAAACCTTTCCGCTATTTACAAGACACAAATCAGGAGTGTGATGGAATACTCTCCACTTGCCTGGATGAGTACAAATCCAACAGCACAGCACAGGGGATTGAAACCCTGGCTGCTACCTTAAACGTTAATTCTCCAAATCACTGGTGTGTTCCTTGACATGTGTAACATCTACAAGAAGTGCTACAGCAACTCCCCAAAGTTTCTTTGACAACACTTTTCTAAACCCTCGACCTGTATCACTGAGAAGAAGCCGAAGGCACGTGGGGACGTCCTGCTTGCACATTTCCCTTATGTTATACACCTTCCTTGCGTGGAAAAATACCTTTGTTCCTTCTTTGGTGCTGGGTCAAAATCTTGGAGCTCCCTTCAGACGAACGACTCTCGGAGAAAAACATTCTCCTCATTTGTCTTAAATGGCAGAACACTAATTCTTAAACTGTGTCCCCTAGTTCTAGACTCCATCACAATAGGAAATATCCTCTTGGCATCCACCCTGTCGAGTTCCTCAGGATCTTGTGTTACAGGCGCCTGGTCAGACCCTAACAATGGCTAAGATACTGGACCAGGACCACAACTTCAAAAAATTTTGTAAGACTATGATGAAAGATTGATTCATTCCATGAGTGGTTGCATAAGAAATAGGGTTTGGTTATTTTTAAACCAAAAATGTATTAAAACAAAATAAAAACAATCTTTAAACTTTTAAACTTCAGACCTAACAAGAACAGCGTTCATGTATATTTTCACTCTAACACACTTTCCCATTAGACAGCATGTAAAATGGGCATACAGCTCTCAACTCTACGCAGGCAGGCAACAATGATACTTGCATCTACAGAATACATTCATGGTGTTAGAGTAGTTCCTTCAGACCCCTTTTCGAAAGCCGGTCTCTGACAGCTTTTAATCCTTCTGCCCCCACTTGCTTCGAACAGAATTCTTTTCTCTCTCTGAGCTCTACCCAGCGCCTCAAAAAATGGTTCTGTCCTGTGGTATCCAGACTTGAAATCATCATTGCTATCTGGGCTTTTGATTGACCACTCTACATAAAAGAACAGGGCCATTCAATGAATCTGCAATTAACCTCTAATTTACAGACACCATAAGCCATCAGACTCTGTAATAGGCTAGGCCTTTTGGCTAAGATGAGTGTGGGATCAGGTGTAATGTCTGGATCTGGTATGTCTCTCTTGTGGAGACCATGAATTGGATTCAATTTGAATTGGTTTTTGGAGCAGGCAAGGAGCTGGATTAGGGGCTCGTCCCTGTCCACCCTCTGTCCTCTGGCTTTGTCTGCTAAAGTAATGGATTAAAAAAAATAGCTGGTGAGATCAGAGTGTTCCGAAGGACAATGGATCTTGAGTGAATCACTCCAGCTGAACAGGGGTTCATTCTTATTAACAAGTTAAGTATGAATGGGAGAATGTAACTCCGGTCATATGTGGGCGCATACCTCCTTACTGAGTGCTAGCAGTTTTACCCTCCACCTATTAACCCCGAAACTGCCCATTACGTCTTCGATCCCATTTCTGGATTCAATTTCCTAACATCTCCCTATCGTAACACATGCATGTTTCAACACTTCTTATTTCACTTCTTATTTCTCAAAGCTTTAAGGGGAATCGCTCCAACCTGCTCAAACTTTGCTCATAAACTAACCTCTTCTTTCCAGAGCTCAGTCTAGTAAACCTTCCGTTAACTGCTCATGCAATTATATCCTTTCTTAAGTAAGGAGACCAAAACTGTACACAGTACTCCAGATGTGGTCTCAGTAAGGCCATGTACAGTACTAGCAATACTGTTTTTATATACAACTCCTCTTGCAATAAATGTCAACATTCCGTTTGCCTTCCTAACCACTTGCTGTACCGACATACCAATTGAGTTCCAAGGACACCCAGATCCCTCTGGACTGTAGTGTCCCTGCAGTTGCTCTATCTAAATAATAAACTACTTTTCTCTTCCTGTCAAAATGGACAGTTGTGCTCCAACTGCCAAATTGGTTGCTCACTCACTTAACCTTTGTATTCTCCTGATATCCTCTTGACAACCATTTTCCTTTCCATTGTTGTGTCATCAGCAAATTTAGCCAGCATATAGTTGTTCCTTTCATTCAAGTCTTTAATACACATTGTAAACAGTTGAGGCCCCAGCACTGATTTCTGTGGCATTCCACTAGTTATGTGGTGGCAACCTGAATATGACCCATTTAACCGTACTCCGTTCTCCAATCTTCTGTCACTGCTATGTCACTGCTAAAATGTTACCATTTGCATCTCGAGCTTTTAATTTGTGAAGTAACATTTGATGTGATATCTTATTGAATGCCTTTTGGAGCTAGTACAGCATATCTTTATCTTTGCATTATCTTCCTCAAAGAAACTAATGAATTAGTCGAGCATGATTTCCCTTTCACAAAGCCATGCTGACTCTGCCTGATTGTATTATTATTTTCTAAATGTCTTGTTGCTACCTTTTTCGGAATGGATTCTGGTATTTTCCCTATGACCGATTAGGCTCACTAGCCTGCAGTTTCCTGGAGCTTGCTACTCCCTTATTGAGGACAGTTGGGGGAGGGCAATAAGAGCTGGCCCTGTCCGTGTCACCAATGTCCCATGGACGACTGAAGAAAGGTTCATTCGATGTGACCTACCTATTATTAATCCATGTTGGCTTTCTCTAATCAGTTTAAATCCCTTGATGTACTCAGTTGTAAAATCCCATATTTTCCCTATTGCTGATTTGGACAAACAGGTCTTTCAATCCCTAATTTCTCTTTCTCATCTTTCTTAAATGATGGAGCTATAGTTGCAATTTTCTAATCTATAGGGAGTGTTCTGAAAGATTGTGGGTAAAGGACCCTCACCGACTTGCTTGAAAACTCTTGGGAAAATTTATAATGGCCTGTGGATTTGTTAGTCGTTAGTACCACTATTCTAATGCTGTTTTCTTCCTTGTGTTAACGTTAAATGATTTTTAGTCCTTTTATTCATTATTAATTTCCCCTGAATGACAGAATGATTATTCCTCTAGTCTGACCTGATGCAAAATAATGTTTAAAGAATTCAGCCCTTTTCTTATTTTCATTTTGAGGTACAGAATCAGAGTTTTCCACCTGTTTTTAAAATGTCTATATTACCTGTAAGTACCCTTTTTGTCTAAGGTAATAAGACAAAATCTTTGTGTAAATCTTTGTATCCATGGCATGGTTCTTTTCATATTCCTTGTGGAGCTCTTGGGATATCTTTTTGTTTCCCGTAGCTGCACTTTATATCTATCACTGTCCCTTGAATCTGTTCTTTGCAATTCTCTCTGTACGGTTTTATTTGCTCTTTCTCATTGGTTTTATTTCACTTCTCACTTCTGTGTTCACCCTGGCTGTTAAATTTGGTAAATAGTGCTTGTTCACCTTGGGGTACATGTTGGCCATGTATTAAGCTGCATTTTTGTTTTGAGAAGTTCCTACAGTATGCTGTCACTTTTCTTTTTCTTAACCGGTTGAAGGTACCCCTATCTAAATTTAGAGTCCTAATTAATTACTGTTAAGGTTCCAAAGTAGAAACTGAACAGTGAGTTCAGTCATAATATGATTACTGCGAGATAAGTGCTGCTCTCCTGGTAGATTATTAAAAAACCTTGCACGTTACTGATTAATTTTAGTATGGCGTGTCCTCAACATGTCTGGAATTATCTCGAATGCACTCATGAAATATCTTCCCTTCTGAGTTGAACTGTGCTGCTTTTAACCTGTGAACGAAAATTATTTTTCCCATTACCTTTTGCTGCATGCCTCCCTAATCTTGCAATACATTTTGCCACTTGAATGATTGGGGCACCTGTAGAAAACTGACATTATAGAATCGAGTCCTCTGTCCTTAGTTTTAACCATAGAGTCTCCACTTATTGCTTTTTTTTTTACCTAATCCTTTTTCTTTGCAATTTTACTGCATTTACGTTTGCTTAATATGCCTGGTGAACAATGCCACTGGGGGGAGGTGAGTGGTTTGTGGTGCCAGGTGATTGGTTTAGCATCAGCCTCCTGTATTGGATTCTGCAATATGATTGCTGAAGTAATCTTGTGTAGCCTGAGCAGTATGCATGGATGAAAACCAAAATGAAATGGACATGTCTTTGATCATTCTCTGAAACAGTAGTGATTTTCGTTTTCGGAGTGTTGGACTTCATTTAGCTGCAAAGTAATATTAAATACTTTGAGTGAGAAGTTGTAACCTGGAATTGTTCTTCCTGAACTTGTCAAATAGTTATTCGTGGTTGCAATTCTAAGTCGATTCATGGCTCTTGAATCAATCACTTGAAGAAAAGCAAGGGTAAATACTGATCATTACCATCCTGCAATTTCCCCTTATTCCTAATTCAGTTTTAGATGTGATGAAAATTAAAACAAAAAGCATAATTGGGCAAATGTTGAGCTCTTCAATATGTTTGGAATTCTTATTGCCTGTGGACTTGAACAGAATTGTGGTACTCGTACAGTGCGTCATGGTACAACTACTAAGTTTTAAAATTTGTGGTATTTATCCTGTATTGTACTACAGTGTTTGCCCAAGTACATGATCTTGTGATGCCAGTATGTTCAAACCTCTGGGAAATAATGCCAGAGTAACAGGATAAAGTATAATGCTGCCATGATGGGTAGGAAGTGAAATGTGCACCATGTGCAAATAACTCGTGTCATACAGTATTGCGTTCTTTTATTCAGTGGACTGTCCATTAACACCACTGTCAACCAATGAATTAGAGGAGGAGGCGGACTTGGCGGGGGTGGTTGGGAGAGATGGTTGTGTGGATTTTGGAAGATAGATGGGGGATTGGGATTGTGGGGCAGGGAGGTGGGGGTGGGTAGCAGGGGTTGCTGTTGTCAGTAACAAAGAGTTAGAAGTGGTTTTAATTCTAACTTTTCATGGGTAAGAGGGTGGTGTTAGAACCATCCAAAGTCTGCCAATTCAGTCGGGGTTTCCAGTTTAGGGTAATTCCCTGGTAGAGGCGGGAATCTTCATAACATTTAAGAACTATTGAGATGAGCACTTGAAATGCCACAGCATACAAGGCTACAGACCAAGTGATGGAAATTGGGATGGGACTGTATAGCTGTTTGATGGATGGTGTGGACATGATGGGCTAAAGGGCCTCTTTCCATGCTGTAAAATCTCTATGACTCTCGCTCTCTGACTCTATGGTATCCTGGTCAATATATAAAGCCCTCAATCAACATCACAACAGGATTACCTAGTCATTATCACATTGCTGTTTGTGGGAGATTGTTGGGTGCAAATTGGCTGCCTACATTACAACAGCAAGTACATTTCAAAAGTGCTTAATTGGCTGTAAATTGCTTTGGTTGGGAAAGGCGCTAAATAAATGCATGTTTTGGGCAGCACGGTAGCATAGTGGTTAGCACAATTGCTTGACAGCTCCAGGGTCCCAGGTTCAATTCCCGGCTTGGGTCACTGTCTGTGCGGAGTCTGCACGTTCTCCCCGTGTCTGCGTGGGTTTCCTCCGGGTGCTCCGGTTTCCTCCCACAGTCCAAAGATGTGCAGGTTAGGTGGATTGGCCATGATAAATTGCCCTTAGTGTCCAAAATTGCCCTTAGTGGTGGGTGGGGTTACTGGGGGAAGGGGATAGGGTAGGTGTGTGGGCTAGTGTAGGGTGCTCTTTCCAAGAGCTGGTGCAGACTCGATGGGCCGAACGGCCTCCTTCTGCACTGTAAATTCTCTGAAAATCTTCAGGGGACACACCTGTCTACTCCTACCCCCCAGTGCCCCCCAGTCCTCTTTCTCCCCCCCCCCTGTGTCTCCCCACGCCCCTGTCTGTTTAACCACCCCCACCATCTGTTTAACCACCCCCCCGTCAGTTTAACCCCCCCTTCGCACAAGAGATCAGAAGTTGACATGCCAATGTTTTTATTTACAGAGGCTATTTAAAATTGTCCGCAGCAAAAGCTTCTTGCCTGAAACTGCAGTAACTTCTCTCCATTAAATACAGTTTCTCCAGTAAAACACAGCAAGTGGAGGATATGTACATATAAGTTACAGTCTGAATTGCCTAAACCGTGCAGTCTCCAGGTGTGATTAAAGGCATAATTCTGCCGTAATTTACATTCTCGCTGGTGTCATTATATGCAGTAGTTATTGAGCTGTAATTATTAGACGCATCTTCTTGGGTTGAGTTGAGCACCAGTATATATGTCGGCTGCCTCTGAAAATCTCAAGGCAGGTGAAGAATGGGCTGCAAGAGCATTTTTTATACTGGGTTATGAGTGAGAGTCAATGTTTGAATTTCCATTTCTATGTGGAGTGTAACGAAGTTCAGGAATTTTGTTCCAGTCAATGTACATTTTATGGTGTTGATTTGATATGGAAGATTATATTTTAAATGTTGTAATTCTGTTTGTAATAATGTAATTTGTGTAATTTGCAGGTTTAGATGATTTTGAAAACACTTCTCTTCCAAGGCAGCAATCAGTTCCTTCTAGATCAACAATTCCATTGGTAGCAAGAATTGCAGACCAAAATACCTCAGATGCTCCTTTGATGACTGAAAGAGAAATGTTTCGTTTGGAAAAATTCAGACAGCTGCTGGCAGGTCCGAACACTGACTTAGGTAAGCCCCAACTATGGTGAGGTAACAAGGTATTCTGAAGATAGGTAACGTGAAAGAATCCCGTTGTGCGGTTGGTCAGTTTGCAGTGACCTTATTATCTGGTGCCTCTTGTTTTTAGAAAGGGTTCTGCTTAAAGTGCAGGTGTTATCCATTCAGCCATTATTACCAAGGCAAGGAAAAGTAATTGGCATTGAATCAAAGCAATAGGAAATGTTTTTCAAAAAAGGGCTACAGTGTGATGGATGCTTACTGAAAGCAAGCAGTGGCCCGGTATCACTGCAGTGGTAGTCTCACAAGGAAATAGATTTGAGAGTGATCATTACTTATGCCCTGAAATTGTTTCGTCAAGAGTTGATCAGTTGTCAATGAGACAAATTAAACTTTTGTGTGGCAGCTATGGTCTAGTAATTGATTTTGAAGAACCTGAACAAAGCATGCTTTAGTTATATGGTAACCAATAAATACAAGGTCAGTGACTTCTGAACAAGTAACCAATTAGTTGCTCTTGTTGGGTGATTACAAACATCCAAACCTTCCAAGACAATTATGTTAATTGTGGGGATGACAGGCAGCACGGTGGCCTAGTGGTTAGCACAACCGCCTCACGGCGCTGAGGTCCCAGGTTCGATCCCGGCTCTGGGTCACTGTCCGTGTGGAGTTTGCACATTCTCCCCGTGTCTGCGTGGGTTTCGCCCCCACAATCCAAAAATGTGCAGAGTAGGTGGATTGGCCACGCTAAATTGCCCCTTAATTGGAAAAAATAATTGGGTAATCTAAATTTAAAAAAAAAATATTGTGGGGATGAGAACTAAAATTAACATTTTGATCTGTTTCAATCATAAGTATGTATTTAAAAAAGAAAAATGATTTCATTTATATGACTCATTTTTGATCCTGATGAAGATGACTAAAACGTAGAAGTTTTGATTTTACTGTATTTTCAAAATTTGCTTTGTTTGAACTAGGATCTTGGAGTCATTAAACTTCATAGCACAGAAGAAGACCATTTGGCCCATTGTATCCACGCTGGCTGTTGAGCCATCCATTCTCACCCCACTTTCCAGCTCTTGATCTGCAGTCTTGTATGTTATGGGACTTCAAGTACATATCAAATATTATGAGAATTTTGCCTCTACTACCCTTTTGGGTAGCGGGTTCCAGATTCCCAGCAACTGCTGGATACAAATATTTCCCCTTGCATCCCTGCCTCCTGGTTATGGATCCATCAACCCAAGGGAACAAAGCCTTCCTATCCACTGTACTTGGCCGCCTCAATTTTACGCACTTTGATTAGGTCTCCCTTCAGCTGCTAAGAATCCTGCTGATGTTGAAATCAAGAGTGCCCCATAAGCCGGAAGGGTCACTTGGAACATTGGTTTGTAGTTGTGTATATTTTCATTTTGCTATACTGAGAGAAAAATGTGAACCAGGGAGGAATAGTCCAGTCATTGTGACAACAAAGAATTTCATTAACTTAAAACAGAAAAACACAAGAAGGACTATAATGCACTGCAACACTTAATTACACTGATGACTGTACATACGCAGTATTACATGAAGTTAGTTCCCAGCTACCTACGTTCTCTGAGACGCTCTTTTATTCCTGACTATCATTCAATATTATATAACTTTGAATTAAATACACAGGTTATTTTCCAAGTTTGAGAAAATTGCCTTATGTTTCCACGAAGGTGAAATCCGCTACTACTTTTGGGGAGACTGTTTTTACAGCTGGGTATGGCTGTGATGGTAGCTGTGTCCGTGTCTCTTTCCCCAGGCATTGTGCCCTGAATACATCATTATTTCCATTTGATGTTATCCACCTTGTGGAATTGGTTTTCAGCATATATTTGTCTATTCCCTTATTTCTTCACTTTGAAGTTGCCTCTTCTGTACCTCATTGTTTTCTCCTAGTCACATTGGTAAACACTTGCTTCTGTCACTGATATGCTAAGTCGTATCTCAAAATCTCTTTAGACAGCTTCCCTTATCAATTTGCTGTTTTATTTTATTTTGACAAATTTCATTTTTTAACCATCGTTTTCCCAGTTCTTAAACAGCCTTCTCCGATTGAAAGAAAGCAACTCTAGTCTATAATCTTCCCTCAAAACTAAAATTCTCCCGTCCAGGTAACATCCTCTTAAATGCCCCTGATTCCTGACTTCATTTTCCTTTTTGTTTTAACAAACAATTTTATTGAGGTAATATTCAGCATTGTAAATAGTTCCAGATAACAAACAGAAAAAAAGACAAACATATGTAAAATCGAACCATACTGAACAAGCCCGCACCTCTCCCATAGACACTACCCGCCTATTTGTCCCTCCTTCTCTACTCTAATCTCCCCCCCCCCCCCCCCCCCCCCCTCCCTCTCCCTGCTGACGTTCACTCTCCCGCGAAGAAGTCGATGAATGGTTGCCACCTTCGGGCGAACCCCAGTACAGATCCCCTCAAGGCGAACTTAATTTTTTCCATACCCAGAAAACTAGACGAGTCCCTCCATGCCAGCAGTATTCGCCGCCGGGCTACTAGGGAAGCAAAGGCCAAAACATCGGCCCCTTTCTCCCCCTGCACTCCCGGGTCTTCCGAAACCCCAAAAATTCCCACCCCTGGACTCATCACCACCCTTGTTTTAAGCACATGATCCCCGCAAACCCCCCGACTTAATTTTCCTTCAAGTACATAGCTGAAGTGAAAAAACTAGCTCTTATTTAAGCATCTTTAACAGGAAATTTTTAAGAGAAGCAGGAAGAAGAGAAGAATTTGATGTTGACTTAAGAATTTGAGCAGAATTGGAGAAGTTGATTGAGGTCTCATGGCATCAAGTCAGTTGTGGGCAAGGAAACCTCCTTTCAGTTGACAATTCAGTACTCCTCCATGTTGAACACCACTTGGAGGAACACTTTGAGGGTGGCAAGTGCACAGAATGTACTCTCTAGGTGGGGAATCTCCATGTCCGCTGCTAAGAATAGGTCAGTAGCACCAGTACCTATCAAATGGCTGAGTACTAAAGGGCATGGGTGCTAGACTGGGCCAGCCGCAGGCGGTGAGCGAACCAGCAAGAAGGAAAACCTACTTGACCTCATTTTCACCAATCCAAATGTCGCAGAGTATCTGTCCATGACCCTACCAATAGGTCTTTGTGGCGATGAAGTCCACTCTTCACATTGAGGGTTCCCCCCACCGTTGTGTCTGGCCCTATGATTAGGGCTAAATGGGATAGATTTTGAACAGAATTGTACATGGCTGCAATCCGTTACCTCATGTCCTCGCATATCCCCATCTCTGTCATTACCATCAAGCCGGAGGATCAACTCTGGTACAATGAAGGGGCAGCACCAGGCATACTTAAAGATGAAATGTCAACCTGATGAAGCTACAATACAGGGCTATTTCAATGTCAAACAGTGGAAGCAGCATGCAATAGACAGCGGAAACATTGATCCCACAATCAACGTATCATATCTAAGCTCTGCAGTCCAGCCACATCTAGTTGTGAATGGTGGTGGATAATTAAGCAGCTAACTGGAGGGGGAGGCTCCATATGATCCCCATTCTCCATGATGAGGGATCCCATCACTTCAGTGCAAAAGACAAGACTGCAGAATTTACAGCCATCCTCGGCCAGAGTTGCTGAGTGGATGACCCATCTCGGCCTCTGGAGGTGGTCAGCATCACAGGTGCTAAGCTTCAGCTAATTCAATTCACACCATGTGAAGTCAGGGAATTGCTGAGGGCACTGAATACTGCAAACAGTGTGGGCCCCAAGAACATTCTGGGAATAGTGCTGAAGATTTGTGCTGCAGAGCTAGCTGTGCCCCAAGCCAAACTGTTCCAGTTTAGCTACAATCCTTGCATCTACCTGGCCATGTTGAAACTTTCCCAGGTATGGCTTGTTTGTAAAAAGCAGGAGTGTTCATTCGTGAGAGGGACGGTGTGGGTATAGAAATCAGGGAGAGGGACTGCAATAAAATGAAAGACATTAACATAGACCGTGAGGAAGTTCTGAGTGGTCAGGCAGGCTTGACGTTAGACAAAGCTCCAGGGCTAGATGAAATTTATCCCAGGCTATTGAGTGGGGCAAGGGAGGAAATAACAGGGGCACTGGCAATAATTTTCAATTCCTCTTGAGCCACAGGAGAGGTGCTGGAGAATTGGAGGACAGCCAATGTGGTACAGTTATTCAAGAAAGGGATAAACCAGGAAACTACAGGCCGATCAGTCTTAAGTTCCGTGGTGGGTAAACTGTTGGAAGCAATTCTGAATGACAGAATTAATCTGCATTTGGAGAGCAGGGATTAATCAAGAACAATCAGCATGATTTTGTGTAAGGGGAGGTCATGGCTGACCAACTTCATTGACTTTTTCAAAGAGGTGACCAGGTATGTGTAGTTGAGGGAAATGTATTTGATATAGTCGAATTGGACTTTAGGAAGGCTTTTGATAAGGTCCCAAATGGGAGGCTGTTAGGAAAGGTAGGAGCCCATGGGATACGAGGACATTTGGCAAATTGGATCCAAAATTGGCTGAATGGCAGGAAGCAGAGGGTGATGGTCGGGGGGTGTCTTTCTGACTGGAGGCCTGTGTTCAGTGAGGTCCCGCAGGGATCAGTGTTGGGGCCCTTGCTGTTTGTGATTTATATAAAGAATTTAGACATGAATGTAGGAAAGTTGATACAAACAGGGTGGGGTGATAAATGGTGAGGTGGGCTTTAGATTATAGGGAGTTAGAGACAGGCTGATCAGTCGCATATGGAATTCAATCCGAATAAGTGTGAGGTGATGCACTTGGGCAGGACAAACAAGGCAAGGGAATACATAATAAATGGCAGGACCCTGGGAAGCACCAAGGATCAGAGGGATCTTGGTGTACATGTACACCGGTCCCTTAAGGACCAGAGCAGATGGATATTAACGGAGGTATAGAGTTTAAGAGCAGGGAGGTTATGCTGGAACAGTATAAAACGTTGGCACAGCTAGAGTATTGTGTGCAGTTCTGGAATCCACATTACAGGAGTGATGTGACAGCCCTGGGAAGAGTGCAGAGGAAATTTGCTAGGATGTTGCCTGAGCTGGAGACTGTTAGTTATGAAGAGAGATTGGGTAGACTTGAATTTTTTTCTTTGAGCAGAGGAGACAGAGGGGAGACTCTTAATACAAACCTCGCACTAAATGTTTAAAAATACAAGTTCTTTAATTCTGGAAACCTGACAGTTCATTACAAGTTAGATTTCTCAGGGACTAGTTTTCTTTTTAAGAAAATAAATTTAGAGTACCCAATTATTTTTATTTCCAATTAAAGGGAAATTTAGCGTGGTCAATTCACCTAACATGCACATCTTCCAGTTGTGGGGGTGAAATCCACACAGACACTGGGTGGGGGGACTTGATTTCTAATAAATGCAGCTGGCTTCTAGTAAGTTATCTTATAACCAAATTGCCCAGGAGTTAAGCAATAGAGGAATAAAAGTCAAAATGGGGCTAATGGGCAGCGTGGAGGCGCAGTGGTTTGCACTGCTGCCTCACGGCACCGAGGAGCCGGGTCAAATCCTGGCCCCGGGACACTGTCCGTGTGGAGTTTGCACATTCGCCCCGTGTCTGCGTGGGTCTCGCCCCCGCAACCCAAAGATGTTCAGGGTAGGTGAATTGGCCACGATAAATTTCCCCTTAATTGGAGAAAAATAAAGAATTGAGAACATTAAATTTATTGTTTAAAAAATGGGGATAAGGCGACAAAGCGAAGTTGAGGATTATATCAGATCAGCCGTGATCTCGTGAAAGGTGGAGCAGTTGAAATGGGGTAAATGGCCTATTTCTGCTCCTACGTTTAATGGTTATATAATTTAACTACAGGAGGGAAACTCCATATTTAAGCGGTTCAGGTTTTAGACTTGGGAATAAGCCAGCTTCAGGAGAGAAAAAATATCTGAGTTCAGTTGAAATTTTGCGTGTCAGTGAAAAGAGCTTAAACTTTTGTTAGCTGAATGACTCGTAAAGCAACGTAAGAGTAAGGGTGAGCAAGTTAGAAATGTTAAACTCCAGAAAAAAAAGATTAAAACAATCAGAGTTCTGACCTGTGGTGGCTACACCCAAGACATTGGAAAAACCAATGTTGAACAGGAAGTTTGCAACCATGGATTGAAGGGAAAGCCTTGCCGCGACTAAGCGGAAAGTCCAATAATTAAAAAAAAAAAATTCATTTACGGGATGTGGACGTCGCTAGTTATGCCAGTGTTTATTGCCCATTCTTCGTTGTCCTTCAGAAGGTGGTGTTTGGGAGGGAGTTCCATATGTTGCCCCAGCGACAGTGAAGGAACACCGATATATTTCCAAGTCAGCGTGGTGAGTGACTTGGGAGGGGAACCTCCAGGTGGTGGGGTTCCCAGGTATCTGCTGCTCTTGTCCTTCTAGGTGGAAGTGGCTGTGGGTTTGGAAGGTGCTGTCTAAGGAGCCTTGGTGAGTTACTGCAGTGAATCTTGTCGATGATACATATGACTACCATTGTTCGTTGGTGGTGTAGGGTTTGAATATTTGTGGAAGCGGGGGAACAATCAAGCGGGTTACTTTGACCTGGATTGTGTCAAGCTTCTTGAGGGTTGTTGGAGCTGCACTCATCCAGGCAAATGAAGAGTACTCTATTACACTCCTGACTTGTGCCTTGTAGATGCTAGAAAGGCTTTGTTGTGGTTGGTGGGGGGTGGGGGGGGGGGGGGGGGGGGGGAGGGGAGAGAGGTCACAAGATGTGTTACTTGCGTAGGATTTCTAGCCTTTGACCTGCCCTGGTAGCCACAATATTAAATATGGTCAGTCCAGTTCAGTTTCTGATCAATGGTAACCCCTAGGATGTTATGGGGATTCAGCGATAGTAATGCCGTTGAATGTCAAGGGCGGCGTTTCGATCCTCTCCTGTAGATGATCATTGCCTGGCACTTGTGTGGCTCAAATCTCAACCATTATATGTACTCGCAGTTAATTTTCCAATTTTTGTTGAGTATCTCATTTCAGTTTATTGGGGGTATAAGATTAATGGGTCGAAAAAGCAATTTAATTCAAAGAATTCAATTTAGATTATAAATAACTATCTTTTCGTAACATTTACTCTGATCTTACAACTGACTTGGTTTGAATGCAGCTCTCCAACTGAAAACGAAACTAAAACACAGAGCCAAAAAGAGCTTCCAGCTCAAAATGAACGTAAAAAGCAGAATCACATTCCAGCTCAATTTTCTTAAAGGGACTCTCCATGACAAACGCATTGAAAATTTACCTTCTAGTTTACTGACCCCACTACACCTTTATGATCTATTTCTGTTGCAGTGTGTTCTAGTTAGCAGTTCTATTCCTACCGTTATCAGCAGCTTACCAAGTGGTTTCTCTAGGTTCTGTTCTTGATTTCTTCCTCTTCACCTCTATATGCAAAATTAATGTTGCCACGGTCCCAGAGCCTTTAAGAGCTGATTGGTGGTGATTTAACCTGAGGCTCACCACACCTCAGTTGAGGGGTAAGGTTGAGAAGGCAGGGCCTTCATGAATAACCTCAGCGGTACTTGAATTGAACCTGCGCTGTTGGCATTCCTCCGCATCACGTACCAGCCATTCATCCAACTGAGTAAACCGACCCCCATCTTCCTCTCTATGTTCTTTTTATAATCACAGAGTGAGCTTATGTATGTAAATGGGTAGGCTCCATCTCTGCTGCTGCTGTTAGTGATTCCAGAGTAGTTGCTTTGTTTTGTCGCCAGATTTGCATCTCTGGAGCAGTTAAATTTTGCTTTCTTCTGAAGCCAACAAAAACAATTCCATGCAGGAGCAAGCCACTACAATTCGTGAAAAGGTTCAGTCAAAATGAAAATGGTTGATAGATTCAGACAGGCCACTGGGTGTCTGGGTCTTGCTTTGTACCGACCATTGATATGGTGTTGTGAGATTGATAAAATGTGGGATGATCTATTGGAGATGTTCTCACACCTCTTGGTTTGACTCAGGTGACATCCATAGCTGGGATCCTGACATGTACCCAGATCACAGTTTCTTCTTTGAATTTAAGACATCAGTTGTGATCGTGTCATTGACCAAAGTTAATAACTTTTCCAGGATGGGGAGCTGTGTGTATGATGCACTGTTGTGGGAAAATGAATGATTAGGATTTATTAACAATCTATTCGGACAGTTAGCAATTATTCTAAAGGATCTTGTAGTGTAGTACAATATGTTAAAACAATTTTTATAAAGATGTCAGCTGAAAGCTGCTGGGGCACCCTCTCAGCAGTCGATTACAGGGTCGAGCATATTCCAGTCCCAGTGATCTTAATAGCTTGTTCAAAGACATGATCAACAACAGTCAGCATAAGAAGTTAACGAACATGTTTTTCCAACTTGACCCAAGGACCAGACACATCGAAAAGCTCTGGCACCACATAGGAAAACTTAAGCGTGGACAAGGCTCACTCTGCCTGAGTACGCATAACTTGTTTAATGTAAAATTTAAAACTGACATGATCTAATATGATCAATATTCTTACACACATAACCATATTCTGTATACATGTCACCTGATTCTGTATGTTGGCAGAGTTGGATCTGAAGCTGGGCTCTCCCAATGCATTGGTCAATAAACAATCATTCTGTGCCTGAGCAACCCTTGTTATTTAATGGAAAAGAGAAAAACCACAACATGTTGTGATGAATGGAGGATTTCGGGAATATTGGAGTCTAAATATTGGGAAAATTTAAGGATTAAAAGTCTGGGGGGGAGAGGGTGTTTGACTGCAGTGGTCATGTTTTAAAAATGATTTTGTTTTTCTTCTTGGAAACAGAAGGTAAAATTAACTAGAGGACTGTGCTTTGACTGGGGAAGTCTCTGGGGAGTTAGTGCTTTTGTAGCCTGTCTAGTCTTTTTTTCAGTATGGAGAGCTGAGGTCACTGCTAGATGTAGCCCAGAAATGCAGAGAGGCAGTGAGTTTAGAGAAGCTTTGGGAGACAGGAGTTGAATTCTGATCTGCCTGAAATGAGTCCACAATTGTCTCACAGTTGGATATCTTTAAAAGAGTAATAACTAGGACTAGGAAGAAGCTGAAAACATGCCAGGTGAACCAGCTTTTGAAGATACTCAGCCAGAGTCTGAAGAGGTTTCAGCAGGAGCCAAATCTATTGTAAAAAGCAAGTATTACTCTATGCCCTGCTAATTGTTGTTTAATGGGAAATTGAGTAATAGTGTTAAGGGATAATTGTAAGCTGTTCTTTTTGGATGTGAAGTAAAAAAGTTTTATGTTGTATTTATAATGTTTTATTTTATAAATACCAAATGCAATGACTCATGGAGTGACTCACTCTTTCTGTACAGAACACTGCTGGGTTCTGGTCTGGGATTGTAATAATGCACAAAATTAAGTTTGGGCAAATGTAAGCACAGTTTCAGCATTATATCTGCGCAAATTGCGTTGCATACAATAAACCTTTACACTGTGGCTTTAAAGATGGTGGCGGCAGGCAGAATTGATTTTGTATTTATTTTAAAACCTTACTTGATTAAATTGGGTGAAAGTTTGCTCTGTTAGCGTAGTTAGATGCCTAAAAGCACTGCAGCCATACGCCAATACCACTTTTTCTGGTCGCAAAAATCACTACCAATATATGTGCCAACCACAAAAATACTCATTACTTTGTCAGTCACTAGTCTGCACTTGGTGCTTTGTTGGAGGTAGTTGATTTTTCAGTAGCTTTGCCAGTGTTGTTTCTAAGGTGCATATGGCTAACCATATCCAAGTAGCTTGTATGGGGAATTCTGAGCACATATGTCTTCAGATATCCCCAATCTAAGGTTACTAAACCTCTTGGCTGCTTTACTCCATTTCCTTTTTAAGATTGTTTTGACAGTATTTGTATCTAAATTCTCGGAGCCAACAGGATATGTTTAGCTGCTGTCATTTATTAAATGATATGGGACAACTGACTGGCTAGGAAATGTCATATAGATAGTTAATTGGTTTATTGAAAAATCATCATGGTGGTAACGTTCTGAATTGTGATGAGATAAATAAAACCGTAATCATAATTCATAACATTGTCATAAATAATGATTGAAATGAAAATAAACTATAAAATAAGAGAAGGATTGTACAATTATGAAAATTTCAGTACACAAATAACACATCACATTGCAATACACAGGTCTTCTTAATGTGTGGAATAAAAATGAAAGGTCTGACCCATTATGCATTTAGTACTAAAGTCCATAGATAATATATTGTCAGGTTGAGTTCATTGCGTTCTCAATTATTTGCATACTGTTCATGAGCTTTATATAGGGGATTGGGATGTCTTATATGGTCTTGGAAATTGGGAAGTACTACAGTGCTCCTTTTTTGCATATTAGAAAAGCTGAACAGATGAGGGAGCTGCAGGTCCACTGATAGTTTAAAATAATTCTGATCTACTGTTTCTCCAGTTTAATATGTGATGCTTCAAAAATGTTAAGATCAGTTCATGTATGTCAATGTAGGTTTTGTAAATGCAATACAGTATTGTCATTTAAAGGAAGACATGCTATGAGTGCAGTTGCAAAATCTAGTTCAAGAATAAATTTCCGATGTCCAGAACATAATGTGAGTAATTTATTTGTCTTTTTGTAGATAGTGCAGAGAGCTGGGTATTTATCTAATCACAAATTCCTTTTTGAGGTACTTTGTTGAAGGTATTGATTTCTTTTGACAAATGCTTTATGAGGAAAGAATACAACAGACATTTTGATTAGTTTGGACAAGAGCTGTCGATGTTTTTTAAATGCTATGTGTAGAGAAAATATGTTCCAGCAATGAGCTAAGTTCACAATGAATTGCTATTTCTGTAGGAATGGTAACGAATATTTATGAAAGACAAAAGTACATATTCAAACCTTCAGTGGGACAATGTTAGTATACAGAACCAATTAATCAGCATTGCAAAAGTAGTTTGTTTGTGCTGAGATCTTTTCGGAACTGACTGTAAAATCAGCAAGCGGCATAGTGGCACAGTGATTAGCACTGCTGCCTCACAGCACCAGGGTCCCAGGTTCGATTCCAGCCTTGGGTGGCTGTCTGTGTGGAGTTTGCACTTTTCTCTCCGTGTCCGGTGGGTTTCTTCTGGGTTCTCGGTTTCCTCCCATAGCTCAAAGATGTGCAGGTTAGCTGGATTGGCCATGCTAAATTGCCCCCTAGTGTTAAGATGCAGGTTAAGTGGGGTTTCTGGATAGGACAGGGGTGTGGGCCAAGATGGGGAACTCTTTTGGAGGGTTGGTGCAGACTTTTGATGGGCTGAATGGCCTCCTTCTGCATTGTAGAAATTATATGGTTCTAATCTCCTGACTGATTTGAGGGCTGGGAAGTGCTGAAGAGATGAGATCTGAAGTGGGGTAGTGGGGCTACACCAAGAGAAGGACAGCAAAAACTGACAACAGTGCAATCAAGACAATTGCTGAGTTGAAAGGTATATTTGATTGTATATGCCTTCGCAAGCACCCAATCCTGGACTTAACAGATAATTGTAAGTGGGATTGTTTTCGGAGGAGAATTTAGCCAATAATACTGCACCCATTGCTGAAATTGGCTGAGTACCAGCCAGCATTTAACCTGAGACCTTCTTTGTCCGCATGGTTCATTTGCACATCCCTTGAACAGTCATATTACAGCCCATGCAGTAGGCTTTGCAAGCTAAGAAAACCGAAAAACATTCATTATTTTCTCTATGTGTTGTATTTAATTGCATTGTAACATTGTATCAGTGCTATTAAAGCTGCCCTGAAGTGATCGCTCCATGCAGAATTGAGCTGGTGAACACAGTGCAAGGATTAAGCTGTTTCCTACCATTTATCATATTTGTACCCCTGCTGGCCTGTGTGCAGTTTTGAATGTATGTTCATCAATTGAGCCATATGATTTTTGTAGCTTTTAAAGTATGTTTAGATTGATGAAGGACTTCAGGAATGGTTCAAAATAATTAAATTTGTGTTGTAATGTTAAATAATTGTCCAATAATTTGCCACGTGCTCCATACTTGCAAATGGCTGAGCCAATTTGTATGGGCTGTGCATTTTGGATGGGCTGTGCATTGTGTAACTTCACATTTTAGATCTGTTTGAACATGAAACAAATATGGAATAATTGTTAATGGATAAGATTTGCTTGAAAACAATATCAATAGATTTTTGGAGCAATCTAAGAGCAGCTGAAGGCAGCAATGCAGAAGGAAGCCAGCAACTAATATTTACATCACAATTCAGGTGGAGAGCGTTGCTTTACTGTCACGTGGCCAGCAAGCAGGAGAGTGAAGTAGAGAAGGGAACAGAAGGTGGTGGGTGATGAGGTGGAATCATGGTCAAAGTCAAAGATGAGGATTTTCAAAGTTCAAAGTGATGAGGCCAGGTTGTTGTTTGAGGAGGTGGGCAGGTGATTTTAGTACTGATGGTATCTTGTAAACAATGAGGCTTACATTAACACTGCAATGAAGTTATTGTGAAAATCCCCGAGTCGCCACATTCCAGCGCCTGTTCGGGTACACGGAGGGAGAATTCAGAATGCTCAATTCACCTAACAAGCATGTCTTTCAGGACTTGGGGGCAGCATGGTAGCATGGTGGTTAGCATAAATGCTTCACAGCTCCAGGGTCCCAGGTTCGATTCCCGGCTGGGTCACTGTCTGTGTGGAGTCTGCACGTCCTCCCCGTGTGTGCGTGGGTTTCCTCCGGGTGCTCCGGTTTCCTCTCACAGTCCAAAGATGTGCGGGTTAGGTGGATTGGCCATGCTAAATTGCCCGTAGTGTTCTTAAAAAGTAAGGTTAAGGGGGGTTGGGTTACGGGTATAGGGTGGATACGTGGGTTTGAGTAGGGTGATCATTGCTCGGCACAACATCGAGGGCTGAAGGGCCTGTTCTGTGCTGTACTGTTCTATTCTATTCTATTCTATACTTGTGGGAGGAAACCGGAGCACCCGGAGGAAACCCACGCAGACACTGGGAGAACGTGTCGACTCTGCACAGTCAGTGACCCAAACCACGAATCGAACCTGGGACCCTGGTGCTGTGAAGCAACAGTGGTAACCACTGTGCTACCATGCCTCCCACCCTGCCGCCTAGGTGGTGTGTTAATTACAGATCCTGTATTGTTGCTTGATACTTCAAAATTTATCCTGTGTAGTTTGCAGGAGTGAAATGTTGAAATCCATTTCACATTGTCTAACACATCAAGTTTCAATATTTCATGATGGACAAATGAAACACAAAGACGAGCTGGCTGGAATGCTATACTCCTTGCCATTGATGGTTCATCCTTCAACAATGATAGGTGAATTTCCTGGATGGCTGTGAATGCTCATATTTAATTGGGTAATTTATCATCTGGCTCAGAATGCCAAAAGTCACATGATTTTCAGTGTCCATTTTAATCGGCTGTGTTCACAATTTTGTCTGAAAGGTCATCATATACTGAAGCATGCTATGAGCAAAGAAAGAATTCAAAATGTCGAGCTTGAAAGTAATAAAAGGCATGGACTACTATTTTTGCAACAAGGGGAAAGGTAGTTACAGAGAGAGGCAATGTTTTGAGGGTGGTGAAAAGCAGTTTTGAAGGGGAAAGTGCTGAGGTTACACAGTGCTGCCAAGTTTGAGTGAAGATAGAGGATGTTGGAGTCCAGGATATTGATATGAATATAATGGTAGAATGCTAAGAAAATGAGTTCAGTTTTAAGGAACAGGTAGGGAAATGGTGATGTGATGATTTTGCTGTGAACAAAGAAAAGTACATCATCCGGTGGTGGCGGCTACCCTCAAGATTTGGGGGCAGTGGAGGCGACATAGGGGAGAAGTGGGGGGCTCGATGGAGGCTCCGTTAAGGGGGAACCATAGGTTCGTCCCGGGGAACATTGATGGGGGATTTCAGGGTTGGCACAGAGCGGGCATCAGACAGCTGAGGGACCTGTTTATTGATGGGAGGTTTGCGAGCCTGGGGGAGTTGGAGGAGAAATTTGGGCTCCCCCCGGGGAACATGTTCAGGTATCTGCAGTTAAAGGCATTTGCTAGGCGGCAGGTGGAGGGATTCCCTTTGCTTCCCGCGAGGGGGGTGAGCGACAGGGTGCTTTCGGGTGTCTGGGTCGGAGAGGGGAAGATATCTGATATCTACAAGGTTATGCAGGAGGCGGAGGAGGCGTCAGTAGAGGAGCTGAAAACGAAGTGGGAGGGGGAACTGGGGGAACAGATCGAAGACGGGACATGGGCTGATGCCCTGGAGATGGTTAATTCTTCCTCCTCGTGTGCGCGGCTTAGCCTCATCCAATTCAAGGTGCTGCACCGGGCCCACATGACTGGGACGAGGATGAGTAGGTTCTTTGGGGGTGAGGACAGGTGTGTCAGGTGCTCGGGGAGTCCAGCGAACCATGCCCATATGTTCTGGGCATGCCCGGCACTGGAGGAGTTCTGGAAGGGGGTGGCGAGGACGGTGTCGAGGGTGGTGGGATCCAGGGTCAAGCCAGGATGGGGACTCGCGATTTTTGGGGTTGGGGTGGAGCCGGGAGTGCAGGAGGCGAAAGAGGCCGGTGTGCTGGCCTTTGCGTCCCTAGTAGCCCGGCGAAGGATCTTGCTACAATGGAAGGATGCGAGGCCCCCAAGCGTGGAGACCTGGATCAATGACATGGCGGGTTTCATTAAGCTAGAGAAGGTCAAATTCGCCCTGAGAGGGTCGGTACAAGGGTTCTTTAGGCGGTGGCAGCCTTTTCTCGACTTTCTGGCTCAACGATAGGGTACGGGGACAGCAGCAGCAGCAACCCGGGGAGGGAAAAGGGGGGGGGGCCGACAATGACTATGTTTGTTTATTTAATTTTAATATTTTTAAAGTTCTTTTGTTGTTCATTAGGGTTGGGGGGCTGGGGGGGATGTGATACATGCGCCTATACGGTCTGGGGGTGTCACAGTTATTATGGGTTATTGTGTTGCATTTCATTGTTTGTCGTTATGTTTTATATTTTCTGTAAAAAATTCCAATAAAAATTATATAAAAAAAAAAGAAAAGTACATCACAGGAACAGGCCCTTCGGCCCTCCAAGCCTATGCCGACCATGCTGCCCGTCTAAACTAAAATCTTCTACACTTCCTGGGTCCTTATCCCTCTATTCCCATCCTATTCATGTATTTGTCAAGATGCCCCTTAAATGTCACTATCGCCCCTGCTTCCATCACCACTTCCGGCAGTGAGTTCCAGGCACCCACTACCCTCTGTGTTTAAAAAAAAACTTGCCTCGTACATCTCCTCTAAACCTTGCCCCTCGCACCGTAAACCTATTCCCCCTAGTAATTGACCCCTCTACCCTGGAAAAAATCCCCTGACTATCCACTCTGTCTATGCTCCTCATAATTTTGTCGACCTCTATCAGGTCGCCCCTCAATCTCTGTCATTCCAGTGAGAACAAATCGAGTTTATTCAACCGCTCCTCATAGCTAATGCCCTCCATACCAGGCAACATCCTGGTAAATCTCTTCTGCACCCTCTCTAAAGCCTTCACATCTTTCTGGTAGTGTGGCGACCAGGATTGAACACTACACTCCGTGTGGCCTAACTAAGGTTCTATACAGCTGCAACATGACTTGCCAATTCTTGTACTCAATGCCCTGGCCAATGAAGGCAAGCATGCTGTATGCCTTCTTGACTACCTTCTCCACCTGTGTTGCCCCTTTCAGTGACCTGTGGACCTGGACACCTAGATCTCTCTGACTTTCAATACTCTTTAGGGTTCTACCATTCACTGTATATTCCCTACCTACATTAGACCTTCCAAAATGCATTACCTCACATTTGTCCGGATTAAACTCCATCTGCCATCTCTCTGCCCAAGTCTCCAAAAAATCTAAATCCTGCTGTATCCTCTGACAGTCCTCATCGCTATTCGCAATTCCACCTACCTTTGTGCCATTTGCAAACTTATTAATCAGACCAGTTACATTTTCCTCCAAATCATTTATATATACTACAAACGGCAAAGGTGCCAGCACTGATCCCTTTGGAACACCACTAGTCACAGCCCTCCAATTAGAAAAGCACCCTTCCGTTGGTACTCTCTGCCTTCTATGACCTAGCCAGTTCTGTATCCATCTTTCCAGCTCACCCCTGATCCCGTATGACTTCACCTTTTGTACCAGTCTACCATGAGGGACCTTGTCAAAGGCTTTACTGAAGTCCATATAGACAACATCTACTGCCCTCCCTGCATCAATCATCTTTGTAACCTCTTCAAAAAACTCTGTCAAGTTAGTGAGACACGACCTCCCTTCACAAAACCATGCTGCCTCTCGCTAATAAATCCACTTGCTTCCAAATGGGAGTAGATCCTGTCTCGAAGAATTCTCTCCAGTAATTTCCCTACCACTGACGTTAGGCTCACCGGCCTGTAGTTCCCTGGGTTATCCTTGCTACCCTTCTTAAACAAAGGAACAATATTGGCTATTCTCCAGTCCTCCGGGACATCACCCGAAGACAGTGAGGATCCAAAGATTTCCGTCAAGGCCTCAGCAATTTCCTCTCTAGCCTCTTTCAGTATTCTGGGGTAGATCTCATCCGGCCCTGGGGACCGGTAGGATTAGAAATGTTCAAGAAGTGCAGTGAAGGTAGCATAAAAGCAAAGCACTGGATGCTGTAAATCTGACGTAAGTATGTAAAATGCTGGAAGTATGCAGCAGGTCAGGCAGCATCCGTGGAGAAAAAAAAAGAATTAACATTTTAGGTCAATGACCCGTCACCAGAACTGGGAAAAGTTAGAAATAAATTAGGTTTTATGAAAGAGAAAATAGAGAGAGGGTTAGGGAAAAAACAAAAAGGAAGATCTAGGCTGGTAGAAAGGGATGAGTAAATGACAAAAGATTTGGTTGTGCAAGGCCAAAGGGAATGAAACAACAACAACAGAGAAACAAACGATGCATCTGCAGGAAGTGTGCATGCAGAAACATGTACAGCTATCGCCTAAATGCAAAGAAAGAGGAAAACAAGATAGTAAAACGAAAACCTGCAATGAAAAAGGAAGCGAAACGGGGCTGAGATTAGTCTGAAATGGGTGAACTCAATGTTGATTCTGAAGGCTGGAGGCTGCCTAATCAAACAATGAGGTGTTTCCTCTTGAACTTTCTTTGAACTTCATTGGAACACTGCAGGAGGCTGTGGACAAAGGTCAGAATTGATAAAAGGTAGAGAATTAACATGACAGGCGACCAGAGTCATGCTTGTGAATTAAAATGTGGCGTTCTGCAAATCGGTGACACAGTCTGTGCTTGGTCTCCTCAGTGTAGAGCAGAAGAAAATGTGAGCAGCGAATGCTGCATAACTAAATTGGAAGAAGTACGTGTAAATCTCTGTTTCAGTGGGAAACTGGCGTTTTAGGGCCTTGCTCAGTGAGGAGGTCAAAAGCAGGTGTTGCATCTCCACTTACATGAACGTTGGTTTGGGAAGAGAATTCTTTGTTGTGGGTGATTGAGAGGCGGACCAGGATGTTGCAGTGGGAACAGTCCCATCACAATGCTGAAAGGGGAGAGAGGAGAGATGTGGTTGGTTATGGCATCTGCTTCCTTCTCCATTATGTTTCCATTTTTTCCGCAGCTTTTTGTTCAACTGTCTTGTTTTTCTTTTTCGTTTCTTTTGGACAGCATCCTTTTGCCATTCAATTCTTGACACACATTTTGTTTATTTCCTTGTCCCATTTTAACACTCCCTTTGGTCCTACACCGTTAAACCATTGAATCTCTCCTGTCTTCCATTCTCAGATCTTCTCTTTGGTTGTTTCTCCTTCCCTTCACTTGCTTAAAACTTATTACATTTTTAACTTTTCCCAGTTAAAAGGTCATCGACCTGAAATCTATACTCAGTTTCTCTCTCCTCACAGATACTGCCAGAGTATTTCCA
This sequence comes from Scyliorhinus canicula, assembly GCF_902713615.1. NCBI lineage: Eukaryota > Metazoa > Chordata > Chondrichthyes > Carcharhiniformes > Scyliorhinidae > Scyliorhinus > Scyliorhinus canicula. The sequence goes on from NC_052156.1 coordinate 128,805,139, forward strand.
CCATTTTCTATTTTCATGTTATGGAGGTAGACTTGGGAGGAGAAACTGTGCCTGAGGCAGCTGCGAGGTTGAGGGTAGGTGAGTGCTGTTAAGCCGTCCAGGGTGGTGTCTCGAATGTACAACAAAGAATCCTTTGTACTTTAGGAGAAAACCTGAGTGGAGGATGCCCTGTGTGTTTTGGTGTAGTGTAGGAGTATAGTTTTGTGTTCCAGGACTTGGGAGGAGAAAGAAGTTGGAAGTAGGTTGATAGTTGAAGAGAATTCCATTCATATACAGTTCTGAAAGTGGTAGGGGTAGTGCTGAACAGGAGGTTGATGTTGGCTGAAAAAGGGAGTTTGATGGGTAGCTGTCATGCGTTTCCTGAGGGTGTGAAGGAAGATGGGAGGAGAATGCAACGTGGGACAGTCAGATGTAATTGGAAGGGGTTGTAATTGTGCTGGGGTCATGGGGTTGTAGGAGAGCATCGATGTTGAAACCAGGAAAAAGAACCAAGTTAAATAGGTATTTCAAGCTTGGATTTGTGAAATCCGTTAGGTTGGGGGTGAAGATAAAGGCTCGAGTTCCAGTTCTAATCTTGGAAATAGTGTTGAGAATCTTCATTTCAGCATGAGGGACAAAAGGGTGAATAGCTAAAGGATCGCTGAATTTTTGAATTTGGGAGAGATTACATCTTCCACAACCTCAGAGTTCCAACGTGCTTCATGCAATGATGCAGTTTATTTTAATATCCAGCTAGTGTTGAAGCTGACAGATTATGTAAGATGTTATGTGCTAATATAATCTGTTCTTTTCAAGTAAAAATATTAACCATCAAAATTATGATTTCCAAGAATAGCAAATTGTGAAGAAAGATTCTCAGTCGGCATGCAAGGAAAAGAGATGATGACTACAAAAAGCTACTTACCTTCCATTGGATCACAGTGAGTTGGCCGACAGAACTAGGCTGAAATAGGAGAACTTTGAGCAAGAGGAAAAAGAACTTTCTTGTATTGTGATGAACCAGGCCAAGATTTAGAGGTGGATCCGACTGATTGTTAATTTCACTTGCAGTAATAAACATGCTGTCCGATTAAAATTAGCAGGTTGAATGGAAGTTAATCTCATGGTGAGTTGCGTGATGCAGCTCTAATTTGGCTTAAAACACTCAGTGCCTTGAATACAATATTACATTATAGATGTGAAAGAAACATTGAGGGGCGATTTAGCGTGGTCAATCCACCTACACAGCGCATCTTTGGGCTGTGGGGGTGAGACCCATGCAGACACGGGGAGAATGTGCAAACTCCAGAAACACAAGTTGTTGACTGAAAGGGCCACTGGCTAAAACTATTGTTTCTGCATTCTGATCAGTCTCAGACGCATATTTCAAACTTGGATCATTTTAGTTGGTATATTTTTAAAACTCACTTTTGGCCTGCCACCTTGGGATACTCATTAATGATACAGTTATTGAGGGGATAAGCTGACCTCTATCTGCTTCCTGCCTTGTCCAGGTATTGTCATTAATGTTGTTGCTATTAATTAAGCATTGTTACAAATTTGAAGAAAAATCTTATTCAACTCAAAAAGTTAAATCTGTTTCTGTCTGTATAGTTGCTGCCAGACCTGCTGAATATTTCCAGCATTTTGTGGTTTATCTCGAGCAACCTCAGTATTTTGCTTATATGGTAGGTTTTTTAACTTGGCCAGTGCGAGGTGTAGGAGAAGCCCAAATCTGCTGAACTCCTTATATTTTGTGCTCTCCTCTGCAACAAAAGGATAAGCGAGAGATAGTGAGAAAGTGAGAGAGAAGGACAGAGAGAGAGGGTTTACACCCTTTCTTAAGTAAGGAGATGAAAATTGCGCACAATATTCAAGATGTGGACTCACCAATGCCCTGTACAAATGAAGCGTAACATCCTTATTTTTATGTTCAATGCCTTTTGTAATACAGCAATAAGTCTTACAACACCAGGTTAAAGTCCAACAGGTTTGTTTCAAATCACTAGCTTTTGGTGCACTGCTCCCTCCTCTGGTGAATGATGGTGAATGTTCCAGAAGCATATATATCGACAAAGTCAAAGATGCAAGACAGTGCTTTGAATGCGAGCATTTGCAGGTAATTAAGTCTTTACAGATCCAGAGATAGGGGTAAACCCAGGTTAAAGAGGTGTGAATTGTCTCAAGCCAGGACAGTTGGTGGGATTTTGCAAGTCTATTGCCAGATGGTGGGGGATGAATGTAATCCGACATGAACCCAAGGTCCCGGTTGAGGCCGCACTCATGTGTGCAGAACTTGGCTATAAGTTTCTTCTCGGAAATTTCGCGTTGTCACGTGTCCTGAAGGCTGCCTTGGAAAACGCTTACCCGGAGATCAGAGGCTGAATGCCCTTGACTGCTGAAGTGTTCCTCGACTGGAAGGGAACATTCCTGTTTGGCGATTGTCGCGCGATGTGCGTTCATCTATTGTCGCAGCGTCTGCATGGTCTCGCCAATGTACCACGCTTCGGGACATCCTTTCCTGCAGCGTATGAGGTAGACAACATTGGCCGAGTCACACGAGTATGTACCCCGTACTTGGTGGGTGGTATCCTCACGTGTAATGGTGGTACCCATGTCGATGATCTGGCACGTCTTGCAGAGATTGCCATGGCAGGGTTGTGGTGTCGTGGTCGCTGTTCTGAAGGCTGGGTAGTTTCCTGCAAACAATGGTTTGTTTGAGGTTGTGCGGTTGTTTGAAGGCAAGTACTGGGGGTGTGGGAATGACCTTGGCAAGATGTTCATCTTCCATGATGACGTGTTGAAGACTGCGAAGAAGTTGTCGTAGTTTCTCTGCTCCGGGGAAGTACTGGACGACAAAGGGTACTCTGTCGGTTGTGTCCCGTGTTTGTCTTCTGAGGAGATTGTTGTTGAAAACTCACCACTATTCTTAGAATTCCCCCTAAACCAAAAAGGGCCGACATTCTAAATGGTGAACAGGGATTCTCACTCCCTGAATCATATGCAGGCTTCGGTGGGTGCTATTCAGGTCAAACTATATTTTCAAGTTATCCCCCGGTATAACCCATACCTTCACCGAAGAATTTTCCCTACTTACCCCTTAGTAGCATTGATATCCTGGGTCCTGCGTTGCTAAGTAAGTAAAGTAGGCTAATAACCACTGTTTCAGGTTAAAACTTTTAAGTTATTTTATTATCATATTTGTTTTCTTTTAAAAGATGCAATCACTGTCTTTACAGAAAAGTAAAAAGATCTTGCTTCTGGATCCTTCTGGTTAGTTGAAGGGACCTTCAGGCCCAACTTGATAATCAATCTTCTTTTTAAAATCTGGTCGTCTTTAGATGCATTCGCTGGTGAACTCGGTTGCTATGTCCTATCTTTACCATGTACCGAGCTGTGAGAGCTGGCTCTGCTGGCTATCTCTGAGCTGACTCTGCCTTCTCTTTAAATTCTAGTCTTCCTTAGATGTATTAGCTGTTTTAGCTCGGCTACTATGTCTTCTCTTTCCCATGACCGAGCTGACTGTAAGCTGACTCTACTTGCTTCTCTTGTTCCTTCTCTGCCTCTCTCCCGTCTGAGTTCTAGTAGTTCCTGCTCTGGTCTCTGGGTTTATATTTTCTTTCTAACAGTTATTAAGTTTTTATGACTTTATTGTAAAGTAACTTTTATTTCACTTTGATTGTAAAGGGTACCTTTAATCTAAATTTTTCTGACACGACTAAGTATTCATTTTGACATGACCTCACCTCTCATTCTCTGATTACATTGTTTCCTTTGTGATGTTCAAAGTTCCTTTGTGATATTCAAAAATGCTTTGGTTTCAATAGGGGTGTGAATTTTGGTTTGGTTCCTGTCATTTCAATAGTTTTATTTTCCAATTGTGTCCTCAGTTCATAATTTTGACTTTGATTTTGGCTTTAAATTATGTTTCTCGTAGACTGATAGTCTCCAATTTTCTTTAATTCACCTGATATCGGCAGAACTTCACACCTAGAATTGTCACCAAATTCAACTGAACCTCATCCTTTCCTTTCCAGTTGCTTACTAAGATAGTTACTTTCAATGAAAGTGTGAGCCATTGTTTTTAGCTACATACAAAAATTCTGTGTTTGCTAAGCCTGTTTGGAAGAAAGAATCTGCATTTTATAATTCTGCTCTTTGCAGTTTCGTGGGATCTTTCCCTGTATCCTCTCATGTTTCTCTCAAACCAGATATTGCCAGACTTCCATGTTTCAAATGACACATCTTTCCATATTTTCAAAAACAAGGTCTGTGCGTTTTTTTGCTGTGGCACATTGGAACTGTCGATCGATGCATCGAGTGCCATATCCTGTTCGTACAAGGGCATCTTTCAGCGTCTGTAGATGTCTGTAACGCTCCTCCTCGTCTGAGCAGATCCTGTGTATACCGAGGGCTTGTCCATAGGGGATGGCTTCTTTAATGTGTTTGGGGTGGAAGCTGGAGAAGTGGAGCATCGTGAGGCTATCTGTGCGCTTGCGGTAAAGCGAAGTGCTGAGGTGACCGACCTTGAAGGAGATGAGTGTGTCGAAGAATGCAACCGATTTTGGAGAGTAGTCCATGGTGAGTCTGATGGTGGGATGGAACTTATTAATGTCATCGTGTAGTCGTTTCAGTGATTCTTCGCCGTGGGTCCAAAGGAAAAAATGTGATCGATGTATCTGGTGTATAACATCGGTTGAAGGTCCTGTGCAGTGAGGAGGTCTTGTTCAAGCTTGTGCATGAAGATGTTGGCATATTGAGTTGCGAATTTGGTCCCCATGGCTGTTCCGTGCATCTGGATGAAGAGCTTGTTGTTGAAGGTGAAGCGTTGTGATCCAGAATGAAGCGGATGAGTTGCAGAATTGCATCTGGACATTGGCACTTGTCGGTTTTGGTACTGAGGCTGGTGTAGAGTGCCGATGCGTCCATTGTGACGAGGAATGTTCCTGGTTCAACTGGTCCCTGAGTTTCTGTAGGAAGTCCATTGTGTCGCGACAGAAGCTGGACGTTCCTAGTACAATGGGTTTCAAGATGCTCTCGCTGTAGCCAGTGAGGTTCTCGCACAGGGTCCCGTTGCCTGATACGATAGGACGGCCTGGTATGTTGGCCTTGTGTATTTTTGGGAGGCAGTGAGATCTCCAACACTGGGAGTATGTGGGATGAGATCACGTAGGGTGCTCTGAAGGTCTGGATCTAAGGTCTTGATCAGTCTGGTGAGTTGGTGGGTGTGTGGTCGGATCTGCGGGTAACTGTCTGTAGTGTTCCTGGTTGTTGAGTTGGCGGTACACGTCTTTGCTGTAGTCCGCTCTGTTCAGTATGATCGTGGCCCCTTTCGTAATAAAGGATAGCATTCCATTCCATCTGCATGATGACGTTTTGTGACTCGTGCACCATAACATCCAGATCCCTCTGCACCTCACAATTCTGCAGTTGTTCTCCATTAAGGTACAAACTAGCCATTGAGGAAAGCATAATTTACATTATTATTATATGTTCTGTGGGAAATCTTTACTTCAATTGTTTTTCCAGTCTGAGAACCTTTGCCTAGTGTGATTGCTGAAATTTAGAATCACAAATTTTAATGTGGGAAATGTTGTTTACTATTCAAGCTGTTTACAATTCGCCCCTCACTTTTGTCCTGATCTTTGAATTATGGACTTGGCCTTGGACTTCAAAAGCTACATATGAATTTTGTGACTTCTGAAGCAGGGTAAATCTAATTTTTCGGTTGCCTATCAGTCTGTTGTTTAATCTTCTCAAATATTTAGAATTTCTAGGCTTATTTTAGAAATTAAAGCAGGCATTTGACTTTTCAGGAAGAACAAATCTTATCGAATGCTATCTCAGGCTGGCAAGCCAAGCTGGTCCAAGTCTAGAAATATCAGCAGAGAAAAAGCAAGAGCCTTCGGCTACTCTTTTACTAAAGGAATTGTTTACTACATTTAATTTAGAAATACATTACCATTTATGGCAAGTTTTGCTACATGGAATACACGAGATAGGAACAGATATGTTAAGCCAGCTCCGCCATTCAGTATTCTCATCATCGACCTTGGGCTTCAATTCCATTTCCCCACCTGCTCGGATTCCTTGACAGACCAAAAATCTGTTTATCCTAGCCTTAAATGTTTCCTATTTGGAAGTTCCTACCAACAAATAATGTCTTTGGTATTAAATATTACCCTACTTAATTGTTTATAAATCCACCATTTACTTGGTTTGTCAGTAAATCTTAATTTAAATTCACAGATAAATATATTCCAATTCTGTTGTTGTGGAGTTTTTAAAGGTAGGTTTTATATCATGTTAGCTGAATTTTTAAGATAGTGCCCAAGGTGTTTCTTGGCCTCTAAGCTTTGCTCCATCTTGCCGATGATGTGATGCTTCTGATTTAGTGTTGAACACATCTTACAGTGTTAATTCAAGGAGCCATAATTTACATCACTGCTTCATTTCTTTGAAGTTTGTGGAAGGTATAGCAGCTAACTATTTTCATGTGTCAGCCTTAAAAAAAACACTGAAGTAAATTACATAGAGATTGAAAAGAATTAAAGCATGTACAAGAAGCCATTTGGTTTATCAGGACTGTGCAGATGCCAATTCTTAAGCTAACACTACCTGACCTTCCCCCTTATTCTTTTGTATATTGTTTTCCTTTTTCAATTGTAACCCAGTTATCTTTTTAATTATATTGTCTCTACCTGGTAGCAGTAAAACATACCCTATCTAATAATGCTGTGAGGGACAAAAAAAGACTGTACACAAATTCAACATTACTTGCTTGCTTTACACTCGGTTCCCCCAAGTGTGAAACAAGAGTCACATTTGTTTGAATGTATGTTGCTGCCTGCATCCAACTTTTTAAAAAAAAGTTCTGTAAATTTGCAGTCTTAAGTCTGCCTCTTGAAGAATATTAACATTGATATAATACCCTTTATTGTTCTCATCATTCTCTCTTCAAATTGTTTGACCTTTTATTTGTTTCTCAGTGTTGACCATCTACAGACCTACTTTGCTAAATGGTCTGATATCCTCCTCCATTCTCCTTGTTTGCCGTGCTCCTTAATTTGGTAAGGATGAGTTTGACATCCTATCGTATATCTCTCATTCAACACGTTAGTTTAGTCTCTGTAATTTCCTCAATTATATTAAAATGCTCAACAGTGACCCCTTGAAAGTGCATGCTGATTAGCCCATGCTTTTCTGAATGTTTTTATATAATGCACTCTTAAAGAGTTGTGTGCAATTCAGACTAACGAACCTACCATTTTCTGTTTTTTTTTCTTTATTCTTGGTAAGATGCAATGAACATTAGAAGGCATTTAACACTGAACAATTATGGCTAATTTTCCAACTGTCACAGATGACAAATTTTATATTTGTACAATTTTCAACAATAATTTATGCAGAAATGGAATTGGAAAAACATCTTAAGAAATGCAGAATTGAAGACAAAAGGAAGCATGCGGCTGTCTCTCTGGTTGCACCCTACTCTAAACTTCTCTCTGCTTTGGGAGTGGATATTAAATTAGATTCACAAAAGTGTTGTTTTTAAATGTACCATTTGATGAAAGAAGCCAGTTTCAAAGAAGTAAGGGGAAGAGCTGTTCTTCCACATTTTCTCTGATAGAACAACTACATTTTAAGTCAGTAATGAAATTACAACTACAAAGCAGGTCGTGAATAACGGCAGGCACTCTGTCTACAAAAGAAACAAACGATATAAAAGCACCAAAATTACATTTGTAGGTGCAGCTGCACCTAAATGTTTACAAGTCTATACCCAACAATCAAGTGTGCTCTGATTCCGTCTTGAAAGCTATTCATAAATTAGCATTTCACACAATTGTCATGAATTAAACATCAAGTGAGAGTCTTTCTTGTTTTCACTGTAGAGTCTGTGCTAGTTGTGTTTTAGATTTCAAGCAACATGATGGGACACATTTTACATTTATCTGAACGTGCAACATGATTTAGTTGCAGCAGGAACTAATTCTAATTTTAATAACTTGAGGGCAAAACATGTTTTATTTGAAGTTTTTTTATTGAAGTTTTTCATTTTACCAAATAACGCAACAGAACCGCAGGAATGGTCCAGTGTATCACCCAACGAAGTCTCAACATACATGGGTACAGAGGAGATCAGGGGATCGGCAAAATAATTGCCTCAGTACAAACATTAGGCTTAATTTGGTATCTATATGTGCCACCAGTGAACAAGGGAAGCAATATAATTGCCTCAGTGCAAATGTTATGCTTAATTTGGTGTCTCTATAAGTGCAGCCAGGGAACGAGGGAGAGAAGAATAAAACCACAAAAACAAAGCAAAATGGTGTACACACTCGCGCAATGATAGTTCGCAACAACCACGAAAGTTCAGGATAAATTTTTTTAAGCCATGCTTGGGCGAGCACCACAATATATCTCCCTCGACTCCAACACCAGAGGCATCGATGACGCATTGTAACTCCATCCTTCCGGATGTCAGGCCTTACCATAACAAAAATAGAAAAATAAAACAAAAATATGTGAGAACCCACTTCGAGCAGGATGTTTTACGCACACCACTCCACATAATCTTAACCTCGGCACAGTACATAACGATCATCATTCCACATGGACAAGTATGGATTCTCAAAATTCAAAGCAACAACAAAAAAAATGGAAAATGAAAACCCAATACAATTCATTTTAACTAGGGACTATCCTCAATCCAAGTGAGGACTTCTAACCCCACCACACCACCCATTATTCTAGCTTGGTTCCACTCATCTCTATTAATGAGTTACGGGTGCGTAAAATGCACTCCCTTCTCATGAAGGCAGCACATTTAAAAATAAGAACAAGACTCTGCATAAACCATGTCACTTTACCGATTCAAATGTTTTTTTGCTGAAACAGGATAATAAGCGACCTTCGCCTTTGTGTTCAAGCATTGTAAACTCGTTGGGAGAAAAGATAACATGAAAGTTCCATCGAACTAAGCGGGGTGGCCTCCACTCACCTCCAGGCCTCAAAGGCCAGATACAATTTGCTATGTTGAATCTTCTCTCAAAGATACTTCACAGATCATCAAAGTGAGCACCAAAGCCCTCCGTCACTGAGCTGAGATCATCATCCAGAACATCGTTCATGATGGTGGTCATCATCTCGAAACATTGGCCCAATCCCCAGCAAAACTGCCACTGCAAGCAGGGCCTCACTCCAGCTTCCAACCACCCCAATCAAACGAGGATACTCTTAGATTCAAATTTACTCCTCACCACCAAACTTCGACCAGGGACATACGGCAAGACATAAATTCCCCCTAAAAAGATAATTGTGGATTATTGTTATGGGCCAGGGTTTAGAGAACCCCAAAGTGTATCATGGAGCTCACCTGACCCAACACTTTTAATAGATTGTGATATGGGGAGCACACGGCCCACTCTACAGGTGTGGTACAGCAGAAATGGAAAAGTATTTTTTTAAAGCAAAACAATGTTTATTCTATGAACTCAAATTAACCTTTTTAAAACATACAGTGAACATCTTAGCAACCATTAATTCAACTACAACCCTCAAAGAATCCTTTTAACATCCATAAGATTTAAAAAAGAACTTTTAACAGAAGCACATCGGGTTAAAGCCACTACTGAGAGCAGTTATTAGTTTTAAATCACCAAAGGATCGATTTGCATTCTTTAGATTTCAGAGGGAGAGACTAATATCCCTTCTGGCTGTGACTGCAGCTATCCAGCTCTGAAAATGAAACTAAAACACACCCTGCAGCGAACAGCCTAAAACAAAAGTAAAAAAGCTGACAGACAGCCCAGCTCCACTCACACCCTGACATCACCGATAAACACCCATTTCTTAAAGGAACTCTCAGATGACAATATATATTAGGCTAAAGTAAAGGATTCAAAGTAGAGTGCAGCCAGAGCTCTCAAAAATGCAGCCACTGTAGCGTTCACATCACCCTGTCGCAAAAAATTGTTTAAATTTAAAGTGAGTGGGACATCTTTGTGGTCTGCTTCTGTGGAGGCTGCTAAATATCAGATATATAGAAAATATTCCATAGATGATTTTGAGATCTATAGATGAACTCTGGTAAGTCTTTGTGAACTCTCTCCGATTTGTGAAAAGATATAAAAAATAATCATTTTTGATTAGAAATAGACTCCGTGAAATATCTACAAACATAGAAATGAAGTTATCAGATGGATATAATTACATTCTTGCAACGTTGTGTCCCAGTTGGCAGTAACTGATGTTTTGCAGAACATCTGCAAATTGTTCCATCAAAGACTTGGGAAACAAAGTACTGGGATAGTAAGAACTAAGTTGCGCATTTTCTTTGAATTTTTGTATTTGGACTTCCATTCTATCTACAGCACCAATGTAGCCCGAAACAAAATAATGAAAGCACTGCAGATGCTGGAACTTGAAACAAGAAAAGAGGATGCTGGAAAAACTCAGCAGGTCTGCCAGCATCTATCAGGGAAGAAATCAAGCCCCAACCAAAGTCAGTTGTGACATTCTTTGACCTGGATTGTGATGCCTGGGCTTCTGGCAACTTATTATATAGTTTTTTTTAATATTGTTTTTTAATTGGGGGCAATTTGGTGTGGCCAATCCACCGTTACTCAAATTTTGGCTTGTGGAGGTGAGACCCGAGCAGACAAGTGGAGAATACTCAAACTCTACATGGGGCCTGGATCGAACCTGGGGCCTCTGTGCTGTGAGGCAGCAGTGCTAACCACTCCACCATCATGCAGCCAACGTTTTACATAGTTGACCATATCCTATCCCTAATGGCCACTTTCCTCACTTGCCTCCATTCTTGGAACCAGAGTATCTCTAGAAATGGCTTCACTTTCATTCATCTTGTGAAGATAAAGAAAAATATTATATTGATATGAGCCAGTAAAGTTTGTAGCCTGATCCATGCTAAATGTATTTCTGTGTTATTGACTAACATCGTTATCAAAAGGTTGCCCTGCATGTGCTTCTCAAATATTTTTCCAATAGCGAATACAATATGCACTTGATTTTGTGCAGTGAAAAATTGATTGGAAAAAAAATTAGATTGCTTGTCTGATTGGAATTAATGCATTGTAAGTTTAAAGTGCAGATGAATGTGACTTGAGTGTATACTTATGCAGCGAGTCAAAGCTTGTAGAGTAAGTCCTGGGTATGACCATTTGGAGAATGGAAAATCTGGGCCAATTAGTCCATCTATGCATTTCAGACTGCCATCTTGTAAAGCAGTCAAATTCTTGATTTAGTTCAGTTATTTCAGTTTAGGAAAGTAACTTTATATATCTGAATTACTTGGAAGAAAGGTTAAACTATTTACTTTGCTCCATTTACTTTCAAGATTGTTCTATCTGTCAGGAACCACATTGATATCTGCACGGATATCCCAACTTGGAACACTGGGTTGTGGGGGTATATAGCTCTGTTTTTGGAATAGTGTGAGGAGTCAAACGACACCCCAGTGAGACTGAGCAGCCCAGTTCTCATAGTAACAATTGTTAAAGACGTATTTATTATATTACAAAGACTCGAATCTCTGACTTTATCCCTTGCCATCCTACACGCCTCTTTCCCAGTCCCTGCCATCACCGAGTCTGGTGTTCTGCATTACCCCATAATGATGTGATTTTTGGTCTGAAAAGAATGTGCCCCCCCCATTCTTTGACCACAACCTAAACAAAAATTTTGAAGATGGAACAAGGAGAGTATTGCAATGTGAGCCAAAGACAGAATGCTTGCGAGAAGGGAAAAATAGCTACTGAACATGAAAGACACAAGAGGGAAAGCAATATGAAGGATGACTGAAGAGGAATAAGCAACATGAATAATGCTGATGACATTTAAGACTGCCGAACATTTAAGAATTATTTAGACGTGTACTTTGGATGCCAAGGCATACGAGGCTATTGGCCAAGTACAAGAAAATGGGATTAGAATACAGTAGTTAGATCAGGGGTGGGCAAACTACGGCCCGCGGGCCGCATGCGGCCCGCCAAAGGTCTTTATGCGGCCCACCAAGTCATTTAAAAAAAATAATTTTTTTTTTTTTTTATTTTTTTTTTTTTTAATTTTTTTTTTTAAGGTCAATGGGGGGGGCTGTTGGGTTACTTACTGGTATAGGGTGGATACGTTGACTTGAGTAGGGTGATCATTGCTCAGCACAACATCGAGGGCCGAAGGGCCTGTTTTGTGCTGTACTGTTCTATGTTCTATATGAGGCGCCCAGAATCATAACCGGGTGAAGTAATTATTTTACTTAATATACTATGCGGCCCTTTAAAATTGTGAATTTCTGAATGTGGCCCTTGCACGGAAAAGTTTGCCCACCCCTGAGTTAGATGGTTGTTTTTGACTGACGCAGAAGCAATGTGCAGAAAGGCCTTTCTGTGCTGTAGACCTCTGACTCTAAAACGTATTCTTGAGTTAAAGTTAAATCAAGGTAGATTTTACAAAATAGGCATGTGTGTAGGTGATAGGTTGTGTGAGGGCTATACATCTGCATCTTTGAATATTAAAGTGTGTTCAGCTTATTTTGAAAATATACTTGAACACTGAAACAACTTAATTAGCGATCGTATTTGTATTTTGTTAATAGTTAGCAAATGGAAATATTCTATACAGCTTATGTCAGATGGAGTATGGTAGACTCTTGATTTTAATCTGTTTATTTAATTTAATTTAAAAAAAACAAAAGCTAGTTACATTTTGAAAGCAGATAGAGAAGTTTGAGAGTAACAGAAAGCGAGCCAGGATGAGATAACAGTGACATGAAGGCAATATACGATTAAGAGACAGAACTCTCCAAGTTGCCATGTGCAATATCAGAGATTGATTAGATGTTTTTAAATTGTATCTAATTGTTGGTTTACAATTTCATCACTGACTTTTACTGTTAGCTACCTCAATAATGGCATTCAGCAAGAAAGGTAGTCTCGTGAAAGCTGCGTTTTATACCCATGCCAGGCAAAACACACTTTGGATGAGTGATTGCTTGTTTATTTAATGTAGTTGCGGTTTTCTGATAAATTAAACACTGACCCGATAGAAAGATAACAATGAAGTCCCTCAAATAAAGGGAGTTTGGAGAGAAACCAAAATGGACGGTCCTGAAGTCCATTCAAGTGTTCTGAGTTGGGGCGGGTTCATTGAAAAGCATCCACGATCAGTTAGTTACACAATTTTTGTCTACAGTTACAATTCATGTTTAATTCTCTGCTTGTGTATATATTGAGCCAGCGCACCTGCGCTGCGTTTTTGGATCTGTGCACCTGACGGATCATTGAAGATTACATAATTACATTTCATCATTAGTGTACTCCCTTTTTAAAAACTATTGCAAATCATAATCAGCACAGGCATTTCCACCTGTCCATCCATCATTTCTGTCCAGTTTTGTTTGAAGAATTTTATTTTCTTCAGTCAGTGATAATGTCATCCATTGAATGAAGTAGCTGGTAGGAGTTAATGAGCTTCTGGTGTAAGGGGCTTTAATTAGCAACAATTAAGATGGCCATTAAACTGTAGTGCTTCTGTGTTTTCTCTTCTCAGCCCTATTTGCTTTTGCTTAATTTTTCCTGATGTCATCAATCATTGAATATTTTTAAAATAAAAGATGTTGACATAATAAAACTTGAACTAGAGAAAATGATAATACATTTTGAACCTGCATTTAGTGGTACATTAAAAAAAAATGATTTTCTATTTTGCACTGTCAAACAGCTGTGAACTTTACATGGCATCCTTTAGCAACATATGCCAAACCTGTTGTTAGGATGCCCATTATATTGTTGGAGTGGATTATGATCAGTCACTCTATGTTCCATATACAAACATCATGTTAAAAATAACTGACTTCTGTTTGTGGTACAGCCGCCACTGCTTACATGGATCTGTCTGTGGAAGTGTAATTTGGCTGCTATATGCAGTGGGTAGATTGTACAGAGTAGATGGGGAGAGACTGTTCCTACTTGTTAAAAGATCAAGAGTTGAGGGCACACATTTAAAATGATTTGCAAAGGAAGCAAATGTGATGTGAGAAAAAACTTTTTAGCACAGCGAGTAGTTCATGTCTGGAATGCATTGCCCTGAAGTGTGGTGGAGGCAGGTTCGATCGAGGCTTTTATGAGACGACTATTTGAATAGAAATACTGTCCAAGGGTACGGGTAAAAGGAAAGAGAATGGCACCAAGTCGTAATGCCGGTGCAGACATGATAGGCCTTAACGTTTCTGTGATTCTGAAATTCTATTCCACTTTGGCAGCGAGTTACCCGCAGCTCCCCATTTCCAACCTCTTTAATGGACAGAAGATCATAGATTATCATAGAATTTACAGTGCAGAAGGAGGCCATTCAGCCCATCGAGTCTGCACCGGCTCCTGGAAAGAGCACCCGACCCAAGGTCAACACCTCCAGCCTATCCCCATAACCCAGTAACCCCACCCAACACTAAGGGCAATTTATCATGGCCAATCCACCAAACCTGCACATCTTTGGACTGTGGGAGGAAACCGGAGCACCCGGAGGAAACCCACGCACATACGGGGAGGATGTGCAGATCCGCACAGGCAGTGGCACAAGCCGGAATCGAACCTGGGACGCTGGAGCTGGAGCTGTGAAGCAATTGTGCTATCCACAATGCTACCGTGCTGCCACTGGCGAAATTTTTTGTGTGCTTTGGTGAGTGGGTTTCTTAAGTGGGTGAATATGGATAATAAATGTTGTCATGTTCAATAAAGGCATGTCATATTCATAAGTTATAACATGGACTGTATTCCGTATCGAATTTTCTGTACCTGCTATCCTTTTGAAAAGGCACATCAAAAGGCTGCTAAGGTGGCTGCCAAGGGGCAGGAAATGTTAGCTGTTTCTGCATAGACACTGAAGTGTCTTAAATCTCTGGAAAGTCCTAATTGAATTAGGTACAGTGCCTCCCTTGAATGAACATGTTAAGACATTCTATACATTTTAATCCAGTGTAACAAGTCAAAAATGGCATTCGTGCAAGAAAGCTGGTCTTGTGAAAGCTGTCTAGTTGTTTGCTGAAGTCCTTTCCACTTCCACCACGGAGGATGGGGAGCTGCAGGAATTTCATTATCGTAAAAAAGAAAATAAATTAATTTTGGGCAGCGTACCAGTCATTATATTACATTAAGGCTCTATGTACATCACAAATCTTTCTGCATTGCAGTAAAGCTAATGAAGGCTGGCATGTGGAAATATTGGATGAAATTAACTTAGCAAGAGAAACATTTTAATGGATTTTAACATCTTTGAAAGTGAATAAATCCCCGGCTCTGGATCCTAGTCTGTTAAGGGAAGCAGGAGAAGAAACGTTTCAGAGGTTCTGACCATTGTTTTTCATTCCTCTGGCTGCAGGCATGGTGCCAGCGAACTGGAGGACAGCTAAGGTCTTACCATCATTTAAAACAGGACAACGCAATAGACCAAGTAATTACAGGCCAGTCAGCCAAACCTTGCTGGTGGGAAAATTCTGAGGGACAGAACAAATCTTTATTTAAAAAGACAGAATAATGAAAGATGGCATGGATTTAAGATAAGGTCATGTCAGACTAACCTGTTAACATATTTGATGTAGTGTTAGGAAATAGAGCTGGTTCAAACACTTTTTATATTCATATTGTGGGTATTAGAAATAAAGTGTAAGGTTTAATCTTAATGTGTATTTTTGTGCCTAAGTATTCCTTTTCATTTCACTTTGTTCCCATTTCCTTGATTTAGTTTATTATTTTTGGTCCATGGACTTGTAAGCAGAATGTGCTTTTACGCAGTGACTTAAGCTGAGGCAGCCTGCTAGTCAGGGCAGTGTGTTCCAGGATTTGTTTTTGGAGAAGAGAATACTGACCCGCCAATGCCGAGGGAGAACCAGCTATGGAGGAAGTTGGCCCACTCACCAAAGCACTCACAAGATTGGCTAGCTGGAACAGTGTTCTGGTTCACAACAGTCAGTGATTGGTTCCTGCGGGATGCTTCTGAGAGAACTGGGCAGAAATGATTTGACCATGTATGAATGGGAAAGGACTGTTTTATGTTCTAAAACCACTGAGTGCCTGCACATCTCTACTATATTGTTGAAATTATCTTGAATTGACAAAGAAAGCAGACAGCCTTGCCGGAGAAAATCCTCAAGCATAGAAGGAAGAAGCATCAAGGCAAAAGCTTGAACTCCTGAAGGACTTTAACTGAAAGCCGTCATAGTTCATCGGAGATTGAATAGAATTCCTGCAGTGCAGAAGGAGACCTTTCGGCTCATCGAGTCTGCACCGACCGTTTGAATGACCACACTACCTAGGCCCAATCCGTCATCCTATTCCTGGAACCCCATCCTAAGGGACAATTTGTCATGGCCAATCCACCTAACCTGCACATTTTTGAATTAACAGACCTAGATTGAGGTTCCTCATCAACTCAATCTCCCTGCCAGCCAAAAATTCAAAAAGCTAAAGAACTTTCACTTCTAAAGCACAACACATTTTTAAAAGCCCGGGCACACTATATCTGCTAATAATTGAAAAATGCATATGCATTGATTAAATAGATTTCCAGTGTCATATATTCAGTGCAACTGCCACCACTAAAAAATATCCAGTTATGAGCAATCATCTACTTGCATCAGCCAAGTGATTACAATTTGCATTGAAGTCAAGTTCAAAGTTACTAGCTATGCTCCACTTATGTTAAGTAATGGGTTAAGAGACATTGCAATTAGTTGTCTCATCTATGTTAAGTGTCCAATAATTGACACATATGTAAAGGGGCTTCAGGTGGCCTCTGGTGA
This sequence comes from Scyliorhinus canicula, assembly GCF_902713615.1. NCBI lineage: Eukaryota > Metazoa > Chordata > Chondrichthyes > Carcharhiniformes > Scyliorhinidae > Scyliorhinus > Scyliorhinus canicula. The sequence goes on from NC_052156.1 coordinate 128,821,934, forward strand.
TGTGTAGAGTTTTGTGCAGAGTCTGTTGGAAGAAAAAGAAGTGTGTTGGTGAAAAAGGAACTGAACTTTTGTCTCTTCATACCACAGCATCTAATACATCTAGCAACTTATTCCTGTGCTTACTCACTAGTTGCAACTCATTACATTTCTTTCATTAAGTGTACTTCCATATCGAGGCCTTTCTTCAAATATGGCATTGAGGTATTTCTTCAAATATGGCACAGAATGGAGTATTGCACTTGTTACAGCCTAAGGATCTTACCCAATCCAGATTTTATATTCTAGTTACTGGCACCGAAATTCAAGTATTTTTTTCTGCAAACAGCTTTTCCAATTTCTGTTCCTCGATAGAATCATACAAATTTCCAGAATGGAAAAAGGCCATTTTCAGTCTCTTGTCCACGGTGATCAACAAGGAGCGATCCAGCCTAACCTCACGTCTAGCATTGTAGGTTCAAGTGCATCTCCAACTTATTTAAATGTTGAGGGCTTCTGCTTCAGCCACCCTTTGAAGCAGAGGATTCCAGATTTCCGTCACTTGGATAAACAAAAATCGCTTCTCAACCTCCTACTTCTTACTTTCAAACATTGCACCCTGGTTAATGACTCTCAGGCTAAAAGAACAGGGACTTTGTTTCAGAGGAAGCAATCCAAGACCATTCAATCTTTCCTCATGAGTAACAATTTCCAGTCCAGGAAACAGCCTCATAAATCTCCTCTTTATCTTGTCTACTGCAATCAAATCTGTTCCATAGCTCCATGATCAGAATTGCATGACTACCCTAGCTTTGGCCTAATCAGTTTTTCATACAGTTCCAGCATAACCTCTGCTTTTATATTCTGTGCCTTGACTAATGAAGTCAAATCTCCCATATGCCTTCTTGATTACCTTTACAGGTATATGGATTTGCAGGGATTACATAAGTTACAAACTTTTTTCTTATATTCTAATGTCCTCCGTCTGTGCACATCCGAGAGGCGAAATGTGGTCAGACACACCACATTCTGAAACCAAGTGGCAGATGCCACTCAAACAACTTCTGTGGTTTTTTCACCATGAAATGCTTGTCACACTGTAAGAGAACTGGAAACTGAAACTCTGACTTTCACAAGAGAGTTTCCAAACTCCACTCCAAGATGATGGTTAGTATTTTCTCCCAAACCGTGCTTTCTTTCTGCTCCAAGGATCCACATCCAGGATTTCAATCTTTCCTTCCAGTATTACTGTGCTCTAGAATATCATGTGCATTCAAGCTTCCACACAATCTCTCAGGTACCCAACCATGCCAACAGAACACCACTGCTCCACAAGTTGTATCAAATTGTCACTAACCTGAGGATTACTGAAGATGTCTGGCTTCTCACTAGCCAACCTCTCCAAGTACGCAGCTCTATGTTTACATAGGAACCTCTCTCTGCCTCTTTAACTTCAGAGAACAGTACCCCTGTCAGATTATGGTTTTTTGTCCCTTTTACTTCAGTCTTCCCGAATCTCCTCCTTCATTCCCTGGTTTCTGACTGTTCTTTAGCTTCTGAGACTTAGTTCCTGACCCTTACTTCACTGTCCTGCCTGCACTGGAAGCTTCTATGAACAGCATCGTGCTTCCTGGGTTATCGGTTCCTGACTGAAAAGAGGAGCTTCTACTTTTCAGTATATGTCTCTGGTTGTTACACAACAGCTTAGCTTTTTGTTCACCTCTATCATTGCTTTGATTACTATTCAGACAAGCTTAAATTGAAACTAAAACCCAAGAACAGGCACCTTTGTTTAACCTGAACGTAACTGAAGTTTTAACCGTTTCTTATGTCACGACCCCCTGGGCAGATGCATTGTCAATTCCAGCCCCACTTGACCTGGAATCGCAACACAAGTGATATTAGACTTTATTTCAAACTCCCCGCCCCCCCCCGAAAAAGTGACTTTGCAGGTAAGCTCTGACCTGATTGGCTGGTAGGGAATTAGTTGAAAAAAAGTTGAAAAACAAGTTAATTAACTAAGTAGAGGAGTCACTAAACCGGAGGGCGGATATTAGCATATTTAGAATTTCATATTTATGAATGTGAGCCTTACGTCAGTGGTCGGGAAATTTTTGGGGAAGATTCTTAAGGACAGGATTTACTCATATTTGGAAACAAATGGACTTATTAGCGAGAGGCAGCAGCATGGTTTTGTGAACGGGAAGTTGTGTCTTGCTAACTTGATCGAGTATTTTGAATAAATGACGAAGGTGATTGATTAAGGAAGGGCAGTGGATGCGACTATATGGACTTCAATAAAACCTTTGACAAGGTCCCTCATGGCACACTGGTACAAAAGGTGAAGTCACACAAGATCAGAGGTGAGCTGGCAAGATGGATATAGTACTGGTTTGGTCATAGAAGACAGAGGGTAGCGATGGGAGGGTGCTTTTCTGAATGGAAGGCAGTGAATAGTGGTGTTGCGCAGGGATCAGCGCTGAGACCTTTGTTCGTGGTGTATATAAATGATTTGGAGGAAAATGTAGCTGGTCTGATGAGTATGTTTGCAGACAACACAGATTGGTGGAGTTGCAGATAGTGAAGAGGATTGTCGGAGCAGAATATAGATCGGTTGGAGACTTGGTGGAGAAATTGCAGATGGAGTTTAATCTGAAAAAATGCGAGGTTATGCATTGTAGAAGGTCCAATACAGTAAATGGCAGAACACTAAGGACTATTGACAGCCAGAGGGATCTGGGCATACAGTTCAAAGATCACTGAAAGTGGCAATGCAGGTGGATAGGTAATCAAGAAGGCAGATGGCATGCTTGACTTTATTGTTCGGGCATAAAAATTTGCAAGCTATACTGCAGCTGTACAGAACCTGAGTGAGGCCACATTTGGAATATTGCCAGAAGCTATTTTTGGCTGTATACCGAAATAGAGCAGAAGGCAGAAATGTGCTCGTCTTGGGCAAAAATGCGGAGCCTGCTGCCATTAGCCCCATCACACCTGTGGTAATGGCCAGAAGAGGACTGGCAGTGGGTACATGTTGATTATGCAAGACCGTTTGAAGGGTATCTATTTCGCATTCAATTTAAGCTCACTTGAAATAGCCTGAAGTTTGCATCATTAAGATAATATCAGTGGAGAAAACAATTGAGAGATTGGGTGAAAACCTCTGTAGATTTGGTTACCCTGAACAACATGAGCGATAATATGCCACAGTTCATTTCGCAAGCCTTTGTACACTACTTGAAGGCGATCAGAATTCAGCAGATCTGATCCGCTCCTTATCACCCTGCCACAAATGGGCTGGCAGAACGTTTTGTGCAAATGACAAAACATTTGTTGAAGGTAACTAGAGAACAAACAAGGTTCATTGTTTAAATGCTTGAACCAATTCCTGATGACATATAACACTTAACAGTCCAAGTTTCTCTGGCGTTGCTCATGGTTAGATGTCAACTATGCACAGCATTCAATTTGCTAAAACCACCCAAGACGCAAGAAATTTTCAGGAAAAAAGCAGCAGGATCAAGTCATGTGGCGGGAGAGCAAGGCAAAATGTGTCTTTTGCTAGGATCAAGAAGTTCTGGCAAGGAACTATATACCGCAAGTGAAAAATGAATACCTGCCACCATTTTGTTTTGTGCAAAGCTTAGCGTAATCGCTTTGCGTTGTTCTGGGGTCTTTTCTGGTGTCTGGGTTCTGTTTGTGTCTTTTAAGGGGATGAATGTTCAATTTTTCTTTTTGCCCTCTTCTAATATTATTGAGCAAGAAATAAAAGGTAACCTGCATAATTTCCATCAATGATGCTTCGAAGTCCACAAGAGCAAGCTGGAGATGATCATATTTCCTCCTTCACTCCCAGTGGAAAATGTCTGTCCAGCTTGGTGGAAGCTTCAGCATTTGTTCCATTTGTCTACAACACCAACATCTTTGGTTTTTGCAATTCATTTCTCGCTGTAATGGCAGTAATTGGTTTCAATTGTCATTTTGTTCTTTGCTTCCCTTGATTTGAAATCTCATTTCCAATTAAGGCAAAATTACACTTGGGGTCTGCTGCAGATTTTGAAGACAAATGATGAGCTATAATTATTAATCCTGTGACGGGGTAGGCCTTCTGTGGCTTAATTTCCAAAGAATGTTTCAGAAATTGGTTCGATCAGGAAGTTGTATTTTGGGATTGATTCTTCGTGCAATGAAGAAACATACAAAATTAATTGTGAAGATTTTGCACATTAGCATTTTGTTAACATCTATTTGGCAGCCTCCAAGAACAAACTTTGTTTTGAGAAGGGTAATGTTTTTCAAATAATTGCATTTAACACTGTTCCTTAGCTTGTAAATACACATTTTGATGTAGGCAAAATTACAGATTTTCCCACTGAGGTGTTGAAATTGAAGTTGAACAATCTAGGTGTGTTAATTCAATAAGCACAGCATGTCTCATGATGTTGGAGCAGCAATCAACCTAATAAAAAGAAGGCTACATGTTATTGCTAAGGCAGAGGTGTTAGGATTCCCGTGGAGACCAATATTCCATGTGGAAAAAATATGATGGACAAGATTTCACCTTTGAAAACCTTTACTGTACCAATCAAACTAAAATGAACCTAAACATGAATTAACAGACAAATTTTATTCGGCACAGACTATAAATTAGACTTTAAATAGCCGATACAACAAAGATGGATTGCTACAACAAAGATGGATTGCTCACATTTCTTAAGTAATCCCTTCAGCGTTAATGGCATTAATTGTAGCTACAGAACTTGATGTTTCCCCAGTAGAGGTTGAGTTCTTTAATTCTCGCAAAGAGTTGAGCATCAAGTCTTATTGAAAAACAGCTTTCTTACTCCCGAGTTGTATGGGTACAATGTCCAGCAAACAGCGCACGCCTTTCCCAATCCCGCAGAGCTCTGCTCATGCAATCAGCCTTTTTTTGTCATCTTTCCCAACTGCACCATGCTCAGCTATCTCTCTCACAGTTTCTCCACAGCTCCTGCTGACCACTGTACTGGTAAAAGGAAAAACTTCCAAGCCCTGTGTTTATTGCGACCCCCCCCCCCCCCCCCCCCCCCCCCCTCCTCCCTCAAACAACCCCTAGCAACTGAAGACCACATGCTGATTTCTCAGAAGTCAATGTCACAGTCAGGGATTCAGGATTACATGCCAACCCCCTTGCTCTTGTTAAGCACTGTCTGAAAAAAACAGCTTCGAAACCGTGTAGACAACAGTTGAAAACTAGATATTATCATGGACATTGGTGAAATGTCAGATTACACCTTTATTTTTACATCCTTTATTTTTTTTAATAAATGTTTTTTATTGGGTTTTTGAACAAAGTATATTTACTGTTATGTACACAGAAGAATATATGTGTATGTATTGAAGGGAAGAGCACACGCAAACATAACAAAAAAAAAATCAATAAAATAAAATAACTGTTAGGGTATTATGCACCAGCTCAACAGCAGTAACTCTGTACAATTGTTAGTATTATTTTTAACACATAAACAGGCATCTGTTTGTGTGTGTGTGGCGGGGGGGGGGACTGGGAAACTGGGGAGGCAGATATACATTTGGGTGCCGGAGAAACAATTACAGAGGGCAATATGCAAATGGGTCTGGTATTGGTGTTGTCACTTGCTTCTCCCGGACGGATTTCGCTGCCGTTGTCATCCAGCATTCACCTCCGTTTCAGCGGTTCGTCCTGTCTTTCGCCCGGATTTTCCTTGTTCTCTGCCCCTGTAGATGCCATGTTTGTTATTGTTTCCCGTGCCCTCCTTCCGGCTATCATTCCCCTGCCTCCCCCCCACCTCTCTGGTTCCCCTCTATTCCGTCTCTTCACTCTTTTTCCCACCCCTCCCCCTTCTGTCCCTCCCTCCCGCCATTTCTCCTGTGGTTCGCCTTTCTTTTCTCTTCCCGTCTATCCCTCCCTCTCATGCCTTGGCTACCTTGCCCTGATTCTTGGCTACCTGGCTATTCTTCTGCTTGGTCCCGGAACAATTGGGTGAATGGCTCCCAAGTTCTGTGGAAGCTGTCGGCTGACCCTCGGATGGCGAATTTGATTTTCTCCATTTGGAGAGGTTCTGAGAGGTCGGGCAGCCAGTCTGCAGCTTTGGGTGGTGTTGCTGACCGCCAGTCGAACAGGATTCTATGGTGGGCGATGAAGGAGGCAAAGGCAAGGGCGCCTGCCCTCCTTCCCAGGAATAGATCTGGCTGGTCTGATACCCCGACGACCGCCACTTTCGGGCATGGCTCCACCCTTATCCCCACCACTTTGGACATTGCCTCGAAGAAGGCTGTTCCTCGATGAAGGCTGTCCAGTACCCCGCAGGTCTGGGGCAAGACCAGAACATGTGGGTGTGGTTGGCCGGGCTTCCTTGGCACCGTTCACATCTATCCTCCACCTCCGGGAAGAACCTACTCATATGGGCTCTTGTTACGTGGGCTCTATGTATGACTTATAGTTGCGTTAGGCTGAGCTTTGCGCACGTGGAGGTGGAGTTGACCTATGCAGTGCTTCGCTCCAGAGTCCCCACCCTATTTCAATCCCCAGGTCTTCCTCCCATTTCTTTGTTGTTGCGTCCAGTACAGTGTCGGCCCTTTCTACCAGTCGGTCATACATGTTGTTACAGTTCCCTTTATCTAGGATGCTTGCGTCCAGTAACTCTTCCAGTAATGTCTATCGTTGTGGGTATGTTCTTGTCTCCTTTCGTAGGAAGTTTTTGAGTTGCAGGTACCTTAGCTCATCCCCCCCCCTGGCTAGCTGGAATTTCTCTGTCAGTTCGTCCAGTGTTGCGATCCTGTCGTCCATGTATAGGTCCCTGACTGTCAGTGTCCCTTCATCCTGTCCCCACTTTTAAAGGTGGCGTCAGTCAGCGCTGGTGTGAACCTATGGTTGTTACAGATGGGAGCTTTGTCCGACATTTTGGTCAGGCCAAATTGCTGCCGTATTAGGTTCCAGGACTGGAGGGTGGCTATCGCCACTGCGCTGCTGGAGTGTTTTTTGTGTGTGGATGGGAGTGCCGCCGTGGCGAGCCCCCCCCCCCCCCCCCCCCCCCCCCCCAAACGAACGCCATGATTAGTTTGTCTAGTGCTTGGAAAAAGGCCTTGGGGATGTAGATCGGGATGGATCTGAATAGGAAGAGGTACCTGGGCAGCACCTTCATGTTAATAGTCTGTTCTCTCCCCGCAAGGGAGAGTGGGAGTGTGTTTCATCTTTGAAGGTCCTTTTTTACTTCCTCTGTCAGACTGGTGAGGTTCCATTTGTGAATCCCTTTCCAGTCATGGGCTATTTGGGTCCCCAAGTAGCGGAATTTGTGTCGGGCTTGTTTAAACGGTGGTCCCATTAGTACTGCCCCCACCCTCCTTGTGGGTGAACCGGGAAGACCTCACTTTTGCTCATGTTGAGTTTGTAGCTCGAGAAGGCGCCAAACTCTTTCAGGAGCGTGATGATTCCATCCATGCTGCTTTGTGGGTCCGAAATGTAGAGGAGCAGGTCATCTGCATAGAGTGAGAATCTGTGCTCTCTGCCGCCCCTTCGGATCCCCCTCCAGCTTTTTGCTGCTCTGAGCGCTATTGCTAATGGCTCGATTGCTAGAGCAAACAGCAGCGGGGACAGTGGGCATCCTTGTCTGTGCAGCTGGAAGTATCGGGAGTTGGTGTTGTTGGTGCGTACGCTCGCCATGGGAGTGTTGTATAGGTGTTTTACCCAGGAGATGAACCCTGTTCCAAGCCCGAACCGCTCCAGTACCTCTGAGATATTTCCATTCGACCCTGTTGAAGGCCTTTTCTGCGCCTAGGGAGACGATCACCTCTGGTATTCTCTCCCTGGATGGGGTCATTATCACGAACATCAGGCATGCGTCTGATGTTCGAGGTTAGCCGTCTACCTTTGACGGAGCCCGTCTGGTCCTCTGCGACCACCTCTGGTGGTCTTCTAGCCTTTCGGCTAGGATTTTGGCCAGTATTTTGGCATCTGCATTCAGCAGTGAGATGGGTCTGTATGACCCACATTCCGTTGGGTCTTTATCTTTCTTAGGTATCAGCGAGATTGAGGCCTGTGCTAGCGTGGGTTGCAGTGTGCCCTTGGCCAGCGAGTCTGTGAACATCTCCCGCAGGTGCAGAGCCAGTGCTGTCGCAAATATTTTGTAGAAGTCCGCCGGGAATTTGTCTGGTCTATTTACGGTCTACCTCCAGTATGGAGTCGACCAGCTGCTGCCTAGCTGCCCTTTTCCCCCCTATCTCTTTGCGCTTTGAAAGTGATAATTTCCCCTCTTGCTACGGCCTTTAGCGCTTCCCACAACGTGGAAGGTGAGACCACCCCATTCTGGTTGTTCTCCGTGTACTCTGCTATGGCCTGCGATATCTTTTCGTTGAAGGCATTGTCAGCTAGTCGGGGGATGCCCAACCTCCATGTGATGTGGGCCGTTGGGCCTTGCTCGTCTCCAGCCTCGCATCCATGTTGTGTGGAGCGTGGTCAGCTATCACTTTGTCTGTCCCCGGAAGCACCATTTTCCCCACCACAAAGAAGTCAATTCTGGTGTATACGTTGTGCACTGGGGAGAAGAAGGAGAACTCCTCCTCCCCTGGGTGGATGAACCTCCAGGGGTCCACTGCTCCCATCTGTTCCATAAAGTGACCGAGTTCCCTTGCCCCCGCCCAATGATTAGTCAGTGCATTGCTATGTTGGGGATTTCTGCCATGATCTTTTTGATGAAGCTCGTGTCATCCCAGTTGGGCGCGTACACGTTAACTAGTACTACCGGTGCCCCATCCAGGGCCCTGCTGACCATGATGTACCGTACCCCTGGGTCCATAACCATCTTTATCGCTGAAAACATCGCCTGCTCTCTCAGGTGTGTCTCTTGGAGGAAGACTATGTCGGCTTTCATATTTCTTAGGTGGGTGAGGACTCTGGATCTTTTCACTGGGCTGTTGAGTCCCCTTACCTTCCAGATGACTATCCTGGTGGGGGGCTTCTGTCTCCTCACTCCTGTGGGATTAACCATTTTTACCTGGTGGACGTGCCTCTGCCCTCCAGGGTTTCTCTTTGGTTGGGGGCCGCCAGGATGGCCGCTGTCACTACTCTCTTCTCTCCTTGCGGTCGGGCCTCTGCGCTCCGGGGTTTCCCTTTGCCCAGGAGGCACCTATGGCCGCCCATTGTGTGTCCACCACGCGGGTAGTCCCCTGCACTCTGGTGTCTCCCTTTGCCCAGAGACTACTGGGTGGTTGCTTGTAGCGATTCCTTGTTCTGAGCCATTGGTTGTGTCACTTTGTAGCCCTATTGTTATTCCTTTTTTAGCCTTGTTTGTCCCTCCTTCCCTGTCCCCCCCTTTTCCCCACCTCTTCCCCCCCCCCTCTCTCCCGTATACCCCTCTTTTGTCCCTGTTTCCCCTGTTCCTATCCCCATTTGCTCTATCGCTTCTGTTGAGTGCCTTGGTGCGCTGCAGAAAGCATCTTATGGATAGATCACATGGCTGCCACTGTGTGTTAGTGCTGGAGGGAGTGAATGTTGAAGGTGGTGTGGAGGGTGTCAACCAATTGGACCATTTTGTTCTGGGTGGTGCTTAGCTTCCTCAGTGTTCTGGGAGCTGCACTCATTCAGGCAAGTGTAAGAATTCATTCACCATTCAGACTTGTACCTTGTAGGTGGCAGATCGGCTTTGGGAAGTCGGGTGTTTGTTGCTGCAGAATTCCCAGCCTCTGACATGCCCTTGTAGCTACAGTATTTATGTGGCTGGTCCAGTTCAGTTCCTGGTCAGTATCAAGGGGAGGTGGTTAGATTCTGCCCTGTGTATTTAAATTTCAGTATAGGGCTTGAGCACAACAATCAAGACTGACACTCTAATGGGGTGCTGAGGGATATCTGCACTGCCGGGTGCTGTCTTTTGAGTGAAACTTCAAACCAATGGCTCCTGAGTTGAACGTAAATGTTCCCATGACGCTATGTCAGAGAAGAGCAGGGAGTTGTTCCCGGTATCCGTGAATATTTATCTCAATCAGTTTCACAAAGAAAAATCAGATTATCTGTCCATTATCACATTGTAGTTTGTAATGACTTGCTGTGTGTAAGTTGACCACACATTTTCCATGCTATAGCACTGACTACACAGAAGTACTTAATTGGCTAAAAAGCTCTTTGAGGTCGTGAGGTCATGAAAAGCACTCATTGGATAAATGTAAGTCTTTCTCTTGGTGGAGGTGGACATTCACTTGCATTTGTGTGGCACCAGTGTTACTTGCCACATAGCAGCACAAACCTGAAAGTTGTCCAGGTCATGCTGCATGCAATATCTGAAAGTTACAAATAGAACTGAAGTTCTCAGTGAACACAGCCTGCAGCAATATCATGTGGTTGAAATGTTTGGTCCCCAAAATACACATTTTCCTCTGCTCAGTGTAACAATGGCCAGTTTCCCCCTAATTTCCATTGACTTCAGTTTTGCCAGTGCTCCTTGTTGCTACACTCGGTCAAATGGTGACTAGATGTCAAGGGCAGTCATCGGCAACTCTCCTCTGGAAATCACCTGTTTTATCCATGTTTGAACGAAGGCTGTAAATAGATCTGGAGCTAAGTGACCCTAGTGGAACCCAAACTGAGCATCAATGAAGGGGTTATTACTGATGCAACTGTTTAAAGCACCTTCCATGATTTTGTTGATTGAGAATGAACTGAGTTACTTTGCCAGATTAAAATGTCCTATTTTCTGTGGACAGGACAGGACAATTTTCCATGTTGCCAAGTAGCTAGAATATCTTCGTGAGGGACTCGGCTGATTTTGGAGAACGTCATTCGCACGACTGTGGGATGTAGTTGGGGCCCTTGGACATTTGTTGCATTCCATGTGCTCAGCTGTTTTGTGATTTAGTGAATCGAATTGGCATTGGCAATGGTTGTGACCTCCAGTGGAGGCCAAGGTGGATCATCAACTCAGTACTTAAGGCTACAGATTATGCAAATACTTCAGCCTTGTCTTGTGTACCGATATGCTGGATTCTGCCATCATTAACAATGGGCATGTTCATGGAGCGTCTTTCTTTTCTAGTTATTTGTTTAATTGCCCACCATGGATGTGGAAGGAAAGCAGATCTTTGATCTGATCCATTGACTATGGAATTGTTTTGCTCTGTCTATATCAAGCACCCATTCCACATGGCGCGTCACTTCATGAAATTGTACTCAATCAAGGGGCCATTGAACAAATTTCAGAAAGATGAAATTTGGCCAACATTAAACATGGTTTTCAAGAAAAATGGAGGTATGAAAAACAACTTGCTGATTTAAAAAAATCAAAGCAATTAGTTGCGAAGAAATTGAGTAATACTGGGTATCAGTGTGAGAGAATACCCAGACTCTGGGCTCACTTCTAGACTCTGGGTGCCCACTGACTCTCTGAGATTTGATGAGATCACCTGTTGGGTGTGTGGGTTCAGGGTGCAAGGGATCCCTGAGACTTAGTGAGCCAGCCGTGAGCACTCACTCTATTCCCCCCCCCCCCCCCCCCTCGCCCTCACACACGTTCCCCCATTGTCTCCCATGGTGTGCTCTTGCTTTCCACACCCAATACGCTCATGTGCCCTCATCCTTTCATCCTCTCTCCCAGTGCCCGCTCACCCTCCCTCCCCGAGTGCTTGGACAGGTCTTGCCCATTCATAGCTTGTTGATCTTGTTCCCATTAAAGTCATTACTTTCTCTCACCTGATAAGCCCTCATTTCCACTCCCTTAACTCTTGAGAGATGAGAATTGAACACTAATGGCAGACAACTGGTTAAGTGACTAATTGCCAGATCTGCTGTGCCACAAAACAGACTCTGGATCATCCTGGAATGCAGAGATAACCCTTGGCTTCTCTACTCCAGTGCAATCTGTCTTCTTGAATCTCTACTCCCTGCTTTTATCCCTGGCCCCAGCAGGGATAGAAGGAACTCATGAACTTCAGTTTGCTATGATTGAGACAATACGTTTGGCTGGTATCCTTCCTTACCCTAGCCTACCAAATCAGACTGCCTGTAAAGTCTCTCTCTCTCTCTCTCTCTCTCTCTCTCTCTCTCTCTCTCTCTCCCCCCCCCCCCCCCCCCCCCCCCCCCAGTCCTGAACTTTCTCCTTTCTCCAGTTTCTCTCCTATCCTGTCTCATGGCCATTTTTTCCTTTTTGACCCACCTTCTGTTCCCTTGGACATAGTCCAGCCAAGCTGCTGACTGCTCAGATTCCCTTCCAGGCTAGATCTACCATATTGACAGCTCTCTTGATGACTAAATATTGGGAAGACAAAAGCCGATGTCCTGTCAGTCACTCTGTTTCCCACGACACTGACTTCATTCCCCTCCTGCTCATTGTCTGAGACTGAACCAGGCAGTTCACAACCTTGACCCTCAGGTGAACTTCAAATACCTATCCGTTCCATTATCAAAACAGTCTATTTCCATGTCTGTAACTGTCACCTGCCTTTGCTGCTCCTTTAACTCTCATGTTGTAGAAATCATCATCCATTCTTTTATTTCCAAGTCACTTGACTTTTCCTGTACTTCGCTGGCCAATCTTTTATCTTCTACCTCCATAATCTTGAACTCATCCAAAACGCCTGTATCCTAATTCACATCAAGTCAGTTCACACGTTACCCGTGTGATTATTGACATACATTGACTTCTGGAGACCTAATGGCTTGATTTTTTTTCAGTTTCATCCTTGTTTTCTAATCCTTCCGATGCCGCATCTATTCCTGTGTCTGTAAGCACATCCAAGGTGTGACCTTCCTGACACTGCGCTGTTCTAATTCAGGCCTCTTGCACGTCTTCCATTTTAATCGCTGCAACATTGGTGCCCGTGCTTTCAGCTGCTGATGCTCTTGTCTCACGAATTTACTTCCTATATCATTGTGCCTCTCTATCTCTGCTCTATGAAGATAATCCTTACAACCTCCCCCTTTGGCCAAGCTCTTGGTCAGCTGCCCTGCTATCTCCTTACATGGTGTCAAAATGTTGTTTCATAGTGCATCAATCAAGTACCTTGGGATACTTTGTATAAATGCAAGCCACGATCAGAGGGGCCAGGCTAGTTCAGTTGGATAGACAGCTGGGTTGTGATTCCGAGCGAGGCCAGCAGTGCGGGTTCAATTACCGTACCGGCTGAGGTTATTCATGAAGGTCCTGCCTTCTCAACCTTGTCCCTCACCTGAGGTGTGGTGATCCTCCGGTTAAATCACCACCAGTCAGCTCTTCCCCCTAAAAGGGAAAGCAGCCTATGGTTATTTGGGACTATGGCGACTTTCCACAGTTAGGATGCACTGGGAAAATGTGCTCACTTTTCCAGTTGGCTAATTTGGGAATTCAGCATACCTAAACAGCATTGTTGACACAATTTTCTTTCATCAGTTCCAAATCTTCTTTTCATCAGTTTTTTGTAAATTCTGTTATAAGCACAACAATGTGAAATTCACAAAAGATGTGGTAAAAGTGTTACCTTGTGATGTCGACGATGGAAGATATTCCACGCTGAAATACACATGGCTATTTCAATTGACCACTGACTTGAGGGAAGAAGGCTTGCCATTTCATTTTAGAAACAACAGTTTTTTAATGTCATAACTTATTGGAAATAAATAATACAAAAGGCCATCAAAGTTAGCATGAAGTGATAAGTGAATGCCGGGGCAGCATTGCCATTAACTTTATGGCTGATAATGATGAGCATTAATTTAGTTTATTCAAAAAGCACTTGGGGCATTTTCACAAAGCTGCTCCAGTTAATTGTGCTGCTGCCGGAAAGCTCAATTTTTTATTGCAACTTGGAATTGTTTCCTCTTCTATCCTCTGTAGGTTACTGCAAATAAAATAAAAAACTCTTAACAAATGAAATTAATATGAATGAGCACATCAAGGCAGTGAATTCACAGAAATGTAAATATTTTCTGTCTTGCATGGCCTATTGTTTACAAATGTGAAACAACACTGGACTAAGAGACTATGACTTAGTTTGAATGAGATTTCAATGTCCCGATGCACACTTGAGCCATTTGTGGGAGGCTCGTTCCCAGAAATTTAGATGAGGAGCTCTCAATTGTGGTGGATCCAGCACCCCCTCCTGTGATATAAAACATCTGCACATAGGCATGTGCACACACATCTAAACTCTGCAGTACTGGCATGTTCAGTCATTTCTGGTAGTGGACAATTAAATAATTGAAAGAGGAGAGTCCACAAGTATCCCCATTCTCATTAATGGAGGAGCTCAGCACATCAGTGCTGAAGATAAGACTGAATCATTTTCTTTAGCCAGAAGTGCGGGGTTGATAATCCATCTGCACCTCCTCCTGAGGTCCCCAGAATCGTAGATGCCAATTCGATTCACTCCACATGATGTAAAGAGGGCACTGGATACTGAAAGGGTTTCAGGCCAGGGAAAACGTTCCAACAAAGTACTGGAGACTTGTGATTCAGAACTAGCTGCACCCCAAGCCAAGCTGCTCCAGTACATGGCAACACTGGCATCTATCCAGCGATGTGAAAAATTGCCCAAGTATATCCTGTCCATAAAATAGACAAATCCAATTCAGCAACTACCGCACAAAGAATCTACCCTCGATCATCAGCAGTGTTGAAAGGGTTGTTGAATTCTATTTTGTTCACTTCTCCAGAATGTTTTTTAAAATCATTTCAGCAGCCCTCTACTTCCAGCCCCAAATGCATTGTTGAGCCCATTTCTGCTGAAGTTTTGAAATCATCCAACATTTCAAAATATTGTTTTTTCTGTTGGTTGAACCCGTTGCAAAATAAAAAGTCTTTTCGGGAGGGTGAGCTGGGAGGAGGATGCATAGCTGCTTCAGTGTGATTTGGACAAATTGAGTAAGTGGACAGATGCACGCAGATCAGTATAATATCGATGGTAGCAGAAACAGAAAGGCGGATTATTATTTGAATGGCTTTACATTGAGAGAGGGAAATGTAGTAATAATCGCTTATTGTCACAAGTAGGCTTCAATGAACTTACTGTGAAAAGCCCCTAGTCGTCACATTCCGGCGCCTGTTCGGGGAGGCTGGTACGGGAATTGAACCCGCGCTGCTGGCATTGTTCTGCATTACAAGCCAGCTATTTAGCCCACTGTGCTAAACCAGCCCTAAATGTGCAATGAGAGCTGTGTGACCTTGTATACCAGTCTCAGAAAGTAAGCATGCAGATGCAACAGGCGATAAAGAAGGCAAAGAACAATTTGAGTACAGGAGCAGGTGTGTCGGCTGCAGTTTTACAGGGCCTTGGTGAGGCCACACCTGGAATATTGTGTGCAATTTTGATCTGAGGAAGGATGTTCTTGTTCTGGAGGGAGTACGACAAAGGTTTACTCGACTGATTCCTGGGATGGTGTGACTGACGTATGAGGTGAGATTGAGTCGGTTAGGATTATATTTGCTGGAGTTGAGAAGAATGACTGGGAGGGGGGAGGAAATCTCAGATACCTAAAAAAAAAAAAAAATTCTATCCGGGCTAGACATGATAGATGCAGGGAGGATGTTTCAGACGGTGGGGAGTCCAGAACCAGGGGTCACAATCTTAAGGGCATCGTGACTGAGTTGGATGATCAGCCATGATAAAGAATGGCGGAGCAGGTCAAAGGGCTGAATGACCTCCTCCTGCTCTGATTTTCTGTGTTTAGGATTCCATATTCCAACACGAGTGGGAATCCCATGAACAATGAATGTTTTAGGTTCTTTGACCATGACCTAATCTAAAGCATCAACAATGAACAGGACATTTTTGATATGTTTGTAGATTCATAATGTTGTACAATAGACATTGCCACACAGTTAATAAGTGCACTAGAAAACTGTCTGTTGATAAATCAATCCACTGTTTTGACAGTGTCGGTAGACATTGTCATTTTTTATGATTCCGTGATCATAATCGTCTTTTGCGAAGCAAGATGCAACAAGCGCACTGCTCACTAGGCTCATTTTGTATACGCTCAGTTGCACTGTATTAAAATTCCCATCCACGTCATCCATTTCAGAAACCAAAGTTCCCTCTTACTACTCTGATCCCAAACTCCAACCACCCAGTAACTGTGGATGGAACATGAAAGGCATGGAGAGCTAAACAGGATGTTACATCCCTTCTGACCTCATTGCCATGAAATCTTACTGTTGACTGCATCCCCACTCTTCTCCTAAACCCTTTGCAGGTAGCTGGTGCATTGACTCACGTGAATGCCTCCCACTCTCTCCGACACTGATTTGCCTTCAAGTCCAAATCTTGGCTCAATGAAATTGACCTTTTCCCAATTGAGGACTTGTAACTCCTGGTCTACTTTCGTTCTGTGAAATCTAACTATTTTGACCAAAAAGACTCTCTCACTAAAACACCTTCCATATGCCCAGCTTCATTCTTTAAAGCAGCCTGGAGCTTTCCTATCCCATGTTGGATTTTCTACAGACTTGGTGAAAATTCTCTCCTGAATCGTGTGGCCGTATACCTTTTTAAACTGATTTTTTTCCCCCCTTTTTATTGAAATCCCTGGCCATTTCTACCCCATTGATATTGTACTTCTCATAAATTTGCTTGTCTGTTTCCATCTGGCTGTTTGGGTGCCTGTTATACTTTCCCAGCAGTGTGATTGTCTATATTTTTGCTATTCATTTCAATTCTCATTTGATGGTGCTCTAGCATTTCACTGCTGCTCACAGCTGCAAATATTCCTTTAACCAGTATTATGACCGTACTCCTTTTTCATCCCAGTCTCTATCTCATCTGAACACCTAGTTACCAGGAAAATTGAACTCCCAGCCATGTTTCAGTAATAGGTATGATATCATATTTCCAAATATCCATCTGTGCCCTCAGCATATCTATCTCCTTCACTAGATTCATTGCAGTGAAATATTTAAAATATTACGGCTACCTAATTTCTTGATCTAATTTCTAACATTTACTTCCTCTGTCTTTTGCACTCGTTTATTAATTTTCTGCCTTCCATTTCCAGTTTTGTTTCTCTCCCTTCTGAATTTGTTTCCATCCTCCAGCTTATGTAAACCCTCCCTAACAACATGAGCAAATCTCATGTGTAAATTGCATGTCACACTTGCAAAGGCATTGTTCATACCAAACGTCTGCCAAGCTTGTTCAATTAATAATGCTCTGCACTTAATTGTTTACTACTTCAAATTTTCTAATACAAATCTTGTTGACACCAAATTCCCATTTCATTGCTTTGGTTTAATTCATTTTTCTTTTTAATTTTTTAAAGAAATTATGTAAAATTATCAGTAGACTGCCGATCTTCAGCTGATCACAGATTTGTTAAAATACATTCTGGGCGGGAGTCTCTGTTTCTGAGACTAAATGTTGACGCCAATGCAGAATTCTTGGATTTTCGTGACAGAAAAACTGGCGGCACACCTGGACCCGATTCCGCTGCTATTGAGGGGCTAGAGCCGATGCCGGGTGGAACATAATCGATACCAATGAAAAATGGTGTGGGATTCACCGGGTCCATGATTGACACTTGGGAGACTGATGAGCTGCAGCCGCATATACACATTGCACTCCCCACACACACTTATCCCAGCCAACAAGATGGCACTGGTTGTGCTGGAGTGGGCCCATACAGATGATGCGGCCGGCTGGGGCCAGAGGGCACCTAGGGGGGTGCCTTGTGGCAATGGTGTTTCGTGCCCTTCCACCCCGACCCCACAGCCCACTTCCTGGCCACACCCCACTACTACCCTGGCCCTAGCAGAAGCCCCCTGGCCAGTGGCACAACTGTCAGCAAACTATGGCGATGTTGGACACTTTGCGTACCCCCTCATCCTCAGCAGCTGCCAGGCCGGTTTCACGATTTTTACAAGCACAAGTGAACTGTGCCATCGGAGAACACTGGTTAGGGCCCGCTGATGATGTGCAAATAGTGTCAACTGGATGTGTGTTCTGGAACGCATTGATGGCGCTGATGGTGCTGGAGCATTACGATTTGGCGTCGGAACCGATTCTCTGCCCAATCGTCTTTCCCGACTTCGGCTTTGGCTGATAGAAAATTCTTCCTGAATCGTAAATTCTGAGAGTCATGAATAAATGAATTAAGAAAACTAAACAACACGAGTGTTGAATTTCAAATAATTTCTTGGAGATTTGATTTTTCTCAGTCAATCAACCAGATAAATACCTAAAAGTTCAATTTATAACTTAAAAGTTAATCCGGTGGTTGAGAAATTTATAATTCCAATCTCATTCTGCCGGAATTAGTAAACTATTCCATGATTGCATGCCAACAATTTCTCAGTCCGTTACACTTAAAATCCTCCTTGTCAATCTGTGGTCTTGCACACATGGCGAGTTTGAATGGGAGTGGTGAGTGGGCTGTGGATTGATGCACTGGAGAAAGACTGTACTGAGTTTCCAGGTCAGTATGTCAGCAAGGAAAGCATAATTTGGGTCAAGATTATGAACTGGTAGGTGAGATCTACCAGGAGAGTTAGAATGTTCAGATGAAGAGCTGGCAAGGGCATGGATGAGGATTTCAGTAATGAATGGGTGAGTGAGGTATGAGTGGCAGCCAAAATGGTTATGGAAGTACAAGTTGGCCTTTCTGATGGAGAGGATATGGAATTGCAAACTTCACCCAGGGTTAAGTAAGATATGAAGGGTGGGAAAAGTCTTGTTCAGCCGCAGACAGCCCAGGAAAGGGGCTGAATTGCCCCACATCCCATCTCTTTCACCCCTCCCCCTCCCCCACCACTGATTTTAATACTTAATGATTGAGATTTACATATGGAGTTGATAACATTTCAATCTGCACTGCACATCACATATTGGGCAATTATTTATTTTATTCCACTCCTGATCATGTTCTTAAAACAATCTTTTTTTTAAATACAGAAGAGTTGAGGAAGTTCAGCTGGTCTGGAATCCCAAGACAGGTTCGACCAATTACGTGGAAACTTCTTTCAGTAAGTGCGTTTTCTTCTTAATATCCAGGAAGTTTACATAAAAATAAGCAATTTCAAGAAACATTAATTGTTTTATGGTTTTTAACTGTGAATCAAATTCTCTCCTCACACCACCCTTGTAGTTACTTTGGTTAAGATTCAACACAGGTTTTTTTTTGCATGGCATGGGGAATGCCTGTTAGCACTTAGATCTGTATTTAACTTCAGCTCAAAACTGGTGAGATGAAATTCTCCTTTGGCTTAGAGTTAAATATAGGACAGTTGAAATTATCTTGATTGCCTACATTCATCATCCAGCATAGCTGTTCACCTCTGGGGTTGGACCGGGGAAGCAGGAAGGATAGTTGCAGAGGGGATGTACTTTGTGTTGAACTTTCAAATTAAGTTAACCTTCTTGGGAAAAGATTCTGCATCCGCCAGGCAGACTCTAGAATATTTAAATTGACCAGACAGACTGCTAAAAGTGTTGGAAGACCAGTCATTAGGACCTTGCAAACCAGAGTACTAGGGTAAGCAAGCAGCATGAACCTAATCAGTGTGTACTGTCAGGCCGGGTGGTTTTAGATGATTCAGCTCCAGCAGCACCGTTGTGCGTGTTAAGAGGATTCCCGAGATTCGCCTCCGAAAAATCCTTACTCCACACTGCATATATGGCAAACAGAAATACTGGGCGCGATCCTCCGGTCTTGTCCGTGGCAGGACCTATTGCGATCGAGAATGGAAAAACTGACATTCCAACCAATACATCATTCGCTGTCAGCTGGCACTGGAAAATCCCAGCCGCACAACCGAGGCTGGAAGATTTTGGCCACCAGTTGTCATGTGGATTTGTCAGTGGCTTGATGTCAAGTCCATTAAACATGTTAGATATATTTTTTGGTTAGCCAGGTGACAGACATGCAGATTGGATATGACCCCACCACGCACAACTGCCAACTGCTTTGGATTGCCACACAATTGGCCGTTCTTTTCTGTAGCTGCAAGAGGGATTGTCTGGAATTTGAAAACATGTTACTCATGCAGTAGGAAATGTTTTTGAGGTTAACGTATGATTCTTACCTGCAAGGTCTTGACGTTGATGTTGAGTGCCCGAGATGTGAAATATTCCAGTTTTCAACAGTGACATTTAAAGGGATTATATTCTAGGTTTTTTAGTAAATTATTTTAGGTTCAGTACAGAATTGTGCGATTAACATCAAAGTTGATTTATGCCTAAACAGGTTTTAAACTTTGCAGTACAGAGTACCATTATTTTGTTGTTATGACATGTGTTCATTAAGAACAAAGTTTATAAATTTGACTTTTAACAAACTCTGGATTGGGTGACTGCTTTCCTTCAAGATCTGAAACTTTTCATGTTTAAACACTATAAAGCCAGTGGGCGGAATTCTCCGCCAGACCCGACGCCGTTGTGAAACCTGGAGAGGTTCACAACGGCGACGGAGGCCGCTCCTGGCCCCCTATTCTCCCCCCACCGGGGGGCTAGGAGGGCCGTGCCGTGAATCTCGGCCGCCGTGCCTTGTCGCTGGTGTCAAGGCCCGGCTCGCCGAGAATGGTGCGGCTGATACGCCTAATGACGTCAGCCGCGCATGCGGGATTGGCTGGCTCGAACCTGCGCATGCGCGGTTGCCGTCTTCCCCTCCGCTGCCCCACAAGACGTGGCGGCTTGATCTTGCGGGGCGGCGGAGGGGAAAGAGTGCGTCCCATTGAGACGCCGGCCCGACAATCTGTGGGCACCGATCGCGGGCCAGTCCCCTCCCGAGCACGGTCGTGGTGCTCATTCCCCTCCGCCACCCCACAAAACAGCTGTCGGCGCCATTTTCACGCCGGCGGCAACCACACCTGGTCGCTGCCGTTTGGCCCATCCGGGTTGGAGAATTGCGGGCTGCCGTGAAAAACGGCGAGCGGCGATTCTCTGAGTGGCGTGTCGCAAAACGCAGCACGCCATTTTGGTGGGGGGGGGGGGGGGGGTGGGAGAATCGCAGGGGGTGCCAGAGCGGCCCTCCCGCGATTCTCCCACCCGGCGTGGGAGCAGAGAATTGCGCCCAGTACATTCCCAGTACAATTTCCTGTCAAATACGCAAGTCAAGGTATTGTATTTAAAGCTTGGCATTGATTGTATCAGGTTGTTGCTGTTTCGGCACCTATGATTTTTCTAGAATTTGCCATATATGTTGAACAATCTGAATTTGATTACTTATTCGAGGTGCTATCCCCTTTTCATTCAAAACTGGTGTCAATCCCATCTCTCCACAGAACAAAAACCCTTTCCGTTGCAAACAGCTGTCCAATTCCAAACTCTTTTCCTCACCAAACTTAAAGCTGCTATCACCACCCAAAATCCATGTCAATCTTTCCCTGAACTCCATGTTTGAGTGCCTCAAAATAGGTTTCCGGCTTGCTGACAAAGGTGGTCTATTTCCTCGTTCATCCCAACCTGTGATGAGAACAATATCCTCCTCAAACACATTGCCATTATTGTTCCGTTGGTTGAGGCTGCTGATTCCATTGTTTCTAATTGTAGACGGTGTTTTATCTGCAATAACTTCTCTTTCCACTCCCACAATGTCACAAGAATTTATCCTTGATCCTTGCTTATTTCTCACCTAAAAGTTGTTCCTCAACGACAACATCCGAAAACACCCCATCAGGTTTCACATGTACATTGACAAAGCCCAGCTCTACCTCACCATATCTGCCACCCCTCTCGAGTGTTCTACTAGTGCTTGTCTGACATCCAGTATTGAACGAACAGACTATTTTCCCATTAAATGTTATTTCCTCTATATTCCTTAGCTAATTACTCCATCTACCTCTCCCAGGCAACTATCCAAGGCTGAATCGGACTGTTTGCAACCTTGGAGTCTTTTTCAGGATGGTAGTCGATGACCGGGGGGGGGGGGGGGGGGGGGGGGGGTGTGTGCCTCAGTGGTCGGTGCCTCAGTGGCCGGTGCTGGGACCACAACTTTTCACAATAAACATTAATGATCTGGAAGAAGAAACTGAAGGCACTGTTAAGTTTGCAAATAATACAAAGATCTGTAGAGGGACAGGTAGTATTGAGGAAGCAGGGGGGCTGCAGAAGGACTTGGACAAGCTAGGAGAATGGACAAAGAAGTGGCAGATGGGATGCAATGTGGAAATGTGTGAGGTTATGCACTTTGGAAGGAGGAATGGAGGCACAGATTATTTTCTAAATGGGCAAGTGCTCAGGAAATCAGAAGTACAAAGTGACTTAGGAGTCCTTGTTCAAG
The DNA here is from genome assembly GCF_902713615.1 of Scyliorhinus canicula. Taxonomy (NCBI): domain Eukaryota; kingdom Metazoa; phylum Chordata; class Chondrichthyes; order Carcharhiniformes; family Scyliorhinidae; genus Scyliorhinus; species Scyliorhinus canicula. Next base: position 128,844,096 of record NC_052156.1, read on the forward strand.
ATTCTCTCAAGGTTAACATGCAGGTTGTCAGCAGTTAGGAAGGCAAATGCAATGTAGGCATTCAATGTCGACCGGGCTAGAATACAAGTCCAGGGATATACTTCTGAGGCTGTCTAAGGCTTTTGTCAGAACCTATTTGGAGTATTGCGAGCAGTTTTGGGCCAAATATCTTAAGGAAGAATGTGCTGGCCTTGGACAGGGTCCAGAGGAGGTTCACAAGAATGACCCCTAGAATGAAGAGATTGTCGTATGAGGAATGGTTGAGGACTCTGGGTCTGTACTCGTTGGAGTTGAGAAGGATGAGGGGGGATCTTATTGAAACTTACAGGGTACTGCGAGGCCTGGATAGAGTGGACGTGAGAGGATGTTTCCACTTGTGGAAAAAACTAGAACCAGAGGACACAATCTCAGACTGAAGGGGCGATCCTTCAAAGCAGAGATGAGGAGGAATTTCTTTGACCAAAGGGTCATGAATCTGTGGAACTCTTTGCCGCAGAAGGCTGTGGATGCCAAATCACAAGATAGAGATAAATAGGTTCTTAATTAATAAGGGGATCAAGGATTATGGGGAGAAGGCAGGAGAATGGGGATGAGAAATATCAGCCATGATTGAGTGGTGGAGCTGACTCAGTGGGCCAAGTGGCCTAATTCTGCTCCGATGTCTTGTGGTCTTATGTTCATATTTGACCATGAGGTGAGCTTCTGACCAAATATCCACAACATCTCTAAGACCATCTATATCCACCTTCGTGACTGTGTCCAAATTAGCCACTACCTGAGCTCAATTGCTTTTGAAACCCTCATTCATGTCTTTTTCCTTTCAACTTCACCAGGATGTGGAAAACCAGCTGGTTTTATAGAAACTGTGGGGATCCAAATTCGAAGGCTCTCCAGCCAACTTTCCACATTCTATCCCCTCGAAGGATGAGGCCATTTAAATCTCTCCTGCCTGTGTCCCTACCTGCACTAAGTCTTGTTTGCCCATGAAACCTGTGGTTGCTGACATACATTGGCTTCTGTTCAAACAAAACCTTGGGTTTGAAATTTCCCTCTTGAATTCCCCCCTCCCGATTGTTAATTTCCTCCAGCCTCTCAATCCTCAGAGGTACCTGCACTCCTCTAATTCCGAACTCTTCTAAATTCCCAGTTTTAATTAATTGCCTTCAGCTGTCAAGGCCCAAAGGTCTGGAATTTCTTCCTTTAACCTCCTGCAATACTCTACATCTCTTCTTTCAGATGCTCCTTGATATGTACCTCTTTGACCCAACTTTGGACACCTGCCCGAGTTGGTTCTGTATCAAATCTTGGTTTCTAATGTTACTGTGAAACACCTTGGAGCATTTTATTACATTAAAGGTACAAGGTGTTTCACAAGAACATTAGAAACCAAGATTTGATATAGAGACAATTTAGGCAATATTAAGTTGTTTCAGCATCATGACTGTGATGCAGTGACATCTGGAGCTGCACATTTCTGCTAATATTTGACCATCATAAGTTCAAGAAGTTGTGTATCTTTATCGCTATGTCTGCAACATTATTATTCAGATGGTCTCTGTCTCGGGTCACTGGTGTAACATTGCTAAATAAAAGCAAACTATTGTGGATGTTGGAGATCTAAAGTTAAAACAAAGTGCTGAAAAAACTAGAAATTGTTTCACACAGAGGGTGGTGAGTGGCTGGAGCGAGCTAGCTGCCAGAGGCAGTAGTAGAGGAGGGTGCAATTTTGTTCTTTTAAAAGCATTTAGACAATTATATTGGAAAGCTGGGTATAGAGGAATATGGGCCAAATGTGGGTAATTGGGACTGGCTTACTGTAAAAACTGGGCGGCATGGACAAGTTGGTCCGAAAGGGCCTGTTTTCATGCTGTAAACTTCTATAACTCTGCTTCTACTCTTTAGAACTGAGGAGAAGTGGAATGTGATGCTAATGTTCTTAACTTTCTGTCTCATGAACAACAAATTTTGATCAGATACCCACCATTTTGTTTAATTCTTTAATATTAAAAAAAGTGCTGTAACCCTGTTGGGTAAAATTAAGGTAAACCACTTTCATCATTTTGAACCATCAGGCTATGCTAATCAATATAAATTGGAGTGAATCTTAAGTCAATTACCATGCCATGGATTGCGTAGAATTATGCAAGCTTTCTCATTTTATCAGGTAGGAATTCTTTCCAATTCAAAGGCAGGAAGTAAGTTTCATGTCTTAGCAGCCCTATTCTTTTCCTAACTGATTTGTTCTACCTTCTATTCCCTGGGTTTTTGAACCGCCTGGTTGTTGTGTCTTAAAACAGAGAGGAGAAACAACATAAATTGGAAAGCACGAAATTGTAAAACCTGGCTGGACGGGGGCTTTCGTAGGTGGCAGCGGCAGCGATCAAGAGATTTGGGGATCTTTCTTGATGAGCATTTTCTGAGTTTGGAGGAGCACTCTGTGTTGCCAGGTGGGAACGGGTTCTGGTACCTGCAAGTGAGGGATTTTGTACGGAGGCAGATCTCGACCTTTCCACGCCTCCAGCAAAAGGGGATATGTGGAGGAGTCAGGATGAGGTGATGTCGAGAACAGGAGTTGAGGAAGGGAAGCTCTTTGAGATCTGCAAGGAGCTGATGGAGTGGGAGGGAGCCCCAATAGGGGAGATGAAGAGAAAGTGGAAAGAAGAGTTTTGTGTGTGGAGGTGTGTGTGTGTGGAGGTGTGTGTGTGTGGAGGTGTGTGTGTGTGGAGGTGTGTGTGTGTGGAGGTGTGTGTGTGTGGAGGTGTGTGTGTGTGGAGGTGTGTGTGTGTGGAGGTGTGTGTGTGTGGAGGTGTGTGTGTGTGGAGGTGTGTGTGTGTGGAGGTGTGTGTGTGTGGAGGTGTGTGTGTGTGGAGGTGTGTGTGTGTGGAGGTGTGTGTGTGTGGAGGTGTGTGTGTGTGGAGGTGTGTGTGTGTGGAGGTGTGTGTGTGTGGAGGTGTGTGTGTGTGGAGGTGTGTGTGTGTGGAGGTGTGTGTGTGTGGAGGTGTGTGTGTGTGGAGGTGTGTGTGTGTGGAGGTGTGTGTGTGTGGAGGTGTGTGTGTGTGGAGGTGTGTGTGTGTGGAGGTGTGTGTGTGTGGAGGTGTGTGTGTGTGGAGGTGTGTGTGTGTGGAGGTGTGTGTGTGTGGAGGTGTGTGTGTGTGGAGGTGTGTGTGTGTGGAGGTGTGTGTGTGTGGAGGTGTGTGTGTGTGGAGGTGTGTGTGTGTGGAGGTGTGTGTGTGTGGAGGTGTGTGTGTGTGGAGGTGTGTGTGTGTGGAGGTGTAGTTGGAGGCTGGGTTATGGGAGGAGGGACCCTGCGGAGAGTTAGCGCGCCCTTGTCGTGTGCCAGGCTGAGCCTAATCCGATTCAAGGTGGTGCACTGGGGTGAAATGACTGTGGCCCGGATGAGCAGGTTTTTGGAGGTTGAGGACGGGTGCGGGTGATGTGGGGAAGTCCTGCGAATCGCGTATGCATGTTCTGGGCGTGTGGAACACTGAGCCCCCAAAGTCAGGGGTTTGGGTTAGTGACATAAGACCATAAGACATAGGAGCAGAATTAGGCCACTAGGCCCATCGAATCTGCTCTTCCATTCAATCATGGCTGATATTTTTCTCATCCACATTCTCCTGCTTTCTCCCCATAACCCCTGATCCCCATATTAACCAAGAATCTATCTATCTCTGTCTTAAAGACACTCTGTGATTTGGCCTCCACAGCCTTCTGCGGCAAAGTGTTCCACAGATTCACCACCCTCTGGCTGAAGAAATTTCTCCTAATCTCTGTTTTAAAGGATCGTCCTGTCTGTCTGAGTGTGCTCTGGTTCTAGTTTTTCCTACAAGTGGAAACATCCTTTCCCCGTCCACTCTACCCAGGCCTCGCAGTATCCTGTAAGTTTCAATAAGATCCCCCCACATCCTTCTAAACGCCAACGAGTACAGACCCAGAGTCCTCAACCGTTCCTCATGCGACAAGCTCTTCATTCCAGGGATCATTCTTGTGAACCTCCTCTGGACCCTTTCCAAGGCCAGCACATCCTTCCTTAGATACGGGGCCCAAAACTGCTTACAATACTCCAAATGGGGTCTGACCAGAGCCGTATCCCGCCTCAGAAGTACATCCCTGGTCTTGTATTCTAGCCCTCGACATGAATGCTAACATTGCATTTGCCTTCTTAACTGCCGACTGAACCTGCACGTTAACCTTAAGAGAATCTTGAACAAGGACTCCCAAGTCCCTTTGTGCTTCTGATTTCCTAAGCATTTCCCCATTTAGAAAATAGTCTATGCGTAAATTCCTCCTTCCAAAGTGCATAACCTCACACGTTTCCACATTGCATTTCATTCGCCACTTCATTGCCCACTCTCCTAGCCTGTCCAAGTTTTCAGAAGTTTGCTAGTTCGGTTCTTGAGCTTTATATCTGAAACTATTTATGTTTCAAATCCAGATGCATACTGCTGAATGGAGTTAGAACTACATTCAAAGCTCTCCATGCATCCAAATAGAACATTTGAGATGTTATTTGAGGTAGCCCACAGCACCAATATTACATGAGGACTTCTGTAGGTGTCTACAGGATACCGCATCAGGGACCCAATGGAATTCCAGAACTCCACCAATATTTGTTTCCAATGTATGAACCCGTTTTTGGCCATCTGACCTGCTGTGTGCTGACTCTCTGCAAGAACAGCTCAGCTTGCCCTTGCCCCGTTCCCCTCCGCAATCTTTCTCTTCAGATAATTATCCAAATTCCCTTTTGAAAGCCATGATCAAATCAGCGATCACCAAACTCTCAGGCAGTGCGTTTCAGATCCTGACCACTTGATGCGCAAAGAAGCAATTTTTTATTTTTACGTGACACTGTTTCTTTTTTGCCAATTGCCTTAAATCTGTCTCCTCCAGTTCTCAACCCTTCTGCCAACGGTAACTGTTTTTCCTGATCTACGATGTCTATCAAATCTCTTTTCGATCTTCTCTGGTCAATCCACATAACTAAATTTGTGATTCCCTGGAACCAGTCTCATCATTCTCTTTTGGACCCTTTCATATCCTTCTTAAAGTACGCTGACCGTAGTTGGACACAATACTGCTTGGAAGTTAACCAGTGTTTTGTAAATGCCTATCTTATAACTTCCTTGCTTTTGAACTCTATTCATCTATTTACAAAGCTTGGGATCCCAGGTGCCCTTTTTATTTTTGGCAAATATTTTTATTAAGGCATTTATAATTTTAACAATTTGCTGACAGCTTAATTTTTCTCGAAGAAGTTGATGAACGGCTGCCATCTCCGGGCAAACCCCTGCAGCGATCCCCTCAAGGCAAATTTAATTTTCTCGAGTCTGAGAAAACCCGCCATGTCAGTAACCCATACCCCCGACTTAGGGGGTTCCAAGTCCCTCCAACCTAATTAGGTCCGTCTCCAGGCCACCAGAGCGGCAAATGCAAGGACATGGCCTCTCTCACCCCCTGGGCTTCCTGGTCTTCTGAAACACCAAAGATCGCCACCTCTGGACTTGGTACCACCCTCGCTTTTAATGCCTCTGACATGACGTCAGCAAGCCCCTGCCAGAAATCCCTTAGCCTCGGACATGCCCAAAACATATGGACATGGTTTGCAGGACCCCCTGCACAGTGCCCACACCTATCCTCCACCCCTTCAAAGAACCTGCTCATCCGGGTGAAAGATGTGCTGTTACGTAATTTGAACATTCTGCATTCTCCATCTGCACCCGAACAGGCATCGGAATGGGGCGACTAGGGGCTTTTCACAGTGACTTCATTGCAGTGGAGTTCACAAGAGGTTGAAACCCGCCTCCACACAAGCTCCCTCACTTGCAGATACCGGAACCCATTCCCACCTGGCAACTCAAACTCCTCCTCCAAGCTTGGGAAGCCCCCATCAATAAAAAGATCTCCAAATCTCTCGATCCTTGCTAGCTGCCACCTCTGGAACCCCCCATCCAGCCCCCCCACCCCCCGGGGCGAACCGGTGATTACCACATATCGGTGCCCACACCGATGCACCCTTCAAACCCATGTGCTGTCGCCACTGTCCCCACAACCTCAGGGCTGCCACTATTACCGGGCTTGTGGAGTATCTGGTCGGCGAGAATGGCAGAGGCGCCGTTAACGGTGACCTCAAACATGTGTCCCTACATGAGGCCGCCTCCACCTGCTCCCAAACCGACCCCTCCCCCACTGCCCACTTCCTGACCATTGCTATATTTGCCACCTAATAATAATTTATAAGATTTGGAAGAGCCAGCCCCCCCCCACCACGCCCCCGCTCCAGCAACACCTTCCTGACCCGCTGGGTTTTACCTGCCTCAACAAATCCCGAGATCACCGCATTTACTTTTTTAAAGAACGCCTTCGGGATTAAAATTGGAAGATCCTGAAAGACGAACAGGAACCTCGGGAAGACCGTCATTTTCAGTGTCTGTACCCGCCCCACCAATGACAGCGGGAGCGCATCCCACCTCCGAAAGTCCGTTCTACCAATCGAGCCAGATTCAGCTTGTGCAGCTGCTCCCACTCCCATGCCACCGGGATACCCAAATATTGAAAGCTCCCCCCTACCACCTTGGATGGCATGCTCCCCAATCTCTTTTCCTGTCCCCTCGCCTGAATTGCAAAGTCCTCACTCTTGCCCATATTCAATTTATACCCCGGAAACCGACCAAATTCCTCTGATAGCCCCATGATCCCTCCAATCCCCCCCCCCAGAAGGCCTGATAAGTGTAAAAGTAAATTGTCCTCATATAGCCAGACCCTGTACTCCACCCCCCCCCCCCCCCAAAAAAAATACTATCCCTGCCAGAACCTCGACGTTCTCTGTGCCATTGTCAACGGCTCTGTAGCCGGGACAAACCAGTGGGGAAAGTGGGCTCCCTGCCTCGTCCCTCGGTGCAACCTAAAATAATCTGAACTCGCCCGGTTCGAAGGTATTTCCACTCCACTTGATCAAAGGCCTTCTCTGCGTCCATGACAACCAGAACCTCTACCTCTATATGACCCACATTGTTCCGGTTCCTTATCCCGCTTTAGAATGAGGGAGATTGACGCCTGTGACAATGTCGGGGGGGAGTACTCCCAGCTCCTTTGCCTCATTGAAAGCACTTAGCAGCAGTGGTCCCAATACCCCTGAGAACGTCTTGTGGAATTCCACCAGACACCCGTCCGGACATGGGGCCTTGCACGATTGCATCCCCTCCAGACCCTCCACTACTTCTACTAACCCAATTGGGGTCCCCAAGCCACTGCCTTCAGTGCCTCCCAGACCGTACCTGCCGAAATCCCCCCTGTGTTATTAATCACATATCCCCGGATGGCCTTCCTCACCCTCTCACACACCTCTTCCTGTGCCAACAGTCCCACAACCAGCCTCCATTGCGGGCGCTGGGCTTCCCTTTCCTCACTTGTAGGTCCACCAAGTGCGGGGCATAGTCCGACACCACTATTGCGAGAACTCAACATCAACCACCCCGACCAACAACGTCTTAGCAAACATGAAAAAGCCTATTCGGGAGTACACCTTGTGCACATAAATTCCATCGCCTCCTCTGACATCCCAAAGTACAATTCGTGGCATTCATAAGTCACCCAACGAGGTGCTGGGTACAGCACCCCGAACCTCACCCCCTTCTTGAAAAGGGCTGCCTTGGCCTTATCGAAGCTTGCTCTCCTCTTAGCCAGCTCTGCACCAAGGTCCTGATATATTCAAAGTTCACAGCTCTCTCAGGTGCAGCGCCTAGTCTGCCTGGCCCATCTCATGATCCACTCCTTGTCCAAGAAATGGTGCAAACACATTAACATCACTCTTGGTGGCTCGTTCACCTGGGGCTTCCTCATTAGCGACCTTTGCGCACAATCCACCTCCAGAGGCCGTGCAAATACACCCTCTCCTAGCAGCTTCTCCAACATCTTCCTCACGTACACGCCAGTGTCGGCTCCCTGACTTCCCTTCTGGCAGGCCCACAATGCTAATATTATGCCTGCATGACCGGTTCTCCAGGTCTTCGACTTTCTCCTGGAGCTGCCTCCGCTGATCCCGCATCAGCCCTATCTCTGCTGCCATCGAGACGAGCTGTACCCTCGCCACCTTCTCTACCTTCTGGATCGGCTGACCCTGGGCCTCCAGCCTTGTCTTCACGCAGTCGATCACCGCCTTATTAAATCCATCGCCCGAGCCAGGTCCTCCAGATTCCCCTTGCGTTCTAGGTCAACTTCCTGTTCAGGAAGCCCACCAGCTACCCTGTTGACCACTGATCTGGCAGGGCCGCTGCCTGACTCTCAGCCATCTCCACGTGCATCACAGACACCGCACCAGATTTTGCACTCTGTTCCCCTCTTTTGCAACCGCTTCAGGTCCTCACCACCATGCACCAGTGGGTCACTCTTCTTCTAACTTTCCTGCATCTTTTTACCTTCTCACATCCACCCGTTAACTTAGGCAAAGGTCTGAAAAAAAACGACATGAACGGGAGCCACCAAATGTGTGACAACTCACTATGGCTGCCACCAGAAGTCCCCAGGTGCTTTTAGACCACTTTCTCAACTTGTGCTGCTACCTTCAGTGGTTTATGCACCTATACCCCATGATCTTTCTGCTGCTGCACTCGCTTTAGAATTTTCGACTTTATCTTATATTGTGTCTCCTTGTCCTTTATGCCAAAAATGTGTCACTTAACATTTCTCTGCATTTTGTTTCCTCTGACATGGTCACCCCATTCTGATGCAATTTTAACACCTACATTTTTCAGTTATACTTGAAGTATTTAATTTATTCTCTCCAGAGATTCTTTTGCTGCACCAGTCCAGCATTTTCTGCTGGCATTTCAGATTTCCAGCACTTTGTTTCTTTCCATAAATGCTGGATAACTTTCTCTGGTGCTTTTGTCCTCTCGCTTTCTCCATTCCCAGTAACCTACCGGTGTGTCTCGTTGCTATAATGACTGAGGAAAGTTTGAATGCAAGGATATACAGGATAACTTGTACTCAGCTTCTCTATCTGGGTTGAGTTATAAAGCCTGTAAATAGAGAATGGTTAGCACTGCTGTCTCACAACGCCGGGGACCTGGATTTTATTCTGGCCTTGGGTCACTGTGTGGATTTGCATGTTCTACCTGTGTCTGAGTGGCTTTCCACTGGGTGCCCCGGTTTCCTCCCACAGTTCAAAGATATGCAGGGTAGGTGGATTGGTCATGCTAAATTGCCCATTAGTGTCTGAAGATATGCAGGCAAGGCGGGTTGCCAATGATCAATGAGCTGAGATAAGGTGGGGGAGTGGCCTGAGGGCACCTGCTCTTTCGGAGATTCGGTGCAGTCTTGATGGGCCGAATGGCCTCCTGCACTGTAGGGATTCTATGGATAACTTTATGGGTAGCACAGTGGTTAACACTGCTGCCTCACAGTGACAGGGACCTGGGTTCGATACTGGCCTTGGGAGACTCTGGAGTTTGCATGTTCTCCCAGTGTCTGCCTGGGTTTCCTCTGGGTTCTCTGGTTTCCTCCCATAGTCCAAAGATGTGCATGATTGGCCATGCTAAATTGTCGCTTGGTGTTCAAAGATGTTCAGGTTAGGTGGGGTTACAGGGATATGGTGGGGAGTGGGCATAGGTAGTGTGCTCTTGGGAGGGTAGGTGCAGACTTAATAGGCCGAATGGCCTCCTTCAGCACTGAAGGAATTCTGTGGCTGTATTAGGAGCAAACTTTGAAACCATACTTGAGCCAGCGAGGTATGCACTCATTTTTGAATATTCCTACAGCAGTACATATAATTTATGCAATATATATGTTATGTTATATTTGTTATATATTCAGGTAAAGTTGCCACAGTGCCAGAGGACCATTGGCTGCTTTTCCCCTTTTGAGGGGAACAGCTGACTGGTGGTGATCTAACCTGAGGATCACCACACCTCAGGCGGGGGCAAGGTTGAAAAGGCGGGACCTTCATGACTAACCTCAGCCGGTAGCTCTTCACGACATTTTTTGCCACCTTTCAATTACTCAAGATTTCAATAAGAAGTCTTACAACACCAGGTTAAAGTCCAACAGGTTTGTTTCAAACACTAGCTTTCGGAGCACTGCTCCTTCGGACTTTAACCTGGTGTTGCAAGACTTCTTTCTGTGCTCACCCCAGTCCAACGCCGGCATCTGCACATCATGAATATTTCAAAGCTGTGTAAGTCTTTGTATTTGGTTTTCAAAATCTATGGTGAGCCAATGCAGATGCAAAAGCTTACCTAAATGCTGTTGAAAGGCACCTTCAAGATGTGAATATAAAAATATCTTGCATTTGAAGAGCATGCTAGATGGATGCTCTGTGTGCAGTGTCTTTCAAAGTTTCCTGCCTGCTTCATTTGAATGATGAATTCCTCTAATATATCATGATGTATTACAGTTTATGTAGGTGCAGCTGTGAATTTCGATGCAGCAATTAAGTAGCACCTTCTAATTTTGTGTTTGTGAGCAATGATAAAGGAAGACAGGTGAGTCTCGGGTGTCATCTGTCAAAGTTGGAATCTGCCTTTATCAAAGGAAACGATAGTGTGCAGATAAATAATCATGTCAGATCCTAATTGGTAAAAGGACTGGGGGAGTTTTAATTTTTTTCAAGCTCTCCGTTGAATGAAGCAACCCAGAAGCTACATTAAAAGTTTTATACGGTACTATCACCTTCGTACATTATCTAATTTGTAGATGTCAGCTGTACTTAAAATTTTGAACTTGATTCCCATTGATGGAAATTAGAACATTATTCAAAATTTTCAGAATTGTAATGCTTAATCGCAAGTAATTACTTGAGGGTAACTGATAAGCATGTTAACTTTACATTTAATGCAACTGGAGATTTTTCATTTGCAGTATCCCTACTTTGTTGTAATTTGGATAGTTGGATGCCATATCATTTTCCCCATACTTTTTAAAATCAAAATTAATCCTGATAAATCAATAATGATGTTCATTATGGAGTGCCTTAATGAGCACTCGAACAATTTTGTATGTTAATGCACAAATTGAACTCATCTTATCTTATTGTTCAGTGGTTAAGTGCACTATCTTTTGTGGTAGTGAGTCATTCAGTTCTATAATGTTACAGTTTTGGTCCCTGATTTGTGCAATATTGATTAATTGCTGCAAAATGGTTGTTGGATATAAAAGCTAACCTTAGTGTAACTGGAAGGAGAAAATCAAACAGACTTTGGTGGATTCTTATCTGACCATTGATAATCTCTGCTAGAAATTGTAATTGTATTTGGTACCTTATGTGGACAGAATGGTACTTGGCTATGTGCAGGCACGAAGCGTGACTATCATCGTGCTGCTGGAGGAGCCAGTTAACAATATTAGGACACTTGAAATATGTTACAAAAATCATCTTTGTTGAATCCTTCTGATAAGCATCACGTAGACTTTATTCACCTTTGACTGGATCCGCTGCTGATGCTGAAACATTGCGTTACCTGCTGCAGAAGATTTTGTGTCTGATGGAGTGCCTACTTTTTTTGAAATTGTAAGTTATCGGAGAAGGAAAATAAGAGAGACAGTATCTATGTGTCTTCAAAATACGTAGGTGATAAAATGTAAGTGGGCTATTTAAATTAGCCTGTGGACACATAAGCAGTGAATGAGTAGACAATTACGGTGCTTCAGACAAGTCTTCAGATTAGAATGATTAACACAAAAATCAAGAACAAGAAGGCCAGGAAGACTGACAGATGAAGTGATTTATTTTATTTTAATTTAAGAAGCTAAAACGAATGACCAAGGAACATAATGCAAGGCACCGCCAAAAGAGAAAAAGGGAATGAGTTAAATGAGAAATATTGCTTAGTTGAAATCAGGATTAGACTTCAAATGCCTCAAAAGTTTTAGGAGAAACCAAAGACGAATGTCAATGAGAAATTCCACAAATATAAGTTACTCAAGAAGGATCTGGATCATTCAATTTTTAATTTTAAAAAGGTGGGACTCGGGAAGAGAATTGTGTCAGATAACACCAGTTTAAAAGGAACAAAAGGACTGTTCAGTAAAGTATTGATCATAGTACTGATGGAGTAGGGAAACATATAAAAATTGTTTAGGATTGAAAAGTTGAAAGAGGTGAAAGAGATCTGTTTAGATAACAAGCTTCTTCTTGTGTCCTCATAAGGAATGCAAGAGGGTTATTAGTACTTCAATATATGGTAGCAATATTCAAACCTGGGTCAGATAAGGGTGTTATAGAGAAGTAAGTTTTGGCGAGGTGAATGTATTTATAAAGCAGCAAAACAAAAGTTAACTTAGAAGAATTGAGCTTAGAATCTCTATACTGCAGCATGAGGCCACTCGGCCCATTGAGCCTGCACCAACCCCTGAAAGAAAGAGGCCTACTCCCCTGTCTATCCCTGTAATCCCACCTAACCTGTACATGCCTGGAAACTAAGGAGCTATTTTATTATGGCCAATCCACCTAACCTGCACATCTTTGGACTGTGGGAAGAAACTAGAGCACCTGGAGGAAACCAGAGTAAACATGGGGAGAAAGTGGTAGCACAGTGGTTAGCACTGTTATTTCACAGCTCCAGGATCCCAGGTTTGATTCCCAGCTTGAGTCACTGACTGTGCGGAGTGTGCAGGTTCTCTCCCTGTCTGCGTGGGTTTCCTCCGGGTGCTCTGGTATCCTCCCACAGTCCAAAGATGTGCAGGTTAGGTGGTTTGGCCATGCTAAATTGTCCTTGGCGCCCAAAAAGGTTAGAAAGGGTTACTGGGTTACGGGGATAGGGTGGAGGTATCGGCTTCAGGACGCTGCTCTTTCTAAGGGGCGGTGCAGATTCGATGGGCCGAATGGCCTCCTTCTGCAATGAAATTCTATGATTCCACACAGACAGTAACCGAGGCTGGAATTGAAGTGCGTTCCTGGTGCTGTGAGATAGCAGTGGTAACCACTGTGCCATCGTGCCACCATGTAATAAAACAAGGACTTGAAGGCAGCTTTAGCAACGGAAAAGATTTAAGCGTACCATTCGAAGTTATCTAGCAGGGCCAAGAGTGAAACTATTGAAGGTGAGAAATGGTGATTGCTGTTACACTGTGGGAAGAATATGAAGCGACTTTTTTTACCGGATGGTTTAGGGGTGGGACGAAAGAAATTTAAAAAGAAATTAGCCTAATATTTGATTAACGTAGAATAGTGGAGTCGTGTGCATGATGGTTTTTGGGCTGCTATTATGTTGCAGATTTCATTCTATAAAATATCTAGATTATTGTCTGATTTTCCTTTTGCATGAAATGTGAAGGAGTTTTATTGAACCCAAATGGATCTATTTGAATCCGTTGCTTGCACATGGATTTAATGGGTTTTGTAATTTTTCTTGGCATTAGTTTTCTGATATTATTAAAGCTCACTTAGGGATTTCTTTTTCAAAAATGCCTGTGTACCTTGCAAGGATAACCAAAGGAGGTTATCATGAGCCTTGTAGTTCTTTCTTAGTGAAGCAATTACTGAAGTATAAGACTCAGCAGTTAGCAATTAATAGTCTTAAGTAAAACCGTGTCGTCTCAATACAGACATAATAGCTGTTTAAACCACATCAAATGGCTTCACTTCAATAAGGAATCTTTGATTTCATTGGCGAGGTCATGTTTGAATCTAAGACACCAGAATGTTTCCTTTGGTCCCAGGCTCTTGAATCTTTGGTCACAAATGCAGAGTGGGGAGAGCAATTTGGAGAAGTTTCTCATGGCTTTGCTTCTGGGCTTGACTAAGGTGGCCACTGGCAGGTCCAGTCTGGAATTGACCCATGGGTGTGCTGCTTTAGCTTCCTGCTTGTGCAGCTTTGTCAGTGCCTGAGTGGCCTGAAGAAAAGACCATGCAGTGTCCATCGGCAGCTTGACCCATTCCACAGATCCTGGGCATCACGGTCTGGATTGTATGGTGGGCAATATTATCATTATTTAAGTTGATATGTTTAATTTGTTTTATGGTTATATACTTTTTGTGCATTTGGTTATTATTTGATGCTAGGAAATCCACCGTCTCCTTTTTGGTTTGTTTAGAGAAAGCATTTTTTTTTTGTTTCCGATGAAACAAAAGGTTTTGCCATAACTCCAATGTTTATTCTTGAACAGTTGTGTTGTCATCACTCAGATTAGGAACTGAAGGGAGTGATGATTGATTGTAAGGTTTTTAATTCTTGCGCAGGATATGTAAGTGACTGACAAGGTCAACATTTGTTGCCCATCCCTGACTGGTGTTTGTGATAATCCTCACAAGGACCATGGAGGATTGCTGATTTTTCTTCCCGTGAGCTTTGTAGAGTACAAGCTCCCGCGGTGAACAGGTAGAGGCCAGTCCAGCTGGGGCTTGTTAGCGGGACTTTTAAATGTAGCTCCCATACACGGACCGACAGTTCCCGATAGACCTGGGCTGGGACGTTTATTTTGCGTGCCGTGGTCGCGGCTTTATTTTCAGTTCAAAATAAAGCAGCTTGACTTTCTACTCTCCGCCTCCTGGAAGTATTAGTGTTCAATAACTCCAGTGAGCTCCAAAGAACAAGAAGTTTGAACTAATATCTTCACCTATTATTTTTTTATTGTTGCTAATACCAGTTTAAAGATTTATATTTTGAAGGATTGCTTATAATATTAGGGAAATGAATTCAATATGTATATTGCCATACATTTTAAAATCTATGCTACCTGTAGTATCTAAAACATAGAACTTGGTAAAGGCAGAAAAATGGACCAATAACATTGCAAATTAATCGCAAATGGTTAATCTTCAGAAAGTATTTGTGCTAAGTGACTGAAAGTGGTAATTCATTAGCACCACTTCAATGCTCAAACATCTGGGGGGGGGGGGGAAAGCGTTATACTTTCTGCAGAAGGTATTGCAAACCTGGAACCAAATTTTGCTGCAGAATATATTCTACACCATCAACAAAGAGAGCTTGCATTGAAATATTGGCCTGAATTTTGCAGTTAGCAACGATTGGATGACTAGTTCTGTCCATTATGCTTACAATGGCCCAAACTTTTGAGTGACAACTTACACCAATTAGTTGCCTGCAGCAGCACACTGCCTTCTCTTGGGGATCTGGGGCTGATGAGAACAGGGCAAGCAACAATGTATCACCCAACCCAGTTGAAGAACCCTCATGAAAACATGCAATGTATGTTAGATGTAAATTGGATTATTTTATTCAACGTGTAATCATGTACAGAAAATGAAATGGAGGGAATGACATAATTATAGAATTTACAGTGCAGAAGGAGATCATATGACCCATCGAGTCTACACCAGGCCACGAAAAAGCACCCTACCTAAGCCCAGAACCCTATCCCACCCCCATAATGCAGCAACCCCACCTAACCCTTGGAAACAACAGGGCAATTTAGCGTCACTAATCCACCTAACCTGCACATCTTTGGACTGTGGGAGGAAAACTGAGCACCTGGAGGAAACCAATGCAGACAGGGGGAGAATGTGCAGACTCCGCATAGACAGTGACTCAAGCTGGGAATTGAACCCTGATCCCTGGTGCTGTGAAGCAACAGTGCTAACCACTGCTCCCCTGCTCCCATGCTGCCCCAAATGGATTGCGCGATGAGACAAAAAAATGGAAACATCAGTTTGTAACTCTCAGACAATAATTAGAATCTGAAGGAATGAGACACTATCCTTGAACATAAAAAAACATTAATTTCAGTACCAGAGGGGTTGTTTAGATGCAATTAAGTCTTATCGCATCATTTAAAAAAAATCATTTGATTTTCGCAGGCAAGCCCTCTTTTCTTTTTTTCTGGTGAGTTTAGTGGGTAGCCAAAGGGCAAGTACAGCAACTTCACCCCCTTTAATTGATTTCAGTGCTTGGCCGAGGGCAAAGTCCCAATAAAGTGCAACTGTGCAGGAACAGTGTAGATTGGACATCAACTTCTGGTTTCGGTGTTTTACAACAACTTATCTTTATTTGGTGCCTTAACATAATTAATCATCCCAGGGAGTTTAACATGGGATTATTTAGCAAAAATGACTGTGAACCACACAAGGAAATGTTATTTTAGATGACCAAAAGCTTACTCCTGAGATAGGTTTGAATGAGTGTTTAAAGAAAAAAGCTGGGGAAGGTTAGGGAGTGAATTCTGCAGCTTAGGTCAAAGGCAATTGAAATGCAGCACCAATCGGGGATGCTTAGGCCACAATTTGAGGAATGCCTAAATCTAGGAGGGTGGTGAGGCTGGAGCAAATTACTAGGATAGGGAGGAGGGCAAGACCATGGAGAGATTTGACAACAAAGATGGCCACTTTCAAAATTAAGATCTTGTTTAATGGTGGGCCAGTGGCGCTCAGCAAGCAGAATGGTGATGGATTAATGGGACTTGGTGCAAGTTAAGATATGGGCAGCAGAGTTTTGGAAGACTTCAAGTTCAAGGAGGACAGATTATCGGAGACTAGCCAGGAGTGCATTGGACTAGTTGGGTCTGGAGGTAACGAAGGCATGAATATGAGTTTCAACAGCAGATGAGCTGAGGGACGGTGAAGTTGGGTGATGTGCAGAGGTGGAAATAGATTGGTCTTGTGCTGGTGCAAATATGTAGCTGGAAACTCATCCTGGCGTCAAATATGACACCAATGTTGCCAACAGACTGCCTTAATCTTAGACTGTTGCCAGGGAGCGCGCACGATGGGCTCAGTAGCTAGGGACTATAAAAGATCACTTCAGTTTTTCCAACATTTAATTCAAAAATATTTTTGCTCATCCAGTACTGGATATTGGAAAGGCAGTCTGACAGTTTAGCAACTGAAAGAGTCTAGAAAGGAGGAGCTGTGGTATAGTTTTTTAAAGTTCTCACAGAGGGGAGGCATTAGGCTGAAAAATAGGAGAGAATCGAGGATTGATCCTTGGGGGACACTGGAGATGATGATTCAGGAGCAGAAGGATAAACCATTGCAAGTATTTATCTGGATATGATTAGATAGATAAGAATAGAAGCTGGTGAGAGCACACCCATCAAGCTGGATAATGGTGGAGAGGTGTTTGAGGAGAGATGGTATGGTTTAAAGTTATGGACAGGTTGAGAAGGATGAGGTGGGAAAATGTACCGATGCCATTTGTGACTTTGATCAGAATAGTTCTGTATTGTGTCGGGGCAGAATCCAGATCGTGGGGTGGGGACTGAAACATTGAATTCTGGGATAGGAACAAATTTGGGAGGTGACAACACATTGAAGGAAGAAGGAAGAGTGTTTGAGATGAGATGGTTTGCAAGGAGGATGGGGTTTTATCTCTCTTTGAGGAGAGGGGTCATGATGGTAGATTTGAGGGCTGAGGGAAACAGCCGACGAGAGGGAATCATTTACAGTGCTGGCTCATCTGGGAGCCAGGAAGGGAAGGTAAGTGGTCAGAGGTTTAGTGGGAATATTGAGCAAACAAGATGGGTCTCATTTACAAGATGAGATCAGAGTGCTAGACAGGAGACACGAGGGAAACTAAAGGAATATGTGATTTCAGGGCAAGGGCATAGGAGATTTGGAGGAGAATTAGTGTGCTTGTGGAAGGGAGGGATGCAGCAAAGGCAGCCGATCAAACTGTCTTGACCTTGGAGCTCTTTAAAGGTCAGAATGGGAGGGGATTGGGAGAAGATTTTAAGAAGATAATTTGCAGGAGAGAATAGGTGCAGGTAATCTTTGTATTCCAGGATGATCCTTCCAAGTCTGTAACCCAAAGACATATGGAATCATAGAATCCCTTAAGTGCAGAAGGCAATTCGGCCTATCGGGTCTGCACCGACCCTCTGAAAGAGCACCCTATCATGGCTCTCTCCCTCACAACCCCACCTAACTGTTGCACACTAAGGGGCAATTTAGCATGGCCAATCCACCTAACCTGCACATCTTTGGACTGCGGGAGGAAACTGGAGCACCTGGAGGAAACGCACGCAGACGCTGGGAGAATGTGCAAACACCAGACAGTTGCTCAAGGTCGGGATTGAACCTAAGTCCCAGCCGTTGTGAGGCAGCAATGCTAGCCACTGTGCTACCATGCCATGCCTAAGCAAGCAGAGATGAAGGACATGCTAGGAGAAAAGGCCAGGATGAGAGAATGATAGTGTTATTAGGAATTCGGATTTCAAAGGTAGAGGTGAGGGTGAGTTTAAGCAAATGAGTAGCTGCAGAAATGGTATGGCGAATGGAGGGAAAGACCAGGTACAGAGGGGCAGGAAGTTTAGAGGGGATGGGATGTGAGGTAAAACCTTTTCACCCGGAGCCTGGATTGAATCAGGAACTGACCGTCTGAAAGGGTGGTAGTGGTGAGAACCCTGACAACTTTTAAGATATTTGGATGAGCACCTGAAATGCCACAGCATACAAGGCTATAGGCCAAGTGCTGGAAAATAGGTTTAGAGTTGATAGGTGCTTGATGGTTGGAGGGGACATGTTGGGCTAAAGGCCTATTTCTTTGGTATTTTGAGTGGAGTTGTATATGAATTGGGGGATAGATTTTTTTTCTCTGGGATAGTACAGCATTTTACTATGAATGTGTAGACACCAGAAGTTGCTTTACATCGTAATAATCCCTTGTGATCCAACCAAGGCTGATAGTCTCAGCATTATTCTGACCGTAGTAGCTGGGCTGTTGCCTTTAATATAAAGAAACGTCCCAAGATTTAATAATAATCTTTATTAGTTTCACAGGTAGGCTTACATTAACACTGCAATTAAGTTACTGTAATGAATATTGCTATAGTAGAGAAGGTTACTGAGCTCGGAAGGGAGAGATGAGGACCAAAAGTGAATAACAGTCTGGCCAATTAAATGAAACTTTGGGATGTCTTTGAAGCTGGAGTGACAAATGGAGTAGTGGAAAGGTTTAAAGGAGATTTGAGTAGTAGTGAGGCAACTACAAGCTCTACCATGAATCAGTGAAGAATGTGCAGAATACTGGATTTGAGTAAACAAGCTTTTGAGGGGAATGTCATTCTGGAGGAGTTTATATTAATGAACTTGCTCAGAGCCTTCTGTAAAAATAAGTTGGGATGCTTGCTGACAATTGCACATTGTTAGTATCATTCATAACTCTTCATAAACTGAAGCAATCAGTGTCCATCAGAAGCAAGGCCTGCACAACGCTTGGGCTGATAAGTGATTTTTCTGCCACACAAGTTCCAGGCAATGACAACCTCCAACAACCTCACTATCCCCCTGTGACGTTCAGTGGCATTACCAGCACTGACTCCCCCAATTATCAACATTCTGGGGTTACTTACTATTTACCAGAAACTGAACTGGACTAGTCTGTGGTTAGTTAAACTCTGTGGCAACAAGAGCAGGTTAGAAGCTGAGAATTCTGCCAAGGTGACTAACCTGACTACCAAAATCGGTCCACCACCTATAAGGCATAAGTGAAGAATGCGATGCATTATTCTCCACTTGCCTGCATGAGTGTAGCTCCAGGACAGCTCAAAGAGCTCTACACCATTCAGGACAAAGCAGACCAGTTGATTGACACCCCATCCACCAACCAGAACTTTCACTCTCTCCATCCCTGACATGGTGGCAGCAGTGTGTTCCATATATATTATGCACTTCAACTCGTTAGGCCTCCATCCGCAGCACCTTGTGACCTCTACCACCGAGAAGGACAAGGGTAGCAGGCGCATAGGGATGCCATTGACTGCAAGTTCCCCATGAAGCTACACACCATCCTGGCTTGGAAACACTGGCCTTGCCAATGACCCCCACATCCCATGAAAGAATGAAAAACATAGGGCAAGCTCGTGGAGGGATTTATAGGTAAATTTGATGTTGCGAAGGATGGGAGCCCATTTAGGCCAACGGTTGGGTGGGTGTCATTAGGGTTTTGATGGGAGAGCTAACCTGCCTGCGAACAGATAGGCAGGAGCGGAACTCAGTCCTTTTATGCAGCAATATGACAGAATGTAGAAATATATTGAATTACCATGGCTATATAAAGCTGCCATCATCCCTGTTTCGGGCAGGAGGGTGCAGAATGCTAAGGACTGTTCTTTTTGAATTGAACCCATCTGTTTTATTGAAGTGGATCTTGTAAATTTTAAGGTGAAAATGACTTGATATGTTGATTTTCCCTTTCTAAATGTACACAAATTTAGATCAAATTAATTTGTTTGATCTGAAAACAGTTAGGTTGTGCAATTCCAAGTTCAATTGATGTGAATACATTTGCTCTGTTTTATTTCCAGGGTTACTTACCTGCCAATGCAGAAAGAAGAGAAAGCACACTACAGCGGAAGCGAGCAGAGTACTTTGCTTTTATTGAACATTACTATGACTCGAGAAATGATGAACATCATCAAGATACTTACAGACAGGTATTTGAACTGAAATCCTTAATGTAATAGCTTTGTTGCATCTTTCCCTATTGAAATATACATCTTGTGTATTAAATTGAAGTCTCCAGTTTTCTCATTCGAAGGCTCCTGCAGTGAAGTGTTTTTGCAGTTGCTGATGAATGTGTTAACTCATCAACAACTTGCAATTATGCAATGCTTCAACATATGTAATATTTTTTTTTTTTTAAATTTAGAATACCCAATTATTTTTCCAATTAAGGGGCAATTTAGCGTGACCAATCCACCTACCTGCACATCTTAGGGTTGTGGGGGTGTAACCCACACAAACACAGGGAGAATGTGCAAACTCCACACGGACAGTGACCCAGGGCCGGGTTTCGAACCCGGGTCCTCAGCGCCGTAGGCAGCAATGCTAACCACTGTGCCACCGTGCTGCCCTAACATATGTAATATTGGTGGACTAGGAGCTAGTACCAGTCAGTGAGCCCAGCGATGATGGGTGAACAAGACTTGGTACGGGTTTGCATACAGGCAGCTATGTTTTGGACTGATGGAGGGTGGAAAATGGGAGGCCAGCTCGGATGGTATAACAAGACTGTCATTGTAATTGAAAGAAAGAGAGTTGGAAGCT
The DNA here is from genome assembly GCF_902713615.1 of Scyliorhinus canicula. Classification (NCBI taxonomy): domain Eukaryota; kingdom Metazoa; phylum Chordata; class Chondrichthyes; order Carcharhiniformes; family Scyliorhinidae; genus Scyliorhinus; species Scyliorhinus canicula. The sequence goes on from NC_052156.1 coordinate 128,865,031, forward strand.
TAAGGCCAAGATTATGAACAGTCTGCACCAACGCAAGCTCTATTTTCATACCTTACAAAGCCTGTTCCCAACTAGGCAAAGCTGTTGTTATATTTCCATTTGATACTGATTTTAAGAGATTTTGGATGTATATTGACTGAAAAAAGTAACCACAACTCTATGGCCATGGCACAGTCTGACTTTGGAATACATTCAACCAAACATGGAGTGATGCCCTCCAACATTTCATACCACTTGAGCTTCAGATCATGTGGAGTGTAAAGGATTTTTGAGAAAACCAATGCTTGGTACAGCATCAATATGCCAGCCAAACACTTACTAAGATATACACAGTATGTATGACAATGGGGAGCATTGTATAATTGCAATAATCCCATTAAAGTAAACATTAAAATTTCTTTGAACTATCAAATCACTAGCGGTTCAATAGGCCCATCACCACACTCCTAATGTTATCATCTCTTGATGGGCAGCATGGTAGCATTGTGGATAGCACAACTGCTTCACAGCTCCAGGATCCCAGGTTCAATTCCGGCTTGGGTCACTGTCTGTGCGGAGTCTGCACATCCTCCCCGTGTGTGCGTGGGTTTCCTCCGGGTGCTCCGGTTTCCTCCCACAGTCCAAAGGTGTGCAGGTTAGGTGGATTGGCCCTGATAAATTGCCCGTAGTGTCCATAATTTCCCTTAGTGTTGGGTGGGGCTACTGGGTTATGGGGATAGGGTGGCGGTGTTGACCTTGGGTAGGGTGCTCTTTCCAAGAGCAGGTGCAGACTCGATGGGCCGAATGGCCTCCTGCATTGTAAATTCTATGATCAGAATGCACTTACTTAGAATTTAAAGTTCAAAATGGAACTCCATAATTACCAACAAAGATGGATTAATTTCTTTGTACTGGGTTTAGTACTCTCTTTTAACTGAAGGCAAATTATATTCCATTTCCTTTTTCTAGTGAAATACTATGAACAGGAAAAATAACTACATTATTTTAAAAGGTTGCATTAAATTGAGAAAAACAATTTGCCCAGAATGTCCTGCAGAGTGTAATTTGTGAGATAATGCCATTTCAAACATCCTGTGGCAAACGTCTTCCAAAAATTACAGAAATTTAAATATTTGCTTCATTTAATAGACAAAGGACTTGCACTGTAAATTAGTATTTAAAAGCATTGATTTGTTATGGTTTTCAGGGTCAGAAAATGGAAAAATGTTTTAGACAACTTTTTCCTGAAACCACTGTTTTTCTAAACCATCAGATTGCCATAGATATACCTCGTATGACTCCTGAGAGTTTAATACTGCAACCAAAAGTAAGAGAGGTAAGAGCTTTGGGAATGAAGTAAAATAATATCTTTCCCCTGCCTCATCCAGCAGTTCTATAACTGAAGCTCTAGTGAATGGCTATATAGTTTGATTTGTGCAGAGCTGGGTTTGTCATTTTGACCAATTGCTATACTTAAAATCCTTACAATATATTTTCTTTAAGTTGCTTCATTCAGTATTGTTTATGAAGCCTTATGATTGTTACATTTACACCAATTTGACATGTGTATTATGATGAAACGTCATTTGAGAGTCATCCACAAAATCAGTAAATGACTGAATATTTGGGCTTGATTTGATATGCAAGTTAGTTTTTTATCTACAACCATTTGTGCCTCTAAAGACTAAGCTATAGGTGAGAGAGGACAAGCACAAGAACTACATCTCTGCTTCTGCCAACATTAACCCAATTGCCAGTTAGGAATATTGTCATTTATACTAGGAATTGCAGATTTGCAACAGCATCTTCCACTTTGGTCATTTTGGATTGCTGTAGATGTCCATAGCGTGACTATTTCAATTGATGATCGACATTCCCATTGAATCAGGGGCTGGTTTAGCACAGGGCGAAATCGCTGGCTTTGAAAGCAGACCAAGGCAGGCCAGCAGCACGGTTCAATTCCCGTACCAGCATCCCCGAACAGGCGCCAGAATGTGGCGACTCGGGGCTTTTCACAGTAACTTCATTTGAAGCCTACTTGTGACAATAAGCAATTTTCATTTCATTTCATCAAGAACACAACCACGGTGAAGCTAGGATTCATACAAACCTTACTACCTTTTAGTTTTCAGGGTTTTACATGATTTCAGTTAATGATCTCAGTTGGCTGCTTCTAGCTAGAATGCTATTTCTAGTTTGCTGATGAAGGTTTATTAATACTAGGAAGTGAACTGACCATCTTCCTGTTATCAACCAGCAGAATTTGGGAGCTTTTTTAAGAGGCAAATCTCATTGAATGGAGGTTGTGCAGTTTTGGATTTTGTAACCATTGAAAAATGTATTGAGGGCATTCAGTCATGAAGCAAGTAGGAAGCTGTGATTGTGTTGTGTCCTTCTGCTGAGGAATGGGGAAAGCAGTCCTGAAATTATGCAGCTTTCTATCTAGATTTGCAACCTGTTTTCCTCCATGGTATGTGAATCTTCACAATCTGTAGAAACTGGGAGATGATCTCTTGTGCTGCCATAGGACAGTTTGCATCTAAGGCTGGTTGCAGAAGATGCAAGAGTAGCTATCTTCAATTTGATCTTGCCCTTTAGGTACTGGTGAGCAAAGATACCTCTCCAGCAGCAGAACTCTGCTTTTTAATGCAGTTGACTCGTGACAAGTGAATGAATGACAGCAAGCTAAAATTTCCACTAGTGTTTAATTATGAAGTAAGTTTGCAAATATAACTTCTGTCACTTCTAACTTTAATTCCAATAATTGATATGAAGAGTTTCCTCCTATGAAAGTTTATCATTTAACTTCCCGTACATACACGTGCATTTGTGCACATGCACACACACCCACCCATTTTTGTACAAACTGATTGTGTTGTAATGGTGCATTCACCTTGACTAAAATAAATAAATTCCAAACAAACCTCCAGAAAAGAATCCAATATTCAGTGTAAACACTGTGGATTCTAGTCAGAACTAGACTGCTCCTTTGTTTCATTCTTGCCCAACAACTTAATTCCAATGTACATGTATTCCTATTGTCCATTGACCGAGTGAAATAATTTGTCCTGAAGATTTTTCTAATTGCGTGACGATCACCAACAATATTTGCTCATTATGCTATAAACTTTTGAGATAAAATTAATGTCCAAGTTGCAAACAAAAGGCTTATGGGTTCATAGACTTCTTAAAAATTTGGAGTTGTGCCTAAATACAATGTGGATGGTTCTTGAGACTGTTTCATCTCTTAGGTTTCTGTAAAAACTGTAATATGGAAATGGTAGTCAAACTGAAATATCTTTGAAGTATTGGTATTCTTGTTTCACCCAGCTCTGCAAGTGCAGCTGGCATGGCCAACGCTCAGATTCAGGTTGTACAGTTGGTTCTGTTACTAAATGTATTCAAGGGGTACTTAACCTTGAATCGTGACTCCTCAATACATTAAGTATTCCTAAACAAATGACACTGTACTCTGCAGCTGAGAAACCTGGCTTTGAGCCCCAGCTAAATGCAAGCAATCGTCTGACTGGCTGCACCACCAGTAATAATTTGGCCTTTGCTACTGTTTTCTTTCTTTATTTACAGATTCATATTGATATTCCAAGAACTAATCCTCTTATTCCTCTCTTTCAACAAGCTTCTGTGCAAAAGGTGAGAAAACTAATAAATGATTGGCCAGTGGTGCTTGAATAGTGTAACGAGAAAAAGCACTGATTTCAATGTATAATTCACTCAGCTTTGGCTGGATGGTAAGAAGTTGATGCCTGTATGATTATTTGGCAATTGTTGTTTGCGTTGAGCTCCATGGGGAAAGTTGGATCGTGTTATCCTGCCATGTGCAATTAAACCCAAGTTGGAGAATCAAGCAGATTTTGCACTTTTTCATGCACTGCTGGTCTATCAAGTTGCCTGATGCACATAATGTCACCTTAAATGACTATTCTGTAATAAAGTTGGAAGAGCTTTAATGCATCATTGTTTCTAACTACTGGTTGAACCAAATTAGAGTTTAAGATAATGTTTTTGGCTTGCATCACTGGACTAATTTGATACTGACACTAAGTAGTTTTGCAGTTAAAAGTAAACCAGTGTCTGTTATTACGTTTAGTCTTTCATTTGTTGTCCTTTCATTTTTTTTCTGTTGGGGACTAATGATCATGAAGAAATGTGAAGTGAGACAGTGGCGAAGATGTTCCGTTGAAAATATTCTTTTTTTTTTGGTGCCACATCGGGAAGTTATTTTAATCTGCCTTTTTGCTGTGGCAATAGGCTAATTAGAACAGTTTTATTTGAAAGTACATCTGCATTCCAGTAACATTTCCGAGTTAGCTTGAACAGTGGTTCTAATTAATTGTTTTTCTGCACCAAGCGAAGGTGTGGATTGCGCAAACATGTCTCTTGATACTTTAATGAGACCAAAGAAAGGTTTAAAGTTGAAATAATCGTACGTCTTTGGGTGAAGTTCATTTGGTGTACTTAGGAATTTTTGGCTTGTGTTTGCACCATTTAGAAGTACTGCATTTGAAAAGGGATAAATTGTTTAACTTTGAACTGTTGAAACTTGCAACTGCTGAATGCTTGGCCCTCTGTTTGTCATGCTACTCCTGCAACCGTTGATTTTTCTCAACATTTCCCTTACATCCATCTTTTATTTCTATATTATATTCTTCATTGTCACAGGTAGGCTTACATTAAACACTGCAGTGAAGTTACTGTGAAAAGCCCTTAGTCGCCCTATTCCGGCACCTGTTCGGGTACACAGAGGGAGAATTCAGAATTTCCAAATTACCTAACAGCCCGTCTTTCGGGACTTGTGGGAGGAAATGGAGCACCCGGAGGAAATCCACACAGACCTGGGGGGAACGTGCAGACTCCACACAGACAGTGACCCAAGCCGGGAATCGAACCTGAGACCCTGGCGTTGTGAAGCAACAGTGCTAACCACTGCTACCGTGCCGCCCATTTTCGCCATTTGTCAGATCTGACAGAAACACTTGAAGTGCTATTTATTTTTTTTATTCATGCATGGAATGAGTGTGTTTATGCTGAGGCAATCATTTATTGCCCATTCCATAATTACCATTGAGAAGATGGTGGCGAGCTGCCATCTTGAACTGCTGCAGTCAACTTGGTGTTATACACCCACAGTAGTTAGGTAGTATTTTGACCCAGTAACAAAAGGATGACAGTAGAATTCCAAGTCAGGAGGCTGTGTGACTTGGAGTTGAACCTGCAGGTGGGCCTCCATTGGGCCTCATTCCCCTCTGCCAAGGCTGACCACAGCTCTCGGATTGTCCTGGAGAGGAATGGTAATCCAGAACGTCTTTTCTCAATTATCTCAACCCTCCCGTTTCTTAAGTCCTGGAAAATGTTTCTTCCCAAATTCATGTCCACCTTTTGCACAACTTCTATGAATCTTTCCAATTACTGCTACAACATTGAAATGGCTTTAACCAAAGTCACATGTGTCATCTACAGTGATCTGTTCAATTTCTGATGCTTCTGCAGATCTTGCCTTCCTTTGTCCACTTCTATTTAAGAAAGATGAGAACAGGAAGCCAGTGAATTATAGACTAACTTGGCTAATATCTATCTGTTGGGAAATTAGGAGAGTCTAATAACTTGCCTGATTAACTTGGAAGATTTTCGGCTGATCAGAGAAAGCCAGCAATGGTTGGTGAAGAGTCAGTCATGCTTGATGAATCTGATTGGATTTTTTTCAATAAGTGACTGAAGTACTGGACAGGGAACTATCTATGCATTGTCATTTATATGGACATCCAGAAGATAGTGTTAGCTAAAATTGAGACTTCCAGAATTGAATGTAAATTATTGACATGGTTATTTATTAACAGTGTAGAAGATGGAATATAAAGCTCATATCCAAATTTGTTAATGTCACAAATATTTTAAGCAGTGTAGATTGAAGCATAAAGTTACAAAGCACTATAAATTGAGTAAGCAAATGGACAAAACAGTGACAAATGGATTGTAGTGAATTGAAGTGTGAGGTCATCCACGCCAGGCCTAAGAGAGTAGTCAGAGAATTTTCTAAATGAGCTAGAAACATTGGAGATCCAAAGAGACGTGGGGACATTATATATATATATATATATATATATCATTAAAATATCATGAACTGGTATGGGAAATAACCAAAATCTATTGGAATGCTGGCTTTTATACAGAGAATCAGAATTCTGTTTTTTAAATAAATCTAGAGTATCCATTTATTTTTTTCCAATTAAGAGGCAATTTAGTGTGGCCAATCCATTTAACCTGCACATCTTTGGATTGTGGGGGTGAAACCCACGCAGACGTGGGGAGATGTGCAAACTCCACGCAGACAGTGACCCGGGGCCAGGATCGAACCCTGGTCCTCGGAGCCGTAGGCAGCAGTGCTAACCACTGCGCTACCGTGCTTGCTTCATGAGATCGAGAATTCAAGGGGATAGAAATTATGCTGCAAATATGCAATGCCCTGGTTGGATCACAACTGGAGTACTGTGATCCATTCTGGCCACCACATCATATGAAGGTTATTTTGGCCTTGGAGGGAAATCATTTTAAGTTTATCAGAATGACACATGGCTTTCAAGGGTTAAAATAAAATAAAAGATTGCATAAGGGGATGTATTCCCTGGAATTTAGAAGCTTAAAGGATGATTTTGATCAATGGTTTCCAGGTATTGAGGGGAACAGATGTGGTGGTTGTGGTGATCTGCATCACTGTAAATACACAAGGTGTTAATGTAAATACACTAAGACTAAGTAAGCACTAGAGGGAGCACCTGGGATATCATAACATGCAGACATGCAGCTAATGAACACATAGAATAGAACACGACCACTGGGCAGTCAAGACACCCAGAGGTGACACTACCACAAGGGGGCAACCCATATAAAAGGACAGGGCACACATGCTCTCTCTCTTTCCAAAGGTGACACTTAGAGAGAAGGACAGCGGCAGATTGGAAGCATCACACCCACACATGGCTTAGAGCAGAGGGTTTGTTAGACTGAGTTACTATAGCAAGATTATCAGGAGAGTCGAACTCAAGTAGGAGAATTGTTAACTGTTCAATAAATGTGTTAAAGCTATCTCCAAGTCTGAACCTTCCTTTGTCAGAGCATGCATCAAGGAAGCAGCTTATGCTACATGAAGAAGCATAACAAGGTTCCAGGAGTGCCTGTTGAATCTATACAGTTCAACTTAATATATCCGTGACAACCAGCAACAGCACCCAGGCAAGATGTTCGAGATTCCGATTCCTCAGCAGCTCAGGTGCCACGGCAATCTCAGTGCCAACTGGCGTGCATTCAAACATAAATTTGAGGTCTACCTGGTAGCATCCGACCTAGATGGCGTGGCGGATGCAGAGAAAATAAAGCTTCTGCTCGCCATTGCGGGTGAAGGTGCAGCAGAAATCTTCAACATCTTCAAGTACTCCAAGGACAAGACAAGAGAGGCTTCCACACAGTCCTGGACAAGTTTGAAAAATACTGCGAGGAAAACACAAAAGAAATCCATAAAAGAGGCGCCAATACTCAGCATGAGGCGAAGGTAAGCCTGCAAATGCAGAAAACGGCAGTTTTGATTGGCAGCCATCTTGAGAAAGGAGCCGCACATGCGCAGTTCCCCAGAAGACGCGAACCGGCAAAAGTGTTGATTTCTTCTTTGGACATCGCGAGCACAATGACAGCTCCGACACAAAGTGATGATATGGTCCTTGAAGACTGCGACTCCAGCGATGATTTAACCATTGGACATGGCGACCTCAGTACCAAATCTGAACCGCAACGTGATGTGTTGTACAGTGAAGAATCTGACACAGACATGGACAAGTTCTTCGGATTTGAGGATCCTCAGCCCAGCACAGACATCCTAACCCAGAAGTACAGGATTCTGCTGTGGCCTGACACCAAGAGACAGAGCGATACAAGCCCACAGAGAGCAGCCTGACGCCACACCAGTGGTCCATGCACCACAAACAGTGTCCCACACACCATGAAGAGTCCCCGACTCCGCACAGAAAGTGATGACGGACTCCACAGCGAGACCACTGCACGACTCCATTGAGAGCGCACAGATCGACTCAAAAGCGAGACCACTGCATGACTCCACACAGGGAACGATGCCAGACTCCACAGAGAGAGCGATACCAGCCTCCACAGCGAGCTCGTTGACAGACTCCACAGAACGCAAGATTCCAGAGCGCAGTCCTTGCATAAACAAGACCATGAAGGTCTAGTAAACTTATCTGAGCAAACAGCAGCAGACGATGCAAATCTGCCACGCTCAAGTGCACAGCAAGATGACTATGATAGTCTACCATGCACACGTGAACAACAAAAAGACTATGACAGTCTACCCAGATTGTTTGAGCCACCAGAAGAAGACTCTGACAGTCTACCCAGCTCATCTAACCGACAAGAAGACACCTGAAGGTCTACCCACTGTATGTGCGACAAGTGACAAAGGCTTCACAATTCCCATACAAGATGTACATAAGAACATAAGAATTAGGAGCAGGAGTATGCCATCCGGCCCCTCGAGTCTGCTCCGCCATTCAATGAGATCATGGCTGATCTTTTTGTGTATTCAGCTCCACTTTCTGGCCCAAACACCATAACCCTTAATCCCTTTATTCTTCAAAAAACTATCTATCTTTAACTTAAAAACATTTAATGAAGGAGCCTCAACTGCTTCACTGGGCAAGGAATTCCATAGATTCACAACCCTTTGGGTGAAGAAGTTCCTCCTAAACTCAGTCCGAAATCTAATTCCCCTTATTTTGAGGCTATGTCATCCGCCAGTGGAAACAACCTGCCCGGATCTATCCTATCTATTCTCTTCATAATTTTATATGTTTCTATAAGATCCCCCCTCATCCTTCTAAATTCCAACAAGTACTGTCCCAGTCTACTCAACCTCTCCTCATAATCTAACCCCTTCAGCTCTTGGATGAACCTCGTGAATCTCCTCTACACACCCTCCAGCGCCCGTACGTCCTTTCTCAGGTAAGGAGACCAAAACTGAACACAATACTCCAGGTTTGGCGTCACTAACACCTTATACAATTGCAGCATAACCTCCCTAGTCTTAAACTCCATCCCTCTAGCAGTGAAGGACAAAATTCCATTTGCCTTCTTAATCACCTGTTACACCTGTAAACCAACATTTTGCGACTCATGCACTAGCACACCCAGGTCTCTCTGCACAGCAGCATGTTTTAATATTTTGCCATTTAAATAATAATCCCGTTTGCTGTTATTCCTACCAAAATGGATAACCTCACATTTGTCAACATTGTATTCCATCTGCCAGACCCTAGCCCATTCACTTGACCGATCCAAATCCCTCTGCAGACTTCCAGTATCCTCTGCACTTTTCGCTTTACCACTCATCTTAGTGTCGTCTGCAAACTTGGACACATTGCCCTTGGTCCCAAACTCCAAATCATCTTTGTAAATTGTGAACAATTGTGGGCCCAACACTGATCCCTGAGGGACACCACTAGCTACTGAATACTACCTAACTACTGTGGGTGTATAATACTGATTACCAGAGAAACTCGCATTAACCCCCACTCTTTGCTTTCTATTAATTAACCAATCCTCTACCCATGCTACTACTTTACCCTTAATGCCATGCATCTTTATCTTATGCAGCAACCTTTTGTGTGGCACCTTGTCAAAGGCTTTCTGGAAATCCAGATATACCACATCCATTGGCTCCCTGTTATCTACCGCACTGGTAATGTCCTCAAAAAATTCCACTAAATTAGTTAGGCACGACCTGCTCTTTATGAACCCATGCTGCGTCTGCCCAATGGGACAATTTCCATCCAGATGCCTCGCTGTTTCTTCCTTGATTATAGATTCCAGCATCTTCCCTACTACCGAAGTTAAGCTCACTGGCTTATAATTACCTGCTTTCTGCCTACCTCCTTTTTTAAACAGTGGTGTCACGTTTGCTAATTTCCAATCCGCGGGGACCACCCCAGAGTCTAATGAATTTTGGTAAATTATCACTAGTGCATCTGCAATTTCCCTAGCCATCTCTTTTAGCACTCTGGGATGCATTCCATCAGGGCCAGGAGACTTGTCTCCCTTTAGCCCCATTAGCTTGCCCATCACTACCTCCTTAGTGATAACAATCATTTCAAGGTCCTCGCCTGTCATAGCCTCATTTCTATCAGTCACTGGTATGTTATTTGTGTCTTCCACTGTGAAGACCGACCCAAAAAACCTGTTCAGTTCCTCAACCATTTCCTCATCTCCCAGGGTCCCAGGTTCGATTTCCGGCTGGGTCACTGTCTGTGCGGAGTCTGCACGTCCTCCCCGTGTGCGCGTGGGTTTCCTCCGGGTGCTCCGGTTTCCTCCCACAGTCCAAAGATGTGCGGGTTAGGTGGATTGGCCATGCTAAATTGCCCGTAGTGTAAGGTTAATGGGGGGATTGTTGGGTTACGGGTATACCGGTTACGTGGGTTAAGTAGGGTGATCATTGCTCGGCACAACATCGAGGGCCGAAGGGCCTGTTCTGTGCTGTACTGTTCTATGTTCTATGTTCTATTATTAAAACTTCCTTCTCATCCTCTAAAGGACCAATATTTACCGTAGCCACTCTTTTTTGTTTTATATATTTGTAATAACTTTTACTGTCTGTTTTTATATTCTGAGCACGTTTACTCTCATACTCTATCTTACTCTTCTTTATAGCTTTTTTAGTAGCTTTCTGTTGCCCCCTAAAGATTTCCCAGTCCTCTAGTCTCCCACTAATCTTTGCCACTTTATATGCTTTTTCCTTCAAATTGATACTCTCCCTTATTTCCTTAGATATCCACAGTCGATTTTCCCTTTTTCTACCTTTTTGTTGGTATAAACCTTTGCTGAGCACTGTGAAAAATCGCTTGGAAGGTTCTCCACTGTTCCTCAACTGTTTCACCATAAAGTCTTTGCTCCCAGTCTACCTTAGCTATTTCTTCTCTCATCCCATTGTAATCTCCTTTGTTTAAGCACAAAACACCAGTGTTTGATTTTACCTTCTCACCCTCCATCTGTACTTTAAATTCCACCATATGGTGATCCTTCCGAGAGGATCCCTAACTATGAGATTATTAATTAATCCTGTCTCGTTACACAGGACCGCTTGTTCCCTCGTAGGTTCCATTACATACTGTTTTAGGAAACGATTGCGGATACATTCTATAAACTGTGAGATATATGACATCTCAGCGAGACTGACAGACATCAGCTAGTATGTGCAGAGGCACTCGACAATCAAAGTGAGGCTACTAGTGATTCCAGTGACACCACTTAATTCAAACCTCATCCACTCGAGCCTCTCCAAGAAAATGCATTCTTGAACCTTTTGACTCCGGACGGGGAGCATCAAGACACCTCTGATGATTCAAGTGACACCTCAGATGATTCAAGTGAACCTGAAATGACTCCGCGCAGGGAGTGTCAGGAAACCAAAGCTGATTCAGGTCAACCAGAAAGGACTCCAGACGGGGAGCATCGACAAGCCAACGATGATTCTAGTGAACCGGACGTGACTCCAGACGGAGAGTGCCGAGGAATCAGACGGCACGCTCAATGAAACAGCAGATGCCACAAAGCACACTGATACAAGTAATTATGTGAAGGACTCTAATTCTCCACTCGGTGTGGTCATTGAACGCAACGTCAACAACAAGCACGACAAAACCAACACTGGAACAACGACTGGTACGACATGGTACAACTCTGAAAATGCAGGACAATGTAACAGCACAGCTCCTAACAATTGCAAGAGTACAGCCATGCCATGGCATGACAGCAAATCTCACCGATTCAAGTTTGCTCCACTACAAACAAGCAAACCAGCTTTCGAGGCAGATGAGTTTGCTCCACTACGAACAAGCAAACCAGCTTTCAAGGCAGATGACATACTGCATCAACATCGCAATCACAAGAAACAGACCAGGTCGGACAACCCAGATGACATACTGCATCGCTACCACAAGCATAGAAACAAAGTTATTTGACCATTTGCACACCACACTTCTTGGTTCCTTAAGCACAGGAACACTGACAGCGTTCACAAGGGAATGACAACATCAACACGACACTTCCATAAGAACACAAGAAAGCCACTCGACCATATTAACTCATGAACTTTGGACTCATTATTTGGTATTGTGTAATCATCACTGCCATCATGATTTGTACATGTCATCACTTATCTACTTATTTTGTTCAATTTTCTTTAACACTGTCCAGAAAATATGTTACATGAAAAAAGGGGGGATGTCGTGATATGCATCACTGTAAATACACAAGGGGTTAATGTAAACACACTAAGACTAAGTAAACACTAGAGGGAGCACCAGAGACATCATGACATGCAGACATACATCGAATGAACACATAGAATAGGACACGACCAATGGGCAGTCAAGACACCCAGAGGTGACACTACCACAAGGGGGCAACCCATATAAAAGGACAGGGCACACATGCTCTCTTTCCACCGGTGATACTTGGAGAGAAGGACAGGGGCAGATCGGAAGCATCACACCCAACGCATGGCTTAGAGCAGACTGGTTAGTTAGACTGAGTTACTATAGCAAGATTATCAGGAGAGCCGAACTCAAGTAGGAGAATTGTTAACTGTTCAATAAATGTGTTAAACCTATCTCCAAGTCTGAACCTTCCTTTGTCAGAGCATGCATCACGGAAGCAGCTTATGCTACATGAAGAAGCATAACACAACAGTGGTTAGAAGCAATTTCAGCTGGCTGGAATTATAAACAGAACATAGAACCCCTGCAGTGCTGAAGGAGGCCATTTGGCATTTCAAGTCCGAAAGAGCACCCTACCTACGCCCATTTCCCCGTCCTCTCCCCGTAACCCATAAGCCCACATAACCTGCCCATCTTTGGACACTAAGTGACAATTTTGCACGGCCAATCCACCTAACCACATCTTTGGACTGTGGGAGGAAACCTGAGCACCCGGAGAAAACCCACGCAGACAAAGGGAGAATGCCACCCAAGGCTCGAATTGAACTGGGGTCTCTGGTGCTGTGAGGCAGCAGTGCTAATCACTGTGCCCCCGTGCCACCGAGGATTCTAGGACTCGGGGACAAACCTTTTTTGTAATTTCTCCTAATTACTCCTCCTTTTCTGAGCTCAGTGGTTGATAATTCCACACATGCTGCACCAACATGTTGTTTCAGCAGCACAGTGTTAGTTAAGCTCCAGGTTGCTTCCCATCTAACATTCGATGCTAGGCCTTGCCTGAGATTCTGCAGAGCATGGCAGTCAAACTGTTGGTTGTTCTTCAAGAATTTGGAGCTTGAAACCCTGATCCACTATTGCACCAAGATTTTAGGAGGGGTGATTGAAAACACCGTATCACCTGGTAATTGTGAATCAAAAATGGATATTAAACTGGATCGTATCTGGGATGGGAGATGGGGGTGGTCATGGGTGGTAGCGGGGAGGGGGCGTGTGGGGGGAGATAGTTTTAGTTGATCAGATATTTGTGGAGTGCGATTCCACTGCATAGCGCTGGGGGTGGAGCATGATACACAGAAGCTACTTAGGAATCTACCTTGAAAAGCCAAGACAAAGTATTGAATAAATTAGAATAGTCACAAAGATTCATAAAATTCAGCCCATCGTTTCTTTGGTGCTAGGTCGTTGATCAGTATTTTCTACAATAACCTGTAAGGGTCCTTCTTGTTTATTCCCTGTCTATTCCCTTATTTCCCCATTCTTTTAATTTTTGCCCTCCTTTTTTTTGATCAATGAATGATTTATGTACATGTGCCTTTAAGGAGCCTGTATTTTTAATTCAAGCAGAAGAAAGCAGTGGTCAGTATCATTAATTCAAGTGGAGGATTTCAACAGCAGAAGAGATCACTGTTAGTCTGTGTGGGTTTAAATCCGAGCTGTGGACAGTCCGTCACCAATGATTGAGATTGGCTGGACTCTATTTGATTGAATTAGGCCAAAAGTGGAGCTCTGCCCAGCAACAGGTGATGATCAGATCTGATCCCACTGGAATGTTTTCAGAATCATAGTTTGCTTTCAGTTGTGATCCTGTCAAAGACTTTGGAGACTTTAATTAGAATGATTGGTTAATACCGATGCTGTGTTTTGTGACTCTGGGACGAGTGGGAATAGAATTTTGCATTTGCCCAGGCTGTAACAAACCCCGTTGCACTTTCTCGAAATTTCTATTATTCAGCATAACTTTATTCTTTTGAATGTTAGCATCATATAAACAGAACATTAAATACAATTTATTTCAGCTCCAACATTGTAAGTTCCTTTGCAATGCTTATTCCTCTGCAGTGATTTGATGTCCCTAAATTTAATGTGTATTGAAGGATTGTTTTCATTTCACACTCAATCAGTACAATTTATAATTCTTATTACAATGCACAGGCTGACATTCTAATTACACAAAACAACTTTCAGGAAGATCAAGGGCTTCTGTGAATAACAAATCACTGTTGACCACTAACTTGCTTTCTCTATCTCCAATGGTGACCATGAAGCAACTCCAACATTGCAGAGAATCCCAATTACTTACTAAGAGAATAGACTAAGAAGGCAATGCCTGGGTCTCTGATAACGCTGCCTGCTTTCCTGAGGCAGCAGGTGGTGTATACAGAATCAATGTGAGGGTGGCAAGCTTGTGTGATGCGTTGGGCTGAGTTCACCACACTCTGCAGTTTTTTGCGATCTTGGACCGAGCAGTTCTAACTCCATTGGTGACCACAAAGCTATTGGCTTACATGAAAAATCCAACAAGTTCACTCGTGTTGTTTCGTGAAGGAAAACTGACAAACTGAAGCCCCGGGAGTTGTTTCATAGCTTGGTACGCCTTAGGGCAGGAAGAGGCCTATTAGGAGCTGAGGCCTATTGGGAGCTGACAAGGTGGCAGAAGGTTCCTGGCTCCATCTTGCTGGACAGTTGGGGTAAAGAAATGCCCATGAGTAGTGGTGTTCACAGAGCAGTTAAATAGTAGGAATTTGTTTTGGTGATTAGAAGCTGGCGTGCAGCCTTGTGACTCGTGGGATGCAGTTGCGGGAGAAGAGATTGAGCAACTGGGAGACAAGCAGCCATTGGGGCAGTCTGGGTTGGAGCGGCTTTTAAGGGAAATAAGAGGCCAGATCTTCGAAAGAGAACAGCTGAAATCCCCCATGAGGAAGGCAGAGTTGGAAATATTTTTTTTGTCACACTGACACTCGTTGGGGCGGGGGGGGGTTGTTGCCGAGAAATTTATGGAATTCATCTTGGTTGTGTCTGCCATTTGATGTACTGCCTGTGATGTGTTCAACTGCAGTTTAACTGTTAATTGATATTTACCTCATGTTAATTCTGGATTTAAAAAAAATAATTCTTGAGATATGTCCATCGCTGGCTATGCCAGCATCTGTGGTCTATCCCAAGGTATCCTTGAGAAAGTAATGGTGAGCTGCCTGGAGATGTAACTTAGATGGTATTTACTGTTTGCTTTGATTTCTACATTGTAAAATGTCTTATGGTTGCTTAAAATGATGGAATCTTGTGGCTTTATTCTCTTAGTAAGTAACTGGGATTCTCTGCAATGTTGGACTTAACTTGACCACTCCCTGTGCAGCTGGATCCTTGACTTCCTCACCAACAGACCGCAATCTGTCAGGATAGGCAACAGCACCTCCTCCACAATAGTCTTCAACACTGGGGCTCCACAAGGATGTGTGCTCAGTCCTCTACTGTACTTGCTGCACACAGATGACTGTGTGGCAAGGTTTAACTCCAACTCAATCTATAAGTTTGCGGATGATACCACTGTGGTAGGCCGTATCTCAAACAACGACGAATCAGACTACAGGAGGGAGATAAATCACTTGGTTGCATGGTGTATCGAAAACAACCTCTCTCTAAATGTCGGAAAGACCAAGGAAATGATCATTGACTTCAGGAAGCATAGCACAACACACTCTCCCGTCTGCATCAATGGCTCTGAAGTGGAGATAGTCGATAGCTTTATGTTCCTGGGGGTCACCATAACCTGGTCCATTCATGTTGATGCAACAGTCAAGAAAGCCCAACAACGTCTCTACTTCCTACGGGCTCCAAAGAAATTTGGCATGTCTGCATGGACTCTCACAAACTTCTACAGATGTGCGATAGAGAGCATTCTATCCGGCTGCATCACAGCCTGGTATGGCAACTGTTTGGTCCAAGATCGCAAGAAACTGAAGTGTGTGGTGAATTTAGCCCAATGCATCACACAAGCTTGCCACCCTCGCATTGATTCTATATACAATTCCCGCTGCCTCACGAAGTCAGAGACAGCATTATCAGAGACCCCTCCCACCCAGGCATTGCCTTCTTCCAGTTCTTTCCATCAGGCAGAAATTACAGAAATCTGAAGACCCGTACATCCAGACATAGGAACAATTTCTTCCCCACAGCTACAATACTCCTCAATGACTCCCCCTCGGACTGATCTGTTCCCTTTAAGAACACTAATCACAACGCCCTATGCTGCTCTTGCTCATATATTTGTGTTGTTTGGTCCCTTGTTCTGTACTCTAACCAAACACTGTTTGTCGATATACCATTTGTCAATGTACTCTGTTGATTATTCTTTTTTGTCTACTATGTACATACTGTGTACGTTCCCTTGGCTGCAGAAAAATATTTTTCATTATACTTTAGTAAATGTGACAAATCAAACCAATCAATAAATCAAATCAATCGATTTCAAATTTCATCTACGTTGATGAGAACGTTCCTTCTTCCCAACAGGATCACAATCAAATTTGGATATTTGGTCTGGGAGTGTAACATATGTATGTCCCAATAAACAGCAATCTTTACTCTCTGAAATGGCCCATTTAGACACTCGGTTATATCAAACCACTAAAACCTGAAAGATGATTGACCTCGACCCTGGAATCTGAATCAAGAAAAGTCTAGTCAACCTGGCAAAGCCCTTCCCACTGATGAGAATTTATACCAAAGATGAGTTAAACAAGAGCCTGACAGTAATTCACAGAACCGTACCTAAATGCCGCAGGCTCCTCCATTATGAGAGGTATTGGCACAATGGTATGCAGCTACAAGGAAGTGACCCAGGGAATCTTTTGAATCCTGTTTGGAGGTGCCTTTGTGCAATGTGGCTTAACATTGTCATGTGATATGATATCCTTGGTGCAAAAATGCTTGAGAACCAAAGACATTCCATCCACCACTTGGAACATGGTATCTGGAATGCGAGTGGATTCTGATAGTTGTAAAAAACTGTGACTAATTAAAACTGAAGTTTGCAACTTTGTACATGACCATTGCTGATTGGGTAAGTCAATATTACTTTGAATATTCCACTACTGGCCTGTATAGAGATGAAGGCAAATTCAAAAATAAATTGGAAATTCTTCCAGTCAGCTAAGGCTTTCCAAGTGCAAATCACTGGAGAAAAGGAAGAAATATTTACAGAAGGGCCAACAGAACGATCAAGGCCGGGGTTAAGGATGTAAATATTATGGGTGACACCACGCGAAAGGAAAGGAAACATGCCCAGCATGGGGAAAGCAGTGCTCTATGTAAAAAAAACTGAATCATTTTGCCTGCTTGCTTTTTGCAATAATAAAAAACAAGCTCATAAAAGATATCTGCAGGGGAGATGCCAGATGATGATTCTGATGAATTATTTGACACTCTAGAACAGGTTGTCATCGTCAAGTTTCAAGGAAAAAAATGGTTTGTGACTATTGAAATAATGATTCCAGAAGGAGAGCATCACGTTAATATGAAGTGTCAGACAGACATTGGTGCTACGCTCAACATCATGAGTTTTGCAGACCTGAGAAGTTGTTCAAGATAGTGACCTGAAAATGAAGCCATTTAAGGTAAGTTGAGACTATATGATGGAAGACCAATAGGACAATCTTAGGTGAGAGCCCAGTGCATTGGGAAGAAAGAAGATCTACAGTTTTAAATAGTAGACATAGCTGACACTCGTCAAAAGCTTGGACTAGTAATCCTCAATATATCAGAAAAGGTTTTCTGTACTTTGCACAGCACAAAGCCATTGACTGCTGAACAAATCCTAAAATATTAACAGATGTTTTACTGAGGTCTTGGAGGTCTTCCTGGTGAATGCCACTTTGAGGTAGATGAGTGTGTGCAAGAGAAGAGCTCCAGCTCAAATTCGGCCTGAAAGGCGAGATAGAGGAGTTTGAAAGGAAGGGAGTAATCAAGAAAATGACACCTCCTACAGACCGGATTACCAACATAGCATTGAGACAACCTGGAAAGCTGAGAATGTGCACAGATCCAAAGGTCCTCAATAAAGTTTTGAAGAGAACTCCGTACCCAATGGTAACTAGTGAAGAAATTTTGCCGCAACATGCCAAGCAAAGGTCTTTACCAACTTAGACGTGAAGGATGGATTCTGACAAGCCGAATTAAAGCAGCAGTTTTCTGACTACAATCTGGATGCGATTTGTGCATGCTATTTGGCAATTCTACCGCTCCTGAAGAGTATCAGCACTGACAGCATGAGATAGTGTTTGGAAAAAAAAGTTAGTTTTAAGGGATTTATATTTGTATTGGAAACAAATTAGAAATAAGGTATAGTTTGAAATCTGTTTAATTTATTGTTCTGTCCCTGGACTGGTAAAACCTATAGTTCGACTCATGTTGGACAAAGGTGAATGTACGTGTGGGGATTGGTTTCAATTCCAAATGTGATTCTATTGTGCTTAGAGGCATGAAGAATAAATAACTCAACAGTAGTTGCTTAGCAGCTAGGGCCTTGTAAGTTAGAGAAGCTTTTAAGTTTTGGTTTAGCTAATTTGTTTGCAGTTGGAGAAAGGTTGTTAGAGAGAAGGCAGCTCTTACAGATCTGCTGGAAGCAGTGAGTTTAAAAAGCTTGAATGGGATAATTTCTCAGCTTTGCTAGAAGAAAAGCCATACCATGGAGTAATGGTTAAGAAATCAAGAACAGGGATCTGAAGAGCAGCTAGTCAAGGAATCTAGATAATTAAAGGGAAGTTTCCAATAAATTTGAGCTTAAGGGTACTAGAACAGAGCACTGTTCAGTAAAGACAGACCAAGATGAGATGAAGGCTGAGACGCCTGAAAGATACCTGAAGTGATTTTCAAGTTTGTGAGATTTTACTACAGGATGTGGAACGGGAGTTGTAATAACCATGGAAATCAGTAGTGGGATCTCTTGAGTTTGTGTAAAAGCAGGAAATCTAAAAGGGGATGGTGTAAAATCCTGGATTCAATTCGCTGTTAAAAGTGGAGCCGAAGTTTTGTTTAAAAGTGTAATTTGGAAACCTTGGTCTGGATTTCAGAATGCAAACCGTTAAGGGAAAGCTTTATTATGAGAGAAGATTTTAAACTATATTTTTGGAAGTGGAGATTAGAATAATCACCTGGGGGTTTTTGAGGAGACACCAACAAATAATAATTTTGGGTTCAATTTGCCCACAGTCACCTGATGTGCTTAAAAGGGACTGTGTGTTAATGGGACCATTGACGATGAAGATGTACTTTATAATCCGTGTTAATCATAAAATCTGTGTAATTGTTAAGATAAAAGGGAAGTAAAGGTGTATTGTATCATCATCCAATTTTTTCATGTTTAATATGTATTTTGTTCTTAAAACTAATTAGGGATCCTGTGACTCTGTTTCTTCACGTTTTATTAAAAAAATTTATGGTCTTTTGAGCCGGGGTCCCATCCTGGGATCATCTTGTCCAGTTGGACTTGTTTTGGGTTGCACTTTGGTTCCCCTCCTCTGACTGTACCATCATGGGTGATCCAGTAAGGAGCTTAAGACTCCCTATTGCTCTTGGGATCGATGGAACATTCAAGCCCCTCTGCCTCAGCAAGGTGGCAAGCCGTCAATAAGAATGTGAATATTCACAAAGTCTTTTTTGTTATGCTCAATTGTCTACCATCATTCACAACTGGAATAAGCAGTATTGTAGAGCATTGGTAGAGGAATCACATGGCTCTTTTTATAGTGTACTGCTTTCACCATTTGACATTCACATAATCTTTTGATAACAACTTCACAAGGTTACTGCCTCATTTTCGGGAATGCCAGGTGCTGCTGCTCTCTGAATAATCTTCCACTTATTCGACTAGGTTTGGCCATTGAACTTGGCGGGGTAGTTATCAACCTTTGTGGCCTTGTCACCGCAATATATCTGTAATTTCATCTATCACTACAGCTCCCCATTCCACCATCTCTTTCCATTTAACTTTGATCTCTGTATCCCTGTCATTTGGCTGTGGACCCTGCGCTTTGGAATTCCCTCCTTTCCTCTTAAAATCTAATTGTTGAACCTTGGGAGGAAGCAGCGATGGATCATTCAGCACTTGTGGCTAAAAATGGCTGTGAACACCTCATTGTCCTGTTTTTGCTCTTGCGTTCTGGCCTCTGCCGTCTTCAGTGATCACTCGCTAACGATTATGCTTGTCCACCTAAGAGACTCAGTGTTACTGGTAATAGGTTCTGTGGGTTCCTGCCTGACTGATGAGCCCGATCCTAGAGCCGCATTAAAAAAAAATATAAATTTAGAGTACCCAATTCTTGTTTTCCAACTTAGCGTGGTCAAATCTCCCTCCCTGCACATCTTTTTGGTTTGTTGGGGGTGAGACCCATGCAGACACAGGTGAATGTGCAAGCTCCATATGGACAGGGGGCTGGGATTGGACCCAGGTCCTTGGTGCTGTGTAGCAGCAGTGTTATCCACTGCACCACCGTGCTGCCCCTGAGCCGCATCCATTTTTGGTGACCCCTAATATCTTTGTTTGATTTGACATGTATTATACCCTAATTCCATCTCTGTGAAGCAGTTTAGAATGTCTTGTGACGGGAGTGATGCATTATAAATACACCAAATGCAAGTGCTGCAGGTAAATGGGTGTTGTTTTGATATTCTAAGTCCTACCGCTTGCTTATCCGATTCATAGATATGAAATCAGTTTGCACATGCATTCTAATGCCACATAGTTCTCATTGCCCTACCACCTGTCTTTCTTCTGTAACTGTATTGTCAGACTGATCATAAAATTATAGAATCCCAACAGCACAGAATCTGCACTGACCCTCTGAAAGAGCACTCCACCCAAGTCCCCTTCCCTGCCCTAACCCAGTAACCCTTCAACCTAAACTACATATCCCTGGATGCTAAGGGGTAATTTAAGCAAGGTCAATCCACATAACCTGCACAATTTTGGACTGTGGGAGAAAACCGGAGCACCCGGAGGAAACCAACGCAGCCAAGGGGAGAATGTGCTAACTCCACACATACAGTCATCCAAGGCCCGAATTGAACCCAGGGATCTGGTGCTGTGAGGCATCAGTGCTAATGACTGAGCATTAAGTCTTCCCTCCCGTTAAACATTATTTGACTGAAACTATTAATTATTTCTGGACAAAGATGAACCCAGTAACATTTATATTTATTTAACCTTCTCATATAATTATATTGATATCAATCTAATTCTCTAACACAAGAAGCAATACGGCACCGCTATCCCTGTTTGTGGAAGAAATGTTTTTTTCTGACTGGACAATTCTCTGCAACTAGTTGGCAAAGTCTTGAATGAAGCTTGTTTGGGTGCAAAGTAAATGCTCTGATCTTGATTTGAGGAAAAGCAACGAGGCTCTTCCAGTGTGTAAGCAGACCTTTATCCTTGAGCCAATACCTTTCCTTCAATCAAAAGCTCCAGAACTGATTGACTGATTGCTGTTTGCTTAAACTTGTTTCGAAATTGTATTCCACGTGTATGAATATAACAAAACTTAAAAAATTAATTAATCAATTATGAGGCACTTTGGGACCTCCTTAAAAAGTCCCCCTTTTGAAGCAAGTGCTTTGACTAGAACTGCCGTATCAGCCTCCCAGATGTTCCTTTTTTGGTTAGCTAGGCAAGCCGAAGCTTGATTTCCTAGTTCTATCCCATCCTGGAACATGGTGCCTCAGTGCTGCACCACAGCACCAGGGACCCGGATTCAATTTCAGCCTTAGATGGCTGTCTGTAGAGTTTGCCCGTTCTCTCTGCGTCTGTATGGGTTTCGTCCGGGTGCTCAGGTTTCCTCCCACAGTCCACAGATGTGGATGTTAGGTTGATTCATAGAATTTGATTTGATTTGTTTTCATTTCATAGAATTTACAGTGCAGAAGCAAGCCCTTCAGGTCAGCATCGGCCCTCTGAAAGAGCACACTACCTAGGACCCACTCCCCTGCCCTACCCCCATAACCTCTTTTTAAAAAAAATAAATAAATTTAGAGTACCCAATTCATTTTTTCCAATTAAGGGGCAATTTAGCGTGGCCAATCCACCTACCCTGCACATCTTTGGGTTGTGTGGGCGAAACCCACGCAAACACGGGGAGAATATGCAAACTCCACACGGACAGTGACCCAAAGCCGGGATCGAACCTGGGACCTCGGCGCCTTGCGGCAGCAGTGATAACCACTGTGCCACCGTGCTGCCCTATACCCTCATAACCTCTTGACCCCACCTAACCTTTGGATACTAAAGAATAATTTTATCATGGTTAATTCATGTCCAAAGATATGTCAGTTAGGTGGATTGGCCATGGTAAATTGCCCTTCGTGCCCAAAAAGGTTAGGTGGGGTTACTGGGTTACGGGAATAGGGTGGAGGTGTGGGCTTAGGTAAGGTGCTCTTTCCAAGGGCGGTGCAGGCTCGATGGGTTCTATGTGGTGGTTGCTGGGAAACTTGTAATGAGGCATATTTTACATCTTTCATATTTTATTAAACGATTTCTTCAGTAAATTTCTCAGAATCCCTATAGTGTAAAAGGAGACCATTTGGCCCATCAAGCCTCTGAAAGAACACCCTGACTAGGCCCACTCCCCAACCTATTTCTGTAACCCCATAACCCCACTTAACCTTTGGACTCTACGGGCAATTTAGCATGACCAATCCACCTAATCTGCATGTCTTTGGACTGTGGGAGCAAACCGGAGAACCCAGAGGAATCCCACGCAGACAATGGCAGAATGTAAAACTCCACACAGACAGTTATCCAAGGCTGGAATTCAACACGGGTTCTTGATGCTGTGAGGCAACACTATTAAACACTGTGCCACCGTGTCGCCCGCTTTAACTTGAAATTTATCTTGAAATGTATTAAAAATAGCTTTTATTGTCTTTGATCCTTTATAAATGTAAAATTTTAGGATAGCTGGAGCTTATCTGATTGACTCACATTTTTAAATATGTCAATCGTTCAAAATTTCGATATTTGCGAGTTTTCACAGGAACGTAATCCCAGCGAACGACAGGACTTTACTGTGAACTACTGTGTTATATTAAATCTTAAATGCCGATTTAAAAACAAGGTACTCACCATGTTGGTTGGATCATAGAATTTACAGCGCAGAAGGAGGCCACTTGGCCCATCGAGTCTGCACCAGCTCCTGGAAAGAGCACCCTACCCAACCTCCACCCTATCCCCAGAACCCAATAACCAACACTAAGGGCAATTTTGGACACTAAGGGCAACTTATCAAGGCCAATCCACCTAACCTGCACATCTTTGGACTGTGGGAGGAAACCGGAGCACCCAGAGGAAACCACGCACACACGGGGAGAATGTGCAGACTCCGCTCAGACAGTGACCCAAGCCGGAATCGAACCTGGGACCCTGGAGCTGTGAAGCA
Organism: Scyliorhinus canicula; assembly: GCF_902713615.1. NCBI lineage: Eukaryota > Metazoa > Chordata > Chondrichthyes > Carcharhiniformes > Scyliorhinidae > Scyliorhinus > Scyliorhinus canicula. The sequence continues at coordinate 128,888,723 of NC_052156.1, forward strand.
ATTGTGCTATCTGCAATGCTACCGTGCTGCCCAAATCTTGATTGATTAAAGTGATAACATCAGCTACTTTTTTGAAAATTCGAATGGTAATTGACGAGCCAAAATAATTATAACTTGCAAAATGTAGCACCTGCTTTCTGCAGAAACAGTGCTATGACCTCCTGAGGGGGGGGGGGGGGGGGGGAGAGAGAGAGAGAGAGGGAGAGAGAGAATTAAACATTTTCGACCATTTGTTTCTTGATGTTTGCTTGTCAAGTGAAATTTGGATGTAAAATTTCCTTCAGAGCACCATGGCGTTAGTTAACAACTTCAGCCCAACTATTAACCTCAGTTAATGTTTTATGGATGTAACATTCAAATGTTTTCTATGTTCTTCCTCTATAGGTCTGCTTTATATTTGGGCCGAAAAAGTGTTTCTTCCTCTTCTCCCAACCCTTGCCACCAATAAATTAATTTTGTGCTCATCAAGGCAAGGAATATAGGGGAGGCAGAGGTGTAGTGGTATTGACACTGGACTAGTAATCCAGAGACCCAGGGTATGCGCTAATGGCATTTGAATTAAAAAACAAATCCTGGAATTCGAAGACTAATGATGACCATGAAACTGTTGTCGATTGTTGTGAAAACCCATCTCGTTCACTAATGTCCTTTAGGGAAGGAAATCTGTCATCCTTACTTGGTCTGGCCTACATGTGACTCCAGACCCATAGCAATGTGGTTGACTCTTAAATGCCCTCTGGGATGGTCACCAAATGCTGACCCAGCCAGCGGCGACACATCCCATGAGCGAATAAAGGAAAAAATATATATTAAAGGCAGTGGAATGTAACATTCGCCATTTCAACATCCGATGCTGGCATGGAGCAAATAGAAGGCAGAAATAACATTGTGAGATACCTGTTAAATTCTCATGTGTCTGCCTGTCGTTCTCATAGAAGCAAACCTATACATTACCCACTGTAGCTCTTTAGTAGCCTTATTCTGCAATTGTGGTTTGTTATTGAATTAGGGCAATAATCGTAGAATCCTACAGCAATGAAGACGATCATTTATCCCAGTGTACCTGTGCCGCTTCTTCAAAAGAGCTGTTCATTAGTCCCACTCCTTTGCTCTTTCTCCATTGACTGAAGTACTTGTCCAATCCCTTTCCAAAGTTATTATATCTGCTTCCCCCGCCATTTCTGGCAGTGCCATGTACCCTCTCTCAGGACTTGATATCGTTCCTAAAGTGTGGTGCACAGAATAAGCCACAGTGGGCAGCAGGGTGGCACAGTGGGTTAGCCCTCTTGCCTCACGGCGCCGAGGTCCCAGGTTCGATCCCGGCTGTGGGCCGCTGTCTGTGTGGAGTTTGCACATTCTCCCCGTGTTTGCGTGGGTTTCGCTCCCACAACCCAAAGATGTGTAGGCTAGGTGGATTGGCCACGCTAAATTGCCCCTTAATCGGAAAAACTGAATTGGGTCTCTAAATTTATTTAAAAAAAGAATAGGCCACAGTACTGAACTGAGTTGAACCATCAGTGATTTCATGAATGTTTACTGTAACTTCCTTGCTTTTGTGTTCTACTTAGAGACCAAGGATCCATATGCATTTTCAACAGCCTCATCAATGTCCAGCCACATGCAAAGACTTGTGTCTGCGGCCCCCTCCCCTCCCCACCAACTCTGTTACTGCACCTCCTTTAAAATTATACCATTCAGTTTGTCTTACCTTTGCTAATTCTTATCAAAATAAATTGCTTCATGCTTCTTTGGATTTTAGCAGTCCAGCTGTGTTGGCCGGTGAAGAGTCACCCTTGTTGGTTACTGTCGAGAGAGCGATCGAGGGGTTGTGCAGCATCTTTTATCCCTGGGATTTTCGCACCCTTTTGGGCGGTCCCAGGTGAGCTCTGAATCAATTGATCAGGGCTTGATCATCCTGATTGATTAGGTCTAATCGACACCTGCCACTTTGATGGCGGGGCGTGTCCTTACTGGCCATGACCGAGGCAGATGGGCCTTTCCAAAAAAGGAAATAGACGCCACCGAGTCTGCTACATTGTGGTGATTTGCATTTAAGACGATTGTCCTGGGACGGCCTCTTGATGGCCTTTTTCCTGTGTTATTTGCAAAGTCTGGGCTGCAGTCTTTGTTTATTTGGAGCTGCAGTCTGTTTGTCCCTGAACATGGCCACTTTTCCCAGCGTCCTTTGCCAGACACGATTTTAGATGGCCACAGTAATAATCAACAGGATGCTTCTTTTTCCCCCGTCATGCCTTTACAAAAAATATATTTTTATCAAGGTTTAGCAGAATGTTTCATTGTAAAACAGTAGTAACAATAATAACAAAACAAACTAGAGTGAACATTAACATAGTGCAAAAAGAGAATATACAATAACAATTAAATAGACATTACCCCATGCGACTCAGTCTTCCCACACCATCCCAATGAAGTACCCTATCACCCCCCCCCTACGGATTGCTGCTACTGCTGACATTTTAATTTTCCCCGAGAAAGTCGACGAACGGCTGCCACCTCCGAGACAACCTTAGCATGGACCCTCTTAAGGCAAACTTTATTTTCTCGAGGCTGAGAAACCCAGCCATGTCGTTAACCCAAGTCTCTACACTCGGGGGCTTCGAGTCCCTCCACATTAATAAAATCCGTCTCTGGGCTACTCGGGAGGCAAAGGCCAAGACGTCAGCCTCTTTCGCCCCCTGAACTCCCGGGTCTTCTGACACTCCAAAGATCGCTATCTCTGCAGTCGGCACCACCCGTGTGTTAAGCACCTTGGACATTGCCCTTGCGAACTCTTGCCAGAACTCTCTAAGCTCAGGGCATGGTCAAAACACGTGCACATGGTTTGCAGGTCTGCCCTTGCACCTCATACAACTGTCTTCCACCCCAAAAAACTTGCTCATTCTCGCTGCTGTCATGTGTGCCCGGTGGACCACCTTAAATTGAATTAGACTGAGCCTGGCACATGATGAGGAGGAATTCACCCTGCCCAGGATCACTGCCCACAGACCCGCTTCCAACTCCTCACCTAGCTCCTCCTCCCACTTGCCCTTGAGCTCCCCCAGCGGGGTTTCCTCCGCCTCCTGTAGTTCCTGGTGGATATCCGACACCTTCCCCTCCCCCACCCAGGTGCCGGAGACCACCCTGTCCTGTTTCCTCAGTGGCGGCAGCATCGGAAAGGCCACTACCTGTTTTTTCAGGAAGGCTCGTACTTGCAGATATTTAAGGCGTTTCCTGGCGGCAGATTAAATTTGTCCTCTAGCGCCTTTAAACTGGGAAAGCTTCCGTCTATGAACAGATCTCCCATCCTTCTGATGCCTGCCCTCTGCCAGCTCTGGAACGCACCATCCATCCTACCCGGGACAAACCTGTGGTTGTTACATAGCAGGGTCCAGACCTACGCTCCCTCCACCTTCTTGTACCTCCTCCACCCCCAGATCTGCAGTGTCGCCACCACCACCGGACTTGTGGAGTAACGGGTCGGCGAGAACGGCAAAGGAGCCGTTATCAAAGCTCCCAGACTAGTACCTTTACATCATAGAATTTATAATGCAGAAGGAGACCATTTGGCCCATCGAGTCTGCACCGGCTCTTGGCAAGAGCACCCTACCCAAGCCCACACCTCCACCCTATCCCCATAACCCAGTAACCCCACCCAACACTAAGGGCAATTTTGGACACTAAGGGCAATTTCATCATGGCCAATCCACCTAATCTGCACATCTTTGGACTGTGGGAGGAAACCGGAGCACCCGGAGGAAACCCACGCAGACACGGAGAGAATGTGCAGACTCCGCACAGACAGTGATCCAAGCCGGGAATTGAACCTGGGACCTGGAGTTGTGAAGCAATTGTGCTAACCACTATGCTACTGTGCTGCCTGTAAATGATGCTGCCTCCAGCTGCCCCCCCCAAACCCACCTCCCACTTACCCCCACCATGACTTGACACATGACACATCATGGGTATGGAGTCAATGTTGTGTACACACAGAGCCAGTCCTTCCTGTCTGTATGCCACTATGCTGCCATATCTGGGAGATCTATCCTACTGGTTGGAAATACCCAGTTGTTTAAGAATGACAGGAACCCAACTAAAATCTTAAATTAAAACAGCAAATGCTAGAAATACACAACTGCTCCATCAGAACCTGAAAAGTCGAGAGGTCAGCATTATTAACCACCTAAAAGGATGAGCTAGGATAAGATAGCAATCGTACAGGAACGCCACCTGCAAGTTCCCTCAACAAGCTGAAATACCGAGGGATCATGATGGAGTAGTGTGGGACATTGTCTATAGGTATGATTCTGAATCTGATTACTTTAGGTATTTGCTTGGCTAGTCTGTAGACAGCTTTCCCAATTTTCATACAATTTCACAGATGTTTGTTTGGAAGATTTTGCAGAGTCGACTGTGCTGGAAAGGTCTTAAGTCAATGGCAATTGGCTCATCCATTTTATTTTATTTGTATTGGTATTTGGATCAGAAGTCATATCAGATTCACAGTCCAAAAGCTGAAAGGCCAAACTCATACTCGCACCACCAATTCCAATGGTTAATTTTAATGATAAAAGTGGATAAAAGCTGTTCTTGGAGGGCCAGGATTTCTTGCCATTTTTTAAGACTGTCAAAATTCCAAATCCTTGGTATGGAAAGAGTTAAGTGCTTTGCAAAGCTTCTGATTGAACCTTAAAACATCTGCATTCTGGGTTTCCCAGGTGGCGCAAGATAAATAACCAGTGTTTGAAACAATAAATCTGTGAGAGTGAAATAATGAGATTAATACGAAACGTTTCTGGTTGGAGCATAATTTATCTTTTTAATTTATTCATGAGAATATAAATCTGCAGTTGCAATTTGTTCACTGTGTGAGCTCTGCGTTTGTTTAAGAATGACAGGAACCCAACTCAAATCTTAAATTAAAACAGCAAAAGCTAGAAATACACAACAGCTCCATCAGAACCTGAAAAGTCGAGAGGTCAGCATTATTAACCACCTAAAAGGATGAGATAGGATAAGATAGCAATCGTACAGGAACGCCACCTGCAAGTTCCCTCAAAAGTCACACACCATCTTGACTTGGAAATACATTGCTATTCTTTCACAAGAAATATGTTGCTATTCTTTCACAACCAGAGTCCAAAATCCTGGAGCTCCCTCCTGAGCAATACTGTGGATGTACCTATACTACCACTTACACATCATACCACAGTTCAAGAAGGTGCTTCTTCACCATCTTGAGGGCAATTAAGATGGGAGTAAATGCTGCACTTGCTGGTAATGCCCATATCTTATCAACACGTTTAAAAAAAGCAGTTCCCACTACTTAAACAGGTCATGTTTCAATTGGGGGCAATCATTTAAATCAAGCACACAGCACAATTAATTTTCTGTTGCCATTATTGCCAGTTGCAAAGTTACTGTTCATACGTAGTGTTAGGATTGTTTTGGCAAATTGAGGTCCAGTGAGTAGTTGATATATGTGATTATCTTATATATCTTAATTACCTATAACTGGCGATGGGTTACAGCTTGCATGACTCAGCAATGACTACAGTATTAAACTTGCTCAGGGAGTGATTTTCATCCTAAAGGTGTAATGACTTTGTCCACATTCCCGTCCAAGTAGAAAGGGATTTGGTGAACAATCAAGTTTGCCTTGAAAGAGAAAATTGAATTTTCAGGTGTGGTGGAATCTTGAGGCTTTAATAGTTTGCGCACTTCTTTTTATTGTGACTAAAGTCCTTGTCCAATGCGACAAATCGGTATAAGCACACCTGCTAAAGTGGATGTTGTACTGACGTGTGTGCACGTTTGTTTGTGAAGTCAATGCATCTGTCTGCCTATGTGTATATATATTTAATATTAGCATCTTTCCCACCACCATATGTCTTCCTACTCGTCCACACAATCCCTTGTCAAGTTCTTGTTAGCATCCACCAGCCTACTTCAGTTTAAGGTGCTTAATTGTATAGGGCTTCCAATTAGAATAAAAATAAATAGCCACCATAGAATTCTGCTAGTTGAGGAGGATCTAATGTTACAAAAAAATGCTGTCAGATTCGTCTCGATCAGTCGGATTTGCTGCTAGGCTACAGGGTTAGTCTGGGGAATGGGGACCTGTGAATTAGGTTGTGTAGAAGGCAAGTACCTGTTTAAAAATACACAGTTGGGAGCAGAACATAGAACATAGAAAAGACAGCACAGAACAGGCCTTTCGGCCCACAATGTTGTGCCGAACTTTTGTCCTCGATTAAGAACAAATTAATCTACACCCCATCATTCTGGAATGGAGAGTAGGTCTTACGAGGAAAGGTTGAGGGTGCTAGGCCTTTTATCATTGGAACGGCGAAGGATGAGGGGAGACTTGATAGAGGTTTATAAGATGATCAGGGGAATAGATAGAGTAGGCAGTCAGAGACTTTTCCCCCAGGTAGAACAAACCATTACAAGGGGTCATAAATTTAAGGTGAATGGTGGAAGATTTAGGGGGGATGTCAGAGGTAAGTTCTTTACCCCGAGAGTCGTGGGGGCATGTAATGCACTGCCTGAAGTAGCAGAGTTAGAGTTGGATGACAGGAGAACAAAAAACCTAGGCCCAGAATTTGCTGGAGTTTGCAATGTGATGGTGGACTCCATTAGAGTTTGTTTTGCGCCCTTCAGCTTAAAGATGCTCCTCCGACAAAGATGTTTTTGCGGAGCTGTTGGGGCAGCGCAAATTAGCCGCAGCTTGTCTTGATTTTCTATTTGTGAAGTAACTCTCCCTTATCACAAGTTGCCTGTGAATTTGCATATCATCATTTTTTTCAAATTCTGGACCACCTTTTCAGGCAAATTGTGGAGGTTTTCAAAAACATAGTGGGCAGCATGTAATGGTCAGCAGTGAAGGAACAGTACTTGTTTGTATCATTGAGAGCTCCCTCTGACCTTTTGTGGGCTATTGCGCAGCAACATGGAATCGGCAGGCATCTGGACCAGCATGGGCCCTCCACAGGAGATCTGTAGCGCACCTATGAGCAGGGCAAACATCCTGACAAAGAGAGCCAGATTCTAAATCAAAATGCGTAAACTAGATTTAATTCGTATTGAATTATATTTTACACGAGGCAAAATAGAGAGAGTGATATTGCGAGAGAAATGAGAATCCAAGAAAAAGTAAAACCAAATAATTTTTTTTCATCTGCAACATCTTTAATTCTGAATTCTGAAAAATTAAATTTCCAGTGCTAGAGGTGTTTGTTTGGCAGTAATATGACTTATAAAATGAAAATTCACTTGCACTTGGATGTACCTGTCCTTTTTGTTCTGTTATGTTTAGCAGGTAACTGGTGGGTAGGTATAGCATTTTCGCTCCCTTGCATTGATTTCAATGCTGAATCTATCAACCAGGTAGTATTCTGGTCGAGACTTTGGAGGAGCAGGGCAGCGAGGACAGCAACTTCCTGGTCTCCTTGTTCAGTTGTTCTGTGTAGACTCCAAAGATTTCTGTCTGATGTACACCATAATAACGGTGAGCATTGGTGATCTCCCCATTATTGGTGTTAGTGCAAATACAGGCCCAAAAATTTAGGATTAGATAAATATAAATATAAAATGTAACTGGTAATATAAAACTACTTTGTCCACATGACCACAGTGACTCCATTTCAAAAGTAATTCAACGGATGTAAGTGCCTTGGAATATCTGTAGATCATGAAAAGAGTCCCACGTAGGTCAGAGAATTGTAAACATAGGTCGTCCTTGACTTTGAGTTCAAGGTGTGACGAATGACACTTAATGACATTTATAAGTTGACACCTTGTTTCGGCTTTACAATATCAGTTTTGACTTTACGATGCCATGCTAGCAAAGAGGTTTAAGCGTTCATTCATGTGCATCAATGTTCTGCAGTGGCGACTGCAGTCTGATGTCTTTTGCTTGAGATCTTCGTGCCTGAGTCAGGTCGCGCTGACCATGCGGTCCCTGGCACCCTTCGTTGGTTCGGCGACTAAGTCCCAAAAGACCCATTATCACTCTACTATAACAATCTGGAAAACTGGTGAAAATGTATGAAATCATTAACCAAAATAGCAAACATAAACGTCTGAGACGCCCGAGTTGGAAAGCAAAAATGATTAACTAAAAAATATGGTATTGGGCCTTGGTTCACGAACAAACCCCCATTTGTAACATTGTTCCGAGAAGAAAATCGGTTCTGACTGAAGATGTTTTGGCCTGAGACACCGTTTTCAGAAACCAATTGTATCCTAAGTCCAAGGACTGCCTGCGTGTAATGAGTTAGATTTTGCTGTACAAATAATGCTGAGGCTAACCATACTCACTCTTAATTGTGTGGAAATCATACTGCAACGTCCGTCGACCACATTTGTGCAGTTAAACACAGGTACAGAATTTGCTGTCTGAGAGGCAATATTATTCCATCGTGAGCTTCCTATAAAATGCCTCACTGTCTGATGTGCTATTCAAATACAATGAACAACGTGAAGTTGCTGCATTTAACCCTAACTACAGATTAAACATGTCACAAAATATTAGAACTTGTCCATTATCGAGTAAGTACTGTTTTAATGGCATGCTAAGTTTTAATTAATTACTGCGCAGCAACACTGACACTGAAAATTTAGAAGGATGGACTTGCATTCCTTTAGATTTTGATTGTTGATTTGAACAATTGTATCGACCTTTATTTTTTTCTGTTTCTGTGATCTCTCTCTCTCTTTCACTTTTTTTATCTGATTTCACAGGATCACAGAATTTTTAGTTCTAAATCATGTCTGCACTGGCTCTCATAATGATACGAGTGTCATTTTCCGCCTACTCGTTACCCTGCACATTCTTGTTTTTCAGTTAACAGTCTAACTCGCTTGCGATTCTCAATTTAATCTGCCACCACCGTACTCTCTCTGGCAATGCTTTCTAGACCCCAACCAACTCGGGCAGCACGGTAGCATTGTGGATAGCACAATTGCTTCACAGCTCCAGGGTCCCAGGTTCGATTCCGGCTTGGGTCACTGTCTGTGCGGAGTCTGCACATCCTCCCCGTGTGTGCGTGGGTTTCCTCTGGGTGCTCCGGTTTCCTCTCACAGTCCAAAGATGTGCAAGTTAGGTGGATTGGCTATGATACATTGCCCTTAGTGTCCAAAATTGCCCTTAGTGTTGGATGGGGTTATGGGGATAGGGTGGAGGTGTTGACCTTTGGTAGGGTGCTCTTTCCAAGAGCCGGTGCAGACTCGATGGGCCGAATGGCCTCCTTCTGCACCGTAAATTCTATGAACTTGGGTGAAAAGGTTTTTCTTCCTGTCGGTTTAGCTTCTTTTGCCTTTACTTTAAATCTGTGCCCACTCATTCTTGTGTGAACAGTTTTTCTTGGTTTACTCTGTCCAGACCCCTCATGATTTTGAATATATGTATCAAATCTCCTCTCAATGTTTTCTTCAAGGAAAACAGTCCTAACTTCTCCAATCTGCCTTTAACTGAAGTTCCTCATTCTCGTGATTCTTTCTCCATTCACATCTTTCCAATCTTTCGCATCTTTCCAAAGTGCAGTGCCCAGAACTTTAATATAAATTTAGAGTACCCAATTCATTTTTTCCAATTAAGGAGCAATTTAGCGTGGCCAATCCACCTGGCCTGCACATCTTTGGGGTGTGGGGGCGAAACCCACACAAACACGGAGCGAATGTGTAAACTCCACATGGACAGTGACCCAGAGCCGGGATCGAACCTGGGACCTCGGCGCTGTGAGACGGCAGGGCTAACCCATTGTGCCACCGTGCTCTGCAGTGCCCAGAATGGGAGACAATACTCCAGCTGAGGCTGAGCTTATACAAGTCTTATGCAAATTAAACCTAATCACCTTGCTCTTGTACTCTGTGCCCCTATTAATACAGTTCCTCTAGAAGAAGTTGCACTTTCTGGATGTCTGTGTGGCTGGCAGGCAGGAGCTTGCAGTGTAAAGCCCCCTGAAAGTCTGCGGACATGCGCAAGAGTAATGAATGGTTGGCATCATTGGTTCAGTGCCTAGAGCCATGGCCTTTGTCAGACAACGTATCTATTTGGGAATTGTCATTATAAATGCGATGTGTCTCCATGTTAAACGTTGACATTGTCTTTGTAAAGAAAGTGACGACAGGAGGTAAGTTTGGCATTGGGAAATGTTTGCTGTATGCAGGATTTTTGGTATCTAGATATTTTACTTTGCTATATATCAGCAGTGTTACTTCACAGTATTTGATGGCAAAGTTGAGTCATATGACATTTTATGCTTTTGATCACAAAGCTGAAAATATATTAGTTTAAACAGCTAGTTGTGAAGAATCCTTGACATAGCAAGCAATTCCTAAAACAAAACATACAATCAAATTCAACATTAATTTCGATTTGCCCTAAATGTATTCACACAAATGAATCAACTTCTCCTTAGGCCAGTGCTTTTGAAGTGACAAAGAAATAGGATTGGCTTTAAAAATTTTATTTTTCGGGTACAGTGATACAATGCGCACATTGCCCTTAAAGCACACTTCATGTTGCCATTCATTTCAAAAATTGAATAATGTCCCGGCTATACTTGATAGAATTTCCTTCATTCTAGTTTCTTTAAAATTATTTTTCAGATCTTTGAACGCATTCTTTTCATATGGGCGATAAGGCACCCAGCCAGTGGATATGTTCAAGGGATAAATGACCTTGTTACGCCTTTCTTTGTAGTCTTCGTTTTTGAATACATTGGTAAGTCTCAAGAATTGATTATGCCACCATATTTCTATTTTTAAAGGTCTTGGATTGTTGCAATAATGCAGCAGGCAATATATTTCTGATCTTTTCAGTTTGTTAAACAAAAAACCCTTTGTCCATCATAATTTCAGAAGATCATCTTTGTGTAATTATATAACGTAGCTGTATCTATTTGCATATTGTAAAAGCATCTTTTCAAGTATTTTGAATGATAGATTAAAATTGAGGTGTCTCGTATCAGTCCAATTTCTTGTAAAGCTCCCTATGCCCTCTTTATCGAGATATCAATGTTTTGTGTTAGAATTAACAGAAAAGGACAAGGTGCCCTTGAGTACCTTGGAAGAGGATTTCTCATTTACTGACTTACAGGATGATGCTTCTTCTCCCTTGTTTCCTTTCATTTTTGACATCGTGGGAGGCCGTAAATTGCTTTGCAACTAATGATAGCTCCTAGCTAATCATCTATTCAGTGGGGAAGGGCCTGACTCTGGAGGACCTCTACATTTCTCACTCCAACTTTCATTTATGCGTGGAAATGTTCCTAATGAGTTGACATTAATTGATTCGATGAAGTCGTATTGCACTTGTTGAAATGTAATTAAAAATGTCAGACCACTTAAATTTCATGTAAAAATGGATTTTTAAAATGGGAATGTCAAGGGCGTTTCTATTTAAGATGAAGAAAGTAATACTTACCAGTTCTAATTCATGCCAGTAGTAGTTTGAGATTTCCCTCCGTAAAACTGATTTGAACTTCAATGGTTCTGTAATTTCCACAGTGCACAAATCCTTTCTTGCACATTCGGGTTTGTTCAGCTTAAAGCCTAAATTACATCTAGTTTACAGCACAAAACAAGACCAATCAATTGTAGTGATTTATTTTAATATATGAAAGGATATGAAACTAATTTTTATTTGAGTTTTTAATGTTGCATTGGTGAACTTTTGCATGTGCCATTGAATACAATAGTATATGAAAGTGGGGTTTGTTGAACTGGTGTTGGTATGCTGTTGAGAATTAAGTGAACTTGAAGTATTTAGCCACAAGAGAAAGACCATTTGCGTGTAAATTCCAATTGGAGTGGTTGCACCAATCTTGCATGTATGATCCCTTTCTGTCACGAGTTTGAAAGATGCAATCATTGCCATTTTCAGTTTGCATGCAATTATAGATACTGTAAACCAAAAGCTCAGTACTTCTGCATGGAATCGAAATACACAGGATCAGCAGGAGTCTTTGTCCCCATCCTTTTTAAGGGAAAAATTTCAAGTTCAAAATGTATTGGTGACGCTCAGTTATGCAGTACTATGTCTCCCCTTAAAAGAGATATGCTTACACTGTTATCATACCAGCTTATAGCTTTGGTAAGCAGGCAAACAGCAAACATGCGCATAATCATCCAACGTACAAAAAAAAGACATGGTGTTTTCACAAGGATTTCCAGCTGATATTGAAGCTTTTGGGGATGGAAATAAACTGGGCTTGTCTCTTATTTTGATCATCCAAAATGGGATCAACTGATAGTGAAGAAGACTGAGCAAAAATATCAAAATCTAAATTTTAAAGTATCTGTGCACCATCTGCTGCAGTGCAATCCACACACAACTTCAGTTGTATCAGGCTCTCTCTCATCACTCTCTCTTGTACCCGCTCTCTCCCCAACCCCCAAACAGGGTGTTCCAAGTTGGCCGAGTTTTACTGTGTTACAGTGATTTAAAAAAAAAGTGCTATCCCAATGCTGGACAGGAAGTGCTCTTGAGTCAGGGGTGATCTCATTCAACAAGTCACGATATTGTCCATTGTAGTTGCATAAAATTAGTCCAGAATGTCAAAGACTTGAAAGAAAGGCTTGCAGTTATATTGCATATCATTTCTTCCAGGATAACCCATTGCACTTTGCATTCAAATAATTTCTTTGAAGCATAGGGACTGTTAGATTAATAGAGCAGTTCATGCATTCTCAACTTGTTACTTTGAATTTTTTTTAGATCTTGGTTCTAAAATAATTGTTTCATTCTAATGCCGTATATCTGTCATTATTTGCATTTAACATACCTGTAGCATGGTGGCACCTTGCTCATGATATGGTTTGTCTTGAGCTTCTGGTTTTCTTCAGTTAAATAATTGGCTGACCAATAGTTTATCTTTTTTAATGTTTGTATCATTATTTGAGATCATTGAAAAAGGTTGCCATTCAAAGCTTTACTCAATGTTTATAAATGTGGCAGTGGAATTTCAGTGTTAGAATTTTAAAGGTTCACTCTGTTATAAAAGTGCCTGTTCAGAAATAGTGAATTGGGAAGCATATTGGTGAAGATTGCTTGCTTTGTTTATCAAATGTGAAAATGGAATTAAATCTTAGACCAGGTTAAAGTCCAACAGGTTTGTTTGGAATCACTAGCTTTCGTAGCACAGCTCCTTCATCACGTTACTCACTGTGCCCACCCCACCCAGTCCAACACCGGCATCTCCACATCATGGAATTAAAGGATTTTGGATTTAGCATGAATGATGAAAGGATGGTGCATAATATCTAGAGATCATAATATAATTGGATGTTAAATAGTTAGTACAACACATAAAAAGAAAGATCCGAGAAAGCCTGCCAAGCTTCAGAAGAGGGAATAAAAAGTCAATTAGAAAGGGACAAGTGGAATAATACTTGGGAGATCAAAAGTAGAAAACCTATGGGGAACTGAAATCTAGGAACAATAAAATAGAGATCCCTCAAATCACCAGGCCAACTGAGCTTTTCACGTCTCTGCACCTCTCTTTCTGACCTGCAATCTGTCCTCCTTCATTCCACCATTGGGTGTCGATCTCGAGTTATATTCCTCTTTGTGGAGCTGTCTTGAGAGGATTAGGTCTTTCCACTTGTGTACCCCTCTTCGTAAGAAAAATATTAGTTATCTCAGCAGCCTTGTTTTTCATTCTAGTTCATGATCACATCCTGTGTTAATTCGCTGGTGCTATTTGTGAAGGAGCTTTCATATGTTTTCTGTACTAAAGGAAGTAAATAAATTCAAGTTGTTGAATGCAGAGAAAGAGCTAGTTTGGGTCCTCGCCAAAACTGAAGTAATGAAGAATGTTCTTTGTTCGCACCTTACTTGCTCCCCTAATGTGATTAAAATATTTCCCCAACTCTTTCTCCAAAAAGAACAGCACTCAGCCACCACTTTCCCTTGAATTATCTACACAATTGCCCACATTTCATTCCTCTAACTTGCCTGAATTTCTACAAGATTGCAGCCAACAGATTGCTTCACTTTTCCTCCTCCCACTTTCCTTCTCCAAACGTGACCCAAAGCTTCTGCATTTCTTTAATCTTCAGATGGGCATCAAGTTTTTTTTCCTGAAACACAATCACTCACTTGGATATTGTTAATAGCCAGAAAATATGTAGGAATTGCATGACTTTGCGTTTTCAGTTTTCACTTTCCTTCAGGAGATACAGCTGATCTATTGCTTCCTATCATATTGCAGTTCTTGGGAAATTGAACTGTGATGCAGTGCTTTTCCTGTTACCTTAGAATACGGAGTGCAAGTCGACCCAGCGAATAAGATAATGCCATTTGTTTGGCTCCAAAATCTCTCAATCGGTGTATAAGTTAACCCCTCCTTTCTGCTAAGAAATGCTATACTTGCATATGGAGTTGGCCTCAATTTGTCACCTCAGAAATACATGTTGTTCTCGCCTTATAATTTGGTGGATGGGATCAAGCAGGTGATGCCAGTCGCGTAGCCAAAATGCTTGCATTTTAAGATACACCCACGTAGACACGGATGGCGACCAAACGGAAATGGACCCTCTTGCAAAAATCATGAAGTATAAAGCTGGCTTGCTCATTCTTCCAATAACTGTGCTGCAGCGAGGGATTTCGGTATTGGTTTAAAACTGGTATGAGAAAGGAAGAAGGAATCCACCCTGAAGAAGATGCATGAGAAAAGGGATCTGAATTTGGCCTGATTTTGAAGAACATGTAATGGAATGGGTCCTTGGAAATGGTCAGATGGTTGCATTGTCACCAGAAATGCAATACACATATACGCACTTGTGTGCCAAATCGAACCATGTGGTCAACAAAGATCCAGAGCAACAGCTAGTTGCTGTAACCAATTTATGGAACAAAAATGTCTCGTGTTGTGGCAGAAGCCCAAGATGACTTGGAGAGCAAAAGACATTGATGCCAAAATTGCCAGTTTCCAGAAATTCTTTTTCAGACAGTGACAAGAACATGAGTACCCATTAAATCACATCTGCAACATGGATGAAACTCTTATACATTTCAATATGCCCAGCAACCAAACTGTGGAGTGGAAAGGCTTGAAAATAATGGGACGAGAGAAGACTAAATTCACTCTGGTACTTGCTGCTTGGCCGATGGAACAAAATTCAAGCATGTAGTCATTGTCAAACATAAAACCATGCTGAAAATCAGGTCCATTGAAGGAGCTTTTTGTATGTCCATGATGATGATTGGATAGATAAGAATGGAATGAAATTATGGATAGATAATAAACCTACACAGAGTTCAGCTTATTCATGTGGGACATGTTCAACTCCCATATAACCAATGAGATCAAGGTGCGCCTGTGAACAAATATTACATGCATTAGAGTTATGCCAGAGGGCCAAGAGTCCGCAGTTCAACCTTTGGAAGTGTGCCTCAACACTCTATCCAAGGATAATGTTGGTGCCGAATAGAACAGGTGGATAGTTGATGGAGAAGAAAACCTTCGCAAATAGTCGAAATATGCATGCTGCCCTATTTTGACGTTTTGTGGTTTTGGAATCATGGAATGCTGTTGATGCACAAACTGTCACCAGATCATTCAGAAATTGGATGGAAAAGAATATTTGGAGAAATGTTTTTGAAACTGAAAGCGCCAAATTTGATCCAGAGTGGGAATGTTGCCATAGCAAAAATGACTCAGACGAGTTCTGCCTCAGATGTTGAAGACAATAAATTTGATGGTTTTTAAACCTTTTCGTTGTGGTAAACTACATTACTTCAGAAAATGTGTCACATTGATTTTATTTCAAAATGGCAACCACCTAAATCAGTTCACATTTTATACTCTGCATATAATCCGATCTCCATTTTTTGGAAGGATTTTTTTGAGGCGTCAAATGTTGCCGTATACGTTTTGATGTGCAGTAAATTTTGTAAATCCAAGTCTGCTTTTGGTCCTGAATTTGGATTAATTCAACGAGGTTTACCACTGGTTAGCACTGCTGCCTCAGCACCAGGGGCCCAGGTTCAATTTTGACTTTGGGTGATTGTTTGTATGGAGTTTGCACTTTCTCCCAGTGTTTACGTGGGTTTCCTCCGGATGCTCCGGTTTCCTCCCACAGTCCAAAGATGTGCAGTTTAGGTGGATTGGTCATGATCAGTTGCCCCATGATGTGTACAGGTTAAGGTACAGGGATAGGGTGCACTTTCAGAGGGTCAGTGCAGACTCGATGGGCCGAATGGGATCCTTCTGCACGACAGGTATTCTATTCTATGATTCTATTCTATGAAGAGTTTAATTTCTTTTATCTTGACTTTCATCTTCATAAGGATGCATAAGTTAGTCGAATTCCAGATGTTAATTTATTTTGAAATTCATGAATTAATTTTAAATCGTGGTATTACAATAAATTTTCCTGAAATTTTTTCAGGTGATCAGACTCTTCACCTCTCTCTGTGCAGAATGCAATTCTTGGTAATTAACATGGGGGCCATAGAGATGCATAAATTTCGCACCTGGCTGTAAAAAAACCGGCTATATTTATAATTGACTGCAGTAAAACTAATTCCATCTCAACAGACATCTCTCTAAATAAATATTGCTTCAAGTCTGAGTGTGGTTTATTTGTTTGATTGTTTGTACAGAGCAGTTGTCTCCTTCTCTTGCAAGCAAAAACCTTTCATTCCTAGATGAGGAGGATTGACTTGCAGATGAAAGTTTAATAGGAGAAGAGAGACTGACATGAAACTTACGAGGGCAATGGACTGTTAAGGCAGACTTCCAAAAGTTGAACTATGGACACTTGACCCTCTGGTATATCTGTATTATGTGTATTATTTCTTCACAGGCGCATCTTGATCTCTAGAAAATAGGTGACAGATTCAGATAGAGGATCTGGATCGGCGAATGCTTGGAGGGCCGAAGGCCCTGTTCCTGATCTGTAATTTTTCTTTGTTCTTTCTTCATTGGTTATATTGGTTGTCTAACAATGTGCAAAGAGTGCCACGCAGCTGAAAATTATGCAAGTAGCGGTGGATATATGTGTGATGGCAAACTATTTTTGGGTTTGGTGGTTGTGACACAGGCAGGGCAATCGGTCCAGATTACTTGCAGCTTTGAGTCTTGAAGGACATGGGAGTTGACGTAAGTGATACCGTAGTTGTCCAATTGGAAATCCACATTGTCACAAGAGCTTTATGAAGATTACAAATGTCTTAACTTGGTTTATTGCTGTCACCGGGGCAGGAGGACTCCAGAGAGTTCGGTTGGCATCTTTAAAGGGTGCCCCAATCAGCGCAAAGTTTAACTCCCCCACCGACACAGGGAGGACCCCCTCTTGAGCACTGGAGACCACAGGATAAGCAATGGAACTCTCCCCACCCGCCCACCACAGCGCAAGAAATGGGGCTCTCCTCTTCTCTCCTTCATGTTGAATACCACTTGGAGGTGGCAAGGGTGCAGAATATACTCTGGGTGGGAGACACCAAGAGTGGCTCGGTAGTACCACCACAGACCAAGTTGGCTGGGTCTTAAAGGACATAGCTGCTAGACTGGGACTAGAGCAGATGGTGAGGGAACCAAACAAGAGGGGAAAACATATTTGACCTCATCCTCATCAATCTGCCTGCTGCAGATGTATCTGTCCATTTGTAAAAAAAAATGTATTTTCCTTCTTTTTCACATTTTCATCCAAATTTAAACCCACGAACAAATCACCAACAATAACAAATACAATGTCAAACCACTGGTCAACAATCCCCTCCTCCCATCAACCCCCAACATTTTAATTACAAACATCAAAGAAAAGGAATCAGGAATCCACCATCCATAGTCAACAACATACACAGTCCAAACCACCAACTAATGTTCGATGTCATCCAATTCTTGAAAGTCCACAATGAACAAAGCCTGTGAATTGTAGAATCTTTCCCCTCAACTCAAAACTTCATCTTCTCGAGTGTTTAAAAACTCCAACCAATCCCTCCGCCACGCTAGGGCACAGGGTGGAACGACTGACCCCCCACCCCAACAGGATCGATCAGCGAGGCGAAGGCTAAAACATCTGCCTCCGCACCCCATTTCCAACCCCGGCTGATCAGATACCCCGAATATGGCTCCAGAGGGCCACGCTCAAGTCTCACATGTACCACCTTCGAAATTACCCTGAAAACCTCTCTCAACTTTGGACACGACCAAACATGAACGTGGTTTGCGTACCTCCTCAGCCCTGACCCCTGCACAGACTCTCCTGACCCTCTGGGAGTCGTGGCCCCCCACACCCTCTCCTCACCTTCTCCGCGTTCACCGCTCAGTAATAATAAGCAAATTCAGAAGGCCCTGCCCCTTCTCCCCCAACTGCTGTCCTCTCTGCAACAACACCTTCTTAATCCTAGCCAACTTCTCTCTCCCACCCCCCGGCAACATAAACGGGGTAATTATCTTTTCAACCTCATTGAAAAATGCCTTTGGCAGAAAGATCAGCGGGCACTGAAAAATAAACAAATCACGGCAGCACATTCATTTTCATTGCTTGCACCCGTTCTGCCAGCGACAGAGACCATCCCACCTTGCCAAATCCGCTTTCACCCTCTCCACCAAACTAGTAATGTTATACCTATGGAGCCCCCTCCCCAATCCCTTGCACCTGCACCCCCACACATCTGAAGTGAGTCCCTGTCCTACGGAATGGTCCTTCCACCCTTGGCCGAGACACCACAAAACATTCATTTTGCTCTAAATTACCTTTATATCCCGAAAAAGACTAAAATTCTCGAAGCAACACCAATGTGACCCCCATCAATCCAATTGGTCCCGATACATACAACAGCAAGTTGTCCGCATACAAAGATACCCTATGCTGTACCACCAACCCACCTCCCTCCCACTATTCCTTCCCACACTCTGAACTACTCAGCACGATAGCCAATGGCTCAATCGTAACAACAGGGGGGACATGGGTAATCCCTGTTTGGTCCCATTGCAGAGCAAAATATCCCAAATTCATGTTATTTGTTTGGACACTGGCCCGTGGCTCCCTATACAGCAGCCTTACCCAGTCTACAACTTGTGGCCCAATCCCAAACTGCTCCAGAACTGCCATCAAATACACCCACCCTTCTCGGTCAAACGCCTCCTCAGATTCCAATGCCACAATCACCTCTATCTCACTCCCCTCCGCCGGTGCCATAACCACATTCAATACCCTCCTAATGTTGGAAAAGAGCTGCCTCCCCTTCACAAACCCCTGACCTTCACTTATCACCTTCGGGATGCACTCCTCCAACCTACCCGCCAATTCCTTTGCCAACACCTTTGCGTCCACATTCAAAAGTGATATGGGGCCTATACGACCCACATTCTGTCGGATCCTGATCCTTCTTGAGCAACAGGGAGATTGATGCCTGCCCCTAAGGCTGTGGCAACAACCCATCCCGATTGCCTGCAGATTCATCTGTCCATGACAGTATCGGTAGAAGTGACCACCGCACAGTGCTTGTGGTCACAAAGTCCTGTCTTCACATTGAGATTGATACCCTTTATCATGTTCATAGAATTTAACTGCAGAAGGAGGCCATTCGTCCCAACGGGTCTGCACCAGCTCTTGGAAAAAGCACCCCACCCAAGCCCATGCCTCCACCCTATCCCCATAACCCAGTAACCCCACCCAACACTAAGGGCAATTTTGGACACTAAGAGCAATTTAGCATGGCCAATCCACCTAACCTGCACATCTTTGGACTGTTGGAGGAAACTGGAGCACCCGGAAGAAACCCACGCAGACACTGGGAGAACGTGCAGACATAGACAGTGACCCAAGCCGGGAATCGAACCAGGAACCCTGGAGCTGTGAAGCAATTGTGCTAACCACCATGCTACCGTGCTTCCCAAAATCTTGAAATAATTTGTACTGTGAACAGACCAGGGAGGCCAATCACAATTGATGAGCCTTCTAGCTGGTACACCCTGCAGACAATTCAAAGGAGAGCAAATGATAATATGGGTTGTTACTTTTAATGAGAGAATTGACCAAAGGGAGCAAAGATAATGGACTGGTTTCCTTAGTTTGCTTTATTCTATATCCTGAAAATTAGACAAAGGCTTCTTGCTGTTAAAAAACTGCAATTATACTTATTCGCTGAATGTGGCATTTCACTTATCATAATGATGTATATAAACTGAAGTGCATTTGTTTATATTAACGATTAGTGACTGTGATGTCAAACAATTCAACTACAGACACTGTCATAATATACATCCAGGTATATGATGGAGCGCAGACAGGCAGTGATTGACACACAGGATGACCAGTGAGCACACAGAATACAGCAGCCAATCACCAGACAGGGCACAACCGCTATAAAGCCAGAGGGCACCAGATTTCCCGCTCTCTCGGGATCCAGTCTCAGAGACAGTCAGAGCTCATGAGCAGCAGCTAGTACAAACACCATATGGTAGTCAGTTAGTCTGGTCAGGTTAGCCTCAGGTTTCCAGTCAAGTCAGCATAGTGTCAACCCACAGTTGAACATGTATTATAGTTAGTCGTTCAATAAAATAGTGTTGCATCTCATCAAGTATTGGAAGCCTGTCTCTCTCTACACTGCATCAAATGCAGTCCACATAGACCCAGCTTGCCCAACACATCAGACACTATGTTCCAAAACATTTTATCTCACTGTAATCTAAACTAAAAAGAATAATTTTAAGTTAGCGGCCTAATTAGTTTTCATTCCAGTTGAGTTTTAAGGCAAGATTGTCACATGCTTGTTTTGTAACTCTCACCCTCAGGCTGGAGTAATTCTCTCTGAGCACCCCTTACATTCAAACTCAGTCTAGGTTGATGCATTCAAAAATCTTTTTGGCTGATTTTCTCATGTAACCTGAAGCAGAGAAATATACCCAGGGAACCGGAGGAGTTTGTGTTTGTGCAGAATGGTATACGTTTTAACCCAGATTCTTCATTGGATGTATTTTGTTCTGCTCACGTGCCCCTTCATTTCAGTAAAAGGTTGATCAATTTTGCAGCTCCACTCCAGTTCATTTTGAGCGTTCCTTCTTGTTCTGTACGTGTCCAAATTCACAACGTGAAGTTTTATGGCTTTGTGGTAAAATAACTCCCAAACAGTTCCAAAACGTAATGTGCTTATGCAGCCTAATTGTGATAACGTTAAACCAACATTTGAAAGACACGCACATTCAGGGAAGCAGAAAGACAGGAGTACCAACAAGAGACTGATCAGAGAATTTACATTTCAAATCGAAGACTGATGTGAAGTAGCTATTTCAAAAATACTTTTAGCAACTAAATATTTTATTTTTTCTTCAGCACTCTTCAGTCAAGAACTATATATTTGAAATAAATGATAACATGGCAGGGGTGGTGCGAGTAGCTTTTGCAACCACCTTAGCCACCAGCGACTAAGGTGATGCGGGCGCAATATACTATGAGATTCTGGACAAGTGATTTTTAAAAAATTAATTTACAGGATTAATTAGGTTAGGTGCCAATAATTGACACTGATATATAAAGGGGCTTCAGGTGGCCTTTGTGTCAGGTGATATGAAGAGTTTTTTGTGCAGAGTCTGTTAAAGTGGAATAAAGACGTTTATAAAAGGAGCAGTATCTTTGACTCTTTATACAACAGCAGCTAAACGTCGAGCAAACAGTGTAGGGGGACAGTCTCTGAACCATAGAAAGAGACATTAGAATGGGTGACCAAAAACATGATGGTAAATGTGTGTTTTGAGATTGTTTTCAAAGGAAACCAGGTTGAAAGGCTCAGCAGGTTCAAAAGAGGAGCTGGAGAGAGGTGGAGACACCTAAAGCTTTGCTACAGATGGAATGGTGCATGCAAAAGGAATGCACAAAAAACATGAACCAGAAGATTCAGCGGGGAGGAAAAATTAGACTAAAGGTTGGAAGAGAGCGATGAGATTTTTTTTTGATAAAGGCAACACATACTTTGGATCAGGGAGTCCGCATAGGTTAGCAAAGGCAAATTGGTAGATGAATGATGCTTGTTTTTCTTTCATGGGATGTGGGCATCGCTGGCGAGGCCAGCAGTTGGCCACCTTAATTGCCGTTTGAAATAAGGTTGTTAAGATTCAACCACATTGCTGTGTATCTGGAGTGATATGTCGGCCAGTTCAATTAAGGGTGGAAGATTTCTTTCCCTAAGGGACATTAGTGAACCAGATAGATTATTGCAACAAGTGATATTTCATGATCACCATTATTAAGACCAACTTTATATTCCTATTTTATTAATTTAGTTTAAATTCAGCTACCGTGATGGAATTTGAATGCACATACTCAAAACATTAGCCTGGGTCACGGGATTACCAGTCCAGCGACATTACCGCTATGCCGCCATCTCCTATTGTAACATTGTGTAGTTATGTTTCAAAAAGTAGGCATTTTTGAAGGGTGAAATATGGGATCCAAGCAATGAATATTTCAGTCCAGGGATGACAAATATGCGTAGATTGAGGTAGATGCAGGATTTGGTCAGATGCAATAAGCAATCGTGATTGACTTTAACTCATCTTGACCACTGTTGGAGCATGTCATATAGACCATAAGACCATATAATGACCAACGTCACTGTGAGCAGGTCAGAAAAGTATCCGGAGTAGCTACTCTTCTTGCTCCGTGTCTTAACTGATATTGTAAACAATTCTCATTCTTCCAATGTTGTCCATTTCCTTTAAATCTGTTGTCATCACTCCTTTGTACAAAATAAATCACACTTTATTGACCTCACAAACTACCATCTCATCTTCAACCTCCCTATCATCTCAAGCCCTTAAATGTGTTCTTGTGTATTGTTGCACCCTGCCCCCAAATAATTTATTCCCAACTTTCCTGAAACTACATGTTTTAATCCCTCCAATCAGGTTTCTGTCTCTCAATCCTAAAAAAGTTCTTCTGAAATTCAAATTGGCATCCAAAACGACTATGAAAAAGGTGAATTTTCCCTCCTATCCCTTCTTGACTCACGACCCTTCTCCACTGCCACCTACCTGGATGAGACTCTCACCTGCTTTCATTCTTATATAACCATAGCCAGACAATGACTTGGAACGGTTTGACAAAGAGTCGTCGGATCGAAACGTTAGCTCTTTTCTCTCCCTACAGATGCTGCCAGACTTGCTGAGATTTTCCAGCATTTTCTCTTTAGTACTTGGAACGGCTTCTCTTTTTGTGCCTGCACCATTACCTCTGTCCCCTAAGGACTTATCCTTGTCCTCCTCCGAAGGGGCTGTTTAGCACAGGGCTAAATCACTGGCTTTGAAAGCAGACCAAGCAGGCCAGCAGCACGGTTCGATTCCCGTAACAGCCTCCCCGAACAGGTGCCGGAATGTGGCGACTAGGGGCTTTTCACAGTAACTTCATTGAAGTATACTTGTGACAATAAGCGATTTTCATTTCATTTCATTTTCATTTTCATTTCATTTCCCATCTGCATGCTGCTCCTCTGCGACATCATCCAAAAGCATGGCATCATCATCCAAAAGCATGGCATTGTTTTTACAGGTATGCTGACGACACCCAGCTTTACCTCATCATCACCTCTCTTGATTCCTCCACAGTTGCTAAACTCTCAGACTGCATTTCCAACATCATGTTCTGGATGTGCATGAATTCTCACCAGTTCAATATTGGGAAGACTGAAGCGATTGTTTTCATTCCCTGTTCCCCAACTTCTGACTCCACCACTTTCTCTGGCAACAGTCGAAAATTAAGCTAGTCTGTTTGCGAACTTGGGTATCGTATTCAAACCTGAGATGAACTTACAAACTCTTATTCATGCTTTCACTAACACTTCTTATTATCACCTCCATAACGTCATCTGACTTCACCTTTATCTCCACTCATTTGTAAAAATCTCATTCATGTCTTAATTACCTCCACATTCCACTTTCCCAGCACAATCCTGGCTTGTCTCCCACATTGTATCCTCTGTACGCTTGAGGTAATCCAAAACCTGCTGTCTATGTTCTAACTCTCATCAAATCCCCTATCGTCCCTCAGTTCACTGATCTCCATTGGCTCCTGGTAAAGCAATGTCCTGATTTTAAATTTCTCATTCTTGTTTTCAAATCCCTCCCTGGCCTCACCCGTCCCTATTTCTGTAATCTCCTCCAGCAGTTATGCCCCCTTGTAACAGCTACATCCACCCAAGGAAATAGTCTCTGAACGTCCACTCTATCTATCCCCCTTATCATCTTATGAACCTCTATTAAGTTGCCTCTCATCCTCCTCCGCTCCAAAGAGAAAAGCCCTAGCTCCCTCAACCTTTCCTCATAAGACCTATCCTTCAAACCAGGCAGCATCCTGGTAAATCTCCTTTGCACCCTTTCCAATGCTTCCACATCCTTCCTATAGTGAGGTGACCAGAACTGCGCACAATACTCCAAATGTGGTAGGGTCATGTATAGTTGCAGTATAACCCCACGGCTCTTAAACTCAAGCCCCCTGTTAATAAACACGAACACACTATAGGCTTTCTTCATGGCTCTATCCACTTGAATGGCAACGTTCAGAGATCTGTGGACATGAACCCCAAGATCTCTCTGTTCCTCCGCATTCCTCAGAACCCTGCCGTTGACCCTGTAATCCGCATTCAAATTTTTTATACCGAAATGAATCACCTCGCAGTTATCAGGGTTAAACTCCACCTGCCATTTTTCGGCCCAGCTCTACATTCTATCAATGTCTCTTTGCAGCCTACAACAGCCCTCCACCTCATCCACTACTCCACCAATCTTGGTGTCATCAGTAAATTTACTGATCCACCCTTCAGCCCCCTCCTCCAAATCATTGATAAAAATCACAAATAGCAGAGGACCCAGCACTGATCCCTGTGGTACACCGCTGGGAACTGGTCTCCAGTCTGAAAATTTTCCATCCACCACCACCCTCTGACTTCTATGAGATAGCCAGTTACTTATCCAATTGGCCAAATTTCCCTCTATCCCACACCGCTTTACTTTCTTCATGAGCCGACCATGGGGAACCTTATTAAACGCCTTACTAAAATCCAGCTCCTCCACAAACCACCTTCAAGATACGGTGACCGCAATGCACTGATGCAAATTTTCCCCGCAACAGCCAGTCAGCAGCTCCGCTCTACTGCCCTCTGCTTTCAAGAGAGACTGGATAGGTTGGGGTTGTTTTCCCTCGAACAGAGAAGGCCGAAGAGGGACCTGATTGAGGTGTGTAATATGATGAGGCGCATAGATAGGGTGGACAGGAAGGTACTTTTCCTTTCAGCAGACGGGTCAATAACCGGGCTGGCATAAATTTAAGGTAATGGGCCGGAAGTTTAGAGATATGTGGAATAACCATTTCAGCCAGAGGATGGTTGGAATCTGGAACTCACTGCCGAAAGGGTGGTCGAGGCGGGAACCCTCACAGCTTTAAGAAGCATTTAGATGAGCACTTGAAAAGCCATAGCACACAAGGATATGGACCATGTGCTGGAAAATGGGATTAGAATATGTAGGTGCCTGATGGGTAGCAGGGATACGATGGGCCGAAGGGCCTATTTCCGTGCTGGAAAACTCTATGACCCTATGGCTCCTCTAGAGCATCTGCAATGTTAATCACTCCACCATTGGTGGCCATGTCTTTAGTTGCCTGAGCCCCAAGCACTGAAATACCCTCTCTACACTCCTTCTCCTCTCTCTCATTTTCCTTCTTAGGATGCTCCTTAAAACCTACTTTGATCAAACTTTGAGTTGTTTCTGACCTAATATCTCCTTTGGGTTCGGCGTTACATTTTGTTTTATAATCCTCTTGTGAAGTGTCTTGAGATGTTTTCTGCATTACAGCTGCTATATAATTACAGGTTGTTGTTGAATCTGAACAGGGGGCTTTGAGAGAGATAGACATGAATCTGGAAATTGGCAACATGTTAGCTTATTTTAAGTTCTGAGTTAACTACTGTATTAAGTTTTAAATATGGTCACTGCACTTTTAGAAGATAATGCATTGGCAAGTGTAAAAAGACAACCAGCAAGAATGCTCTGATGAATAAAGGAGATTAAGTTGTGAGCAAAGTTTCGAGAAACTCAAACTTTACGGTATTGTTGCAGGAATATTTGGGAGGTTTAAGACAGGGAGATGCAGGAAGCTTCTCGAAGCTTTTGAGTGTCAGGTGCATTGATAGGAGTCTGGAATATTTAACAAAGTCAGCTTAGACTGGATGACAAATTTCAAACCAGTGTTACGAAGCATTTGTTTACATGAATCATAATATTTGGAACAATCTACCACTAAGCTGGTAGAGGAAGAGAAGAAATTCAAAATGTTTATTTTTTTGACTTCGAGATAGACTATTGGATTGATCCTGACTGCTGTTGCACTCGATCTCAATTCTTAATGTGCAATTAGTTGTAAGTATATATCTCCCTTCTGCTTGCAGTACAGAATATAAAAAGGCAAAGCACATTTAGGAGCAGATATATAGGGAACGTGTTTTTATAATGTAAGGTAGGGTTGGAGAGGAGCGAGATCCGGGTTTCTAAATGGTTTGATGAATTGATGATGCAGATATCAGAATGTCATTTTAATTTGAGTTCAGCACAATACTGGAGGACAAAATGAACTGTACAAAACTGTACAAAATGAACAGGCCTAGCGGAGGGCCTCTGCAGTAATAGATCTTCCCGTGGGAATGAGGTTCAGAGATGGCTGTACTTCTCTGTAGGCTGTGCCAGTCTTCTTTGGTAAATGAGTTGCGAAGACGTGAAATTGCATTTATAACGGGCCATGTCACATCTTCAGGACACAGTCAAACATTTCATGGCCATTGAATTACTTTTGAAGTACAAAGTTATGTTGACTCAGTTGAGGAAGTCTGGAATAATTATTTTGTCAACATGGGGCCTAAAGCGCAAAGTGGCCTTTGATTTGACATAAATTGGAAATCTCATGCAGGTCACATGCTGTTTGCTGTGAAGTTTCTTCTGTGGGAGCTGTGTAAATGTTTAATATCCATTGTTTTAAAATCAAGTTTATTCTGCATGAGGTTTACCAGCTATTTATGCCAAATAGCTAAATTTTGATTTGCAGTCCAAATCTTGCATTTGTAAATAATTTGCAAATGTACAATAGGGCACTTGAGGGGTATTAGGGGTATTGCATCATATTTAAAAACTATAATCTGTATCTTTAACTGAGAAAAAAAATCAGTATCTATTGCACACATTCAAACAAATCTATTATCCTGTTAATTTTTAGTTCAGATGCTCTGATTCAACTGAAAATATTGAAAGTGTTGAATTAATTTGAACTATAATCTAAGAATAAAATTGATTTGATTGGCACAGGTTCACGTATGTGACTTTGTTTCTGATCCAACATGTATTACTGTATTTGAGTTCCAAAGTGGAAGTTTGGAACTTCGCCACAGGGACAGAGGGGAATCTGGGGGCATTCACATGGCCTCTTACATCTGGATCATTATTACCTGACATTTAGAAGCGAGTTGTCTGTTGGCTGATTAACATTATGCTGCAGAAAAACTTCACAAAGTGATAAATAAAATGGAGATGGATGTGGAGGTAGTAAGGAAATTCTCCAGGGTTCTGAAGCAACTAACTTGTAAATACATTCCAAAATAAACATTGCTGTATCATTTGCTTGTTTTGATGGTATGCCTGCAGGTTTGTGCCTGCAGGGAGCGATATTGGGTTTATTTTTAAACACACACTTCTTTCCTTTTATATTCATGAAGAAGCACTTTGTATAAAGCTTGAAAATCAATCCTCCTCTGATTTTTGTTCTTTACAGAAGACAATCCTCTGCCTGATTACCCTCCTTGACGCTCTAGTTCCATTTAGATTTCCCAGATTGCCAGCAGCTAATACTGACTGTGTCCTCTGCTGCATTGTTTTGTGTAATTTGTCAGGCAGCTGATTGCTAATTTGAGAAAAAAACAGATTTTGCTAACATGGAGTGGAAGCTCATGGCAAAAAGGCACTGAGCGCACTCGGGGCATTGTGAGCAGTCTGTTGTCTGAGTTGACTATGGAGGACATGAGTTCAGAAAAGTAGGTGATGATGTATCATTCTCAAACGTACTTCCCTCTCAGAACTTTTTCTTTTTCTTTTCCATTGGCCACTTCTTCTTTTCTGTGGAGTTGCGCATCTATTATACAATTTACAATATTAAACTGCATTGATGAAATTATAGAAAACACTTTCTTCTCTTCTGTTGTGGGGTGGTTAGAGAATTGTATATCATAAATTAGAGGTGATTAATAGTATGAAGTTAGTTTTTAACTAGGATAGTTCTTGTATATGAAGCCTTGTTGATCGCTGTATCTTCTCAAGGAAAGACATGTACTTGCAAAATTGGGTGAAAGTCCTAGATCTGTACACAACTGAAGCTGTTGTAGAAAAGCTACTAGTACTTGCATTTATTAAAGCCTTTAATGTAAAACATGTCTTCAAGTGCTTCACAGTGGTGAAGCAGAAGAGGACCAATACATGACCAAAAGAATATTGTAAAAATTATGAGGAGGCTTTTTAAGGCCAAGGACATAAAACATTACCATATATACTCAAGTAATGTTTGAGCTCATGTAAAAGTCAATCCCCAATTTTTAGCCAGAGAATCAATATATCGTGTATAAGTCAACCCCTGACGGTTGTGGGAAAAATATCCAAAATGTTTGTACATATCACCTGCTTGCCGCTGAAGTCAACCAAGCCTTTGTGGGAAATGAAGTTGCAAATAAGTCAACAAAACTCGCCAGATTGGACACTTGTTTTTTCCGGATCTATCTGAAGTTTCACCCTGAAATGAGAGGCCAAATTAGGCATTGCCGATTACACTAGCCAAGGCTGGCTTTGCACCAGGTTTATGATGCAAAACAATTATGTACTGTGACACAAGACCAAAATTTCACAGCATGTCCCACAAGAACATGATGACAGGTTTATTGCATTTTAGCAGTTTATAGTCGAACATCGACAAAAGAATATATACTGATTGGCCTGTATGGGAAACGTGGATGAGACTCCCATGAATTTGGACACGTCAGCCAGTCAAGCGATGAGCAAAGTTGGAGTGACAGCAGTATGAGTAAAGAGGATTGGTCATGCAAGAAAATGAATTAAGTTTTATATATTTGCATTTGTCGCTTTTTGTGTTCGATAAATTTGATATATGTTGTGTATTTAGTGCACAAAATTAATGTTGGACTCTCTGGAGGTTATTATTTATTTATAAATGGAAATTCAAGAATAAAAATCCTTTTTGGTTCCTTTTGTGCTACGCTTGGAGGTGGTGTTGACAGAAACAGCCTCCAAACTGGTAACTCCTTAAATATTACTTATGTAAAAGTCATGCCAGAGTTGAGTTATATTGTAGCATTAAAAAGTATCAACCTTGAAGCTCAGTTCAGTTTCAAACAGAGCATAGACACCATCTAGTTCAATCTGAATGGGCAGCTTGGAAGGGAGATTGAATTAGACTTATTTATGGAACTTTGTGTGGCAGTGAAATAGAATGGCCTTGACGTACCAGGCTTCTGGGCCTGCTTGGTGTGATAATAAAGAGAGAGTTTTACTTTGTATTGAAACCCATGCTGTGACTGACCGGAGATTATTTCAAACAAAAATACTAAAGATTTGGAGTAGGTCAATCCGCATCTGTGGGAAGAACGAGACAAGTTAAAGTAATTGATGATTGCTGCCTCTAACGTTCTGGTTTATTCTAAATGCAGGTGCTTGCAGATTTATATAATTAGGAATTTTAGCATTGAAGACCATCTGGTCTGTTGCTCCAATCACACTTCTTTGTTCTTCATGGTAATGCTTTCCTTCTAAAAGTCATTCACATGAAAATATCCAAACCTTCCCCATCATTTTCTTGTTGAAATTCAGAGTACAATTAACCATTTATTGCCTTTTCCCAAACTCTGAAATGATTTAAAATGTTAGTGGATATATTGCATTTGGTATGAGTGAGACTTGACATGTACTATTGTTTGGACATAATATTAAAGTGAGACAGTTATTATTATGTTCTGGGCAGAGGCCAGGCCTCCGTGTACTCATTTCCTGGATGTAGCAATCGATGCAACATGTATATGTATGGCCACGCTATCAGCCCAATGTCCTGTCAGGCATCTGAACCTGTGAAATGATCCTGAACTATCTCTGATTCAATAGGTCTCTTTTGATGTCAGGATGTCATGGCACCAGACAATGTCATGTCAGCATTTCCACAGCCAGCAATGAAAATATGGTGACCCTGGAACCCAGTTGTCTTGTCTCAGATTGTCCTCTAGGATCTATTTATCTCTGCTCCCGCAGGAAATTACATGTTTTCATGGACTACTTCTGAAGTTTGTTTTTTGCCATTTGGACACTTTACCCCTTTCAGGTC
Source organism: Scyliorhinus canicula (assembly GCF_902713615.1). Classification (NCBI taxonomy): domain Eukaryota; kingdom Metazoa; phylum Chordata; class Chondrichthyes; order Carcharhiniformes; family Scyliorhinidae; genus Scyliorhinus; species Scyliorhinus canicula. Next base: position 128,919,092 of record NC_052156.1, read on the forward strand.
AATAAAACATTTGGTCAACGAAGGTGAAAACAATTTCCTGTCTTGGCACCTGTCAACTATTCTTATCCTGTGTGTAATCACAATTAGAATAAAAACAGGATAAGTGTAACAAATTAAAAATAAACACACAGCCAGTCATAATGTTTAATCTAGTGTTGGTTAGTTAGCAAGAAAATAAAGAGGCATCCCCCAGAATTCTTGCTAAATTCAGTTATTATCAGTGAAAATAATCTCCATTTATTTTCATTAATCTATTCAAAACTATGAGTATTCATGTTAGATTTTCTTTCCCCTTTCTTACTTCAATGAGTATATCCTTGTTTCCTTTAAGTTTTACATCTTTATAAAGAAATTAGAAACTGTAGTGCGATGAGTGCAAATGATATGTACTGCATGGTTCTTTTACAGCAGTAGAAAACTGGTTTGTTTTCTGTTGTAAAGATTTAAAAGTGTTTTCTTTTTGATGCGAACAAGAGTTCAGCTTTGTTGGAGAGTTTTCCACTTGTAGAACTGAATCAAAAATGGCTAGTGTAAATCAAAGCTGCTACATAGTTGACCACAAAAAGTATAATGAAATAGTATAATATGCACTTGTTAAAATCTCACTTACCTTTTGAAGTTACCATGATGGTTTCCATGAAACATGGTATAATGTACTTTAGGTTTTGTGTACACCTCTGGTATCTTCACAACAGAGTGGGCTTCAATATGATTGTTGCCATTGCAGTTTCTTGAAGGTCTTTGATCTTGCAGCTCTTGTTTGCAATTTACTTGTCTGAATAAAAGTACTGGATGTCATGTTTGAATTGTCTCAACCTCTGGCCATAGCTGCATTATGACTTCAAGTATACCCATCAAGCGTGAAAGTCCATTCTTTACAGAAAAAAGTTTATGGAAAATAAAAATTTCTCCCAGTGAAATCATTATTAATGTTCATGTATTTGTTTATCATCCTTCTAATTTTGATTGTACATTTTAAATTTATTTTAGAGCTTTTAATTACTTGAGTCTATTTTTTGATTCAGTGACATAATTGTCCAACCTTCTGATTCTTTGTTTTGCCTCTATCATTTTTCTCATCTTGGCCTTTTGGATGGGATAAGAAAGAGACTAGGAATGGATAGAATATAGAGTGAAACATGCACTGCATTGTAGTGGATGGTCGTTTGGTGGCTGTTCTGTGTTTTTATGGATCTCTGATGTTGGTAATAATCGCACTTTCAGCTTTGATGGATGAGAGCTCTTTAGTACTTGTATTATGCTTTGTAAGGTTTGAACTGGTTCTATTTCACAGCACATGACTCATAGTGTAGCTGTGAAATGGTGGTACCCTGGAACCCTTGAACCAAACAATTAATTCCTAGCTAATTAGTTCCTAGCTCTTTACAGATATTTACAGTTAATACATCAACATATCACAGTGGCATGTATGATTCCAATAAGTGAACATGGAGGCTCATTTGATTGAGGTTGACCATGCAGCATAGACCAACTAGCTGTAGGTTGCCTCAGTTTTATGGAACTGCATGCTGAAATTTTCAATAGTTGTAAAACCAAGGTAGAATCTGCAGCTTGTAACTTTTTTGTGCCCATGACATAGGAGCACTTAATAAAGTTTTTGCATTGAATTTGTTTTATAGTTTACCTCCCGAATAAGGTTTTGCAATCTAATTGAGTTGTGTTAAATCATCATCTCTGTTCTTCAACCAAGAAACATTTCTTAAGATTAAAAACAGAAAAAGGTCAGTTTTTAGCAAGTCGGCATTTGTGGGGAGGGAAGCAAAAATGCCATTGACTTGAAATGTTAACTTTGTTTCTCTCTCCAAAGATGCTGTTAAACCTGCTGAGTGTTTCCAGCATTGTTTTATTTTAATATCAGATTTCCAACGCCTCAATGACTTTTCTCACGTAAACTTTTTCTTAACACTGATTTAGACCAACTTGCATACCACGGGAGTTTAAAGAAAATCTTGTTCAACTCATTTTTAATGTTCCTTCATAAAATTGATTTGTTCAAGTATTCTCAATTCAAGTGTAAATATAAATCAGATTTTTCAGCTGTGGATCGGTAGTTTGCAACTTTATCCCTACCCATTAAACTAATAACAGGTGTAAAATGACACTAATTACACACAAATCTTGAAGAAAATGACCAACTAGAAAAGAAATTGGTCCCAAGTGTACAATAACAGCAGAAGAATATCATACATTTGAATTTCTAATCGGACTATGCATACTAATTATAAAGTGCTTCAGCTCAAAAAAGTCATAACAAAAATAGCATATGTTGCCAACAATGAAGATTTTAATGGTCATGACATTATATATGTATATTCTTACATGCGTATTGGAATTTAAATTTCCAGAAGCTGCAATGCTACCTTTTTTAAAAATAAATTTAGAGTACCCAATTCATTTTATCCAGTATAGGGGCAATTTAGTGTAGCCAATCCACCTACCATTCACATCTTTGGATTGTGGGGGCGCAAATGCAGGGAGAATATGCAAACTCCACATGGACAGTGACCCAGAGTCGGGATCGAACCTGGGACCTCGACACCGTGAGGCAGCAGTGCTATCCACTTTAAATATTTTGTTAAACTGCATAAACATAGGGCAGCACGATGGTGCAGAGGTCCCAGGTTCGATCCCGGCCCTGGGACACTGTCCGTGTGGCGTTTGCCCATTCTCCCCGTGTTCATGTGGCTTTTGCCTCCACCAACCCAAAGATGTGCAGGCTAGGTGGATTGGCCATGCCAAATTGCCTCTTAATTGGAAAAATTCAATTGGGTATGCTAAATTTATAAAAAAATACTACATAAACATTTGTGATGCGTAAAGCTTGACACTTGGATTATTAGATATATCATAGGAATTTCAGCAATTTCTAATGTTGTATAAATCTAACTCAATCACAGTCAACACAAGCTGTTTAAGGTACCAAAAAGTTGAAAAAAGACAGTTTAAAAATAAGTGAATCTGAGAATTTTAAGCCACTTTCAGAATATGAAGTTCTCTTCGTAAACAATTATTCAGTTGTACCCAAGGCTGTTTTTGTTTACCAGTATCAGTCAGACTTTGGCCTAAAAGTGACCAGTCTAGCGAAACTAATTTCCATCAGAGCAGCAGGCTAACACATGGGGATAGTAGTAAAATGTCCCTTCCCTTTATGAAGCCGATTGTCATCCTTTGTGATGCACTAGTTAATCTTTTGGGATTTACTATCCAGCTGTTAATTGTTGATTAAGTGAGGGGTGTAGTCAGGAAAGTGTTTTTTTTCAAAAAAGGTATGCAACACGAATATTCTGTTTAATTCAGCAGAACACTTCAAATCGAAAAGCAAGATTTTGTTTCAAATGTGCCCACAGATTATGAACACCAAATAAATAAAAATCATTTCTCATTCTCGGATGTGAGTGATTTAAAAGTATTGAGAGAGATATATAGTTATTAGTGAATCAATGCTCAAATGGCAGTTTTCTGCCCACCCTATCCTTAACACATCCCCAAATCTATCTACCTACTTACCTCTTGGTAACGTTATTGATAAATAGGCTTCTACATGCATGCTGACTAAACCTAACCGTACTTCCTCGCCTCCTACGGGCTGTTCACTGCCTCTGTTCTGTCAGACTGTTTGTCCGACATTGCTTTATATGAGCTGCAATTTCCTTCAGCAAAACATTGGAAAGCTTTCAGCTGCTGACTTGAGCTCTCACCAGTAACTCTGTACCTTCGCCATTGATGTCAAGTCTCTCCCTGGCCACCGTCTCGGACTGAACCAGTTGGCTGTTGACCAGTGACCTATCACCAGTGGCTCTGTGGGGGCACTCTCATCTCTGAGTCAGACGTTCGTGGGTTCAAACCCCAATTCAGTGACTTGAGCACAAAGGTTGATGTTCCAGGAGGTGCTTTATGCTTTCTTGGACAAGATGTTAAATCATCTTCGGTGGGTGTAAAATGCTCCCTGAGGTGGCTGTAAAAGATTCCATTGCACAAGTTGAAGAAGAGGAGGGAAGTTTCCTCATGGGCATCAGGCTAATAATTGTCCCTTGACTAACATCACTAAAACAGGTCATCTGGTCATTATGACCTTGCTGGAGCCTTGCTGTGTGTAAATTGGCTGCCATGTTTCTCTGTATCACAACAAAAGTACTTAACTGGCTTAATACACTTTGTGGCATCTTGAAGTTGGAAAATATTTAACAGCAAGTTTGTTCCTCCTTTTGAAATGGACTGCTTACAGCTTAATGATCTTACTCTTGAGGTGTATTTCTTTATTTATTGATGGGCCATGTATTATGAAGTAGTGCTTCGGTGTTATGATGGTGAAATATTCCTAGATGAAAAGAGCTCGTTTGAAAGTGTTTAATTATTGCATTTGTGTCAGTTGTATCAGTTAGACACCAGTGAAATGATTATAGCTGGTACCTGCTGTTGCTGACTGCTGGTGCATCACAGTTGAAAATTTTATTCCCACTCCACTGGCTGATGAAGGAATGATTCAAATTGGATTATTTTATCTTGGTATTTGGAGAGTAAAGTAGGTTATTCATGAATATTCAGCTTGCGATGTGTTTGTCCAAGGTTGGATAGTTTTTGACAGCATCTGTGAGGAGAGAAACAGAGTTAATGTTTCATGTCCAATATCCTGAAGAACAGCCTTATTGGGCTCTGAACGTTGACTTTATTTCACTCTCCACAGATGCAGCCAGACCGGCTGAGTTTTTTCAGCCTTTGTTTTTATTTCACATCTCCAGCATCAGCATTATTTTGTTTTACGTGGACAGTTTTCAATTATCTTGTAGACAGAATCTGAATTTAGAGCCTTATTCAATCAATGGAGCCTCTTTTGGTACTGTACTGAGCAACTGTAGAAATTAGATTTGCCTTGATTGAGGCATTTGATAATATATTTAGGTTTAAAAAGATCAATGACTTTTATTTTGAAAAAATGACATTTCAAGCAGAAATTTGCAAAAATGTTCTTCTCCCAAACCTAACCCTTTGAACAATTGACTTCTAACACAACCAGAAACCCCTGCTTTTGTAGATAATATTCAGTGTGGCTCCTGTATAAAAGGTTTGTGCCAATAAAGGAAAATCAAGAGCAGTTGGGTGACTGAAATATACTTTATAACTTCTTTTTGAGTTTGGCACAAAACATTAACAGTGCAGAGGTGGGGTGGAAGGGGGAATACAATTCAAACTAAATGTTACCAAGTTAAATTTAGAATTTCTTGACACTGTGTTCATTGGACAGATTATAAATTCATAATTCAGCTCTCAAGCATAGTTCAAATTTGGTTGAACTTAAAACCTCATATGGAGGAATATTGTGCACTTACAGTGACCAGTGCTTCAATTAAGAATGAGATGGGAATGGAATAACTACTCGCTTGTGAAAAACAATTATGCTTTTCAAGGTCATTTGCAAAGAAAAGTTTATTTGTCATGCGTAGTAAGTACTTTTAGTGGACCTTAGAAAATTAAGTCTTCTGTAGTGGGCTCTGACTGCATTTGCACGTCTATTCCATATGATGAAAGGTTTCTGCATACATTTTTCCGATACTGCGGAGTTGTTGCAGATGCATCCTTAGATTGTGCATACAACAGATCCAAGTTTCATATTCTTAATTTATAACAATGGGACCCTCAGCTGTGCCTGACCTGACTAGGTACAAATAAACAGTGTTTATCAATCAAGTACAATTAATTAAGCAATATTTCACATGTACTTGGCAAAATAGCAGCAAAGACAATATGGGAGCTTCTTACCCTTCCAGGCACGAGGATTCCTCGAGTACTGCCAGCACGCACAAGTGATGTATTCCTTTTGTCTCTGAAGTGATGCTATGTTGAACTGTGTTTCAGAAGAATCATGGCACAGAAGCCATGATAAATACGGCAATGGAAACTTTGATTTTCCAACTTTGATCTCTGCTTCTGACTATTCCTCTTCCTTTAATTGGAAATAGTCCAAATTAACCTGTTCTTGGCTTAGGATGAGAGTGATTTGGTTTCACCCCATCTCCATAAACAGAGTCATGTGGATTTAGGGCACATGTTTGTCTTTTATTCCCTGTGCCCCCAGCGGTTCAAATGACACATCCTTGCAGATATAGATTAGATGTTACATCCTCTTATCAGTAACAGAACCTATCATAAACATTCACATCAGCATATTTTAATTAATTCCCATGAATACTAAAGATGAAGAGCAAATGGTAATAACACTTACTGCCATAATATCAAGGAATGAAAATGTTTTCCTCTAATACATATCTTTTACCCAACAGACATGGTCACTCAATTAATCCTTAATAATGCATGGTTTTGTTTAAAGATAAGGTGCCTTACTAAATTCGAGCCCATACCTATTGGGTATTTCTTCCAACCTGACAAAAAAGCCCTCAATTGCACAGACTTTTCGGTACCTTTAAATTAATGAGTCATCAACACAGTTGCTCACAAACAGCTCCTATACTGTAAATTATCCCACTAATAGTAATTCAAACTGGACTGTTTAAAAAGTGGTTAAGATAAAATTCATAAATGTTACTTCAAGTCAACATAAAACCCCCAAATATAGTGATGATGTCGCAATCTTGCACCATCTTCCTCCACTAAACAAATCAAAAAGGGCTTCAGGCTGGAGACAAAGTGAGAGGTTTAGTTGTGTCAGCCTCTATCCAGTAAGTTAGAAAAATGTAAAATGTCAAATTATGTCATTTATGGAAATCCACCATTCTGCAAGGGAATTATTTCTCGGGTGTCCCAGGGAAGTCAACCCATGGATGAAAATGGCAACACACATCATACAAGATCTCCAAGTCTGCATCAAAAGCAACTTGACCTTTAATCACACTGAGGATAAATGAGCCTTTGTAACAGTGAACTCTTAGATCCCATCACAAATGCAAAGGAATGGATGAAATTGACATTTCATCTGCACACAGGAGTATGCATCTATTATGAAGGTGAAGACTAGAATCAAGTTCGGCTATGCAGCTCAAAATAATACAGGCTGTTGTGATAATCTGTTCCACTTTGAACAATTGAGCATTAGAATAGTTTAAGCGATCTATGGTTATGCCGTAGGGACAGGAAAATACCATTTTGTCCTTCGAGTCTATTCCACTACTCAATGAGCTCATGGCTTATCTGTGACCTAACTTAATTTACTTGCACTTGCCCCATATCCTTTAAAATTTTGGTTTGGAAAATCAACAATCTTAGCTGTAAAATTAACAAGTAATCTTAGATCAATGGTTATTTGTGGAAGAGAGCTCCAATGTTTTCTATGCTTTGCATTCAAAATGTTTCCTAATTTCACACGTGAAAAGTTTAGCTTTAATTTTTAGTTTGTGTCTCCTAGTTCTAGACTCCCCAACCAATAGGAATAGTTTTTTGCCATCTAGAAGTGTGAAGTAATGCATTTTGGTTGGAAAAACAAAAGGAGAATCAATACAAAATAAAGGGCACAAATTTTAACAGGATCAGAAAGACTGGGTATATGTGCAAAAATCAGAAGGTGGTAGAGCAATAAAGTAGTTAAATAGGTATAGAGATCCTGAGCTTTAGGCAGAGAATAGGAAAAAAACTCAAATATGTTTTGTTGAACATTTCTAAAACACAAGTTGGGCAACACCTGGAGTATTGTGTCCAATTCTGGACACTGCACGTTTGGAAGGATGTGAAGGTTTTAGAGAGGGTGCAGAAAAGATTGATGAGAATGGTTCCAGGGATGGGGAACTTCAATTATGTAGACAGATTGCAGAAGGTGCGGCTCTGCATCGAAAATAGAAGGTTGTGAGGAGATTGAATAGAGACGTTCATAATCATTCATCCGAATGAATGGCTGCAAGTTAAAGCATCACCCAATTACAACATACCTTGGAGTGACTATAGATAGTGCACTGACCTTTTGGGAACACAAAAGCAACTGCAACCAAGGTCATATCGAGGAACAACCTGATTGCCAAACTAGCCGGCTCGACGTGGGGTGTCCACTACCTCCTGAATCTCGGTACTCGCGCTCTCATATTCGGTAGCTGAATACTGCGCCCCTGTTTGGTCAAGATGATCTCACACGCACACACGCTGACACCCAACTGAATGCTACCATGTGTATCATTACTGGAACACTACGCTCAACACTCCTCCTTGGCTCCCTCCTGGCAAATAGCACTCCATATATCCACCAACTTTTCAAAGCCCTCAATGCCCCCCACGTGCCACTTTATGTGGATCTATCCGTATAGATTCATGCGGATTTACTCAAGGTACAACTCCCATCAAGAAGACTGATCAGGAATAACCCTTCCACATAGGATTGCAATGAAAGTTTCACCTAGAAAAATGAATGGAAATCATTGGACATGACAAAAAAACAACTGGTCTGAAACCAGCACAACAAGGAAAGAGTGGTCCACCCTTAACAGGTTCAGGACCGGCCACGGCTCCTGCTTGACCAAACGCCACAGATGGGGCAAAGTGTCAGCTCCCTGTGTGTCTATGGGAGAGAGCAATCAATACACCACATCAGAGAAGAATGTCCAATCCACAGACTCCGCGGAGGCCTATCCACACTCAACACAGCAGGACCAGAGGAAGCTGCTTGGCTTTGGGACTTTGCATTTGCTAAATAAATAAAAGAACGATGAGCGGTCTGGACCAAGCAGATGAGGAGAAACTGTTCTCATTGGTGGGAGGATAGAGAACCTGAGAATCCTGATTTAAAATAATTGGCGAAGGAACCAACAGCAACATGAGGAGATAGTTTCTTACAGAGTGAGTGCACAGGATCTGGAATGTAGTGCCTGAGATTGTAGAGATAGATTCAATCAAGGTTTTTGGAAGGGAGTTGGATAAGCACCAGTAGAAAAAGCAATTGTAGGAAAGGGCAGGGGAGTGGGGCTAGCTAAATTGCTCTTGCATAAAGTCAGCTTGGACAAATGGCTGAATGACCTCCTTCTGTGATGTAGCTATTCTTTGATTATATATTTTATTTGTATGCCGTAATACCTTGAAGACTTCAATCAAATCATCCCTTTACTGAGTATAATAGAATATAATAGTTTTTGTAGTCTTGCATCATAACTTAATCCTTGGAGTTGTGGTATATCTACACTGCACTTCCTCCAAGGCCAATGTATCCTTCCTAATGTCCGAAGTCCAGATTTGCTCCAGGAAAGGTCCAACACACATTTTGTGTCGTGTAGCATAACTTCTACAGCTTCGTGTTCTATTCCTCAAGATAATGGCCGTTTAGTTATTTTTTTATTTTTTTTTTTTGGAAGTTTTTTATTTAACACAAATTTGTAACAGTTACAGAGAGAAAAATGGCCCTGTGCAAAGAGCCTTAACATAGTGAAAACGAACAGTGGGAAAGAATAAACATGTTAATAAGTGTTGATGCCAAAGATCCTTCCATAAGGCACTTTCCCTGCCAGCTCTGTTTGCCCATGCCACACGTGTTCAACTAAACTAACGTGGCCCTAACCCTCTTCTCCCTCCCCGCCCCCCCTCCGCCTGGTCTCCCCTACTCCCCAAGGCCTGACCTGCCAGGTCAGCCCTGCGCTTGGCCCTAGCCCGCCCCGCCCCCCCCCCCCCCCCTCCGATCTCCCTGGTGCCCCCTGACCTACGCTAGTCACACTGACCCCTGCCCTTGGCGCCTACCTGTCTCCCGTCCCAGCGCTCAGGCCCTCCCCCCACACGCCAGGGACCCATTAACCTAATTGTATCCCACCGAGCCCTTTCAAGTCCCGTGACTAGCCCCTAGCCCATCCCCCTATCAGAGGCCCCGATCTCGCGCCAAAAGGTACCAAGCACAGCCCCCCCCCCCCCCCCCCCCCCCCCATTGCAATCCCCCCAAAGGACCCTAAACAGTGCGCCCTCCAGCCCCCACTCTCTGTCCAGGCTGAAAACAATCTTGGATAAAACATTACAGTACAGGATAGTTTAACAAACCGCCGCCACACAAAATGTCTGAGAGCCCCAAGTCCTTTAGTTCCAGTCCAGCTTCTTTTTTTAGTAAAAGTCCTAATCAGAGCAATTTTGAGTTAACAGGCCGCCGCCACTGTACAGCACTGAAAGAACTAAGTGCCCATTAGTTCAGCTTCTTGTCTTTAATAAAGGTCCAAACCTGTTCTGGTGTCTCAAAATAGTAGTGGAGTTCCTCAAACGTAACCCAAAGCTTTGCAGGATATAGCATTCCAAACCTCACCTCCTTTTTGTAGAGGGCTGCCTTTACCTTGATGAATCCTGCACGCCTCTTGGCCAGCTCCGTTCCCAAGTCCTGGTAAATGCGCACCTCACAGTTCTCCCATCTGCTGCTCCTCTCCGCCTTGGCCCATCGCAGCACACGTTCCCTGTCAGCAAGCCGGTGAAAGCGGACCACCAAGGCCCTCGGTCGGTTGCCCGTCCTGGGCTTCCTTGCGGGGGCTCTATGTGCCCCATCCAACTCCAGGGGTTGAGGGAAGGCCTCCGGTCCCATCAGCGCCTCAAGCATACCCGTCACGTATGCGCCCACATCTGACCCCTCGCAGCCCTCGGGGAGGCCAACGATTCGTAAATTCTGCCTCCTGGCTCTGTTCCCCAGCTCTTCAAGCTGCTCCTGCATCCTCCTCTGACGGGCGTTCAGCTCCTCCACCTCGTGCTCCAGCTCCGTTACCGTGCCCGCCTGACTGGAGAGCTTCGCCTCGACCTCCCTGAGCGCCTTCCCTTGGGCCGCCTGTGTCTCGACCATTCGGTCCATCACCGCTCTCATCGGGTCCAGCGTGTCCCTCTTCAGCTCGGCGAAGCAGTTCTTGAAGAACTCCATCTGCTCCTCCCTTGGCCAGTGAGCCTCCGCTCCCCGGTCCCCGCCGTCCGCCATGCTTGGCCGCCCGGCCTGGGTTCCCCGCTGCTCCCGCTTCGATCCTTGCCGCTCCACTCGACCACTTCTGGTCCAGCTGCCCATACCCCGGAAAGGAAACCTCTTCCCTATCGTCTCCTCCACCGATTCAGGCTGCCAGGTCCCTAAAAAGTCCGTTGACAAAGGTCCGTTTGCCCATCTCGGGCGGGAGCGATCCGACCTGCGACCTGCCTCCTCGAGGGCGCCGTTTAGTTATTTTCTATACACATTCATGATACTTTAATGATTTCTGTACCTTGGCCCACAAATCATCTTGGACTGGCACTTATTCTAGCCATTCACCATTTTAAAGGCACTCTGTTTAATTCTTCTTGGGTCCAAAGTGGATGGCCTCATAGTTGCTGACCTTGAAATTCATTTGAACCATGTTTTGAAACTTTATTTAATCTATAAAGATCAATTCGCACAGCATACGATGCTGCAGCATCGCCAGAAGCAAATTTCCTGGCCATTTATCGTATTGTTGTTTGTGGAGCCCTGCTTTGTGGAAATTGGTTGATGTCTTTCTCTCAGTTGCAACCATGACTATACTTCAAATTACTTGGTTGTTGTCAGGTTCTTTGGGACTTCCGAAGTCAAGGAAAGATACTCTTTAAGATGCAAGTTTTCTCTTTATTTCCAATGAACTGTGCAAGCTTTTAAACCACTCCCGGAATGTGGATGTGGAATAATTGAAATAAGCCCAGCAATTGAGAAAAATATTTTAAAGCATTGATTTTTCTTGGGAAGGGTAGATGATGAGATTTGTAATAACAGCCGAGGCCATACAAATATGCCCACAATGTTTGTAAGCTTTTAGTAATAATTATCTTCATTATTGTCGCAAGTAGGCTTACATTAACACTGTAATGAAGTTACTGTGAAAATCTCCTATTCGCCACATTCCGGCGCCTGTTCGGGTACACGGGGAGAATTCAGAATTCACCTAACAAGCACCGTCTTTCGGGACTTGTAGGAGGAAACCGGAGAACCAGGAGGAAACCCACGCAGATACAGGGAGAACGTGCAAACTTCGAACTTGGGACCCTAGCGCTGTGAAGCAACAGTGCTAACCACTGTTCTACCGTGGTCACTATAACACCGTCTACAGGGAATCTCTGGTGTATGTGAGCTGGGCCAGGCAGCAGCGTGGCTGTTCAACCAAGCAGATTGAAGTACCCTGATTGGAGCCTCCTCTGGGAAGTATATACCAGGACCTATAAATTTGATTTAAATCATGTAGACAAAGTGAAGTAAAAATGGAAGGTTCCTGGGAATGTCTAGAAGTAATTTGTACTGAAACAAAAGTTTCCAAACTTCTTTGAACCCTCATCTGCTCTATCTGATTGGTCCTGGAACTGTGTTCAGAATACTGGAGTGTGATCTGCAGGACAAAGATGGAATTCAACGTGCCTTTCTTGCACCTTTTGTCATCAGTAACTTGAATATGCTTTTAATATTCTGTTTCATTTCAGGGTGGTGAATTTGTGGAACTCGCTGCCATAGTGAGGTGGAATCTGACTCATATTAAATGGTTTTGAGAAGGAGATAGATATATTTCTGATTTTAAAAAATGAGTTAAAGGGATATGGGCAACAGGTGGGGAGGTGGATTCGAGACCAGGAGCCGATCAGCCATGATCTGATTGAATGGCGAAGCAGGCTCATGGGACTGAATTGCCTACTTCTGCTTCTTGTTCCTATGTTCATTCTGTGGACTTATGTTGTTTCCACTTTGAATGCTGATGATGTGGCGGAATTGGCTTGGTGGAATCGGTAATCATGATGGCGTGAGACCCGAATTAACATCAGTTAGATGTTCATTAACCTCGGCTGTTTTTGTGATTTTTGTCATTTAAATTGTACATTAATTAACGCTAATGGATTCCCTGCTACAAATAAGATTTCCTGATTATCAGAAATCAATTTCTTATGAAGAATATCTCAAACTCCTGTCACTCTCAATTCACGGTTCTGTATTTCAAAAGGGCAAAACTTCTACTTCAATTAATCTTATGTGCATTATCATATTAATTGTGCCAGACTTTAGTGCATGAAACTAATAGTTTTCAATCCCAAAAGAATCTTGGACATGAAAGCTGCACACATTATTGCTGACAGACACTTTAAGTTTTGCACCCTTTATGCAAGCCTCATCTGTATGCCATCTGTAATTAGGTGCAGTGGCTATGCCAAAGCAGAAGTTCCAGAAGATTTCTACACTTTTAAACGCTACCACCTCTGTGTTACTGACATAGCGAGATGAGGATCATTAATTATAACTGGTGTGAGGACTACAGGGAAATGACGGAGAAAGAACACATGCCAGATCTGAAATATGCAGCTCCCTTTAGAGTACATTCTTCCCCCATAATTACATTAATTGCAATTAGCTTTCAACTTCTTCATAATTCTTCTGGTTTGACACAGAAGGAAATTTTTGGCTAGTATTCAACTATTTCCTGCTACCATCCAGTGTCACTCTTTCTCACAGCTTCCTTTTTCTTGTGTGCTTCTTTGGCACCGAATCCACCCGAGTCGTTAATCACAAACTTTTAACTATTGCTTTGGACTGCCCTATACCATCAGAAAGCTAACCAAAAAAGTGTACTTTAAAGATGGTCAGAATTTTTCATTCAAGTCTACGTGCAACATTAAAATGTGGCAACCTTAATTTATTTTGAGAATCCTGATGCTATCAGAACAATGCATGTGATTTTTCAACTTTTAGATATGCTGCATGAAGTCCCAGGATCTGTTTAATAGTATTAGTTTTATCTATCTCGAACTTGTGAAGAAATTAATTGCTTCTGATATTCCATTTGCTAATCTCGGACTGGATGTTTGCAGCATCCAGTGTTAGGAGGATGGACAAATAGTATTTTGTTTTTTGGTTTATCAATTTTTAAAATAACCTTTTCTTTACCTTTTTGCTTCCCCTGGCTGTGTAAGAAAATAAGAAAAGGAGCAGGGGTAAAACCATTCAGCCCTTTGAACCTAATGCACCATTCAATGCGACCATGAATGATCATTAAGCTAAATACTCTCTATCCCTTGATTTCCCAAGAGACCAAAAAACAGTTGATCAAAAATTAATGATGGAGTATCCATACCTCTCTGGAAGAGAGAATTCCAATAATTCATAACCTTTGACTGAAGAGGTTCTCTGCATCTTAATGCTAAATTATTAGCCCCTTGTACTCAGACTGTGTCCCCCAGTTCTAGTCTCCCCTGCCACAAGTCATAGAATCATAGAATTTACAGTGCAGAAGGAGGCCATTCAGCCCATCGAGTCTGCACCGGCTCTTGGAAAGAGCACCCTACCCAAGTCCACACCTCCACTCTATCCCCATAACCCAGCAACCCCACCCAACATCAAGGGCAATTTTGGACACTAAGGGCAATTTAGCATGACCAATCCACCTAACCTGCACATCTTTGGATTGTGGGAGGAAACCGGAGCACCCGAAAGAAACCCATGCACACACTGGGAGAATGTGCAGACTCCACACAGACAGTGACCCAAGCCGGGAATCTAACCTGGGTCCCTGGAGCTGTGAAGCAATTGTGCTAACCATTATGCAACCATGCTGCCCCAAGTCTGGCTGATTTGACACATCCTTTTCAGACAGAACTCAACTCGTCATTTTTCTTAAGTCGCTTAAGCTCTCATCAACGATCTAATAAGTACTATCAAGAGTAATAAAACCTGAGGTTCTGGTAACCAGTGGGAATGTGAGTTAAAATGTTTTCTCTGACAAAGGAACAGCGTTCACTGTTTGGAGGGGGAAATAAATAAAATAAAGATTGGCACATGGGTACAGTTCCTGTCCCTTAAATTATTTCCATGTGTATCACGTTTGAGTACTGCTGAAAAAAGAAGCATTCTCTTGAAGCTTTTTGTCTTGCATTCATCAGGACATGCACTCAGTGGGACACAATTGTTCTTGTGAATGTCCTGATGAGTGCAAGATAAAAAGTTTCGATGGCATGTCTCTTTTCTCAGCAGTACGGATATCACATTCCTAATTTCATTACATCATCATGCTGAGCAGGGATTGATTAAACTGATGAGCTTAAATTCAGTCCCAACGGGCCAGGTTGATTGAGGAATGCTTTTCTCCAGGCAAAACATAGCTTCACCATCCCCTCCTTGAGTCTATGAATGGTAGATGCCTGGTAGAAGTCCATTCTTCTAAGAAGGCCGGCACCCAGACATCTATTCAGACAATTTGAACCAATGTTGCTTTGAACCCAAAGAACAGAACTCAATGCTATAGCAGCTGATCACAATTTATTTGTCCATTTTAACTTTTTGCAATATTGGTGTCTCAGTATTGCCACTGAACATGGAGGTGCAATATGTCTTGGGGACTTCTCTCCTGCAATTTTTACAGGAATAATTTTTGGAAGGAATATTAGGAGATTGCCAATACTTATTCAAACCTTTCGCTCAAAATGTATTTTTTATGGAACCTGAAGATCATTAATCAAACCCTTTTTCTTTAGAATGCAAAGATGCAAACTGTTGATTAAAAAATAAATTCTGTGGGACTACGCCTATGTTGGATTGCACATATATGCTTCAGTATGATGTGGTGGAACCTCTGTACATGTCTCGAGTGCAGATTCCACAGTTGTCCTCTTGATTTAGCAATTCCAGAACATAATCTATCTGACTGGAAATTCAAACAGTAAGTATGCTTAACGAATAATATGTAGAGAGGAGGCTGTTCAGGTTCTCATTGTCTGTCCCAAGCACATTTGTTTGCCCATCTCATGGCTACACATTTGCAGACAGTGCTAGATCAAGCCAGAATTTTCTTTTGTGGGCCAACTTGACACTAATTGAGGATCAGTTGTGTGCTATGGTACTGCAAGAGGTGACAGTGTTACACACATTAAACTCAACAGCCATAGCCATGTTGAATGGAATTCTGAGGGACCACTGGCTTGTAATTATCCAATTATCTTTTGACAAAAGTAATATAAATATATTAGAAATTTTCTGGATGATAACTAGCTTGGGATATTCCAGACATGGACCACATGAATTGGACACCTGTTCAATGGCTATTAACACGCCCCACACAGAATCAAATGCTCATCTCATTGCACCTCCTCAGTCATACAGTTTCTTTGGAGAGTAAGAAAACCTGAAAAAAGTCTTGTAAGCAAATGGTAACAGGGAAAATAAAACTTTGGAAAACTCCCCTTCACTTTTGCCTGCATGAGACCCTGGTGACTCTCACTTAGCCTTTATCCAACTACGTCCTGCAACTCAAAATACCTTTCTTTTGCGAAAGTCCTCCAGCTGGCTTTGGAATACATACAAAAAACCCACACTTCTAAACTTCCCATATGAAAAGCTGTGCAGTAACTGTCTGCAGTATACTTGGGGCTTTTTGTGATCCATAACTAGGCAGGCTGACCCTGCCAAAGCAGACAGCATCCAGAGGTATTCCTTGTTGGCCTCTTTGAACCATTATTACATGCATATGACAGCCATGCCATTACTTTTTGGGAGCCTACCACACATTGTTGGAATCATAGAATGCTTTAGAGCACAGAAAGAGACCTTCGGGCTGATGTGTCTGTGACAGCGTTCTTGTGGAACAACTCAGTTAGTCCACTCCCTGCTCTTTCTCGGTAGTCCTGCAAATCTGTTCTCATCATGTCCTTATTCAAATCCCTTTTGAAAACTGCAATTGCATCTGGTTCCACCATGGCCTCAGGCAGGTTTTGTGAATTGAGAAGGTGAATTACTTGCTACAGAATTCTCAGCCTCTGAACTGCTCTTGTAGCCACAGCTAAGGTTCTGGTCAATGGTGAACTCCAGGATTCTGCTTTGATTCTGAATGGGAAATTCAGCTATGATGACGATGGTGAATGTCAAGGGGAGGTGGTAAATTCTCTCTTGTTGGAAATGGTCATTGTCTGGTACTATTTGTGGCATGGATGTAATTCTTAGCACTTACCAGTCCAACCCTGAATGTTGTCAATGTCTTCCTGCATGCAGGCACGGAATATTTCAATATCTGAGGTGTTGTGAATGGAAACAATCAACAGCAAAAATTCTCATTTCTAACCTTATGGAAACAAGGTCATTGATGAAGATGGTTGCAACCAGGACACTACACTGAGCAGCACCTAATAATAATAATAGCCTTTTATTGTCACAAGTATGAAGTTACTGTGAAAAGCCCCTAGTCACCACATTCCGGTGCCTGCTCAGGTAAGCTGGTATGGTAATTGAACCTGCGCTACTGGCCTTGTTCAGCATCCCAAACCAGCTGTCTAGCCCACTGAGCTAAACCAGCCCTCTATTGGGGATTTGATGATTTCCCTCCAGCAACCTGAACTATCTTACTTTATGATAGATAAGAGTCAGGCCAGTGGAGAGATTTCTCCTGGATTCCCATTCACTTCAATTTTTCTCAAGCCTCCTTAATGTTTGGGTGGCATTGGAAAATCGGAGGTGGTTGTAGAGTTAGGAATGGAACAATGTTGTGGGCAGAGTGCATGATTTACAAGCATTTCATATTTGAGGTGTGGGTGAATTGTGAGCCTATGTTGACTATTGGCGGCATGGAGGGTTGGGCATTCGGGCAAGGCCTGGGATTGAAGATGATCCCAAAGGAAACCTTGAATTTTGGAGTTTGTTTTCTCACAATCAGTGGAGAAGTGTTGTTGCTTCTGTGCAAAGGGTGAAGGATGCTTGAATAAAGAATAATGATTATCATAGAGGCCATTAGGCTGTATGCTCAGCACTATTATCGCCCCCAACCATCCCTTTGGCCATGCTCAGATTTGCTTTATTTAGTTATTTATTCGATTGTTTAAAACTTGTTTTCATATTTTTGGATTCAAGCAAGCTCAGGCGTTTGCACTTTGGGGATTTCCGATATAGGAATTGGGGGATAGATTGAGTTGCGTTAGTCATAAGGTCAGTGCAAAATCCACAGATCTGACTTTTCCAGAATCACCAACTCCTTACCGAGTCTGAAGGAAGCATGTCATCCAAAGGGTGAAATACATTCTCTGAGACAGATGATCCTCCTTTACTCGATTTCAATAGCTTCCGCAACCACCCTTCGATAAAACTGTTTTTTTCTTTCCACTTTCAGATTGGCTGTTGTTCCCCAGTCATACCGTGCAAACCTTTCCCTCATAATTGAAATTTGCTCTCCAATCATGTTTAACTGAAAAAAGGTTATATACAATCAGAGTCATAGAATCCCTACAGTGCAGAAAGAGGCCATTCGGCCCATCAGGTCTACACCGAAAGACCACTCTATCCAGGCCCAATCCCCTGCCCTGCAACCCCACCTGAAGGGACAATTTAGCATGGCCAACTCAACTAAAGTGCACGTTTGGACTGTTGGAGGAAACGGAAGCACCCAGAGGTAACCCACACAGACACAAAGAGAATGTGCAACCACCATACAGACAGTGACCGGAGGTCGGAATCAAACCCAGGTCCCTGGTGCTGAGACAGCAGTGCTATCTGCTGTGCCGCCGTGCCCCCCCCCCCCCCCCCCCCTTATCTTAGCTGGATTAAATCTTTTCTCACTATCCCATGTGCCAACTCTGCAAGGACATGACTGACTCTCCAGTTTAGGTAAGGGTCACCTAAGGGCCTCCTATAGACCTAATGTCCCATGAATAGTAAACCTTGGCGTCTAAATTTCAAACCACTGTTGCCAATTCTAATCTTTTTTTCCTTGTCTGGTCCGGGGTTTGGGACTCTGAGCAATGGAGATATTGCTGTCCAGGAGGGTTGCTTCTTAATCTAATATGTAATTCTTGAAATCCCTTTGCAGAACTACCCCCTCTCTCTCTCAGTTGTCAATTCCACATGACCCCCCCCCCCCCCCCCCCCCCCCATGTACAAACCTACCAACAAACATCTATTCATTGTATCTGTACTGTTTGTCCTGTGGATAGTTGTGAGCTCCCACTGCCTTGTTGTCACTCATAGTTTCTTTCCTTTGGGCCACATTTTTGTCCACGTAACCCCAAACTGTTATACCTAATAGACAATTCTAGCTCACCAGATGATTTGTTGGCTGCTTCTTTTCCCCGTTTGCTGCTGGGTTTGACAATGGTCACCCAACTTATTCTACAGTTTATCTATAATTTAGAAATCTATAGGGTGACCGCCCTTAGAATGTATGCTTCAGAAGCTTTTCTCCCTGCTGTGTACAGCAGAGCAATGTGAGGTTATATCTCAATTTATGCAACTTTTTGCTGAGGAGTGTGACCGTGGCATACCTTACATACATGTGTATTTATCCTGCATGACATACTAGTCACAGAATCACAGAATAATGCAACACTGAAGAGGCCCTTTGGCCCATTGAGCCTGCACCAACGCTTGAAAAACACCTGACTTGCCTACTTAATCCCATTTGTCAACACTCAAGGCAGGTTGGCATCTTGCTTGCTACATGTGAAAGATAGCAATTTGCAGGCGATTCGGAGAGAATTTTTCAAAGTTCTGAAGGGCTGAGAGGAGAAAGCTTTAAACAAAATATATGCAAATAAATTTGATACAAAATGGTTAAGGAAATACAAGTTTCCAAGCCCAATAAAAATCAATCAGTCATCCAGAATATTTTAGTCTTATCCACAGCCTTCTATGTGTTCAGACTTTCAATCTTCCTGACATGTACAATGTGATTATGGCAGAGGAAGTGTTAGAGCATGTGTGGGAGAGGTTTGAGCCTATTTGCATAACACTGGAAAATCATTAAATGGTATTAATTGGTAATAAATACCCTAAACTGTTAAATGTCAGTTGAAATATTTTATCAAAGCACTGAAATGAGTTGGATGCTGTGGGCAATATTGCCATTGCGGGAATAGAAAGTAGGCATTAATAATTGAAGTAGGGAGAAAAATGTGAGTAACAGATTCCTCAGAAATGTCCCTGCTTTGTGTTGGGGGAGTAATTAAGCTATTGAGAAGGGCGTGGGGTTTGGTGTATGTGCAGCAGGGTATAGGGAAGGACAGGGTGAAGGCAGCAAGAGGCTGTGGAAAATGGAGAGGCCAAGTTCCCCTTCACAATCCATCGTTGCTCAGCACATTTCCAGATGCGTATTCATTCTGATCAAAGCTTGTTAATGCCATTGTACGAGTGCTTTTGAATGAGGGGCAGTGACTGGTTTCTGAGATGTTTAGCAAAGTGCAGGCACTGAGCTGTGTTTTACAATTTAGTACCTCCCCCTGTCTGAGATTCCTTACCCTGTCCTCTTTTGCTTCCACCCTCTCTTTGCCCAACATTGGTAGCCTTGCCTTCAGCGATCAAGGGCTCTTGGCCTCCGGAACTCCCTTGTCTCTGCACCTATTTTTCCGATACAATTCATCTCTTTGATTTGAGCTTGGTTAATGTCTATTATTGTATGTCCCTGTATGCAGCACCTTGACCTGTTTTTCGATGCTAAAATATTGTTCATGTGCAGTCTCGACCCGTCATTGTTACAGCAATAGTGGAGAGAGAAAAACAGGCTTGACTTTTCAGATTTATGATCTTTCATCAGACTGGAAACGGGTTTTACTGAGTACCGAGGAAATAATAAATAAAAGTGGCCTGTGATGGAGTGGAATGTAGCGGGGAACAAGGTTAAATTTAAAAAGGAATGATGGTACAAGGCTAAAGGGACAAGTAAAGGAGAAAAGATTAATCTAAATGACATATAAATGGAAACAATAGAATCCTTGCCAACAATCGCTATGTGGAAAAATAGGGGCCAGGGATTAAATCTGAAATATTAGGACTCTTTGTTTAGATGGTTGTAAAACGTCTGATTAAAAGATGAAGTGCTGTTCCTCAATAAAGCGTTGAGCTTCATTAGAGCAGTGGAGGAAGCCAAGCACACAGAGCAAAGCAGGGCAGCCCATTAAAATGGCAGGTGACCAGGGGCGGCACGGTGGCGCAGTGATTAGCACTGCTGCCTCATGGCGCCGAGGATCCGGGTTCAATCCTGACCCTGGGTTACTATCTGTGTGGGGCTTGCACATTCTCCCTGTTTCTGCTGGGTCTCACCTGCACAACCCAAAGATGTGCAGGGAAGGTGGATTGGCCATGCCAAATTGCCCCTTGATTGGAAAACAAAATGACAGGTGATCTGAAACTCTGGGTCTCACATTTGCAGACTGAATGGAAGTGTTCCGGGAAACAATCGCCTCACCTTGCGTTTGGTCTCCCTGGAAGGAGAGGTGACTGCATCGTGGCCAGTGCATACAGTCTATTAAATTGAAAGGAGTACAAGTAAATTGGTCACTGGATAGTGTTTGAGGCCCTTGATGGGGGAAAGGGAGGGGATTAAAGGGCAGGTGTGCATTTCATTAATTAGTTATCGTTTTTTTCATAAGGTACAGTTTAATTACTTTTTAGTTCTACTGTAATAATTATTTCACATTAGATGACAACTGAATGGACCTGTAATTTGCTTCTGACCTTTAAGGGCACAATGGTACTGCTACCAGCAAGCTGTGGAAACCCCTCTGCTCCACTGCTCCTGTGTCATCACGAATGAATCTTTGACTGCGCTCGATCTGGTTTTGGTGCCTTAGGAATATCAATATTTTAATTTAATAGCTATTTCATCATTAACCTTAATTGCTGCATGAACTCTAGATGTAGCCTTTTCCCCTCCAATTTCAGAAATGAAAAATTGAGATGCCTGCTGTGAAATATGGTTTAGAAAAGTGTCAGATGTTTCCATTTTATTTCCCTATTTCTATGCTTTTTATGACCAATTTGTTTTTGTCCTCTCCAGTTGTTCTCCCAAATTGATTCTCCTCAATTTCATGCTTACGACTTCGACATCAGCATTTCTGAAAGTAAATGTGTAATTTCATTGAGGTTCTCCTAGCTGTTCTTGGTCGTCGGCCTTGCCCTTCAACTCCTTCTGGGTCTGGATCAGTTTTGCCACCTCGGCCTTGAGTGTACTGATCTCGTCCCCTTGGTTCATGGTGGCTTTTTTGAAGTCCTGTGTCGTCAATTGGCCTCTAGCCTCCATTCCATTTTGTCCATTGTCTCCCTCGGGGGGGGGGGGGGGGGGGGGGGGGGGGGCTGTTGCGACTTCTACTGCCACCTCAACGGCTGCCAAGAAGTCATTTTTTTCATCTACTCCCTGTGTCTCTGCAGCTTGGAGGTGATAAAGCTTTTCATTTGTTCCATCAGTGCCTGTTACGTTGGTAAATCTGCGGGGTCGACCCTTGCTGGTTCTGTGCCTCGACGTGTTCTTCACTGTTCCAAGGCTGAGGTATTTTTCCCCTCGTCCCTGCTGGCTTTTTGACTGGGCATCTGGTTCTTTCCCATCTTAGATGACCGTGCGGTCGATGGAGAGTAGTGTGGGGGATTTTCTATGGTTTTGGTCCCTGTTTATCGGGTATAAAAGGCCTTAGTCAATGTTCTTAGACGAGAGCCACCTTTCGCTTGACTGCCCAGCACATGGCCGCACTGGAAGTCATCCTACTAACTGTTCTTAATGTTGGTGTTGATTTTTCTAATGACTGTTGGTACTAAACCACTCACCAGAACCTAAAGTTCCTGCAAAGGTTCTTTACCGAATAGTTGATCAAAGGTGTGGTCTTAACTCATTTTCATGTTCTGACTTCATTTTGAAAAATTGCTATTGTACCATTTGAATTGAGGACAATTAAAATGATTTTAAATCGGCATTGTTTCCTTTCTGTGTATTGGCCTAAGATTATTCTTGATCAGTAATTGCCTTGCTGTTCCACGAACCATATCTTTGGGTTTGGGAAACGTAGTCGGTGACCTCTTTTTCTTTCCGGATGATTGTTCGTTTGTCAGAAGTATTTGAGGTTAATTCACATTTAGCCAAATTTATTTATTTTTTTATTTTTTTATTTTTTGTAAATTTAGAGTACCCAATTATTTTTTCCAATTAAGGGGGAATTTAGCGTGACCAATCCACCTATCCTGCACATCTTTTGGAATGTGGGGGCGAAACCCACGCAGACACGGGGAGAATGTGCAAACTCCACACGGACAGTGACCCAATTTATTAATTTATAAGTAACAACAGAGGAACACAGGAGTAGAGATAGGTCATTTGGCCCATCAAACCTGCTCCATCGTTTAAACAAAGCATGGCTGATCATCTACTTCTATGCCATTTCCCCCACCATTCACATACCCCTTGACATCATTAGTACCTGGAAATCTATTGATCAGTGTTTTGAAAAAAACTCGATAATTAAGCTACGACAGTCCCCTAGGGTAGAGAATTCCAGAGATTCACCACCCTCTGAGTAAGAAATTCCTCCTCATCTCTGTCTTTTTAAAAAAACCGTTATAGAGTAGCTAGTTATTTTTCTTTTCCAATTAAGGGGCAATTTAGCATGGCCAAACCACCTAACCAGCACATCTTTTGGGTTGTCCAAAGACGTGCAGGTTAGGTGGATTGGCCATGCTAAATTGCCCTTAGTGTCCAAAAAAAAAGATTAGGAGGGGTTATTGGGTTAGGGGGACAGGGTGGAAGTGAGAGCTTAAATGGGTCGGTGCAGACTTGATTGGCTGAATGGCCTCCTTCTGCACTGTATATTCTATGTTCTATGAAACCCATGCAGACATCGGGAGAATGTGCAAACGCCACACGGACAGCGACCCAGGGCCGGGATTCGAACACGTGTCCTAAGCGCCGCAGTGCTATCCACTGCGTCACATGCTGCCCCTCATCTCAGTATTAAATGGCCTACTACTTATTCTGAGACCATGTCCCCAAGTCCTGGACTCATTAGCCAGGGAAAATATTCTATCCATATCGACCTTGTCACGCCTTGCAGAATTTTGAACATTTCAGTGAGATCACCTCTCAGTTTCCTCAATCTCTCCTCATAAGACAATCCCGCCATCCCAAGGATTAGTCTGGGGAACCAATGCAGGTTAGGTGGGGCAGGTTAGGTGGGATAGGGCGAGGGAGTGGGCCTAGGTAGGGTGCTCTTTTGGTGGGTCAGTGCAGACTCGAATGGCCAAATGGCCTCCTTCTGCAGTGTGGGGCTTCTATTCTGACTTATTCCACATGGCTCTTCATGTTTCGAATCCACCCAAGATTACAAATATCTCTGAGATGACCACATTCTCCCCTGGATTGCTGTTCTAGCCTCTTCTTCAGAGTCACATTCAGTGCGGGCCCTGTCACATGTATAATAATCTTTATTGTCGCAAGTAGGCTTGCATTAACACTGCAGTGAAGTTACTGTGAAAATCCCCCAGTCGCCACACTCCGGCGCCTTTTCGGGTACACTGAGGGAGAATTCAGAATATCCAAATCACTCAAGCATGTCTTTCGGGACTTGTGGGGTGAACCGGAGCGTCCGGAGGAAACCCACACAGACACGGGGAGAGCGTGCAGACTCCGCACAGGCAGTGAGTGATCCAAGCCGGGAATCGAACCTGGGACCATGGCACTGTGAAGTAACAGTGCTAACCACTGTGCTGCCTTGTCACCAACGGCACATATACACTCATCGCAAAGCTGTCCTGGTCCACAGTTTAATTTCACCCTTCATATCATCCAACATAAAAAATGTTATTTTCCTATTAAGGAATACAAGTTCCAACAATTCATAGGTACCAACACCCCTATCGATCTATCTTCCCCCTCACTTCTTTCTGACCTCTCACTTTTTAAATCCCATCAGTTTTGAAGAAGTCATATCCGACTCAAAATTCTAACTATTTCTCTCTTCACAGATGCTGTCAGACCTGCTGAGTATTTGAAGTGCTATTTTTATTTCAATAATGAGCATGTGCTGAATTAGACTGATAAGAGCACCCTCGTGTGGGCATATTGATTAGTGCAGCACCAAGAATGATAATGTCACTGGTAGTGGATAAATACTTGATTGACTTTGACTTTGATTCCAATAATTGTTTTCCTTGCTGCAAATACACACCAGTAATTTTCCTTAATTTTTTCAATAAATTTAGAGCACCTAATTCTTTTTTTTTCCAATAAAGGGACATTTTAGTGTTACATTTTCAGGCAATGGTTTCTTTCATTTGCTGTGCCTAGTTGCTCTTTAAACAAAAAGAAGCTAATGTCTTGTACGGTTGTGAATTAGAATGGGTTAAAAAAAATCACCATGAATGAACAGCTTATGCAATTAAATATTTTCTGTAAAATTGGGGATTCGAAGAAGAATGCTTATGTAAGTTGATAAGTTGCAGTCCACAGGGTGCATATGACTCGGGCGAGAATGAGTGGGTTCTTTCGGGTTAGCAGATGTGTGTGGGCGTGGGCCAGCGAATCATGTGCACATGTTTTGGGGTTGTGAAAAATTGGGAAGATTCTGGGCAGGAGTGTTCGCGGTCTTAGCCAGGACAGTGGAAGAGGAGGTGGACCCAGACCCTTTGGTGGCGATATTTGGGGTTTCAGAGAAGCCGGAGCTCATGGAGAGGAGGAAGGCCGATGTCATGGCCTTCACCTCACTGATTGCACGGCGACGGATTTTGCTGGAGTGGCGGTCGGCATCGCCACCGGGGGTAGCGGCTTGGTTGGTGACCTGTACAACTTCCTGCGGTTAGAGAAGATAAAGTATGAGTTAAGGGGCTCAGCAGGGGAGTTTGAGAAAATGTTGGGGATGTTTGTGACCGTGTTTGAGGAGCTGTTTGTCGCGGGGTGTGGGGGGGGGGGGGGGGGGGGGGGGGGGGGGGGGGGGGAGGAGGAAAATTTGTACAAACTGTATAGTAGTTTGTTGGGAAGAATGTTTCCCGGGATGTTTGCTGTAACTACTTTGATATGTTTGAATAAAATGCGTTTTAAAAAGAAATGTTGCGGATGATGGCATTTGTATTAATAACATGGGACAATAGGATATAGTTATTTGAAGCAATTGCCAAGCATAGATGGCATGTATTTATAATGATGGGAGGGTAAAAATAGGCTGTATGTCTTTCGCATTTCTGTATATCTTTAATATAATTTTCCTGTGATGGCACATGTAACAATCATGCAAGACCAATGAGCAATTCAGTTAATGATTATCTTGTCCTAGTCTGTGAAAGTTATTAGCAAAATAATGCCATTTGATCCTTTATACCACCTGAGGTTGCAATCTAGTCCTTCATAATGTATTGTAGTGATTGTTTTATTCTGAAGGATATTGCACTGTTGGGATTGGTCTACAAAAACTTTATCCACCATTACTATCTCTTGTATGGAAATTATTGTAATGATCTTTTGGGGTTTTTGCCTGTCTGAGATCTGCTTAAACTAGAGTCACTGCACTCCAGGGGGCAGGTAAAGACATCATTACATTTTTCATTTGACATACTACAAATCATTTCTGTTACATTATGGAATTAATAAACATCCCCAGCAATGAATACTCACTGCTTTCCTTTTGGACATCAGCTACTGCCTTAACTAAGGTGGGGATTTGCTGGGATGAAATCCAGAAAATGCTGGATAAACTCAGCAGGTCTAGCAGCAGACCTGTGGAGAGAGAAACAGAGTTAACGTTTCGAATCCCTATGACACTTCTTCAATATCGAGAATTTCTGGGCATTGATGCAGTGGCTGTCCCCCGATTCAAGGATGACATTTACTCAGGGTTGCGAGTTTCTGCCATGAGTCTTCATATGACTGAGCAGGTGAGTTCTCACCCACATATCATGGGCACATGGACAAGATATTCCACCAGGTAATGAGGTCCAGAGTGCAGGATTTATTTCCTTTTCTTTTTCGGGGCTGCAGGCTTTATTGTTTTTCATCCATTTGATCACTTGTTGCAGCTCTCCCATCAATGGTGTTTTCCCCATGGATTCTACCACAGGGTACCGGAGATAGCCTGGAGAGTATCAGCTGCCTTTGTTTATTCACAGTTGAGGTTCAAAATATTCTTTCCATCATTGACAGATCTTACCCTTAAGAAGAGAAAGCATATTGTGAACGAAGCAAGCCCAAGTGTTAATTTTTTAGGGGGCCTTGGGCTCCGTCATTGTTCACGTGATTTTCATCAGTTGGTGATCAGGTTTCAGTACTGTATCAACCACGATGACTGGGATCATCATGTGCTGAGTGCTAAATTAGTATTAGAAAAATCTCTTAAGAATAAGGGTGGTTCTAAATATGCGGCAGTAGTTTCATAAAACTATGAAACTAGTTCTGAATCCTGCTCAACAACAAGCTGGGGTGGCTTGATTGTTAAAAGGTGGGTTCAGGTGGTTTTCCTGGGAAAAAGGTGCAAATGTAAATACCTGTCGACAATGGCAGGAGCATCTGCTGATTATGG
This sequence comes from Scyliorhinus canicula, assembly GCF_902713615.1. NCBI lineage: Eukaryota > Metazoa > Chordata > Chondrichthyes > Carcharhiniformes > Scyliorhinidae > Scyliorhinus > Scyliorhinus canicula. The sequence continues at coordinate 128,946,263 of NC_052156.1, forward strand.
GTAGACTGTTCATTTCCAAGTTTCTCAAGGAGGTGTTAGGAATGTCAGGTTTTATCAAGGTTTATACTTTAAACAGTGTGTTTAATGTTGAGATACAATGGAGTGGGGGGTCTAAAGGAAAGCTATTTACCATTCCTAACTGTATATGAGGCCTGCTTGATTCAAATTGCCATGGAGATAGGCTTCAAGAAGGAAACAGTCAAAAGCAAACCATTGTCTGATCCATTGACAGGGTTTTCTAAGGGTAGCACAGTGGTTAGCACTGTTGCCTCACAGAGCCAGGGACCTGGATTCAATTCCGGCCTTTGGTGAACATGGTGTTTGCACATTCTCCCCATGTCTGTGTGGGTTTCCTTCCGGGTGCTGCAGTTTCCTCCTACAGTTCAATGATGTGCAGGTAAGGTGGATTGGCTATGCTAAAAATTGCCCCTTAATTTCTAAAGATATGCAGGTTTGGTGGGGTTATGGGATCGGGCAGGGGAGTGGGCCTAGGTAGTATCCTCTTTCAGAGGGTCGGTGCAGACTCGATGGGCCGAATGGTCGTCTTCTGCACTGTAGTGATTCTATTATATCACTGAACCAGGAACTGCTTTGTCTGCAAGAATCTGAAAGAGCAGAGAGATGGAGGCAACCAGTTCGGCGTGCAGCATGCGGGTAGAAACTCGTAGTCATGTTGAAGAAATCAAGTTTGAGGATTTGCTCGGGGCTGGAATATTTGGCTAAAAGGAGGAATCTCCAAGGTAATACTCACTGAAAATCAGTTTGGTGATTAGAGGTTATCTAACTGGAGAAGGAAGCAAACCATTGGGAACTAAAAATAATTGTAGATTGGTTCGTGGAGAATGAATGTCCGCTTAATGGTCAGAGTAAAGTACAACTATGGAGGGGAATTTTGGAGAAACTTTTCTGTGGTTTGGAGTAAATGATGCCTACCTGAATGGTGTTTTTAGTTTGTTTGTTAGAATAAAAGTTTTGAAACTTGAAATCTTGTTGTGTGATCCTTCCAGCCGCTGTAAATTCAAATATCTTAATGTTAACTTTATAGGGATCATCAGTCCAAAAGTACTCTGGTTTGAATATCAATGATGTAAACAAATTACATTTTCCCATCTTACTGGCTTTATTTCAGTTTTATTTCCGTTTTTATGGTAGCAGCACATTTTTGTGCTGATCAGTGATCGGCTTGTATCTCATTAACAGCTCAAGGAGGAATCAAAACCTTATTTATTTCATAGTCATTGCTTGATCCAAATGCAAGAACCTTTTCTTTATGGATCTACATGGTGTGGAGTAATGAGTTATGTCAAGTGATTTCCTGTCTGGTTGCTCAATGAATAAAGATCCTGAAATTGTACCTTGGGATGCACGTATGTGAAACTTAAGGTACTCATTTGGAATTTCTTCCTGTGCTAAGATATCAACAAAAACCTGTCCAAAGTTCATACACTGGTATTCCAAAATGTTAAAGCAAAGGCCAAGTGATTGTTTTGGTATTTGCATATATGATTCATTGTTCAAAAGAACGTAGGAGTTACCTCTCTTTTTATTTTTATTATGGCATTATTCGGTGGTTCCCATACTTTTAAGAATGTGCCCTTATTTCCACCAAGGCAGATAATGAATTTTGATTTCAATAAAAATCTGGAATTGAAAGTCCAATGATGATCATGAAACTGTTGTCGATTGTTGTAAAATCCCATCTGGTTCACTGATGTCCTTACCTGGTCTGGCCTACAACTGACTCCAGATTCTCTGCAATGTGCTTGACTCTTAGAATGCCCTTCGAAACAGCCTGACAGGCCATTCAGTTCAAGGGCAGTTGGGGATTGTCAATAAATGCTGGCCCAGTCAGCCAAGCCCAGACCCCATGATTGAATTTAAAAAAAGATACAGCACCTTTTGCGTATTCCTTTAAGCAATTTATTTTGTGTTGGCTGTCACTCAATTTGAGGATGGCACCTACTTAGGCTGGTAAATTTCTGTCCTGGGTCGGTATTTGATCGAACAGGCTGATTCTCAACTCCAGGTCTTTGGGCACTGATATAGTAGGATGCAGGATGTGTTTCCTCGTCTTTCCTTCCCTTCTGCCACTTTGTTTTGTCTTTAAGGTATTTGGACTGTGAGCGTGATGCAATTTCGAATCATAGAATCTCTACAGTGCCATTCGGCCATTAGGTCTGTACCAACCCTCTGAAAGAGCACCCTACCCAGGCCCACTCTCCCGCAATCCCATAACTCTACCTAGCCGTTGGGCACTAAGGGGAAATTTAGCATGGCCAATCCACCTAACCTGCACACCTTTGGATAGTGGGAGGAAACTGGAGCACCCGGAGGAAACCCCACTCCGACACGGGGAGAATGTGTAAACTTCCTACAGTCACCCATGGTCAGAATTGAACTCGGGTCCCTGGAACTGAGGCAGCAGTGCTAACCACTGTGCCACCATGTTTCCCCCTTGATTGACAAGTTTTCCACCATTTTGAATGATTGGTATTAAGCTCCTCCCAGTCAGTAATACCAATGCTGGCCAGCTTCACGGGGAGCACCAGCATTTTTTTGACTTGTTTTCCTTGTCCTCTCCTGGAACATTGGCCATCTGAGAGTTGAGAAAACAGGATCTGGAAGGAAAAATATTTTAAATCCATTTGGGTGAAGTGATCAGTCCAGGTGATTTCACAGGACTTTTGTCTGAATACCTGTGGACCTGGCTTCAAGAACGATACTAGCATTTGTTCAACTGTCCTCATTGAATTTGGAGGATGTGGTGGAGGCATTGCTAATGGAATTTTTCTTGTGCCGTTATGTTATTGAAACACAGTCCAGATCTTGGTGCAGTACAGGTGACAACAGCTGCTTTATACACTAGGACTTTGTTGAAGAGACAAAGGAAGGCTGTGCTCTCACTGGTTGCAAAGATGGACACAGAATGGCAAGGTGGTCCTGGTCTTTGTGATTGAACAGGTCACTGAAACCTGACCACCAATTCTGTCAAAATAGTTTTACAGGACAAGGTTGTGAACCTGGGAACCCTGGTCAAGAATCTGCACACGGGACAGATGCATGAAGGTTGTTGGACTCCTGTGTTGGGACAGAGGTGTCTGGGAAGCAGTATCTGTGTCCAAACAGTTGTCTACAGGATCCCCCTGCCCACCCCAAATGGGAAGAAGGCTAGAAAAGGTGCGCTAAAAATCAACTGTCTCAATTTTTTCTGGCTGTACGATCACATTTTCGTGTTCAAAGAAAGTACAGATACATTTTGCAACGTGGAATGTTAGAACACCCTAGAGTAGGTCAGAGGTGAGGAAAGCTGCAGTGAGTAACCCATCTCTTGACTCCTCAAAGCCTGACCACTATCTACAAGGCACAGGTCAGGCGTATTCTCCAAATGGAAAACTCTTCACTTGCCTGGATGAGCCCAGTTCCACAGCATTCGAAAAGCTTGACACCTTCTAGGACACAGCAGCCCCCTTGATTGACACTCCAACCATTACTTTAAACATTTACTCCTTCCACCACTGGTGCACAGTAGCAGCAGCGTGTACCATCTCCAAGATGTACTGCAGCAACCAACCAACCAGGCTTCCTTCGAAAGTACCTCCTTTGACATCTACGAACCAGAAGGACAAGGGTAACAGATGCATGGGAATACCACCCTCTGCAAGTCCCTCGCCAAGCTACCATCCTGACTTAGAATTAGATCATCACTCCTTCACTGTCGCTGGGTCAAAATCCTGGAACTGCCTCCCTAAAAAAAACATTATGGGTATTCCTACAACACATGGATTGCAGTATTTCAAGAAGACTTCTCGCCACCACCTTCTCAATAAAAATGCTGGCCTAGCCAGTGATGGCCACATCGCATACACAAATATTACTTTGAAAAATCTGTACAGAACTGCAGTTGTATTTCTTTAATATCACTCCAGTGACCACACGTTTTGTAAATCATTACAATCACACATTACCGGTAAACATTGATCAATTGTTACCATCTCCGTGGAGTCTTATAACTTTTTAAGTTTCTCGCCCCTGAACCTATTAAGACATTGTTGTACCCCAGGGGTACATGTATCCAGCTCTGCGAACCGCTGCTGTAATTCATGTACATGTGCAGTTTGAGTAAATAAAAACATTTGTTTGATTACCTTTCTGCTTTCCCTTTTTAAAAAATAAATTTAGAGTACTCAATTATATTTTTCCAATTAAGGGGCAATTTAGCATGGCCAATCTACCTACCCTGCACATCTTTAGGTTATGGGGGCGAGACCCACCCAGACAGGAGAAGAATGTGTAAACTCCACACGGGCTGGGATCGAACCTGGGTCCTCGGTGCTGTGAGGCAACAGTGCTAGCCACTGTGCCGCCGTCCTTTCTGCGTTCTCATGATCTTTTGGAGATATTTTATTTCCAAATAAAATAAAATGAAATGAACTCCAGTTCTAGAGTACTTGAGGATTGGCTTAGACTAAAATATTTTTGTTGCACTATTTTGTACAATGCCAAAGGCATAAGACAGTATTCCAGTTTTCAGTCATTGTAATGCTGTTCAGCAGTTGCATATGAGGTCAGCATGATAATTTTTGTAATTATATAGGCTTTACTGATGAGATATGATGGGCAATTAGTGGCAGCACTTGTCATTATATAGCAAGCACCCCAGGGAGATAATTTCTTCCAAGTACAGAGCGGCAACATAGAAACTAATCTAACAGTCAGACTCTATAACAAAGTAAATAAATCATAACATGGATCACATTGTGTCACTTTGCATTTGAATACTTTAATATTTTGAAGCCAAAGCAAAAGATTCTGAGATGAAAAATATTTTTGAAAACCTTGATGTGAGAATTGGGCATTTAATTGATAGATACAGTTTTGTTTTTTAAACAAATGGACTGTTTAAGATGTGCGTTTATTATAAACATTGCAAAATATATGAGAATAGTTGCTCTGTTTGCAGGATTTTATATCACTGTCACTTTTGATTCAATAAGTAGCTGCCAGTGTGGAAATGTTGATTTGTCATCCTTTTCATGTACTCCCAAGAAGAATGAAATTTAAGGTTGCTGTTGTTGTTGAGTGTCGAGATCGTAGGCAATTTTATGTGCATGTTTTCAAGTTATCTGAACAGACGGTAGGAATTTCATCAAGTTATACTTGCTAAAAAGAAAATCAAGTGTTGAGAGGCTTTTAATCACAAGACATGAAACTAATTCTGTATTTACATAGAAAAATACATTAAAAAAAATAGAAGCAGGAGGAAGCAATTAGGCCCTTCAAGCCTGCTCTGTAAATCATGATCATGGCTGATCATCAAGTTCAAGACCCTGATCCTGCCCCCCCCCCCCCCCCCCCCCCCCCCCCCCCCCCCCCCCCCCCCCCCAATCCCTTTAGTCCCAAGAGCTATATAAAATTCCTTCTTGAAATTATGCAACATTTTGGCCTCATCTACTTTCTGTGGTAGTGAATTCCACAGATTCTTTGGGTGGAAAAATTTCTCCTCGCCTCAATCCTAAAAGATTTACCCCTGATCCTCAATCAACCGTCTGGTATGTTCTTTTTGAACCTACCCTGTGTAATCCTGTTAGAATATTGTAAGTTTCTATGAGATCCGCTTGCTCTTCTAAACTCCAATGAATATAATCCTAACCGGTTTAGTCTCTCCTCGTATAACAGTCCCGCCATCCCAGGAATTGGCCTGGTAAACCTTTGCTGCACTCCCTCCCTCCATAGCAAGAACATCCTACCTCAGATAAGAACTCCAAAACTTCACACACTGCTCCAGGTGTGGTCTCACCAATGCCCTATTCAATTGCAGTGCCGTGATTCAACACGATTCAGCCAAATAAAATTTTGGACCAAAAACTACATTACTATTGTTTCCTTCACGAAAAAAAGTTGAAATTGGAGAAGTATGCTTTTATATTTGGAGTAATTAATAATTATTTTGGATATTTGTAAACTATATTGAGATTAATAGATTTTCAGTTTTCTCATCTATGGTTGGGTATATTGCTGTTCCTCCTCTATCAGTTTTGGATGGAAGGGGGGGGGGGGGGAATCTTATTCAGTATGTTCAGAAGAGTATTCTTGCTGTAGCTTTTTTCATCCATACCTGTGGGGGCAAAAGAGAGGATTGAACTACGGTTTTGAGGATAAACCACGCATGGAATAAGACCTGGTGAAAAAAGGAATCTCCAAATGAGATTATGTCTCTTGTTGTTGCTCCCAGTTCGAAGAAATACTGTTCCCTCAGGACAAATTAGAAATAATTTAATTTGTAGAATATTCTTCCATGTGTTTAATGCTGTTATGTCAATGCGCAAGCTGCAAAAGAGAAGACTGAATTTTATTCATGTGTACTTTAATTTCTGCTGTTCCATATTTTTGCAATTCCTGCGATGTTGCTGGATAAGCCAGTATTTGCTGTTGATACGACCGTTGCCAATTAACGAGAATAACCATCTTCCCTGATGTGAAGCAGGATGGTATGGAATAACTTCCTCTACATTTTTAGCATCTTGGGATGTAATCACTACTGATGCATGAGCCAAAGTTAAGCCATAATAGCTCCACAAAGCATTAGTAACCGGCACCTGTGTCGACTGTAGAGATGATAGAGGAACAAATAGGAGAGCTGCGGGTATGTGGACATGACTAGTTTGGAACAGGGTGAGAAGAAAATCGGGCATTGGAAGACTGGAACTCGGTGGGAGAAGAGAGAGAGGGAACGTCAGATTGGAACTCGGGCAATTGGGGCTTGGGCATGAGAGATGGATAATGCTTGGGGATCAGATAATGCTTTGTGGGCCTGAGGGCACAGTATTCCTTCAAGCTGGGAACGGTGAAAGGAAGCGTTGCCAAAGAGTGGGCCGGCCAGTGAAAAAGTGACCAAAATCTAGATTGCCAAGGTTAGAACGGATTTTATGCTGTTCAACTTTTTATAACCAAGTGTAACTTTATATTGGGTGTGCTTTACAATTTGAATGTAATCATTGCAAGTACTTAATCCTTATTTAAAATGAGATGTGATATCTGACATGCAGCTCCGTCTTATGCAGAGCACTTTACAGTTGACAGAGTTGTGATCCTTAAGTAATTTTCAGTACGTTGTTCAATGCCATGGTTAGAAGCTGTGCGTCCACGTAGACAATTTTGTTCTGTGAGAGTGTTGTCAGTGACACAGTGACCCTTCCACAGGCCCATTAGGCACAGAGTACAAATCAAGGCAGGGGACAACAGTCTTTAACAGCAGTTGCATAACTGTTAAATAGAGTGGAGAAAGCAAAGTCAACATTTTGGAAAGATTATTTCGACTAGTGTTGGATCATGTAGTGAAACCTTTCTGCAGCAGCTGTGATTCTTCTTGCTGTCAGAGACCCTTAATCACTCAGATTGTACTTGCACTGTCAGCATTCTTGTGCTCAGTAATTAGGTCCATTCACTTAATATTTTAAGTTTCCGATGATGCATGGTCCACACAGGGTGCGAGTTTGTTTTTAATCATCATCTAAAATCCTAAACTGAGAAATTATTTTGGGATAAAATCAAAATACTGCGGATTTGGAAATCTGAAACAGGCATTCTGGAAAATCTCTGCAGGTCTGGTAGCATCTGTTTGGAGTGAAAACAGAGTTAACATTTTGAGTCTGTATGGCTCCTTCAGAACAAAAGAGAAGGACAAAATGTTGGTTTATACACTGCATATACTGTGGACAGCTGGAAAAGTGATTAGTGGGAGCTGGGAGAGATTTCAATAAAAATGTAGCAAAACGCAAGAAAAGTGATAGATGGCCCAGTGTGGGGGAGGTTGGGGGCAGCGGGGGAGGGGAGTAGAAAGAGAGGGTTTGGCATAGGAACAAAAAAATGTTTGGGGTATGCAGGAGAAAGGTCACAGTCTATAGTTGTTGAATTCAATGTTGAGTCCTAATGTGCCTCATTGGAAGGCGAGATACTGATCCTCCAGTTTGCACCGGGTTTCACGGAGCATTTCAACAGGCCAAGGGTGGACATGAGTATAAGAGCAAGATGCTACATTGAATGGAAAGCAACAGGAAGGCTGGGGCCATGCTTGCAGACTGGACGAAGATGTTCGGCCAAGCAGTCACCGGTCTGTGTTTAGTCTCTCCAGTGTGGAGGAGACTGTATTGGGAGCTGTGAATACAATAAACCAACTTGAAAGATGTGCAAGTGAAATGTTGCTTAACCTGAAAGGAGTGTTTGGGGCCTTGAACAGTGAGGATGGCGGAGGTAATGGAGCAGGTGGTACACCATCTGCGATTACAAGGGAATGTACGGGGATGAGGGATTGGGCATGATGGAGCGGACATGGTCGAATGGACCAGGGTGTCACAGAGGGAGTAATCCCTGTGGAATGCTGAAAGGGGTCTGACTGGAAGATGTGTTTAATGGTGGCATCAAGCGCGAAATGGTGGAATTAGCAGAGGATGAATCTTTGAATGCAAAGACTGGTGGGTTGGAGAGTGAGGACGGGGGATTGGGGGGTCCTATCATGGTTCGGGGAGAGAGGGAAAGTAGTGAGGACAGAGGTGCAGGAAATGTGTCAAACTCAGTTGAGCAGCCTGTGAACCATGTGTGGGGCCAGGGCGGCATGTGGTGCAGTGGTTAGCACTGGGACTTCGGCGCTGAGGACCCGGGTTCGAAACCCAGTCCTGGGTCACTGTCCGTCTGCAGTTTCAACATTCTCCCCATGTCAGCGTGGGTTTCACCCCCACAACCCAACAATGTGCAGGTTAGGTGGATTGACCATGCTAAATTGCCCCTTAATTGGAAAAAAAAATAATTGGGTACTCTAAATTAAAAAAAAAAAAATGTGTTGGGGAGGGAGCAAAGGAGAAAGCCCAGAAAACAAAGAAAAAGGTAGACACGTCAGAAGCATCATTTTTGAAGGTGGCATCTTCAGAAACAGATGTAACTGAGGTGGAGAAACTGGGAGAATGGGATGAAGTCTTTATAGGAAGCAGGGTGTGAGGAACTGTGGTCAACGTAGCTATGGGAGTCGGTGGGCTTGTAATGACTATTGGTGGTCAGTCTGTCTCTGATAATAGAGACAGAGAGGTGAGGGAGGGGTGGAAATTGGAAATAAATCAATAAATTTTTACAGGTCCAGATGAGAGCATAATGCGACACCGATACAGTCATCGATGTATCAGAAAAAGAGTTCAAGAGCGGGCCTGAGTAGGACTGAAAAAAGAGAATGTTACACATAACCCACAAAAAGACAGGCATAACTGGGGCCCGTGCAGGTATCCATGGTCACACCTTGTGTGCCTCGGACTTTGATGAGACAATATTTGAAATACGATGCTGTGATTTAGCCTCCAAACAGTCGTCTCCGTACCCAAGGAAAGATGTACTTGCCGTAGAGTGGGTGTAACAGAGGTTCATTAGATTGATTCCTCAGATGAGAAATTGAGTACAATGTACCTATGCTTCCTGTAGTTTAGAAGCACATGAGAGGTGATCTCATTGAAAGGTATAACATTCTGAGAGGAGTTGGCAGGGCGGATGTTTGCTCTGGCTGGAGATCCTAAACTTAAATGAGTGTAATTTCAGAATAAGGGGTCAGCCAATTAAGTAGACGTCTGATTGAAGAGGGAATGTAGGGTTTTGGGGGGCAGGCGGGAAAGTGGATTTAAGATTACAATCCGATCAGCATGCATTTATTGAATGCCAGAGCAGGCTTGAGGGGCCGAATGTTCATACATTTCGGACTAATATTGGGAGAAATTCCGTCACTCAGGGGTGTGAATCTTGAGCATTTTATAGGCATTGATTATATTCAAAGCTGACATTGATAGACTTTTGGACCCCAATAGAATCGAAGATCAGGCAGAAAATTAGAGTTCAGGTCAAAGATCGGACATGGTCAGATTGGATAATGGAGCATATGAGCATGCCTAAGGGAACAGGGGTGGGGGAAATGGTGGCAAGAGAACATCCAACCTTATTATTTCTGCATTTGAAAATTCTTGTTCCTCAGAGAAAAAAGCTAGAGTAATCTGACTGTTGGAGGGAAGAAATGCTCAGAGTCCATCTGCGACCGCGTGGTGTTGGCAAAACTTAGTTTATTTGAGGAATGGCTGTGTGCACACAGGAGAGAACTAGGAGCTGCTGCTGCCTTTAGCTAGCATAATCCTGTTCTGAAACTTACAGGGATCATCAGGCATATATTTCACATTCGCTCACGGTTACAGATAAGCATTGATGTCATCAATTAATTTCATACCATACAATCTGATCAGTAGAGATGTCTCCTGAGTCCCTTTAATGGGAAACCAATTTACTCATACAATGGGTTTTACAAGTTGCCAGAATGTTTCCCTCAACCTGAAATAACGCCGTTGGTCCTTGATGAGGCATTAATGGATTTTGTGTTCCTGCTCTGGGTAGAACAATGAATCTCTCGCAGACAAGCTGGGGCCATAGTCTTGTGACATGGATTCCCCATTATTATTATAATGTCCTGTAAGATGATTAAATTGTCCTGAGTGCAGGTTTCTTTAGGCTTCTGGTTGATTCAACAATTTAACCCTTTGCCTACCGGTTTTCCACTCCCCATGTGCTGCTTTTAAACTACGACATCTTTTTATTAATATATATATTTTTCCGCTAACACTGACGATTTATAAAAAAAATTGAGAAATATCTAACAAAATATTGAGGATGAAGCAGTGAATTCTAAACCTTAATCACTTGCTGCACGGGTAAATTTTTCTTCATGCAATTTTGTTATTTTGCTCGTCCCTTTAAATCTGTGCCCTCGGGTTATCGACCCTTCAACCATTAGAAACAATGACAATGTATTTACCATGTCTAAATGCTTCAAGGTTTTAAACACGTGATGAAATCTCTTTAGCTATTTCTGCTTCAAGAAGAACAATCCCAGGTTGTTTTTGTTTTATGTTCTTTGCCTGCATTCATATAACCCAGGTTTTCATACATGTTTTATTAACTGCTTTATGTCAACCTATCTTCCACCTTAAAGACTTGTGTAAGCACAGCCCCTAGGTCCACCCATTTCTGCAGCCCTTCTAGAATTCTATAATTGGATTTATATTGTCTCTTCTCATTCTTGCTACAAAAATTGATCACCTCATACTTTTGTGCATTTAACTTCACTGCCAGCAAATCTATGTTCTCTTGAAGTTTATTACTGTCATCTTCACTGTTACTATATTGCAAAGTTTTATGCCATCTGCAAGGTTCAAAATTTGACCAAAGTCCAATGTATAAATACAACAATAGTCTTGGTACCGAACCAAATGGACCTCCGCTCTTTTCATCATAAAACTCTTATATATCCTGTCATCAAATTTCCCTGCTGCTACTATCCCATTTATTCCATGGGGTTCAATTTTGCTATGTAAGCTAATATGTACCTTATCAAATGCCTTTTGTAAATCTATACATCATCTATTGCTGTCATGAAAAAACTCAACCAAGCTGACCAAGCATGATTTATCCTTAAAAAGTCCATTCTAGCTTTCCTTTATTAGTCTCTGTTTGTCCAAGGAAGTTATAATTTTCTCCCATATATTTAAAAGCTTTCCCGCTATCGACGATAATCTGATCAGCCTTTAATTGGCAGATTTATTTATCGCATTTGTGCGATATTTCGTGCATTGGTGTAATAACTGTAATCATTCCATCCTTTGACACCACATCACAAGACCATAAGACATAGGAGCAGAATTAGGCCATTTGGCCCATCGCGTCTGCTCCGCCATTCAATCATGGCCGATATATTCTTACCCCCATTCTTCTGGCCTCTCCCCATAACTCCTGATCCCCTTATTAATCAAGAACCTATCTGTCTCTGTCTTAACGATACTCAATGTTAAACAGCAGTATCTCAGAGGATTGGAAGATTATGGCCTGCACCTCCACGTTTTCTATCCTTGCGTTCCTAAACAACCCAGGATGCATCCCATCCTGATAAACGTGTACTTTTTCTGAACTGTCAAACTGCTTGTCCATCATCCACTACTGAATGAACAGACATTTTCTCCACCTAAGTATTAGGAAGCCAGAAACCATTGTCTTTGGTCCCCACTGCAAACTCTGTCCTCTAACTGCTGACCCTACCTGTGAGCAATGTCTAAGATGAATGAGACCGCTTACTCTTTGGTGTCCTGTTTGACTCCAACATTCATGGAATTGCTCCTAATTAGAATGCTGTGACATCACCTGACATTGCACATTTGCTGTTAAATCCTCATGCTTGACTTATTAACTGTAGATTTGCCTGTTCCACCTCTGACCAGCCTTCTCTCTTCCTCCCTCTTTGAACTTAACCGCATACAGAATATTTTTGTCTGTGCCAACTCTCGCCAAGTCCTGCCCACCCATCATCCTTGCGCTTGCTGACTTGCATTGGCTCCAGATTGAGTGAGGCCTCAATTTTTAAAAAAATCCTCCATGTTTTCAAATCTCCGCATAGCCTTGTCCCTCTAAATGGTGGTCGTACCATCAGCTGCTTAGTCCCTCAGCTGTAGAATTCCTCTGTCTGTCTCTCTACCTCTCTCTGCAAATTCACCTTCAAATCTACCTCTTTGTCAAAGCCCTTTTGCTTTCTGTCTCAAATCCTGTTTATGCAGTTTTTGGAGGTGTTGTAATTGTAAAATATCTAGGCTGATAATTTGAAGAAACGTACAATACAATGCCATTATAAATGCTGGTACAAGATTGATAGCAGACCTAATATAATGTGATCCAGATGGTAAGCACTTCAGTATGTTGAAAAATACTGCACTTTTTGCATGTTATATTGTTCAAATTAGCTGTTTATATATGAGCATTCTTTCAGGAAGTGCCTGTTGAGGCTTTGACCGTGTTGATCTGGCGTTCTGTTCTGTGTATAGGTGATCGCATTCCTATGATTCCAGCAGCTTAGGAATTACTAGGTTCCAACCAGCATTTGATTTGTCTTTTAGTAAATTTATAATTATAGATTTTAATTTGGTTTCTAACCAGGTATTTACCCAGATCTTTTAGGCTGTTTGGATGGTGTTAGACAATATGCTTCTTTAAATAGTCAAAAACAAAGCTTTTCTCTACATTCTTGGATTCTGGTTTTGGATTGGAAAAGTGGTCATGTCATTCAATTATTTCAAAAGGGAGGAGAAGCCAGGTGACTACAGACCTATCAATTTAAGATGAGTTGTGGGGAAGTTATTTCATTGAGCACTTGGATTAGTAGGAGGTGTTCTCCAAAATTGTACTAGCGCACAAGCTTATTTTAATTATTTGTATGCAGATTGGAGTAAACAGGTAACAGTAGTAGGTCTGGTATGTTGTATCGGTGGGAGCAAGGTGCTTTCAAAAAGGCGTAGACAGACTGTGTGTAAAAACCATGGCCGATGGTGTTAAATGTGGGAATGTGAGGTCATCAACATTGAATCTGAGAAAGGAAAATCCATATATTTTTAATAATGAGTGACTAGGAACAGTGCAGGAGCAAAGGTAATTGGATAATCACGCACTCAAACTCAAACTAGGATACAGGTACAAAAAGTCATCAAAATGGCTAATGGAATGTTGGCCTTCATCTCGAGGAGTTTAGAATACAAAGGAAAGGAAGTGATGATGCTCCTGTTGAACAGAGACTCTCTGTAACCCCATCTGAAATACTCAGTTTTATTTTGGGCATCATACCTCACCCTTGGAGGGCTGAGGGTACAATACATATTCAGCAGTATGATAAAAGGGCTTGGAGGGTTACATTATGATGACAGGTTATGAAAGAAAGACACACACTTGCATTTATATTGCATCTTTCACAACCTTGCGGTGTCCCAAAGCACCATGCAGCCAATGAAGCACCATGCAGTAGGGATCAGTAAGATTAATTGATTGAGTCCTGTAAGTTATGGAAATATTTTGATCTTTAACCTAGTATATGAGAATTCATGCTTTGAATTCAAATTCATTTTCAATAAGTTTGAATTGAAAGTAGCTATTCAGGGTAACGAGAATAACTTTTGAGGTAGTTGATGTAATGGAAAATGTATTTGTTTCTGGGAACTCTGTTGCTCGAGAAATTTAATCTTGCATTTAGATGATTGGTAGGAACATGGGAGCAGGGATACACCATAGAGTCCATTTGTCAATTTTTTGCTCACGTTCCAGGTTCCTATGTCTGCCAAAATACCTTTCTTTCTTTTCAGGGAAAGTTGTTAGTTTGTTAATTAGTGTTCTCCTTACGAATGGGGAAGCTTACTTTTGTCACTGCTGCAGGAAACCTGGCTTGTATTCTCCTGAGATTTAGGAGGTTGAGGGGTGATCTAATTGAGGTATTAAAAATTATAAATAAATTTTTGAGAAGACAGATCGAGAGAAACAATTTATCTGGGGGAGAACGAGAGCATATACACCCTTAAAATGAGTGTAGATCAAATGTAGAGTTGAATTTATATTAAAATAAAATAGATATATATGAATAGCCAATTAGCAAAAGGAAAGTACTAGTTCTGAGCAGCAAGCAATGTTGTGTCTTACATACTGGTCAGGCAACATGTTCTCATTCAGCGTGCCTTTGAGTAATCAGAGTTAGCACAGATGCAAGTACAATGAGTCAGCAATATGTAGGAGACACCTTGGAGTGATATTTTGATCACTAAAGTTCCAAGTATTTCTGTGTGCAGGTGAGGAATTGAATTTTGCAACTGTTCTTGTGGACGGGCGGGTAATCTAAATACTTTTGCAATCCTTTCTCTTGATTAAGGGACCATTAGATTGTTGAAGCCACAAAACAATATCACACCATTATTTGTCTGCCTTTTCACCATTTATATGGTATCACTTGAATTCAGTGATTTTGAACTACTGTATTTGACTGTAGAATAATTTTATAAGGAGTCTATATTGAAGTGGGTGCTTTAATTTTCACGTGCATTATAAAAGTACTTGCAGTCAGTACTCACTATAATTTGGGTTATGTTCTGATTTACTTTCTTTTTACCCACTTGCAGAAGGAGAGGTGGAAAATTTTGATGTTTCCAGTTTGCCTGATGAAGTGCTGCAAAACATTGAAGCTGACAGTTTCTGGTGCATGAGCAAATTGCTTGATGGTATTCAGGTAAATCGATTTCTCCTTTCTGTACTGGTGAAAATAGTTAATGAATTTAATAGTTGAAAACATCTTGGAGAGGGCAGGAAATTATCCTGTGTGCAGAAATTGGGAGGTCCCAGCTCCTTGCATTCATTTGACACATTATAACAATGAGCATGATAAATATGTGTGTTATTCTGCATGGAAATTCATATGGTAATTTTTGTTCAATTGCTGAAACCAAGCAGTGCCTGAGCTTCCCTGAGATTGTTTGAAATATACACTTTATTTTCCAGACGAGCCATGTAACTGGTATGGGTAAATATAATTGATGGAGCCCTGTGAATTATGACAACGTTTTAATCTTTGGCCTAGTCTACATGAATTATTTGAATTCAAATTAATTTTCAATAAGTGGAATTGAATGTAGCTGTTCAGGGTGTCAGGAGAGTTACTTCTGAAGTAGCTGTTTTGATGGAAAATATATTTGTGTGAGAACTCCGCTGCTACAGAAATTCAGTCCAGAATTTAGATGATGTAGAGGGAGAATACGCAGCAGAAATACACCATTTATCCCACTTGTGTTTTTTCCAGGTTTCTGTGCCTACCAAAGTGCTGTTTTGTTAAGGAAACGTTCAGTTAGTTTGTTCTAAAGTGCTCTGATTTTGAATGGGGAAGCTTACTTTACATAACATGTTGCAAATTCCTCTGTGTTCCATATTCTGCGAATGTGGGAGATCATTCATGTAGGGCAAATCTTATGGACCAGGAGGAAGATCCTAAGCGACCATGACAAAGGATTCTGCATTTTGGCTAGGTATTATTTCGAGCATGTTGAAATGTGCATAATATTATTTCAATTTAAACATGCGCAACAGCTCACTATTTGAACCCTGTTCAGAGAGAACTGCTTTGTTGTTGCGTGTTTATGCTCTTCTATAGTTATCCTTGACCCAGGATTTAAGGTTACCACCTACTGGGGAGCAGCCCATTTGGGAAATAATGCTCAATGTTTTGATTTTTGGACTATTTTGACTGTCCTAAATCCAGTGTTTGGTGGATCAAATTTTAAGCAGAGATTCCACCCTAGTTTCCTGTGGTTTATTGAAGGTTGTTATGATCCTAGTTGATGTTACCACTGGTTGGAAGGTCCCAGGATGGAACCCTGGCTCAAAAGGCCGTAACGTTTAATTTTTTTAAGAAAATGTGAATGAACAGAGTCACTGGACTGCCGATTGGGTTTTAACAAAAACATGTATTAAACATGAAAAGTTTGACAATAATACAAAACTCTTTCACTTCGCTTCACAAATGCACACAAATTTAAAGGATAACGCAGGTTACCTTGACAATTGCGTCATATCTCTGGCTTTTCACTAGCCAACTTCACCCAATCTACCCTTTCCAGTTCTGTCTTTAACGTTAGTGAACAGTACTCTGCTCAAATTCCAGTTTCTGTTTTCCTTTTGACTTCAATCTTCATGGAAATGTATAATTTCATTACTAGTTTCTGGAACTAGTGGTACTTTAGTTTCTGAAGCTTGCTTTCTTGCCCATTACTGCATTGTATCGCTTTCCTGCTTCTAACAGGGCCCTGACTGTCTCCTCTCTCTCACTGATAAGCTCCAACTGCCTTGAATTCAGTTAAACATAATCACAAGGCCTATCTTTCCAAAGGTGGCTCCTGATTGCTCAGCTACATCTCATTTTTTTTCCACACTCGTGCTTACATTTTGTGTCATAAACTGTCTCAGCGCAATACGGAAAGTTTGAACTGAAATCAAAACCGCCCCCATACATGCAAACACCTTTGGTTAACATGAATCTAACTAGAGTTTTACCCTTTCTTATGCAGAAATATTAAATTAATTTCAAAGTACAAGCATAGATCATTTAAAACTACCTCTGTTTCCCAACAGGGTTAAAACTTTGAAACTAAAGAAGGTCCAACAAATTGGTTAATCCAATTTTATCTCCATTTCCTGAACTTTTGAAACCCTTGAATATTGCCCTCATGTTTTTGTCTTTCCATAACCCCATCATTATTAACCTGCAACTGCAGGTTTGTGGTAACCCTCAAGAATAAAAGGGAGATTGAAAAGCAGCATGGAAATCCTCTCGCATCTCCAAGTTTCCTTTCACCTCCATTCAGGTTGTTGCATTAGATAGGTTACAATTGCACAATTTTTATTCATGTACAGCATGATAGATATCAACGGTTACTTGGAATGAGAACAAGTTCTTGGGTTACATTCCTGAGTAATAGTATTTCTCTGCAGTAAAATGGTAAATAATTTCCTGTCTAATGATTTTTCATGTTGGCTCTCTGAGATGAGCCAGTGGGATTAATTCATGCAGATTTCCACATTACATCTAATGAATTAAGTGTACAAACTCTATTCTAAAACTGAGCAGGGAATGTATCAATGCACAAGGACAGGTGCTTCATTCTTTTATTCAGAGTTTCAGCAGAATGAAATACTTTAGCATCAGGACTTGTGCAAAATACATTTGCTGCGTAAGTAACATAGTGAAAGAAGAGAAGTCGTCATCCAGAAAAATGCCTGTGATAGAAGAGGTGAATAAAGGGCATGTGCAATGAAGTAAAAATGTTTCGGTGCTCAAGGTGGCCACGGAGATCTTAAAAGCAAGATCTTTTTAGTTACTGACTGACTCGTTCATTATTAGGTGTCACACATTTTTCAAAGTTTTGCAGTTGGAAGCAACGTAATAAATGTTCTTTTTTGTTATCAAACCCAACCTAAATGAAAAAGACTTGAGTGAGAATGAGCAAGATACTGGAGCAGAGATGGTTAAGAGGCGATTTAATGAGAAGTTTTGATATTCTGAAAGGTTTTCATACAGTGAGATGGGGAAAGACTATGTCCAATGGGGATTACTAATTGGAAATATGATGTGGAGATGCCGGTGTTAGACTGGGATGGGCGCAGTAAGAAGTGGGGGTGGGGGTGCATGCATATAATGCGACGTGAATCCAAGGTCCCGGTTGAGGCCGTACTCGTGTGTGGAACTTGGCTATAAGTTTTTGCTTGGTGATTCTGCGTTGTTGCACGTCATGAAGGCGCCTTGGAGAACACTTACCGAAGATCAGAGGCTGAATGCCCTTGACTGCTGAAGTGTTCCCCGACTGGAAGGGAACATACCTGCCTGGCGATTGTCACGCGATGTCCGTTCATCCGTTGACGCAGTGTCTGCATGGTCTCAATGCACCACGCTTCGGGACATCCTTTCCTGCAGCATATGAGGTAGACAACGGGGAGTATGTGGGATTGAGTTTGGAAATATTCACTGGGTGAGGAAAAAATACATTTATTTACGCAACAGATTGGATTATGGAAGCTCAGTTAAGCCAGCAGCTGAAGCAGAGACCACTGCACCCTCAAAGAGAAAAAAATGGATAAATATTTGAAACTCATAAATGAATAAAAGGATATAGGAGGAGAATTGGACAGTGATCTGGCTCTTTTGAGCCCACGTGGATACAGAGGGCCTACTGTTCTGAAAACTTGAATAAATGGTGTTTGTATCTTCAGAGTATATCAAACCGTACATATAATGTTTTCATCATTATAAACTGATCAAGATATTCCAGGCAGTACTTTTCAGCACGACTTAGAACTTGAAGCGTTTTGTGGTCTGTTTGTGGCAGATGCATACACTTGAATTGTGCTTCAAAGTTAAGTTGCTTCATATTTTGTACAAGTAATTCCATGAAGTAACTATTTGAATCAATTTAATTTCATGACCATGGTTTGGATTTGTTTGTCAATACTGTTGCTTGCACTTTAGCAAGGGCCAAAGAGCAAAAGTGTGTCAATCAATACAGTTATTGTGGCTTAGTTGTGACCGGTCTGTTTTGTTCAATTTGATTTGCCTTTTTTAAAATATAATTTTTCATGGGGATTTATAGCTTGTCAGCATTGAAAGCACTTGATACGGTGTGGTTGAAAGCAACTGATGTTGGTACAATACAAAACTGGGACCAGAAGTCCTCCACCTGGGCCATTTGAGTCACCTTTCTTTGTTTTTGTTTGAATAATGTAATGTGCATCACAAACATTGAGCTGTGATGTAGAGTTTCTCTTGCTCTGTTTTTCCCCAAGTATGGGAAGACTTGAAGCTCGTGTAAGTGATGGAATCTGTTAGCATTTGATCACTGAGCCATCGGTTGCAAATACATACAGGTGTCAGTTTTGGCTCAGTTGGCAGCACATGCTTGGCTTGAGGGCTCCTGCCACTCCAGGGCTTGAGCAGAGCAACAAAGCAGAGGGAACAGCGCACTGTTTTCTGGCGGGACATTAAACCAAGACCCATCAGCCTGCTTGCAGTGGGTGTAAAAGATGCCATCGTATTAATTTGAATAGAACAGGAGAGTTATCCCTGGTGTACTGGTCCACATTGAAATCACTGATCAGCATCTCATAGAAACAGATGATCTGGTCATTATCACATGGCAGTTTGTGGGAGTTAGGCTGAGTGAAATTCTGCTGCCTTGTTTCCCACTATACAATAATGACTACAGTTCAAAAAAAGTACTTTGTTGGCTGTAAATCAGTTTGAGACTTTCAGTGCTTGTGAAAAGTGTTATATAAATTTGTCTGTCGACTTTGCAGTTATCAGACTGATAGGTCATGCATTCGCAATCTGGCTCTATCTTGAAGGGTTGTGCATTCCATGTACTGAAGGAATATTAATTGCTTAGCTTTTATCAATCAAATAGTCCCTGTCTTAGAATTATTTTGTGATTAATAGCTTCATTTAATTGTAATTAATAGTTGTTTAAACTTACTTTGTCTCAGGCAGACCAAGAGAGAGGAATGGCTTTGGAAGGTGGCAGTGATTCTGCCAGCCTTGTATAAAAGCAAAATACTGCAGATGATGGAAATCTGAAATAAGAACAGCAAATGATGGAGGAACTCGGCAGAAACTCTGTTTCTCTCTCCATGGATGCTGCCAGACTTGCTGAGTTTTTACAGCATTTTCTGTTTGTATTTTCCAGCCTTTCTAGTTCTCAGGGCAGCATATGACTTTGGGCTAGTAACCTTGTGTAGAATATGTGATTTCAATAAATTCCCCCAAAGTGTATTTATATCGTGCTTTTAATATAGAGATGTACATCCTGAGGTAGAGAAGAAAATAGAGGCCAAGCCAAAACAAAAACTACGAACTGAGCAAGGGCTTGACGAGGTGGGCTTTCAGGAATATCTTGAGACGTGAGGGAGTGTGATAGGCAGAGGAATTTAGTGAGGGAATTTAATTTTTATTATTATATTATTATTATAATTGGAATGGAGGCCTAAATTGCTACTGGCATGGTAGCCTGTAATAGGTGGAAAGTAATGCACAAGGTTCAGATAAATAAAGAGTTGGGGAGAGTTTGTAGGATTGCAGGATACCAGAAATGGATTCAGTGACTAAGGGATTTAGAGTATAGCTACTGTAGAATTTAGTTTGTCAGATGGATTTGTTTCCATTGTTTCAGAAGAAAATATAATGGAGCAAAACATAATTCAGTTCTTTCTAAATGTGTTGTTTATGATGACGTGTTTCTGGTTTTAAAGCGTTTCTGGCACTAAATGGACATAGTTCTCTGAAGATAATTCTGGTCCAAACCAAAGAAGAAACATTGCCCAAAATAAGGTGACCAAGTTAGAACTTTCTAAGGAAAAAATGCTGCTGTATTCACCAGTGCTTGAAAGGATGGCAACAAAATATTTTCTAAAGTTTTATTTTATAAATTTAGAGTACCCAATTCATTTTTTTCCAGTTAAGGAGCAATTTAGCGCGGTCAATCCACCTGCCCTGCACATCTTTTTTAGGTTGTGGGGGTGAGACCCACGCAAACACGGGGCGAATGTGCAAACTCCACATGGACAGTGACCCGGGGCCGGGATCGAACCCAGGTCCTCGGCATTGTGAGGCAGCAGTGCTAACCACCGTGCTGCCCTTAATATTGTGTAAAGTTGATACCAAACCCAATATTGATGGCCTCATCATTGTGTGATTAAGTTTCATTTTCACAATTAAGACCATCATTAGAGGAAGAAATGAATCCAGAGTAAATCGCATGCAAATTTAGCAAATTATGCTGACCATGATTTTGAAGATCAATTGAACCAATCTTTGATTTAGCTACGTCAGTGGCAGTATTTTCATATAAACAAATTCAAGCCCCACTCCAGAGACTAGAGCATATCCTGTCTGGTATTTCAATATATACCCCAAATTCTTTCAAACTCTTCTATGTTTAGCTTTATTATCCACTTTTGTGCCAATTGATTAGCAGTTACTAAAACCTCTATCGTGAGGGCCTCTCCTACAGTGGCATTCCTAGCTTGTTCTGTAATCCTTTTCCTTGTCAAGTTACAACCTCTACTCGCCGCCTTCTCTTTCTGGACTACTGCTGTTTAATCCTTTCCGCATTCAATCGGAGACCTGTTTGTAAGTCTGTGATCGTTTTGTGGGGTCATGACCCTTTTCCTGTCCATGATTACGACTCATAGTGTGCTTTCTGGTCCTTTATATGCCGTTCCCTCTTGTAAGAAACCATGAACTGTATTATGATGGTATTATGTGGTGCAATATAGCTTACCAAATTTTTCGAAAACATCAGCTTTAATTAAAAACTTTTCTGCCTGTATGCAAACATACAGGCGAGCAGAAAAAGTAGAGTTAATCCTAGTTACTTCTGAAGCAGGGGGAGCATCTGATAGCACTGAAGGCAACTATGGACTGTATCCCCGATCATTTGCAGAGAGATATTTGCATGTACTAACCATGCCAGCGACGTTTGCAATTTGCAATCTGGTTGATCGGCCAATGGTTTATGTAACATGTTGTTTATCCTTTCATGGTTTCTCTTGCACAGACCATTACTGAACGGGCTTTCAGGCGCAGTGTGCAGAACTATCACATTCAAATTTTCACATGGCTTGAAATTCCTCCATCGCCGATTCTCCTCCATTATCTCCGAGGAATTTGGTTTGTTTTCTTTCTTGTATGGGGTAGGTGTCACTGACTAGGTCAGCATTTATTTCCCATGAGAAGGTGGTGGTGAGCTGCCTTCTTGAACTGGTGCCGTCCATATGGCATAGATATACGCACACTGCTGTTAAGGAGGAAGTTCCAGGATTTTGCACTGGGGAAAGTAAAGGAACAACAATATATCTCCCAAGTCAGAATGGTGAGTGACTTAGAGGGAACTTTCAGTTGGTGGTGTTACCATGTGTATGTTGCCTTTTTCCTTACCAATGGTAGCAGCCGTGGGTTTGGATTGTGTTATCTCAGGCAGTGTTTTTCAAACTTTTTCCCCTGGCACCCACTTTTCCCAACCGGCAGACCTTAGCGACCCATGCCAGCTGACCTAGGCGACCCACGACGGCCGACCGTGGTGACCCACTCCAGCCGACCGTGGCGACCCATGCCGGCTGATCTTGGCAACCCACGAAATTTCTGGCGATCTTAATCGCAGGCAGTAATGGCATGACCCATAAAATGTAGATCCACAGTTTTCCCGTACAAGATTGCTCTGTCATTCTTCATCTCCTCAACCATGGAAGTATTCCACTAAAGACCACATGAGTACTGATGAAAAGACTGGTCCCGGCTATCTTGTGAGGGGGTACTCCTTTTCATAAGACGTTGATGTGTTGTCATCTTTAAACCTGAAATACCTAGAGCTTTCCTACTCCTTGACCTTCCACCGATCTGCCTTATCCAGAGACTCCAGGTCCACCCCACACATTCTGGAAATGCAACTGCAAATGCAAAATGTTGGGCAGCACGGTAGCACAAGTGGATAGCACTGTGGCTTCACAGCGCCAGGGTCCCAGGTTCGATTCCCCACTGGGTCACTGTCTGTGCGGAGTCTGCACATTCTACCCGTGTCTGCGTGGGTTTCCTCCGGGTGCTCCGGTTTACTCCCACAGTCCAAAGACATGCAGGTTAGCTGGCTTGACCATGATAAATTGCCCTTAGTGGTTATTGGGTTACGGGGATAGGGTGGAAGTGAGGGCTTAAGTGGGTTGGTGCAGACTCGATGGGCCGAATGGCCTCCTTCTGCACTGTATATTCTATGTTCTATGCTGTCTAACACTGCACAGTTGAATGAATGACCAAAATAGTCATTACTGGATCGAAATCTCAGTGACCAACTCAATTGACAGTCGCCATCATCATCTTCAGAATTATCTGTCTCATGCATCATTTCAAAAACGAGGTTCTTTCACTGCAGGCAGTGCATTGAATATCGACACTTGGAATAACATCAGTTAACAATTTCCCATGCATTTCCTGGGTCTAAGCACCTATGGTCACCATTGTATCTCTCAAATTGAATAAAAGTATGGCCATCTTCAAACTGCCCATCGGCAAATCAGTCTTTGTACTGGAATCAGCATTTAATGTTTTGTTGATCTAGAAATTCAGCCACCATCTAATCCCCCAGCCTTTGCCTTAACACATAACAAGTATACAACAGGAAAGTGGCTGGAAGTGACTGTCTTCCGATAAATATTTTTAGGGCAGCAGCCGTTTGGTTGAAGAGTGTTTTTAATTATGGGGTTGAACCCCCACCAGTACTAAAAGTTTATTGGTATGGGAAGTGTGTGCACAATCATGTAACTTAAATGTCAAAACATACTCTGGGATTTTGAGTTCAAATCTCTTCAGTCTGTACTACCATTTATCAAAGTCCATAATATATTCCTCCATGGGCTGTTTTCTTTAATCTTTCACAGGTTTACAATGCTCATGCGCTTCCAATAAATCGTCCTTTTTTGTAAAACTTGTGCAAAAACTGTAAAAGAAGGTCCATTCCCTCTTCGGCAACCAAGTCATCCACGTTCCATTTTGAACATACTCTACTCCTAATCTTACTGCTTTCAGGAGACCCTTGTCCACATGTCCGTTTCAGTTTTCCATTGCTGATACGGTTTTGCCTCCAAAATTGCTGGATTGTCAAGGTCTGATGTTTTGCATCGTCCTTCTGCCATTCTGTAATTTAAATTATCAGTAGCAGTGCACTTGTTTTCTCTCAAAGGATAGACAAAAAACTTATTTACAGCAACCAATCATTAATGTTCATCCTCTGCTGCCATGTTAAACTGCAATAATTGGATATGATGGAAGAATGAGTCTAAAGTTAGCCTTCTACCTTGAGCAGGTTTATTCTTGAGACAGCTCGGTAGCGTGACAGACTCTCCCAGTTCTTTCCATCCCACTGTTGCAGCCGTATCTATTTCTAGGTGAGCCATTGCTCATCACCTGTCTTTAACAATGCAATTGCTGGATAATTGATATGTGGCAGTGATACCCACAGTGTTGTTAGGGAGAGAGTTCCAGCATTTTGATCTAGCAACATTGAAGGAGCAGCAATATGCTTCCAGGTCAGGCTAGTATCTAGCTTGGGGGAGAACTTCCAAGTGGTGGTGTTCCCAGTACCTGCTCCCCTTGCCCTTCTAGTTGGTAGAGGTCGCAGATTTGGAAGGTGCTGTTGAAGGAGTCTTGGTGAGTTGCCGCAGTGCATCTTGTAGCTTGCACACACTGCTGCTGCTCTGTATTGATGATGGTGGTTGGGTATCAATCAAACCAGCTGCTTTGTCCTGGATAGTATCAAACTTCATGGGTGGGATTCTCCACCGGCGTGATTCTCTGTTTTGCCGGCGGCCAGTGGTTTCCCGACGGCGTGAGGCTGCCCCACAATGGGAACCCCATTGACTGGTGTAACGGAGACTCCTGCCAACGGGTCGGGGCAGAAATGTGGCATGGCGGGGCGGCGAATCCAGCCCCTGTGTTGTTGGAGCTACACGCATGCAGACAGATGGAGAGTTTTCCATCACACACCTGACTTGTACCTTGCAGATAGTGGACAGGCTTTGGGAAGTCAGGAGGTTAGTTACTTCCTGCTGAATGCTCCGCATCTGATCTACCCTTGTCGCCACAGTATGTATATGTGCGGTCCAGTTCAGTTTCTGTGTAGTGATAACTCCAAGGATGTTGATAGATTTAATTGTGCCATTGTGCAGCATCTTGGGATATCTTTCTGAGTTGAAGACATTATGTAAAATAAATTGTTGTAATTCCATGGTGAATTGGATGTTCTGGAAAGAAATCATTGGGTGCAATCTTGGAAAAACGTTCATGATATGCATGCAATTCCCTCGGGTATATTTCAACAATTATCAGTCATACAGCATTGTTACGTTTTTTGGTCCCCAAAGGATCATTGGCTTAGATGCTCTGACGATACGACAGCGACTAGAAGTCCAACGCGCTATCCGTTGCGCCACAGAGCCACACGTTAGATGCTCTAACATAAGTTAAGAGAGACCTAAATCATCAGCAAAGCAAAATAGTCTTTTCAGTTGCAGTTGATTTCAGCAAGACTGAGCTCAGGAGGAACTTCTTCACTCAAAGGATTGCGAATCTATGGAATTCCCTGCCCATTGATGGGTTGAGGCTCCTTCATTAAATGTTTTCGAGATAAAGATGGATAGTTTTTTGAAGAGTGAAGGAATAAAGGGTTATGGTGTTGAGGTGGGAAAATGGAGCTGAGTCCCCAGGGGATCGGCCATGATCTCATTGAGTGGTGGAGCGGGCTCGAGGGGCCGGATGGCCTAATCCTGCTCCTAGTTCTTATGTTCTTGTTCTTATGACCTCACAAATCTTTTCTATCTATGAAATAGTCTCCCAAGGATTGCTTTAAACTTTGTTTCAAGTGGTAGACGTTCAGTTGCAGAGTCAGTTTCATGAGACTTTCAACCTATTTATTATTGCGCCAAGCTGTATTTGCTGTCAATGTGCCAAAAAAATGAAACTTGCATCTGGTGGAAGAATTGGAGATAAAAGTGAATAATATATTTGTTGTATATTGCATGAGCTTTCATTAGCTGTCATGAATTAGCAATTGATTCAGGTGATGTGGAGTAAATCGTAGAATTGATAGTTACCTGCATATTATTGTGAAATGTATTTTTCTTTTATGCAACTCTGGTTAATTTAGAAAACTCCCCTTCCTGTCACTTTGAAGGTGAATTTTGTTTTGGAATTAGTTTCGAACAGGTAATCAAGATATAAATGATTTAAATAAAGCTTTAATTGAATATATGATTGAGTGCTTATTGCTTTCTCTCATCCACTCACCCAAGATGTGAGGCAAAGACAAAAAAGAGGATGGAGGAAACAATTTAAGCAGTGGGTTATTAATGGGTGAGTGATGGAAAGCAGGTCATTAAATTGACCTTGATTTCCATATC
The DNA here is from genome assembly GCF_902713615.1 of Scyliorhinus canicula. Classification (NCBI taxonomy): domain Eukaryota; kingdom Metazoa; phylum Chordata; class Chondrichthyes; order Carcharhiniformes; family Scyliorhinidae; genus Scyliorhinus; species Scyliorhinus canicula. The sequence goes on from NC_052156.1 coordinate 128,972,612, forward strand.
GTGACTTCTAAACATAAAACAGTTACAATAAGAAGGAATACACCAGATGCTGAGAATAGGGGGGGCTTAATGGGGAGCTGAAAGGGTGATTGCAGAGGAGGATTTTAAGATCTTTGAGGAGATCTCAAAGGTAAGGTGGGCAAGGCTATAGAGAGATTTGAAAAGAAAGAATTTTAATATCAATTGATGGATATGATTAACAATTGACACTCTGGATAGGCTGAGTGCGCTGAGTAGAGGACTTGATGCAGGTTAAAGTTTGAGCTGTGGGATTCTATTCAATAAGTTGAAACTTGTGGAGGTTTGATGAAAATAAAGAGAGAGAGAACAGCATTGGAGAAGTCAAACCTTTATGTGATCTAAACATGAGATCCATTGGCAGAAGGGAGAGATGTAGGTGGCAAAAAGTAATGTGAACGTAGAAGAAAGCAGTCGGTTCGAGACTGGATGTGGAGGAGGAAGCTGATATTGGATTTGAGCAGGATGGTCAAACTCTGAACACAAAAACAAAGTACTGTGGATGCAGGACGTCTTAAAAATAAACCCAAAATATTGGGAATACTTAATTGGATCAGATGGTGTCTGAAGAGAGAAATAGAATTGATGTTTCAGGATGGTGACCTTTCATCGGTCCTTAAATGTTAACTCTATCTCTCTCTTTCTCATTCCATGGTAAACCTCTACACTTAGTTTGAGTTGATAGCCAGGTTAGTGAATTCAAGGCCAGTCGTTGGAGGGATCCACTCCTTGCTCTTGCAGATCTTCTCTGAGGTATCAATAATTGTTTTTTCAATATAAATTGGAAGCAGTTCTGTGCACATGTCATGTTTATGGTTTGCAGGCCATTAAAAATGTATGAATTTCTAGCCATTGTACTAGATTTAGTCTTGGACAGTGCATTAATCTGGAAAATCATAAAATGTGTCTGCGTGGGTTTCCTCCAGGTGCTCTGGTTTCCCCCACAGTCCAAAGATGTGCATGTTAGGTGGATTGGTCATGCTAAATTGCTCCTACAAGTCCAAAGGTGTGTAGGTTCGATTAAGGGGTTATTGGGATAGGACAGGGTGGATGCTCTTTCAGAGAGGGTCAGTACAGACTTGATGGACCGAATGGCCTCCTTCCGCACTGTAGGGATTCTAGAATTTTGATGTGTGAAGTTGAGAGAACAGGATCTTGCCCCAAGCTGGGCGATTGTCACATTTTGAGTCTTGCTGTTCGAAATGGTAAAATAAATCACTCTTGTCAAAATAATTTTGCAAGGCAAATATAACAAGCAAGTATCTTATAAACACTCATGGCAATGTTATCGGAATATGTTTATATCAACCATGACATTCAGTGTGGGTAACATAGTTTGTATTTATAGGAATGAAATCTCATCTCATTAATTTTTTGTCCTTTTATGTTTTGGGATGGTTTCATTTTGGCAATGATCTGTTCGTGATGGTGCAATATAAGGTTGGAAGCTCATCCTGGGTTAAAATGAGACACTAAGGTGCTGGTTTATTTTTGTACTGTTTCTGGGGAGTGGGAGGTAGTCGGCAGCTAGGGAATAGAGTTTGCAGCATGTCAGAGAGAGAACACAAGTGAAGCGGGCGTCAGAGGGGATCTACTATTAAACAATTTCGGCACATAACCCTCATATTGCAATTTGGGAATCATTGATGTGGAACATTGATGGGTTTGCTGTGCAGCGTTCCTCCTGCATTCAATTCATGTAAAAGAAGAAAGGAAGAAAAATCAATGTACTTCTCTTAAAAACCTGGAGCAATGGTATAACCTGGATTTCTCTTGGTGGGAGTTACATCGTAGGTCCTGGAAATCGCATTGAATTTATTCAAGAGATCAAGCATTGCCCTTCTTGAAATATGAGATTCTGAAAAAAAAATTAAAAGGAGCATACACTCAACAACATTAATTTAAAATTTAATTCTCGATTTTAAAATGTACCCTCCGTCTTTCTTGGGTGAGATGACTTGGGTGTTTAATGCTTTATGTAGATCATTTATTGTTTTGATCAATGTATATTTTTAAAATCACAAAATTCTTGTTTTAAAATAAATTTAGAGTACCCAATTATTTTTCCAATTAAGGGGCAATTTAGCGTGGCCAATTCACCTATCTTGCACATCTTTGGGTTGTGGGGATGATACCCACGCAGGCATGGGGAGAATGTGCAAGTTGCAATTGTCCCCGGGACAATGACCCGGGGCCGGAATCGAACCCGGGTCCTCAGCGGCGTGAGGCAGCAGTGCTAACCACTAAATTCTAAATCTAATTCTGGGCAGTAGATTATTATTGCAGTGAAATTCACTGCAAATTATGGCCATGATGCTGATGTGCATTTGAAGCATATTTTCCAGCAAGAAATTTAAACACTTGATCCTATTTCTTCCATTGTGTATTTTGATATGTTTAATGTTTCCAAATGAACCACTATGCAGGTTTTCACAATCGAAACTATTTATAATGTAACTTTCCCCTTCTGCTTGAATTCAATTTCCACAAGATTTTTCTTTTGTAAAATATTGAAATTATTTTGTTATCCGTGTTCTGTTTTCTATTTCTGACTGTGATATATTGACTACAATAGTCTGTTGTGATGCAGTACAAACGTACAATTGCCCATGTACTGAATTCTTGATTTCACCCAGCGAAATTGCCAAAGCAGAATTAGGTGCTCCCTTGAAGATTTTTTAAATGCATTCTTGCGATAGAGCATTGCTACCAAGACCAGCATTTACTGCCCACCTCTTATTGCCCTTGAGCAAGTGGTGGCTGCAACCACCTTTTGATACACTTGCTTATCCCTTCGGGCTCGAATTGTTTATTAATCGAACCAATTGAAGGAATTATTGTTTTGCTCAAGTTGCTTCGTAATTGCACCTTCCAACTTGTACATCTTGAAGTTGTCTTCCTAACATATCACTCAACGATAAGCATCTCCAAGCACTTCACATTGTATCACACAAAGGAGGTGATATTGAACAAGGTGGTGAAGATACCCAGAAAGAAAAGGCATCATCAAATACCTTCAAATGTTTTCTAATATAGAGCTCTATTTCCTGAAACTAACCAGGATCCAGGTATGGTTACCTCCAGATACCCTTTTAATGATTTAGGATACACTTCTGGCATTTAATTTCTCAATTACATCTTCTTGGTTAAGTCATTTTGCTTGGTGTTAGACTTTACAATAAGCTTTATTTTCAATCGATCTCTGTTCAGATATTAAATAATAAATCTCCAGTTGCTGTTTCCCTGGAAGGTAATGCATTTCCCTCTGCAAAAATTACAACAAAGAACTAAACTTTATTGTGTTTGTACCAATTATCACCTTAATTACATTTTCTCCTTGATGGTACCTTTCCACGTCCATGCATAGATGAGGCAAACTTAATCACCAGATTTCCATTTTGAGAGATTACACTTCTTTTATTGTAAGGCAAGCTCTGCTGTTCACTTATCAATTCGTTATTTCATGATATCTGAAGTAACCCCAATAATACCTACTGAACACCTCTGCTTGAGGTCGCCTTTTTTATTGGGGCATTGTGGTAAATTAAGATACTCAAAGTATTGGCCCAGAATATTGAGCTGATTTTCATCCATATACTGCATAACTACCATATGTCAAGTATCCATGATCTTTAAGAGTACATCAGTAGAAACCTGCATCCAAAAGTGTCCCCACTTACAAAACGGGCTACGTGTTCAGCTCTAAAAAAATGAGTTTTGTCCAATTATGCTTGTTGCACCCAAATGTTTAAGTGCACAGGACTTACTAATGCCATTCCTATCCAACAAAAGAAATGTAATGCCATTTATCATTATTTTGCTTGTGATTTATATTTACCCCACTGGGAGAGTTAATAATGATCAATTGGGCATTCCTTTGTTATATGAATGAATCATATTGCACAGAAGGATACCAATTTGGCCACTGTGCCTGTGCTGAGTCCTTGAAAGAGCTATATAATTAGTCCCAAACCCCTGCTCTTTCTGCACGTTGCTACAAATTTTTCCTTCTCAAGTATGTATCTAATTTCCGTTTGAAATTTATTGTTGAATCCACTTTCCTTGCCCTTTCAGTTATTGCATTCCCATTCATTATAGATAAAATAAATTATAATTTATGCTCCGGTTTGTTGCCATTTATATCAAATCTGTGTCCTTTTGGTTATCAGTCTTCTTGACAGCATTAACAATTTCTCACAAGTTCCTCAATGAAAACTCCTCATTATTCTGAAGGGTGCTATGTCTTTTCGTCCAACGTCATTTCGTCCAACGACACTTCGTCCACGTCTTTTGGTCCAACGTCTTTTTGTCCGCCCGTCTTTTGGTCCAACGTCACTTCGTCCAATTATCCAATTACAAATAGTTTAATCTAGTTTTTCAATGTTACTGCTCAAGGATCCTCTCCACCTATTTCGCCTCTTGAAGTTGAGTTCTGCATTTGTGCTGCTTGATCTCCAGACATTATTAAGATAAGCTGCAGGATATTCACCCATGTATGCTCCAGCGTGATGAGAGCCATTGTATCTGATGGAATATTTGATCATTTCAGACCTGTAATGTCAGAACCCACTGTCAACCAGAGGTTTTAATCACTCGACGAAAATCGAGTTTAAACCTGCTTCTTTCAGAACTGCACTCATTGTCTAAATCCAATTAGACTCCCACTTATATCTGTGTCTGTCGGAATTGTAGAATATCAAATCATCTTGTCCTCTCCCCATTATTCTCTCTCGGGTACAGTTCTGGAAATCTAACTTTTAGGGAATTTCGGGAATTTACAATTTACATCAATTTTAAGTAATTTCGGGAATTTTAAGTAATTAGTAAACTTTTAGATTTTATAACTGCATTTTTAGATTTTTTAACTTTTTAACTGCATTTTTCAACTTGCATTTTACTTGCATTTTATCAATTACTTGCATTTTAGCAATTAAATTCACTTGCTGTATTGTACTTGCATTTTATCAATTAAATGGTTTTATACGGAGTTAATTTGTAATTGGATAATTGGACGAAGTGACGTTGGACCAAAAGACGGGCGGACAAAAAGACGTTGGACCAAAAGACGTGGACGAAGTGTCGTTGGACGAAGTGACGTCGGACGAAAAGACGCGACACGTTCTGAAGACCCCTATGAAATCTTCTATTAACCATCTGTGCTTCTAAGGAGGACAGGCCCTGCAAGCCTCCTGTCGTTACACTATTGAACACCCTCATTCTCATATAATTCTGGTAAACCTTTGTATTCGCTCTGAGGCCTCGAAATTCCTCCCATGGTGTGACGTCCAGAAATGAGAACAACATTCCAGCTGAGGCCCAAACATTTTTTGAACAAAGGGTTCAGCATTACTTCCTCATATATTTCATGTGTAGTCATTGTGGTGTTGGTGAATTAGCATCTGCATTTTGGTTACAGTAATATTTTAAGAAGGATGAACACTTTGCATGATCAATACATTGATTTATTCTGGGCCAATCCTGACATCATGTGCACCTTTATTTAACATTCTCTTTGACTTATGTTGCAATGTGCCTCTACTTAACGTTTTATCATTACAATATTTTTACATGATTACATCTAATACTTCCCTCTATAGTTTGGAGATAAATTCTCTTTTACTTGTAGCAACTCTTCTGTTGCCCTTTTTAGATCTTAAAGGTTGCATCCTCATCCACATGGATGTTCATTAACTTTGCCTGTTGCTCAGGTAGATGGCAATGTCTGAGCTGAGGCATTATCTCCTTCAGAATTTACTTTTGCATTCTGATCCAGTGCTCTTGTTTCACATTGTTCTTGTACATGCATTTTTGTAGATATATTTCACAGCACCATTATTTTTCATACTTGCAAAAAAGAACACAAAAATTCAGGATATTACAAATTACAAGGATGTTAGGGACTTGTGATCCATTTTAACATTAATGGTACAGCCATACATAGTTAATTGAACCTTTCACAATCAAACTGATGCTTCGTAGCTTTGCAGCAGTCAGGCAATGTGATGCCTAAGCAGTCGGTTGCTACTGATCATTATAACTTTGTGTCAGGATATTATTCTGTGATTCTTTATTTCCTATGTTTCCGCCTCTGATTACAGATCTGTTAAATTTGTTTTTAATTTTAGTATCACTTTAACACATTTGATTGCACCGAGGCATCCCTGGATGATTTTCTTGTGCTATTGTCTTTGATGCGTTTGATTGCTGAAATCTTTACACCTATGGGTCTCATAGCATTACTCGTGATGGCAAATACTCAGTTGCCCTAAATTTCAAGTTTAGTCTTTGAACATCTTGAGTATTTTCTGGAAAACGAACATTCTGTTTCCATTTGGGCCAATCCCATACCATTATGCCAATAATTAGCGCACGAACATGATGCAGGAATTTGCACATAAGTAATAAGTAACGAAGTGAAGCTGCGAGAAGCAATGAACATGCATAACTTGCAACTTTTAATATTTCACATTCATGGAATTTTTGTTCCCGGAAAGTTGAGGCACGTAATTTGATTGATAGAATTTACAAATGCAAGATTATTTACTTTACTTTGTTGCTCGTTATGCTTTCCTTAATTTGCTCTGTTTTAATCACCTTTGCTCAAGAGTCGCCAGGTATCTTTCTGATACCACCACAAGGTTCAAAACCGAATACTGATCAATGACTCGATACACCAGTTTGTAAGTTTTAAATAAATGCACATTTATTTACACATACAGTCAATTATTACTCATGCACAAACTCTACTCACTAAACTACAACTACTACTAAAAGCCTATACTTAGCTTCGGGTGCCCACTCAGTCAGAGGAACAATGGCCGTTGTCCGGTTCTGATACTGCTGGCTTCGAACTGGTATAGAATAGTAGCTATTCCTGCCTAACATCAGCAGTAGGGAAAATTCTTGCAGTAGAAAATTCAGCAGTAGGGAAAAGGCTATTATAAAGGATGCGATAACAGGACACTTAGAAAATATCAACGGGAATAGGTAAAGGGAAAATGGATTTATGAAAAAGAAATCATGTTTGACAAACCTCCTGGAGTTTTTTGAGGATGTACCTAGTAGAATAGGCAAGGGCGAACCAGTGGATATTCACATGATTTCTAGAGTCCGGAAAGTCACAGGATAGAGGGAGTTTCCTTTGTCCTATAACTCAGTTCAGATGGAGACAGCTGCACAAAAGCCCTTTAAAGTGAATGAAGATGCAGCACAATGAGGCTGAAGTACCTAGACTGCGTGGCAGGCGATGGTTGGATGCTTTTACAATAAAACCGGCTTCGGGGAATTGAGAAATGTTGGCCAGCTGGGAGCTGTGTTGTTATTAATCATCACAGTGATTTATGAGGTTTAGAACTGTAATATCAAAACTGTCAAGAGGCTAGAAGCATGGAGTCATGCGCTGTGGACCATTATGACTTAATTTCAGTTGTACAGGCCGCCTCTGAGCCTCTGGCCAAAATCCATTGTTTCCTTTAGGAGTGAAGTGTTGTCTGTTATGTAAGGGCCCTTCCTGTTCATTCCCTCATTTCTCTGTTCTTTATTTTTGCTGCTATCATTTCGATCCATGGATGCTGAATGGACATATGTCTTTAAGTTGAGTAGGGGAAGTAAGGAATTCAAACGATACGAAGAGATGACTGTGCTAGCTTTGAACAATAGAACTCAGACTTTTCGGGCACCCAAAAGATGGGTCGGACTCTGTTCAATTGGTTGGCTGATGGCCAATGAATTGGCCAAAAGGCCATATTCCATTCGGTAACTGGTGGTGATTGGGTCCTTCCTGAGTGGGATGATTTTCAGAGAGCTAGGGGAAGCGCAGTTGATATCCTGGACACTGAGGAAAGAAGCTATTTCTCTCCCTCGTGTTTTCTCTAGAAAAGCTACATAACTGGGCACAGAATCTGCATGAATCTACAATGAAAACCTCAAACTGAAAGCCTTAATTCAAGGAAGGAGTGCTATAAGACAATTATCTGGAACAAAGACTCATCCCTTTTGCTTACTTATCCCCCACTTCTCCCCTGTGTTTGACTGTCGTATGTGTGTAAAGGTAGAGGGTGGGACGGGTTTAAGTGGCATGGGGTTAGGAATTTGATAGTTAACCTTTTGTATATTTAATTATAGTTAATTGATATTAACAAACTTGTGTTTAAATTTACAAACATTGTGACTGTAGTTATTGGGCAGTTAAGGGCCAAAGACATTGGGTGTTGTTCTAAGAATTATTTACTAATTTCAAGAATGCTATGACACTGGGCCAAGTGGGGCTGGAATTGACTGCGCTCTAGCCCAGGGGGTTGTAACTATCCGCACCTCTTCATGTACCTCTTCAGGTTATGATATCTCTGTCTTTGTTATCACTCCTGCTGGAAAGCCAATTTTTCTGTTCGCCTTATGGTTTTGTGATTATAAAGTGGTTTTACAATGGGGTGTGAGATTCTACAAGGATGAAAGTGGCAATTTTTTAAAATTGAAATCTCTGTTTTACTACCAGGCCAAACCTGTGAATCGTATGACCTGTAGCAGCCGTCATTTGCTTCAGCAAAATTCTAGTTTAAAGCAGCAAAGAAGGAATAAAGCTTGAGCACGGTTTTGACGACTTTCATGCCTCAGTGACATGTCTTTCATAAATTGCATTAACCTGGCAACCCCTATTTTCTTAGCATTCTTCTGTGGACCCTAATGACTAATCCTAATATAAACCATGTTTTGATCTCCGTGGCAGAATATATTCTCATTACACAAAGATATTTTCCTAATTTTGCTTGACGATATAACTGTTTCTGGACACTTTCTTCAAGGTAGTAATGAGCACTGTCTCTGATTGCAAAATCTGAGATATTGGGCAAGATCTACCCAAAAGGGAACAAAGTCCCCGAGCGAGCGTGTTCAGCTGCGTGTTTCCCGGCAATCGTAGTGCCCAGAACCACGTGGCCATTCAACATGACTCGCGTTCAATAAGGGGCCTAAACGATGAATGCGTGGCTGAGTCCGCCCCGTGTTTTACAATGGGAGATCTGCTCGTTGGAACTCACGAGGAGATCTGTGGGGTGGGGGTGTACTTTTGCCGCTGTCTGGACTGCTCTCTAGCGTCTAGCAGGGACTCTCTTATGGGAGCTTCCAGGCAGAGGTCTCGTTTGTGGGTGGGGAGGGGGGGCTTCCTGGCCGCAGTCTCTCTTATGGGTGGTTTCCAGGCCGGGATGTGTCTGACTGGGGGCTTCCAGGCAGAGTTCTCTCTTATTGGGGGTTTCCAGGCAGTGTTCTCTCATTGGGGGCTTCCAGACAGTATTCTCTCTTATTGGGGGGGGGGGGGGGGGGTGTCGCTCCCTGTAGTTGGGAAGTCTCTGGCAGGGTTCTCCATAATTTGGGGCGGAGGGTCTGTGCTGGAGGTCTTTGCAATGGGGAGGCAGGATTTGCATTGTGGGAAGATGACCCTCCGATGGACTTTTGGGACAACTTCCTTACCACGAGGTCCACTGTGTCAGGGCCACATTTGTAAATACCTGCACCAATTCTCATCCCCATGATTTCTGGTCAAGAGGAACGGAGTTTCATGCAGGCTTAGACATATGCTGCCCGGTCCAATAATAGAATGCAAATGCCTCCAGTGGGGCACAGTTTTTTGCCTGACCGTGGATTTTTCGCCCAGTCACAAAACGGAGAATCCAGCCCCAGATATACTGATTAAAGTGATCTCAGTGCGAATGTCTTACTGCTAGTTCCATTAGGGTGTAATGAGTGCTTTACAACTCCTGAAGGAGATATGTTTCCTTAAATTAACTATGTAGGTAATGTTCTAAATTATTTTTAGTTTTTTATTATATTTACTTATTCCACACATTACTGTAAGCTGACTGCTAAATCTGTATTTTAAAAGAAGTGATTATCCCAATATATGATGCTGACCACCATATTGTTTTAAGGAGGTTTTGTGCTACCATGGTAACATCCCTAACTCTGGACCAGAAGCTTCGAGTTCAAGTTCAATGCCTGGACTTATTGGCCGCTGAAGGAGCTTTAATAACACTGTTCAATTTGCTGATAATCAGCTCAGGAATCCTTCCACCACCACCCACTATTCCCCAAAGGGAAAAAGGTGTGCGCGTGAAGGTACAGCTTAAAAACAATGTCTGCCTTGGTGGGTCAAGCAGGAGGTCATCATATTGAGTAGTATCTTTAGGTCAATTTTTAAAAATGCATCAAAGCTGCCAGCAAAGAATGGATTAAATTGCCCTGTTCTTCATTGCCATTTGTTTTCATTTGCTCAATACTTTGTCATATCGTCTTTAGTAGCAGTATTTACACAAATACACAAGTATTACTCCATTACTGCTCATTCTTTGCTCCATCTACTTAACCAGAGCTAAGAAAATATTTTGCAAATAAACACTCTGTTCTTTGGAATGGTTGAAAGCCATTCTTCCTTGTCATTACCCCATCTTCCTTTAAAAATCACTTAAAATTTTGAGCATATTTTGGATTTCTTTCTACATTTCCTGATCAATGTAATAATTTCTCTCTCGTCAAGTGCTTTGAATTGGTCTTCCATGTGATAGAAGCTATAGAAATGCAAGTTTTTGTTGCTGCATGGAAAGCTTTACTTCTATGAGGGCTTCTAGCACAAGCAGATCATGTCTCTCATTGAATAATTCTTTGTTTTCAAGGATAACTACACTTTTGCACAACCAGGAATTCAGAAGAAGGTAAAAGCATTGCAAGAGCTTGTTAGCCGGATTGATGGTAAGTCTGATCCATTTTTGCACTCTCATTGAGCAAAACAACAATGTGTTAAGACTGCTTGGTTTAAAATAAACTGTACAACTGTAATGGCCAGTATCAAGTTGACTACTCACCATGACAGCTTGGTGGCCTTTTGGAGATGAAGTGTCATCCTCAATCAACTTAGAACATTGTGCCCTTTGCAAGATCAGTGTTGTGTGTCATTTAAGGGGAGCTGCCAGAGCATGAGCAAGTTTCATTACTTTTTATTAAAGCAGCATAATCAAACTTCAATGGCAATTTTTTGTTGGAAGAGTAATGGCTGCGCAAGGAAACCAGTCAGCATTCAGTTTGAATTAAAGTCAATGATTGTTTTAATTCTGCGGGCAGTCACATTGATTGTTTATGGATGCCCTTCGGCATTTAGCTTTGTGCCATTGCACATCCCAGTCCTATCGTGAGTGCTGAAATCACTTGTGCGATGAATCTGAGTAATTATGGACTCAGGAAAATACTGTGCCATCTTTATAAATTCAGATAAATGATAATTTTGCATGGCAATTTCAGATTGCCATTATAGACACTGCAGGGAGCTGTGAGGCTGCTTCTCATGTCCTGAAAATAACGTCTTCCATAAAATGCTAATTTCCATGGTTTTGTGACTAGCCTTAATTAATTGCTTTACTTCAGATAATACAATCCATTCAGATATATTCTCCAGATATTTATTGCAATAAATGAGCGGAACTGTTCATCGGGTGAATTGTCTGATATAATAACGGAGCATATGTCAGTAGTGTTAAAAGCTTTGGAAACTAAAATAAATAAGTTCATTAACAAAACTGATTTGCCTTTTGATAGGTGTCTAGTTTGTAACAAGCTTCCCAAATAGACTCAAGCCGTTGTAATCAAAGCACTATTGCTCATTTGGCACTAAATTGCCTTTGATTTTGAGGCTGATAGAAAACTCAAAGGTCTTAAATCTCCACTCAACTTCTCACAAACACTTGGCATAAACTAGTTTAAATTTCTACATGCAACGTTAAAATATTAACTGTTGGAAAAACTGTTTTAAAAAAAAAAAAAGATCTTTATCTAGAAATACATTGTTTAAGGTGAGAATTCTTCAAGCTAACCTATATAAATCGGATTACTTCAGTTATGCTGACACATTAAAGCAATTGGAAATAAATATACATGTTAAATTTGATAGCATAGTCTGCAATGTGTCTTCATGCTGACCCAAATGGAGGTTGGTGAATCTTCTAGCTATTTTATTTTCTAACTGGGTTAAATTATTTTTTGGTCCAAGCATATGATTCACTGCTTTAGACCATCAAAAAATACCCAAACATGATCCTGGATCAAGTTTAAAAAGAGCAACCCCCAGTTCTGGAAACATAACAAATTAGTGCACAATGTTGCCGCAAATTCAAAAGGATAGGTGAAGAATCCTGAATGAAGATCAGAAAGTTCATGTTGGATTTTTTTTTAAAGAAAATGAATTGCTAAGTTATGAATCATTTGCTATTCTGAACATCTAAGGAATAGTTGGTACCTTTGGGCAAAATACCTGTTTTCATACCACCATTTCCTGCAGTCAATGGCTGTGTTCCACTTGGGGCATTCTGGGAGAAATTGAAGGCATCTTGAAGCTGTGCTGTAGATCTGAATGAAATAATTGCTGTCATATATCAGAACTAGATTCCTTTTCATTGCAACATAGATTTGGTGATAAAAAATAACATTGATGGCTGTTATAGAGGGTAAACTGGCCATAATCATGTCATACTTAATAGAGTGTTGTGTTTGAAGGAGAAGCTTTAACTTTCCCAGATTGTACAAACGGGAGTTCCCTGCCAAATGCTTTCAGCCAAGTGCAAATAAATCACTGTGTTAGCTTAATTTATCCCAAACTGTGACAATTGATGGTTTGGACAGCCACAAAGTACAGTGATAAAGAAATCTGAAAAGTTGTTGGTTTCCCTTCATGTATCTTACATTTAGTTGCCAATTTTGTAAACATGAAATAAAAAAGAAAGCAGCTAATTATAGGCCTGTAACTTCCTGGTTCCCTAGCATCAGATTTTGGGGGTACCCCGATGATGTGCTGGAGACTTTCCCAGCTAAGGGTTTACCCGACAATTGTTCAGAAGGGCTATCTTTCCCTGGACAATTGTGCTGTGCTGGGAAACATCTGACAAAGTGACTTAAATTGCTAACTTTGGTTGGTTCTGCCAGTTTTACACTCAGTTGCTCTAAAAGAGTTAGAAGGAAAAATAGCATTTCTAACTTCAGCGTAAGTATTTTCTTTTTTTTTAAATAATTTTTATTGAAATTTTATGAAAAATATATATCAACAAAACAATATAATAATAACAATAATAATAATAAACACCCCCCCCTGCACCCGTAACAACGCATATAACAACCCCCCCCTCCCCACCCCAATAAACAACAGAATAAATTAACAATAAGCAAATTAACTTAAACCCCCCCCCCCCCCCCCCCCCCCCCCCCTTCCCCCCGGGTTTCTGCTGTTGCTGACCTAGTACCTTATCGTTGAGCCAGAAAGTCGAGGAAAGGCTGCCATCTCCTAAAGAACCCTTGTATCGACCCCCTCAGGGCGAGCTTGACCCTTTCCAACTTAATGAATCCCGCCATGTCATTAATCCAGGTCTCCACGCTCGGAGGTCTCGCATCTTTCCACTGCAGCAAGATCCTCCGCCGGGCTACTAGGGATGCAAAGGCCAAGACATCGGCCTCTTTCGCCTCCTGCACTCCCGGCTCCACCCCAACCCCAAATATCGCGAGTCCCCAGCCTGGCTTGACCCTGGATCCCACCACCCTCGACACCATACCCTCCACCCCCTTCCAGAACTCCTCCAGTGCCGGGCATGCCCAGAACATATGGGCATGGTTCGTTGGACTCCCCGAACACCTGACGCACTTGTCTTCCCCCCCAAAGAACTTACTCATCCTAGATCCGGACATGTGGGCCTGGTGCAGCACCTTGAACTGGATGAGACTAAGCCTCGCACATGAAGAGGAGGAGTTCACCCTCTCCAGGGTGTCCGCCCATGTCCCCTCCTCAATCTGCTCCCCCAGCTCCACCTCCCATTTAGCCTTCAGCTCCTCTACCGACACCTCCCCCACCTCCTGCATTACCTGATAGATGTCAGACACCTTCCCATCCCCGACCCACACCCCCGAAAGCACCCTATCCCTTACCCCCCGCGGGGGCAGCAAAGGGAACCCCTCCACCTGTCGCCTAGCGAACGCCTTGACCTGAAGGTACCTGAACATATTCCCCGGGGGGGAGCTCAAACTTCTCCTCCAGTTCACCAAGGCTCGCGAACCTCCCGTCAATAAACAGGTCTCCCAACTTCCTAATGCCCGCCCTGTCCCACCCCAGGAACCCGCCATCCATGTTCCCTGGGACAAACCGGTGGTTCCCCCGCAGCGGGGCCTCCACTGAGCCCCCCACTTCCCCCCTGTGTCGCCTCCACTGCCCCCAACCGGGCTCGTGGTGTACCTCGTTGGAGGGAGCGGCAACGGAGCCGTTACCAGTGCCTTCAGGCTTGTGCCTCCGCAGGACGCCATCTCCATCCTTTTCCATGCTGCCCCCTCCCCCTCCATTACCCACTTGCGTACCATCGAGACATTAGCTGCCCAATAGTACCCAGAGAGGTTGGGCAGCGCCAGCCCCCCTCTATCAATGCCCCGCTCCAAAAAGACCCTCCTTACCCTCGGAGTCCCATGCGCCCAAACAAATCCCAGAATGCTGCTGTTCACCCTCCTAAAAAAGGCCCTCAGAACGAAAATGGGGAGGCACTGAAACAAAAACAAAAACCTCGGGAGCACCGTCATTTTAACGGACTGTACTCTACCCGCCAACGACAACGGCAGCTTGTCCCACCTTTTAAATTCCTCCTCCATCTGCTCCACCAACCTAGTAAAATTGAGCTTGTGCAGAGTCCCCCAGCTCCTAGCCACCTGAACCCCCGGTACCTAAAACTCCACACTGCCCTCTTTAGCGGGAGCCTACCAATCCCCCCCTCCTGATCTCCCAGGTGCACGACAAACCGCTCGCTCTTGCCCAGGTTCAATTTATATCCCGAGAAACTCCCGAACTCAGCAAGAATCTCCATCACCTCCGGCATTCCCCCCAACGGGTCTGCTACATACAACAGTAAGTCGTCCGCATACACCGACACTCGGTGCTCCTCCCCCCCCTCGCACCAAACCCCTCCACCTCCTCGACTCCCTGAGAGCCATGGCAGGAGGCTCTATTGCCAGCGCAAAGAGCAAGGGGACAGGGGGCACCCCTGCCTCGTCCCACGGTGGAGCCTGAAGTACTCGGACCTCCTCCCATTTGTCGCTACACTCTCCATCGGGGCCTCGTACAGCAACCTCACCCATTTAATAAACCTCACCCCAAACCCGAACCTTTCCAACACCTCCCACAAGTACCCCCACTCAACCCTGTCAAAGGCCTTCTCCGCATCCAATGCCACCACAATCTCCGCCTCTCCTTCTGCTGCCGGCATCATTATCACATTTAGCAGCCTTCGCACGTTAGTGTTCAGCTGCCTCCCCTTCACAAAACCCGTATGATCTTCATGTATCACCCCCGGCACACAGTCCTCTATTCTAGTGGCCAAGATCTTCGCCAGCAACTTGGCGTCTACATTCAGCAGTGAAATTGGCCTGTATGAACCGCACTGCAAGGGGTCCTTATCACGCTTCAGGATCAGGGAGATTAGTGCCCAAGACATCGTCGTGGGCAGAACACCCCCCTCCCATGCTTCGTTAAAGGTCCTGACCAACAGGGGGCCCAGCAGGTCCGGATATTTCTTACAAAATTCAACCGGGAACCCATCCGGTCCCGGCGCCTTCCCCGACTGCATGTGGCCAATCCATTCCACTGACCAGCTCCTCCAACTCGATCGGCGCCCCCAGTCCCTCCACCTGCTCCTCCTGCACCCTTGGAAATCGGAGCCTGTCCAAAAAACTCTCCATTCCCCCTCCCACCGCCGGCGGCTCCGACCGGTACAGTTCCCTATTGAAGTCCCTAAAGACCTCATTGACCTCTGCCCCCTGCCGCACCACCTTCCATCTCTATCCTTCACTCCACCAATCTCCTTAGCCGCGTCCCACTTGCGAAGCTGGTGCGCCAGCATCCTGCTCGCCTTCTCTCCATACTCATAGACCGCTCCCTGCGCCTTCCTCCACTGTGTCTCCGCCTTTCTGGTGGTCAATAAATCAAACTTGGCCTGCAAGCTACGCCGTTACCCCAGCAATCCTTCCTCCGGGGCCTCCGCGTACCTCCTATCCACACTCAATAGCTCCTCCACCAGTCTCTCCCTCTCCCTCCTCTCCCTATGGGCTCAAATGGAGATCAGCTCCCCCCTAATCACTGCCTTCAGAGCCTCCCACACCATCCCCACCTGGACCTCCCCAGTATCATTGACCTCGAAGTACCTCTCAATACATCCCCGAACCCTCCTACACACCTCATCAGCCAACAACCCCACGTCCAGACGCCAAAGCGGGCACTGGTCCCGCGCCTCCCCCATCTCCAGATCCACCCAATGCGGAGCATGGTCCGAAATCGCGATAGCCGAATATTCGGCCTCCTCCACCCTCGGGACCAGTCCCCTGCTCAGAACAAAGAAATCAATGTGAGAATAAACCCTGTGCACATGGGAGAAAAAGGAGTACTCCTGAGCCCTCGGCCTCCCAAACCTCCAGGGATCCACTCCTCCCATCTGGTCCATAAACCCCCTCAATACCTTGGCTGCCGCTGGCCTCCTGCCTGTCCTTGAACTAGAACGATCCAGTAGGGGATCCAGCACCGTATTAAAGTCCCCCCCATGATCAAGCCCCCCACCTCCAGGCCAGGAATGCGGCCCAACATACGCCTCATGAAACCAGCATCATCCCAATTTGGGGTGTACACATTAACCAACACCACCCTCTACCCCTGCAGCTTACCGCTCACCATCACATATCTGCCGCCACTATCAGCCACAACCTCAGATGCCTCAAACGCCACCCTTTTCCCCACCAGGATCGCCACCCCCCGGTTCTTCGAGTCGAGCCCTGAGTGGAAAACCTGCCCCACCCACCCCTTCCTCAGACGGACCTGGTCCGCCACCTTCAGGTGGGTCTCCTGGAGCATGGCCACGTCCGCCTTCAGATGCGAAAACACCCGGGCCCGCTTAACCGGCCCATTCAACCCCCTCACGCTCCACGTAATCAGCCGGATCAGGGGGCACCCCACCCCCCTCCCCCGTCGACTAGCCATAACCCATCGACTGCTCGCCCCTGGCCATCACCCATTCAGCCCGTTTCCCACGGCGATAGAACCTCACCCCAACCCCCCCCTATCTCCTCCCTGGCCAATCCAGCAGCAACCTGGTAACCCCCCACCCCCACCCCCCCAGGCTAGGACCCCTCCTAGCCGCGACTCTCCCTCCACTGTACTCCCGTGAGCCAGCTGACTTCTGCTGACCCCGGCAGCTCCCGCTCTAACTCCGACCCCTCCCTATATGAGGTCCCCCCTCCTCCCCTGCATCAGCTCCTGGGCACTGCTTCAGCGTTGGAAACCCGGTCTAATAGCCACGCCCCTCGCCACCAGCTCCACCCCCTCGTCCCGCAGTGCGGGAAACCAGAGAAAAGCCCGCGCTTTCACACTGCCCCACCCCACCAATGCAGCTCCCAAACCGCAGTCCCAACCCAACCACCAACTCCATACAAACAAAGTCACAGATAAACCATAACCCACATCGTCTGAAAGCGAGAGAAAAAACAAAAATAAACAGAATAACCCGCTGCAACATAAACAATGATACATGAAAAGAGTAGAAAAACTCCCACAGCCCCCAATCTTTAGTTCAAGTCCAGCTTTTCAGCCTGCACAAAGGCCCACGCTTCCTCCGGGGACTCAAAGTAGTGATGCCGGTCCTTGTAGGTGACCCACAGGCGTGCAGGGGGCAACATCCCGAACTTCACCTGCTTTCCATGGAGCACCGCCTTCGTCCGGTTAAACCCGGCTCTCCACTTGGCCACCTCTGCACTCTAGTCCTGGTAGATACGCACTACCGAATTCTCCCACTTACTGCTCCTCACCTTCTTGGCCCACCGGAGAACACACTCCCGGTCGCTGAACCGATGGAACCGCACCAGCACCGCCCGCTGGGGTTCATTCGCCTTAGGCCGCCTGGCCAGCACTCTATGGGCTCCCTCCAGCTACAGGGGCAGATGGAAGGATCCTGCCCCCACCAGCGAGTTCAACATCACGGCCACATAGGCCGGCAGGCCCGACCCCTCCAATCCCTCCTCGAGGCCCAGGATCCGCAGGTTCTTCCTCCGTGACCGAAGCTCCATCTCCTTAAACCAATCTTGCCACTTTTTATGAAGTGCCTCGTGTATCTCCACCTTCTGCACGAGGGCCGAAACCACCTCCTCGCGCTCAGAGGCCTGCTGCTGCAACTCGAGTATCGCTGCACCCTGGGTTGTCTGGGTCTCCAGCAGCTTACTCGTCGTCACCTTCAGGGATTCCAACAACTCCCCTTTCAGCTCCGTGAAATAGCGCAGAAGGGCCGCCTGCTGCTCCTCAGCCCACTGCCTCCACTCCTCAGGGGCTCCACCGGCCGCCATTTTGTCCACCTTCCCCTGCTTTTCCAGGGGAGCTGCTGCCGTTTTTCTCCTCGCCCCACTTCGAGTCCGAACCATAAATCCCGGGGGGTTTTGCTCCAGACCCCTTTATCCACCGGGAATCGTCGAATCAGCGCCGTTTGGGGCCCTTAAAAGAGCCCACAAGTCCTTTTAAAGCAGGCTGGGAGTTTTAAAGTAAAGAAGGTTATTCTATTGTTCCACACTTGCTCAGAGGCTAAAACAAAATGCAATGTCTCGATCAATTCTTACATACTATCACTCACACAAAGACTAGATACAGATGAAGAAACAAATATGATTACACAATCTTAGCTTCTCTTTCATGACAGGCCTGTAGTTTCTTAGAAAAGTTGATGCTTTCAGTTGAAGTGAAGGTCTTGCAAGAAGTTGTTTCTCAGTAAGCTTCTTCTAGTTGAATTTCCAGGAGTTTGGTTCTCAGGTGAACTTGAAGTTGAAGCAAGTTGGAGAGAGCCCTTCTTCCACTTTCAAGATCTTGCTGTTTATTGCCTTGGCTGCTTAATTGATTAACTGCTGTTGGTTTGATGGCTTTCTGATGGTCACTGGGCCCCCCTCCGCCCCACCCCAGCCTTCTGTGTGTTTTCCAGAGGTGGCAGGTGGCGGGATCTTCTGGTCCTGTTGGCCTCAATGGCATTTTGCATTGTTCACCGGCTGCATTACTGGGGGAACCCGTGGGGAGTTGCCATCTTTTAGACCGGTAGGTCCCTCCAGTGGGAATGGCGGGAAAACTAAGCCCTCTGTCTCTTGCTGTTTTTAAAAACAAGCCACGCAAATGATGGATTCACCCATGTGATAATATGTGCCTGCATGCCTTATAATGTAACGGTTCTCAGCAGAACAAGGGTTAACCTGGGACTGGAGAGTACCACCACCCACTGTGATGTATGCAGTCATGTGGTAAGTCAGTAAGCAGATAGGCTGCATGGTGGAGCACCATGCATGACCATACTTGGAACTATAAATAGTTAATGTTTACCAATAAAAGGTGTTCATGTTTAAGTACACAAGTTTCAAGATCTCACCAGTGAGGCACCACTGCAACATAAAGAATCCATATTATGACACATACCTGTTTCAAGTTCCTTTTCAAATAAGGTGACTGGTCAGGTCGATGAACAACCTGTGTTTTCATTTGATACTAGCAATTTGCCCAGTCTAGGTTTGGATGAGGAACATTCAGAATACAATGGGTGGTCAATGGGGACCGCCATCAAATTCAACCAGGATGCATTGAATTTTGAAGTGTTCTTTCCTCCATGATGAACCGGATAGATGAGTCGGCTGGAATGCTGCAGCCCTTTTGTTGACTCTCCACCCTGTGAATAAGTGCAAGGCGATTGTTTATTGGCAGTGCATATGTGAAGGCTCTGAATAATGTGAATAAAAACGGCAATCGCAAGGTTCAACTAGCTCTTTCCCTAAAAGTGCGAGTACAAATGAGTAAAGTCATAATCAAAGCCAAATTACCTTTTGGGTTTTATGAATAGAGCAGCAGAGTAGACGATTTAAATAGGAAATATCTGTTAGAACACAGAGTTTTGGAGCATTTTGGCATATCAAAATAGGATATTAAAGCTGTAGCATGTTTCTAGCGTAGACTCACCAAGATGATAATGTGGATCAGAAACTGGAGTTAAGAGAAGCGACTTGAGCTACTGGTATTAATTTAATTGGGAGAGAGAAAGATAAGCAGAGCCATCACATTTGTTTAAATTATGAAGGATTTTAGTTGATTGAACAGGGAAAGACTATTTGCAGTGATTGGGAAGTCAGTTTCAAGGGACGATCAGCTAGAAGTAGTGAAGAAAGGGGTTTGGAGAATTGCGCAGCTGCTTGTAGGAGCCTGGAATGCTCTGGTGCAGTGATTGAAGCCAATATTGTACATATTTTGAAGAAAATGTTGAACAAATACTTGAAGCAAAGGAATATCCTGGGCTAAGGAAAGATAGTTGCTTTTGTTTTGAATTGCTCACTCTGAGAGCAGGCACAAGCAATAGTCTGAAAGGCTGCCTACAGTTCAAAAATGTTGTGGTTGGCTGAGGCAGTCAGATTTCTTTGTGAGGTAAATGATTGTTCTTTGCAGGGTAACCAGCTATTATTACATTCAGGAACAAACATTGATGTAGATGTAGGTTTGTTTATTTGTGGCAGAATGGATTGATGCCTGCAATACACGTGTTTTCATTGTTGTGAGTCATTCATATTTGTTGTGCATCGAAATTGCTAACTGATAAATTCCAGACCACGTGCATTGCCTTTCTCTCTATCATTATATGGTATTATGTTTGTAATGTATGATTTAATATCGCTTTGATCACAGTTGATTGACAGCACTCTTCATTGGAATTAAAGACAGATGAAAGACAGAATATTTGTGCTCAACAGCTTTGACACTGCCACGGGAGGCTACATGTTCCAACCCTATTGTTAAAGTAATTTGCGATATGAAGCTGGGAGGGTAACCCAGCCATATTTTACAAGTTGTTTTTCTAATATATTGTGTAGTACTGCTTGTGCTATATAACACCTTTGCCTCTGTAAATCATTTTGATTTGTTTAAATTTGCATAAAACTAATCTTGGGCCTGGTACTCAGATTTTTGAATTGACGCTGTGGAAATTCTGTTTAAATTCTTACTCTTGTCCATGTGGAGTTTGCACATTCTTGCCCTGTCTGTGTGGGGTAAAAGGTGTGTGGGGTAGATGGATTGGTCACACTAAATTGCCCCTTAATTGGAAAATTTAAAACAATATTTCTCACTCATAACATTGCCATATTTGTTAGTTTTTTCATGGCAAAGCGGCCTAAGATGTGGATGACAAGGTGAGGAAGGGCTCTGCTCACTTCTTCACGAGGTTGAAACGACAATTAAAAGCTAAAAAATGTCAAAATAGCTTGAATTGTCTCAGTAGGAGGCAAAGGTCCCAATATTAATTGGGAGACTTGCTTGGAGCTCTGGGAGGTCTGATGTCGCATGGGAGAGTTTGTCAGAGGTATTTTAACTCTGATATTGTTGTCCACCAAATCACCCACAGTGGACATGATGAAGACTTGCTTGCATGATCTCAACTCCAGTATTTCATAGAATTTACAGTGCAGAAGGAGGCCATTCGTCTCATCGAGTTTGCACTGGCTCTTGGAAAGAGCACCCTACCCAAGCCCCTACTTCCACCCTATCCCCATAACCCAGAAACCCCACCTAACACTAAGGGGCAATTTATCATGGCCAATCCACCTAACCTGCACATCTTTGGACTGTGGGAGGAAACCGGAGCACCCGGAGGAAACCCACGCACACACGGGGAGAACGTGCAGACTCCACACAGACAGTGACCCAGCGGGGAATCGAACCTGGGACCCTGGCGCTGTGAAGCATTTGTGCTATCCACAATGCTACCGTGCTGCCCATTTAAAGGGCCAATCCAAAGATACAACTTTTTAAATTGGAAAGAAGAGAAGTGGAAATTCCTGGGAGCTACAGGGGTTGTGCAGTTAACCGTTGCTGCCCTTGATGCACTGTTGAGGGCTGGGAAAAGCTGGCAAAACATGTCATGCTCCAGCAATAGGAAGAAAACTACCTGCTGCAGAAGCAAAGGTACAGTTTGGATGTTGCACAGGTGATCCACAGGAGGAACCTAGTGACATGATCCTAGATGCAGCGTACACTGCAGTTTCATGGTCTCACCAGGGCATGAAGTGTGAATAAAGTCAATATTCAGTCATGTGCATATCCCAAGAACCTCACTGCCTTCTTGAGCATCCTCCTTGACATGAATCCCACAAGCGCTTTGCTTGTCAGTGCAGCCATACCTCTTTGCCTGTTCACTTGCTCACATCCCCATCTATCCATCGACTGCCAACTGTATTCACCTCCATCTCTCACTGTTGCCCCCACTTCAGCAGTGGCTGATGTGCTAACTTGTGTCCCTTCACAAGTAGAGGTGGAGCACCCTTTGCTAACTCCCTCATCTCAGCAGATAGGGTGGGAGCAGCCTGCCTCAGTTGCTGCTCAAGCCACAGGGATTGCACCATGCAGGAGTTATAGGAAAAGGAAGAGTAAAGGTTTGTGGTTGCACAAAGGTTTGCACATGGGTGTATGAGAAAATGTGTTGAGTCTCTTCAGCAAGGTCGCACAAATATTCTTTTGTATCACTTTGCCCTTCTGGTTCATTTTTCGCTGCTCATAGCAAAATTGTTAAATAAATTGTTTTATGATGAATGGAAAGAACTAAATTGATGGGAACCAATGGGATTGCCTAAGGGGAGGTTGGTTGTGTGAGTGGCTTTGTGGAGCATGTGGGAAGATTGGCCATTGCTTGCGCTTGTCACAGGGAGGCACTTGTAACCTTAGTGAACCACATACCAGCAAAGGCATCATTGGAATTCTAGGAAGCTATATGAAGAGCTCAGTATATGTTTCCATCTTCATCATCCGTCTCTTCTTACTACGCCTTTTGGGGAGACTACCACCATCTGACATGACATCCTGAGCCCCCTGTAACACTACTGCTCAGATACGTTATGGAAACTGATGGGCAGCCTCCAGACCTTATTTTGCTCCTTGCGAACGGCAATTCTCTGCTGAGCATCTCTCTGCTGTCCAGCTACAGGTCAGTAGCCAGTAGGTTGCTAGTGCTGCTGGTCATTGATCCTTGTTCAAAGTCCACTCCTCTGTCCTGATATGATGAGGCAAACCTCTGAAGTGTAGAAGCAAACTGTGAAATCAGATTTCCTACCAGCAAGTAAGAAAAAGTGGGTGAACACAAAGTTTTTATTGTCATATTTCCACGAGTTACTTTGCCACCCATAATTATTGCTGTGTTCTCTCCTTTCTTTCATGGGAAACCCATGGACCTGATGCTGAAGTCTAAACTCGGTGTAGATATCAGTCTAATTGAGCAATTAACACCTTAATTTCCAGCATGCCTGACCTGACGGGATTGCTTGCATGCAACCTAAGGCACTGGAGTGAAATTCTCAAATTGGTGGGTTAGAGTCAGCTTGCTCACCTGCCCATTTCCATGTTTAAACTGCCCATCCCCAACGCCCACTACCAAACCCTCGCGCTGCTCCACTTTAAAATTCACGTCCCAAATGTCTTCCTTTAATACAATCTTTTAAATTACTGGTATTGACTTCAACCAATACAGTGTACATAGGTTGGCACTTAGTAATTAATCAATTTTAAGTTGTTCATTTATGCAATTGATTCAAACAGGAAGCAACTTTTGGAGAACAATGTTGATGAAAACTTGTAAAAGCTGTTGATCAGGTAAACTCAGGTTATGATAGTTCTCCTTTGACCTCATTGTGCGTGTTTTGTAAAGCTTTTGATGCTAAGATTTAAAAGCTAGTTAGGGTTGGATCACGAGCAATATAATCTACATGGAAAGTCCACTCAGGATAAATTACATGTTCATTTTTCACTCAGTCTTCCTTTGCTGCAATACATCTGTCCAGAAAGACGCCACAGTTTCCTCCGTTACAATACCTCATGGCCAGCATGGGAAGCACGGTAGCACAGTGGTTAGCACAGTTGCTTCACAGCTCCAGGGTCCCAGCTTCGATTCCTGGCTTGGGTCACTGTCTGCGGAGTCTGCATGTTCTCCCCGTGTCTGCGTGGGTTTCCTCCAGGTGCTCCGGTTTCCTCCCACAGTCCAAAGATTTGCAGGTTAGCTGGATTGGCCATGATAAATTGCCCTTAGTGTCCAAATAGGTTGGGTGGGGTTGCTGGACTGGGGGGATGGGGTGAAGGCCTGGGCTTAAATGGGGTGCTCTTTCCAAGGGCTGGTGTGGGCTCGATGGGCCGAATGGCCTTCTGCACTGTAAATTCTATGAATTGTTTCTTGACTAATGGGAGGGCATGAACCCACACTATGTTACCTGAACTCTGGGACTATTCCCCTTCGAGCAGAGATGATGAAATGGAGATTTAATATAGGTGTTCACGATTATGAAAGATTTTGACAGTGAATAAGGGGAAACTGTTTCCACAACAGGAATTAGCTAAGAACCAGCTTAGAGATGAGAATATCTTTCTAAGCACCATTTATAATGATCTCAAATTCACCGTGTGATAGGAAATCGATTCACCAGAGGAGAAACCCTTTCACACAGTGAGTGGTTAAGATTCGGAATTGGCTGCCTGACAGTGTGGTGGAGGTAGGTTCAAGTGAAACATTCAAGAGGGAATTGGATTATTATCTGAAAAGGAAAGATGTGCATGGTTACGGGGAGCAGGCAAGGGAATGGCACCAGATGAGTTACTCATTTGGAGAGCCCTGCGCAGGTATGATGGGCCAAATAGTGTCCTTCTGTAAAATAACAATTTTATGATTTGTGATTCTGTGAAAGGCAATTGGGCATATTTTTGAGAAGGAAGCATTTGAGAAGGTTTATGGGAAAAATCCGGGTTGTGGGACTAATTGGATAGTTCTCACAAAGACCCGACTTGCAGAGATTCGTTGAACGTATTTTATACTCCAAAACTATTTTAAATTAAGTCTCTTCCGCACTTATTCTGTTTTCTTAAGGCACTTGGACCCCAGTTCAGATGTCCTGTGCTATATAACCAAGTACATGTGCGTTACTGGTTGGATCACTTTCTTTTTCAGAAGACCGACTGCAGTGCAATCACTGAGAATGCTTTTTTGACTCTGACTGTGGTCCGTTACTAAGAACTATTGGTTGAACAAAATTTTCATCAGTTGAAATTATGAAGTGCCTGGTTAACTGCTTGAGAAGTGTGCAAGAAGCATTATTACGGTGTATTCTTGTTAACATATTTTTGTTGCATGTTATCGCCTGCAGGGCACCTTTTTTTCGGCATTTATTTCCGATCTATAAAAAAATACACTGGGGCAAAAGGGTAGCCCTGGTAACAGTAAATAGTTTCACAACCTTGATCACAATTAGATAAGAATATCCCCTCTGAAAGATGTCAGTAAAATGGTATATGAAAACAAGCTATTTGCAAAAACCGTTCTCACGTTTAAATTCTGCACACATTGTTTGAGAATTTATTTTTCTGCTTTTTATTTTCTCCTCTGCTCACATACTTGAAATATTAACCGTTATGATAATGGAAGCAATTTGGTCTTCAGATGAGAAATTGCATATTAGTTGCCTTGTTTGCTTCAATAGAGGAACATTAAAAAATTAGTAACACTGAGCTAGTGGTGAGTAAACATAAAACCGTGGTTTCATGTATCACGTCCTTGGTTTGATCTGTTGAAATAGAATCATAGTCACAGAGGTCTACAGCACGTTATGTCTGTGCCGGTAAAAAAACAACCACCTAACTATTCTAATCCCATTTACCAGCACTTGCCCCATAGCTTGTATTATCTCGACATCTTAAGTGCACACCTAATTACTTCTTAAATGTTATGAGGGTCTCTGCCTCCACCACTCTTTCAGACACTGACTTCAAGACTCCCACCACCCCCTGGGTGAAAATGTTTTTCCTCACATCCCGTCTAAACCTCCTGCCCTTTACTTTAAATCTATGCGTCCCTGATCATTGATCCCTCCATCTTCCTGTCTATCTACTCTCCCTCATAATTTTATACATTTCTCATGTCCCCCCCTCAGTCTCCTCTGCTCCAAGGAAAACAACCCCAAGCTATCCAGTCTCTATTCATAATCAAAACTCTCCAGCCCAGCCAACATCCTGATAAATCTCCTCTGCACTCTTTCCAGTGCTATCACATCCCTCCTATAATGTGGATTCCAGATCTGCACACCATGCTCTAGCTGTGGTCTAACTAATGTTTTATACAGTTCCGGCATAACCTCCCTGCTTTTAAACTCTGTGCCTTGGCTAATAAAGGCAAGTATTCCATATGCCTTCTTCACCACTTCATCAGCCTGCCCTGCTACCTTAAGGGACCAGTGTACATGCACACCAAGGTCCCTATGTGCTTCCCAGGGTCCTGCCGTTCATCATGTATTCCCTTGCCTTGTTTGTCCCACCTTAGTGCATCACCTCACACTTATTCCAATTAAATTCCATTTGCCACGAGTCAACCCATCTGTCTCGCCCATCCAAATCCTCCTGTAAGCGATGTCTATCCTCCTCACTATTTACCACTCCACCAATTTTCATATAATCCACGAATTTACTGATAAGCCCTCTGTGTAAATCATGTATATAAACCCCAAACAGCAAGGACCCCAACAGGGATCCCTGTGGGACCCCACTGGACACAGGCTTCTAGTCAAAAAAACATCCTTTGACTGTTACCTTCTGCTTCCTGCCACTCAGCCAATTCTGGATCCAATTTGCCAAATTTTCTTAGATCCCAAGGACTCTTACGTTCGGGATCAGTCTCCCATGTAGAATCTTACTAAAAGCCTTACTGAAGTCCAAATAGACTACAACAAATGTATTGCCCTCATCTAGACATCTGGTTACCTCTTTGAAAAATTCAATCAGTTGGTCAGACACAAGTTCCCCTTAACAAAACCATGCTGACTGTTCTTGATTAATCCTTGCCTCTCCAAATACAGATTAAATTGGTGTCTCAGAATTGCTTCCAATAGTTTTCCCACCACTGAGGCTAGACTGACTGACCAGTAGTTTCCTGTTTATTCCTTCCTCTCTTCTTGAATAATGGTGCCACATTGGCTATCCTCCAGTCCTCCAGCACCTCTCCCTGTGGACAGAGGGGAATTGGAAATTATTACCAGCGTCCCTGTTAGTTCTTCCCTTGCCTTACTCAACAGACTGGGATACATTTCATCCAGTCCTGGAGATCTATAACTTTTAAACCACCAGACCTCTCAGAACCTCCTTTCTGTTTATGTTAATTCATTTAATTTTATCACCATCCTCCTCCCTGATTTCTATACCCACACCTTCCCTCTCACAAGTGAACACCGACACAAAGTATTAGCCCCCACTATACTCCCTGTACACACACGACCGTGCGGCAAAATTTGGTTCCAACTCCATCTGCAAGTTTGCTGACGATACAACCATAGTGGACCGGATCGAACAACAACGAGTCAGAATACAGGAGGGAGATTGTGAACCTAGTGGAGTGGTGCAGCGCCAACAATCTATCACTCAATGCCAACAAAACTAAAGAGCTGGTCATTGACTTCAGAAAGCAAAGTACTGTACACACACCTGTCAGCATCAACTGGACCGAGGTGGAGATAGTTAGCAGTTTCAAATTCCGAGGAGTATACATATCCAAAAATCTGTCCTGGTCCACCCACATCAACGCTGCCACCAAGAAAGCACAACAGCGCCTGTACTTCCTCAAGAAACTAAGGAAATTTGGCATGTGAACACTGACTCTGACCAACGTTTACAGATGCACCGTAGAAAGCATCCTATCTGGCTGCATCAGAGCCTAGTATGACAACTGCTCAGCCCAAGACCGCAAGAAGTTTAGAGAGTCGTGATGTACACACCCCAGTCCATCACACGAACCTGCCTCCTATCCATTGACTCCATCCACACCTCCTGCTGCCTGACCACTGTGGTCCTTAATGGGCCCTAATGTTTCCCTCGTTATCCTTTTACCGTTAACGTACTTGTAAAACAATTTAGGATTTTCCTTTATTTTACTGTCAGT
Organism: Scyliorhinus canicula; assembly: GCF_902713615.1. Classification (NCBI taxonomy): domain Eukaryota; kingdom Metazoa; phylum Chordata; class Chondrichthyes; order Carcharhiniformes; family Scyliorhinidae; genus Scyliorhinus; species Scyliorhinus canicula. Next base: position 129,000,637 of record NC_052156.1, read on the forward strand.
ATCCTTTCATGTCCCCTTTTTGTTCTACTAATTTAATTTTGAAATTCCTTGCAAATTCTTGCACATACTATGGCTGTAGGGCTTCTAATGTTTTGAGCTTTTGATATCTGCCATAAGCTTCCCTTTTTCTCTTTTATCCAATGCTGTACATCACTCGATATCCACGGTTCACTGGATTTGTTGGTCCCACCCTTTTTCTTTACTGGAACATGTTTGTCCTGTACTCTCCCTGTTTCTTACTCGGTCTACATAATAAAAGAGCACAGTATGAGCTGTTGGAATTGGCCCGACTGTTACATGTACACAAATGCTAAAAGTACCAAGGTATACACTATTATATAACAACGTTTATAAAAGAAACAAGTGAATTTCCCATGGCCGTACTCCAGGTTAATGAGAACATTTAATTTTAGCCTGTCTGTCCTAAAAGCTGCAATGGGGGAAGATGGAGGGTGGGCATGGAGGTAATGGTATAGTACTAACTTTGGAGCAAGTAAAAATTAATTGGGCAAAATTCATCAAAAAGCATTACCATTACAGCAGTACCCATTGACTTTTTATTATTGAGCTTTCAATTCACGTATTTTAACGGCTTACAGCTGCAAAATATTTGCATATTTTTATTACCTAATTTCATTGTGTTAGAGTCACCGGATGTATTAAAAGATTTGTGCTAGTTTTTTTCTTGTAACTTTAATGCACATCTGAAGACAGAATGTGCTTCAGGAAAATGTAGAGAAAGCGAGATCCCGTGGCAAGGTTGATGTTGATTTCTGAGACTGAGTGTGTAAATTTCGAGTTAAAGTTGTCTTGAGTTGGAGCACTTTTTTGGGTTTCAAGTTCTGTTATTTCTGCTATTTGCAACAGTAGTTCTGAATCTTGTCTCTTTGATTCTTTCTAATAACCTATTATTCCAAATTGTACACAGATTAATGAGTAGCCAAAGGGAAAGAAGGTATTTCATCCTAATTTACAGCAGAATTTCAGAATATAAACTTTGGCTGAAAGTATTGCTTTTTTCAGGAGCTTGAGGTGCTTTTGAGCTCAAATGTATAGTCTCATTAACAAAATAGAGATTAACATCTGTGGTCTCCCATTGCTTTGTATATGTTAGTGGGCATGTCAGCCGTAGAACTGGGATGGGCCTTTTGGCCATTGATGCAGCATAACTCTGAGATTTGCCTGTTGATATACTACTCCGGACACTGCTAGAATTTAGGTGGAGGTATGTGGACTCAATATTAAAAACAGTTCTGCTGCTCTGGCTTTCAAGAAACTTGTTGGTTTTGCCTTAATGTGAACAAATTTTGAGGCATTCTGCTGGAACGGTAGCTGTTAACAGAATAAAGTGTTGCTTTAGGACAGGCTTGTCCAACCTTTTGGAGGGCCCACATTCCAATTTATTTTCTCATTCAGGGCCAATGAGCAAATTTTGAAAAGATAAAGTTTGGCACAACATTAAACATGAATTTCAAATTTTAATAAAGTGTTGTGACATTAAGTAAAGAAATAAAGCAATGTCATAGCAAGAAAATGATAATTGAAAATAATGAGTAATTCATAAAGATGACCATTTGTCATCATTGACCATTTGAGAGGGTGAAATTGTGTTTTTCTGACTCACTCTGTCTCAAGGTACTTATTCACTCACTCTAGTTGGTGTGTGAGGGCAGGAATTAACTCTTGGACTGGAAGTGAGCCAGACTCTCTCACTCACTCACAGGCACAAACTCTTTCTTGCTCACACATGCCCACACATACACACACTTTCTCACACATTCTCTTGCTCTCAGTTATTCTTTCTCTCGCACACTCATGTGTGCACAGCCAAATTCTCACCTTTGCATACACTCTCGCTCACACTCTCACGGGTGCACACACTCATACACAGGCACACATTCTCTCTCGCTTGCACACACTCGCACACTCTTTCACTCACACATGTGCGCACACCAACAGCCAGTTTATTTCCACCCTGCCCCCGGTCGCTCCCTTCCTCCCATGCCTGGTGGGCAGCCGTTCCATCCCCTCCTCGACAGTACTATTCGGTTAGGAATTCCAGGATCCTGACCAATTGGCAACAGTGACAAAATGACCATATATGTCAAAATCAGGATGATGTTATCTTGCATCCACTGCCTACATTCTTCTGGATAGTAGAGGTCACAGGATTGGGAAATTCTGCTGAACAAGCTGGGCTGAATCTTTGCAGTGCATTCTGTGCTGAATGGTGAGAAACAAATTGAGTTTTGTTCTATCAGCATGCGTCTAAGTGAGTCTAGAGCAGTTCATCATACCTATTTACTTGTGTGTTGTCTGTGGTGGAGAGGTTTTGTGAATTAGGAGGGGAGCACTCACTGCAGATAACCAATCTTTTGATGTATTAGTTTCTTAACATTTTTAAAGAAATTCCAATTAAGGATAATTTAGCATGGCCAATCCACCAACCTAGCACATCTTTTTGGGTTGTGGGTGAGACCTATGCAGATACGGGGAGAATGTGCAAACTCCACACAGACAGTGGCCCGGGACCTGGGTCCTTGATACCGTGAGGCAGCAGTGCTAACCACTGCTTCACTGCGCCGCCCTGATGTACCTTACTAGTACAAGTGTTCATTCATTCAAACATAGGAATATGTGAATTGGGAGCAGGAGTGGGTCTGTGATTCATGCAACAGGACATTCAGATTCTTCTGCAACTCAACTCTGCAATCTCTCACCACTTAGATAATTTGCTTCTTTTCTATTCTTCCTAACAAAATCAACAATTTCCCAATTCCCACATTCACACTCCATTTGCCAAATTTTTGCCCACTCACTAATCTTAAGATCTCTTTGTTGTTTCTTTTGTCCTCTTTACAATTTACTATCCTGTCTACCTTTGTGCCATTGAGCCAGATATTCCTGGCAGAATATAAACTGAACATTGATGAGCAAGTTCTTAGTAAATGCTGGTTCACACCATTGTTGATGGTTTCCATGATTTTTTTGATGATTGGTAAAATACTGATAGGATTGTAATTGACTGGGTTGTATTCATAAGACTTACTTGGAAATTTTCCCTCTTGGCTTTTGGTAGATGCCAGTGGTGGACTAGTTTTGATGTAGGCATGCTAAGTTCTGGACCACAGGTGTAATGTTCAGCAGCACAGCTTGGATGTTATCGTGCCTCTGCAGCCACAGATGGATCCATTTCACCCAGTCAGTCACACACACTGCATCAAATTGGCTGAAGGCTGGCTTGATTGCAGAGATCTTGGGAGAAAGCTGAACCGTTTAACTTGCCATTTCTGGCTAAATATAGTTGTGAATGTTTCAGTCTTTTTCATTTACTTGTGGGCTCCACCATTTTTGAGGATGGTGCCTCCTCCTATTAATTAGTCGTTTATCAGTCCACCGCCAGTCAAAAGTCAGTGTTGTGGGGCTGCAGAGCTTTGGCCTGGTGCAGTATGCTGCTTGTGGGATCATTTAATTCTGTCTGTAGCATGTTATGCATGGAGCACCAGGTTAGCTAATAATCACAGGTTTCCTTCTCCCTAAAGGACATCAGTGAACTGGTTCTCTTTGTACTGTTACTGATCCTGTCATTTTATTTCCAAGTATTTTTAACTGAATAAAAATTCTTATGATGTGATGGGGGTGGGGTGGGGATTTGTACACTGGATCATTAGTCCATTAATATAACCACTGTATGACCTTGGACAGTTTTGACATTCATACGGGAGTTACAAAGTTATTGGCAAATTGAAGTCCTTTAAATAATGTCACATATACTTAAAACACCAGGTTAAAGTCCAACAGGTTTGTTTCAAACACGAGCTTTCGGAGCACGGCTCCTTCTTCAGGTGAAAGTTCACCTGAAGAAGGAGCCGTGCTCCGAAAGCTCGTGTTTGAAACAAACCTGTTGGACTTTAACCTGGTGTTGTAAGACTTCTTACTGTGCTCACCCCAGTCCAACGCCGGCATCTCCACATCATCACATATACTTAAAGTAAGTGGTTGGATACTCACTCCAGCATTTCAGATGAAATTGCACCATCTGTCACAATTCAAAGTTACTTAGTCCAAATTTTTTTTATCAAACATTATTGCACCAATTCCCAAGTTTCTCTGCTGACTTCATTTTATTTTAGTGTAAAAATTACATTGCCTCTATGTAATAGACTCTGGTCAAATATATTTTCAAAAGATATTCTCCATAGCATTTCACTACGTTGCAAAAGTTCAGAGCTGTTTAAGTTGTTGAGTTGGAATGCAGGAGCCTGAGAAGACCAGAGGTTAATCATTCCACTTAAAAGGAAATAAGCTGTCACTTTACAGAAAAAAGCCAATCCGATTTTGAAGGAGACATGAGCGTATGTTACGGTAAACCAAAGGGGAAATATTTGGATTATTTTGAGGTATTTAGTGATCTTAGTTTTAGAAGTTGAATATGACTAAACTTTAGCAGCTGTGACTCAAGCTGGCAGGTAAAGGCGTATCTAATTATATTACTCGTGCTAAATCAGCGGGTAACGACTTTGACACTGATGGCAACAGAACTATTTTAAGTCCTATCTAAGAGTTCTTTCAAAGTGAATTACCTGCATCAATTTTTTTATGTTGAATAAAAATGACAATTCCATTGGAATTAGAAATTATTGTGCTTCCTTCATTAAATTTTGTAAGTCTGATAATTTTGCAGTGATCTCTTATGAGACATCTAAAATTATAAATTAGGAGGTGACTTAAAAATAATGTCTTCTGATTGGTTTAGGAGCAGGCATGAATTCCTAATAGTTATACATTCTCACAAGTTAATTTAAATTTGAAAGTGTATTGAACGATCTGCTAATGTTCAAGTTAATTAAAACTGAGATTAATAGTTGACTACTTTTAACCTACAGTACGACACCCAGTCTGCCATAGAATTGTTAAATACATTTTCATCATACTTTTTTCAGAAATTCTTGCAAAACCACTGCAAGCAGATTAGTTAACATGCAAGATTACTCAATTTTAATGCAGGATAATTATTTAACCATTTTCTATTGCTAACTTTTGAACCACAAGATGTTTGAACTGCTAAACTAGTCTGACAAAGTTCTCTCACGGACCAATGGCAACCATGAAAAATGATTATTTTTGTCTGCATGTGTCAAAATACAATTATCATGCAAGATTCAAGATTGAGTAATGAACGGAATGTTTCTGGCCAAGGTGGATCTTTGGATTTAATAGTTAGTATCTATTCAGATAACTTTCAAAACATTGGTTAATCTCTAAACATTGGTTAATCTCTAGACTTCACAAACAGTTCATGTAAATGGCCATTTGTATAATTTTTTTAAAGCATTTTAACGTTTTACAAAACAAAACTAAAACATTGCACCCCCACAAGTACAATTAACTCTGCACCCCCACCCCCAAAAGTTGATGGTAATAAGCTCTCCAAAATGCCAAGTAAACAAACGCTGTCTCTTGTGGAAGCCCTCATGTGCCCCTTTAGCCAAAATTTCGCCTTCTCAAGATGTAAGAAATCTATTAGATCCCCCAGCCACGCCGAGACACAGGGTGGAGAAGCTGACCTCCACCCCAACAGAACACCCTGCGAGCTATCAACGAGACAAAGGCTAAAACATCTGCCCCTGTTCCCGTCTGTAACTTCGGCAGGTCCATCACCCCGAATATGGCCCCCGGGGACCCAGCTCCAAATCCACAAGCAGGTTCGCTAAAATGGTTCTGAAAAACGACCCCCAAATTTTCTCCAACTTTGGTCAGGACCAGAATACATGATTAGCCAGGCCCCTCCCACACCATTTGCAAGTATCCTCTACCCCCTCAAACAGCGGGCTCATCCTTGACTTCGTCAAATACCGTGCAGCATGGTAGCACGTGGATAGTACTGTGGCTTCACAGCGCCAGGGTCCCAGGTTCGATTCCCCGCTGGGTCACTGTCTGTTCGCAGTCTGCACGTTCTGCCCGTGTCTGCATGGGTTTCCTCCGAGTGCTCTGGTTTCCTCCCACAGTCCAAAGACATGCAGGTTAGGTGGATTGGCCATGCTAAATTGCCCTTCGTGACCAAAAACGTTAGGAGGGGTTATTGGGTTACGGGGATAGGATTGAAGTGAGGGCTTAAGTGGGTCGGTGCAGACTCGATGGGCCAAATGGCCTCCTTCTGCATTGTTTGTTCTATGTTTTAAATACACCCTATGCACCACCTTCAACTGTGTCAACCCCAGCCTTGCGCACGAGATTGAGGCATTTGACCTCTGCAGCACTTCACACTGCAGTCCCCCCTGCAGCACCACCCCCAACTCCTCCTCCCACTTGGCATAACCCCCTCCATTGCCAGTTTATCCTCTTTCAAAATCCTCCCATAAATCATTGAGACGACTGCACTCCCAACCCCATTACCGATAGCATCTCCTCCAACAAGTCCATTTGTATAATCAGCCTTTTTAAAATATCTTGTTTTCTCTCATGTGGTGTTTGGCAGAATAGATTGACTCCTTACTTGGAGTATAGTTTTGACTACCATAAAATATTGAACACATAATGTCCATTGTGTTGTATATGTCTTGTCAATGACTACCTGCATTTGTATCTTCAACATAGAGAATATCTCAAGACACTTCACAAAGGAGAGACTGACATTTAGTCTTAGAAAACCTAGGGGAAATAACAGGAGGAGTGATTTGAGGTATTTGAAGGTAGGAGGTACTAGGGAAGAATGGTTAATAGAGAGCATTCGGAAGAGTGAGCTGAAGGCTTTATTAGTGACCCGGGGGTGGTGTTGGTGGGGGGGGGGGGGGGGGGGGGGGGGGGGGGGGGGGGGGGTGAAGCGGATTGCGGGAGATTGCAGTGGGGTGCATAATGGGCAGAAGATCAGACTTTTAATGCTGGAAGGTGTATGTTGTAATAGGGAGTTACAGATTTTTAGAGGTAGAGTGGCCGGTGTATAAGGAGTGATTACTTTTCCTGGGGCAAACATTTTGAATTTATTGGGACATAGCAAAGCAATGGAAAGTGGTGAGCAATGAGTGAATGGGGCAAAATGTTGGTGCCTGGGTGAGTTGCAGTTTATATAGAGCATTGGAGATGTCGAACCTAGAGGCACTGAAATGTTGACAGCAGGCATTGGGAACAGTGAATGCTGACAGCTAAGCCACATGCTGTCCTGGGAACTTGGCCTGATAGACCCCCCACCCCATAATTATAACATTATAAAAACAACCTTAACTCATCTGACTGATGGATTGGGGTTGTTTGTGGATTGTTTGACTTAGTTTTCATGGGATAATATCGGAATTGTTCTGGAAGGTGGTAATTGCCTGACTGCCCAAATCCCAATGGGGAATTTAGACAGACTCACAATGTTTTGCAATTTGTATTTTATTGCAAGGAGGTATCAGCCCGAAAGTCAGGAGTAGGATGTCCAATCCTACTCTTGGAGATTTTCAATTTTAAATTAAAACAAAGAAAAATACAGCACAGGAACAGGCCCTTTGGCCCTCCAAGCCTGCGCAGATCACGGGTCCCATCTAGACCAACCTCCTGTCTCCTTCTATACCCCGTGAGTTCATGTGCCTATCCAGACAAGTCTTAAAGGTCGCTAACGTATCTGCCTCAACCACCTCACTAGGCAGTGCATTCCAGGTGATCACCACCCTTACCCCGCATATCTCCACTGAGCCTGTCTCCCTTCACCTTGAACTTGTGCCCTCTTGTGATTTTCAATTCTGCCTCCAACTATTCACTCTTATCTGTACCCCTAATAATTTTATAGACTTTTATATCAGGTCGCTCCTCAGCCTCCGTCTCTCAAGGGAGAACAATCCCAGTTTATTCAATCTCTCCTCATAGCTAATACCCTTCATACAAGGCAACATTCTGGTAAATCTTTTCTGTACACTCTCCAAAGCCTCCATGTCCTTCTGGTAGTGTGGTGACCAGAATTGGACACAGTATTCCAAATGTGGCCGAACTAACGTTCAATATAACTGTAACATAATTTTCGAGCTTTTGTACTCGATACCCCATCCTATGAAGGTAAGCATGCCATATGCTTTCTTTACCACCATTTCCCCTGTGCTGCCACTTTTAAGGATCTGTGGACCTGCACACCCAGATCTCTGTGTGTGTCTATGTTCCTGATGGTTCTGTTATTTATTTTATAGCTCCCACCTGAATTGGATCTGCCAAAATGCATCACCTCGCATTTGTCTGGGTTATATTCCATCTGCCATTTCTCTGCCCAATTGTGCAGCCTATCTCTATCCTGTTGTATTCTCTGACAATCTTCATCACTATCCGCAATTCCTGTAATCTTAGTATCATCCGCAAACTTGCTAATCAGACCTGCTACATTTTCTTCCAAGTCATTTATATACATATATTACAAAGAGCAAAGTTTCCAGGACTGATTCCTGCAGAACACCAGACCTCCATTCTATATATATATATATATATATATATATATATTACAAACAGCAGAGATCCCAATACCAATCCATACGGAACACCCCCAGTTACAGACCTCCATTCTGAAAAACACCCTTCCACTGCTACCCTCTGTCTTCTATGGCTAAGCCAATTCTGAATCCATCCAGCTAGTTCACCCCTGACCCCATGTGATTTATCCTTTTGCACCAGCCTGCCATGCGGGAACTTAGCAAATGCTTTACTAAAGTCCATGTATACAACGTCCACAGCCCTTCCTTCGTCAATCATTTTTATCAACCCCTCAAAAAATGAAATTAAATTAGTGATACATGACCTCCCTCATACAAAACCATGCTATGCGGTCTGTCGCTAATAAGACCATTCACTTCCTAATGTGCATCGATACTTTCTCTGAGAATCTTTTCCAACAACTCATTATCACTGACGTCAAGCTCACTGGCCTATAATTATCCCGATTAACCTTGCAACCCTTTTTAAATGGCGGTACAACATTGGCTACCCTCCAATCCTCTGGGATCTCACCTTTGGTCAACAAGGACACTTTCTGTCACAGGTCCAGCTATTTCATCTCTTGTCTCCCTCAGTAATCTGGGATAGGTGCCATCTGGCCCTGGGGTTTTGTCTACCATCATGCTTTTTAACACATCTAACACTTCTTCCCTCGTAATAATGACCTGTTCGAAAGTGTTTACACGTCCCTCTGAGATACCACCAATCAACGCGTCCCTTTCCTTTGTGAATACTGATGCAAAATACTCATTAAGGACCTCACCTACTTCCTCTGATTCTACACATCATTTCCCTCCTTTGTCCCTGAGTGGACCAACTCTTTCTCTAGCTAAACATTTAAAAACATTTAAAAACATTTATTAACAAAAGAAAGGAACACTTAAACACAAGATTACATTTACACAGTTAAAACTAGTTCTGCAAATGTTTCTCAAAAGATTTTGGCTGAGTTAAACTCACAACTGCACAACCGTTTCAATCAATGGTCCTTATAGATTCTTAATCAATAGAAATTCTAGTAATATTATCACAATAGGTCATTTTTGGGATGTTGGATCGGCCGGGGTTGGAAGCGGGTGCCGAAGCAGATATTTTAACCTTCGCATCACTGATTGCCCGAAGGCGGAACCTGTTGGGTAGAGGTCAGTTTCTCCACCCTGTGCCCTGGCATGGTGGGGGGAATCTGTTTGAGTTTTTAACACTCGAGAAGGTGAAGTTTGAATTGAGGGGCAGGATGGAAGGGTTCTACAATTCATGGGTTTGTTTATTATGCACTTTCAAGAATTGGATAACATCGAATATGAGGGGGGGGGGGGGTTGGACTGTGTCTATTGTTGGTGACTACGTATGAGTGGATGGTGGTTCCTTTTCTTTGATGTTTGTATTTAAAATTTTGAGGGTTGTTTGGGGGTTGGTGGGAGGAAGGAATTGTTGACCAGGGGATTGACATTATATTTGTTTCCATTGTTTGTTTGTGGGTGTAAATTTGGATGAAAATGTGAACAAGGAGAATAAAAATATTTTAAAATCAAAATATTCTCACAGTAAGTCCACTGTTGCTTCAGGTGGAGTATTTCATGAGGCTTCTCCCCCTCTCAGTTGATAAAGGGAATCCAAGGTTTATAAAAAAAACTTTGCTTTCTGGACCAAACACCTTTATGAGAGTGGCTCACTTTGCTTATATCACTGCTTTCTCTACACACAGCACATTCTTCAGAATACCACATGGCCACTCTCCCTAACAGTTTTTAAACTGTTTTAATATGTTTTTTTTCTTTCATCTTTAAACCCATTATTGTTAACTTTCTTTGGAAGTTACCTTACCCAGGATATAAAAATATTTCATGTTGTCTTTATAGCTACCACTTATGGGAAATTTATGATCTTTGCCAGTTATAAACTTCCATCTTTAAATACAAGAGCGAAACTTCAACTCACCCCCTTGTCTCCTAATCACATTTCTATTCATGTTGTTCCTTGGTATCCCCTCTTGGCTTTGCTCATTTCCACTTCAAATGCTTACTTTTACACTGAATCCCTTTTTCTGATTTACATCTTGTAGTCTGACTTTCTTCAGTTCAATTAAATTAGTCTCTCTCTCTCACACACACTCACTCTCTCATTCTCACCCTCACTCACTACCTCACTCACTCACTCTCAAGGACCTCACTCACCTCGCACCTCACTCACTCAACACACGCAACTCATCTCACTCACTCAACACACGCAACTCATCTCACTCACTTAACTCACACCTCACTCACTTAACTCACACCTCACTCACTCACACACCTCACTCACACACCTCACTCACTCACTCACACACCTCACTCACACACCTCACTCACACACATACCTCACTCACACACACACCTCACTCACACCTCAGTCACACTCACTCACTCGCACGCCTCACTCACTCGCACGCCTCACTCACTCGCACGCCTCACTCACTCGCACGCCTCACTCACTCGCACGCCTCACTCACTCGCACGCCTCACTCACTCGCACATCTCATCACCTGTTTCAGTGTCTCATGAGTCATGTTATCAGGTCTTTGCTCAGAATAAGCAGAGTATTCTACTTATCGCCATTGTACAGCTTCATGTATTTTCCTTTAAGTTCTTTGATTTTTGTCTTAACTTCTCATCTCTAGGATGCTTTCCAACTCTTTCCATTGTTTCTTTTTCAGTGATAGAGCTTGGTGGTCAGGGTTGTGGATTTCCTTTTCATCTCTATCTGTGCAATTGACTGTCAGAAATTGCACTGCCGATCATAATGTTCTCTTCCTTCAGCAGGGACTTTCTGCTGTTTGTTATTCAGTGTTTGTGGGATCAATATTTACAAATCATTCCTTAACTAAATAAAAGTTGACTTTTCATGACATTGTTCATTTTCAATGGATTAGGATATTACAGTCGGGACCTATGTATGCAGCAAAAAAACTACAAAGAGAGGAATGCTATTGTTTTTAAACGCAAAGGCAAAACTGACGAGAAAGGTTTATTTTTACCTTTTTTGTGGGTTTAATTAATCCATTATGTCACATACTCATCCATGCTCACTTAAATTCACTAGTGGTATGCAATTTGTAGTACGAGCCATGTTGATACAGAATACAGATACACATTTTTGATTATATAAGTGGCAATGGCTGTTTGATAGAATTGAATATTTCAAGATCAGTAACATAAAGCATCTCATTTACTTCTCAGTGTTGGACCTTGTAATAATTTAAATACTGCATCTGATTAATTATTGCATTATGTTGTCTGATTTTTGAGCACTTACCAATACTCACAACTAATTAGTTTTCAGTTATGTTAAATGGCTCTGCATTCATGTGTAATCATAAAGTTATTTGTGGTCATTCATTGGTTCTGAAATGTGTCCAATTAATCATGGTTTGTATTTATTCAAACCTGAAAGGTCATTTCATACAAAGATGCAAATCTAATTACATTCACCTGGGAAACAAAATTAAATGAAGAGGATGTTGCAGTTGAACTTGTTTGCTCATAGATTAAATTTGAAGTAAGATTGATTTGTTTAGACAAGAACGTGGTTGTGAAATAATTTTCATGTTCAAGGTATGCAAGATAATGAGTGTGGGTGACATAATCTGTCGGGTTCATTTATAGATTACATTACAAAAGGAACGAGGTGTTTCAGGAGTCTGATATATGTGAGTAGTTAGATGAACATGAACATTTTCAAATAATCATTTATTTTCTTGAATAATTTATACTTGGAGAACTGTTGATTGGACGTTGCTCCAAGGACCTCAGAATGCTTAGTTTGCACATCTGGATCCTGTAGCAACTTTTAAGAGAAAAATATAAAATAAAAAAAGTAACGCGAGTAGGCCATACAGATCCTCGAGCCTGCATTGCCATTCAATAAGATCATGACTGACCTGATCTTGTCCTCAACTCTACTTTCTTGCCTGTTACCCGTAACCTTTGACTTCCTTGTAGATCAAAAATCTGTCCATCTTGTCTTGAATATATTCAATGATTCACCCTCTATGGTTCCCAGGAGCAGACAACTCCAAAGATTCATGACCCTCTGAGGAGAAATTCATCCTCATCTCTGCCTTAAATGATTATCCACTTATTCTGAGACTATCCCCCTACTTCAAGAGTTCCCCACACCCAGTGATCCTGGCAAGCTCCCAACCCCCCCTTCCTGAATTTATATACTTCAATTTGATCACTCTTCACTCTTTAAATGTATACGCCCAACCTATTCAACTTTTCCCTGTAAGGTAACCCTTTAATTCTTGAAATCAGCCTTGTGAACCTTCTCTAAACTGCTTCCAATGCAAACATATCACTCCTGAAATAAGGAGATCAAAACTGTAGAGTACACGAGGTATAGTTTTGCTAATACCATGTACATTTGCAGTGAGGCTTAGCTATTTTTATACTCCATCTCCATTGCAATAACACCAACATTCTATTTGATTTCCTGCATGCTGTCCCATGTATGAGGACACTCTGATTCCTCTGTACTGCATCGTTCTGAAGACCCTCTCCAATTAAATTATGTTTTGAGTTTCCGTTCTTCTGACCCAAAGCGGATAATTGCACATTAACATGTATGATACTCCACCTGCCTGATTTTTTTCCACTCACTTAACTAAGCTATAACCCCCATTTGCCGACCCTTGATGTCCTCCCAATAACTTGATTTTCTACTTACCTATATATTACAACAAATTTGGCGACAGTGTGCCCCGACCTTTCTTCCAAATCATTAAAATGGATTGTCAATAGTTGAGGTCCCAGAATTGAAACCTGTGGTACTCCCATTAGTCATAGATTGCCAATCTGAAAATGATTCGTTTATCTCAACTCTGTTTCCTGTTAGGTAGCCAATCTCTATACATGTTAATATATCACCCTCAGCGCCTTGTTCAGTAACATTTTATGTGGCACCTTATCCGATGTCTCTTGGAAATTGAAATATTGAAATGCTCTACATCTGGTGGTTCCTCTTTTACCACCCTGCTTATTATATCTTCAAAGAACTCTAAGAAATGTGCCAAGGATGATTTCCCCCTCTCAAAACCATGTTGATTTTGCTTGGTTGTCATTTCCTAAATGTTCTGCTGCTGTTTCTTTCATGACTTCTTTAATTTCCAACATTTTCCCAATGAGAAATATTGGGCGAAGAGCCTATAGTTTCCTGCTTTCTGTATCCCTCCTTGGAATAGTGGCATTATGTATGTGTCTTCCAATATTCTGAGACCTTCCCTGAATTGATGGCATTCTGGAAGATTACAACCAAAGCATCCACTATTTCTGTAGCCATCTGATTTATTACTCTGGGATGCAGGCCATGAGGTCCAGGTACTTGTAAATCATTTAATCCTATCAGTTTATTTGCTACTTTTTCTCTCGCGATACTATTTTAAATTCTCTACTCTTTAATTCACTGATTTTCTACTATTTTTGAGATGCTTTTAGTACACTGATGTAATATATTTATTCAAATTTTCTACCATGTCCTCGTAGCCTGTTATAAGTTCCCCAGTCTCATCCTCCGAGAGGAAAGTCTGCTTTATCTTCCCACTTCCTTTTTAAAATTTTAAAAATAAATTTAAAGTTCCCAATTCTTTTTTCCAATTAAGGGACAATTTAGCGTGGCCAATTCACCTGCTCTGCACATCTTTTTGGGTTGTGGGGATGAGACCAATGCAGACGGGGGGAGAATGTCCAAACTCCACACGGTCAGTGACCCTGGGCCGTGATCGAACCTGGGGCCGTGATCGAACCTGGGTCCTCGGTGCCGTGAGGCAGCAGTGCTAACCACTGCACCACCGTGCCACCCTCTACCCACTTAGAACATAGAACAGTACAGCACAGAACAGGCCCTTCGGCCCTCGATGTTGTGCCGAACAATGATCACCCTACTTAAACCCACGTAACCCGTATACCCATAACCCAACAATCCCCCCATTAACCTTACACTATGGGCAATTTAGCATGGCCAATCCACCTACCCAACTTCCTTTTTTTTATATAGGTAAAAGCCCTTACTGTTTTTATATTTCTTGTTACTTTCTATTTTTTTCTGTCTTGTTTTGGTCCTACGCTGCATGTTTCTAAAATTTCTCAATTTTGGAATCATAGAATCCCTACAGTGCAGAAGGAGGCCATTCAGCCCACCGTGTCTGCACCGACCCTCTGAAAGAGTATTCTACCCAAGCTTCCCCACTCTATCCCCTTAACCTAGCCTACACATCTTTTTTGAATACAAAGGGGCAATTTAGCATGGTCAATCTACCTAACCTGTACATATTTGGACTGTGGGAGGAAACCAGAGCACTCTGAAGAAATCCACGCTGACACAGGGAGACTGTGCAAACTCCACACAGTCCCCCAAGACTGGAATTGAACCCGGATCCCTGGTGCTGTGAGGCAGCAGTGCAAAGCACTATGCCATCGTGTGTGCTCTACCACTAATCTTTTCATCATTGTAAGCCTTTTCTTTCAATTTGATACCATCTTTAATTCGTTCATTAGCTACAGATGATTGATCCTTCCTATTGTGTCTGACTTCCTTAATGGGCTATGGAATATGAACATTGAGCAATATGCAAATATTGAGTTCAGCATTCCATGAAACTGGGACTGAAGATTACTGAAAATGAAGAAATATGT
This sequence comes from Scyliorhinus canicula, assembly GCF_902713615.1. Classification (NCBI taxonomy): domain Eukaryota; kingdom Metazoa; phylum Chordata; class Chondrichthyes; order Carcharhiniformes; family Scyliorhinidae; genus Scyliorhinus; species Scyliorhinus canicula. Next base: position 129,015,759 of record NC_052156.1, read on the forward strand.
CAAAGCTTTTCATCTTGCACTTATTATGACACTTAATACCGATATAAGGGGAATGAAAAGAAAGTGCTGATTGCTTGGCAAGTAGACTCTTATTAGTAGAGGCATTACCATGGAGAGTGCACCAGGTGGCTGACAGTTATCTGCCAAGCACTGTTTGAAACTTAAACCAGGCAATGCAATTCTGATTAGTCAAGGCATTGTCCTAAGGAATGAATCAGCGGATGGCTGAAATGATTCCCTGAAACAGGTTTAATGTTTGTACATGCACACGGTGTGGTGCATTTGTGTGTACTGGAAGCTACATCTTTGATTTACACAGGACTCTTCTGTTCTTTCCAGACATAAAGAACATATACACAAATACACTTCTGTTTCGGCGAAATAAAATAAGTGACAGCCATTTCCTGACTCATTCCTCAGGGCAATGCCTTGACCAATTGGTGTCAAACTGCCTGGTTTAAATTTCAAATGCTGCTTGGCAGTCACCTGGTCCATTCTGCATGACAACGCCTCTACCAATCTCCATCTCTTTGCCAAACAATCAGCACATTCTTCTCATGGTATAAGTTGCTGTTTTTCCCTCTTGTATTAGAATACTTGCGAGGTGACCTGATGAGTGCAAGACAAGAAAGCTTTGATATGTTGCTTTTCTTCAGCAATACTCAAGTTCAGTACTACCAAATGGCTTGAACATTATATTTAACGACATACAGGCAACTTAAGCAGAACCTGGCAATGCTAGGTACTGCAATGGCTCATTTACAAAGATGATATTTTTCAAAGCTATAAATTGGCAACCTGCATAGATCAGGCCACATAAGGAATAAGAATTGTGAACTCTCAATTAACCTAGTAAATACAGGTGAACATCTTATTACTTAGAGAGCAATGTGCTTCAACCCTGTTGCTCACTCAGCCCATGGCCAAAAATCAACAGCATCCAACAATGTTTTTTGCAGACACTGTTAAATGCATCTCCTAAGGCAAAGCGCTTCATTTTAATGCCAAAGTGACAATTGCTTTTTTTGGTTATGATAGACTGACTTCTAGGTACCAAGTGATTTAGCTGTAATTTTATGAATTAGTCATGTAATTGAATTGCATTATATGGGCACAACCATTGGGCTAGGCTTAAGTGGGAACCAAATCTGCAATGAAAATGGAGAAAAGTGTAAATGTCATTTGGGAGATGAATTAGTTTGATTTCCAACATTATTGATCTGTGGCCTATAGGACATGATTGCATTTACTTGTTTTGGCATTTAATGAGAAAAATAAATTGAAGCTGTGAAATGCATACTCAAGTGTGAGCAAGGTAGTGGTTTGATGAATTAAATGGGTAGCTTTTATTATCACTTCTAATTTGTGGCTGGAGGTTGCTTTGATGTATTCTCTTGTTTGAGTTTCTGCAGATTTTGACATCACATGCTCAGCAATGTCAGATGGTACTAAACATACTGTTTAAATTTTGCCGCTTAATCAACTGTATTGTGAATCCTACAATTTACATCTGTGAATTTTTCTGTTCATCTTGACCATTACTTGAAGAATTCTGCCCAACAGTAGCAGTGTGGTATGTTACTAGACTTAAGTATTTCCTTCAATTTTGACACCAATGCTAATCCAATTTCTTGGATCCTGCAAATGAGCAGTTCACTTGTTGATTTTTGCAGCCAAGTTATTTTTATATAACTGGAAGAATCACAAGACTGAAGGAAATTATGGAAAGTGAGTGGGTAAAACAAAGTGGCAGCAGATTTATTGGATCAGATATTCTTTTATTGAGGCTTACTTGCAGCTCAAGTAAAATACATTCTTCCCAATTTATAAATGTGCAGTTTAGAACAGTTGGGATGTCATTATGAACCATGATGACAGGGAAGGAAGCCAAAGAGCTGAAATCTGACTCTGTAAAATTCACACCTACTAACATGGGTACACCCAAAGTGTTTTGTCCTATTAATGCCACTATACAGCAGCTTCTAAAGTAGGCTTGTCCAAACGTTTTGTGTGAGGTGCCACATTTCAATTTTCTTGCACAAGAGGCTGAGCATAAAATTTCTAATTCATTTCTTTTATGTCTCATGTACTAGTGCAGAGGTTCCCAAGCTAGGCTCCACAAAGTAACGCCACCATCACACCCTCACATGACATGGGGAGGTGCATCAAATCCCTGCACTTGTTAAATTTGCTCAGTTTGAACTTGAATTTCAAAGAGAAAGTAGACACCAACATAGCCATGTACATCACAACCTTAACAAATCATCGGACTTTGACTCAAAATCACCAGGAATTCAAAGGCTGGACCAATTAGGGCTGTTTCTGGTGCACAGAAACTCCACTTCCAGAAATCAGTAAGTATTCAAACTTCTGTGATTGCACTATGAGGCTCTATTGATGTACAGTCTATCTTTTCTTTGAGTTTAACCGTAATTTTGCTCAGTTTCTTCAAAATTGTTCAGACTTTTGATTGCAATTCTCTAAGACAGGAAGGATCAGGTGAGGCTGCATCCGTGGCATCTACGGCCAGCCCCCAAGTAAACGGTGTCTCTTCACAATTTTGTATTTTGCTAAAAGCCCAAATGATCTGAATACGTTTTTTCAGGACCGGCTATTTCAAATTTGTTTCGGGAATATTCCTTGCCTATTCTTGCTCCCCTGAGCTAATAACTGACATGACTGATGCTCATCATTGAAGAATCGGGAAGGAATTGAACATTTTATTTGAAGTGTTCAGGAGGTAGATCCTGGGGGAGAATGAGTAGAGCTTGTTTTAGACAAAACAAGAGTTCTTCTCACTTAGATTTGGTATTCACATTTATTGGTTACAAATTATCCTCTTTGTGCTGAAGTTCTTTCTCAGGATAGATGAAAGTACAGACGGAAGTAATCATACAATGCAGCACTGCTCCTTGCATGGCTGCTGCATATGGAATATAAGGACCACCAAGCACAATGAACCTGGTCTTAGTTTTCAAAAATAATATTGCGTTTTTGAAAGGAGTTGCAGAGGTTTGGTACTGAGGAAAATTCAAATGATTTGCAAAATAGTATTGAAAGCGAGATGGATTTAAATCACACTTTTTCTTATTTTTGGTGTTATGTTGTGTGTATGTTTTATCCTGTCCAATGTCAGTATTTTTGTAAACCTGATACATTAAGATAGATTCTTTTTATTCACTTTTTACCTTGATGTTCATTCTGGTTAGCATTTTTGGGGAGACCTTCGGAACTTTGTTTTGATCTATCTTGTGAAAATATTTAGTATAACTTGATTCAAAACATGTGACACGAAGAAAGTTGGTTGTGGATTTTGGAGGCCAATCATCTCCTTCCCAGGATATTGGTGCAGGAGTTCCTAGTGTCCTCAGCCAAACCATTTTCTGCTGCTTCATCAATGACAATCCCTCCATCACAAGTTCAGAAGCGGAAATGTGCACTGATGATTATGCAGTGTTCAGTGCCATTTGCAACTCGCATTCTGAAGCAGTCCGTATCCATGTACAGCAAGACCTGGGCAGCATTCAAGCTTGGGCTGAAAAGTGGAAATCACTTAGCCACACAAAAAACAGGCAGTGATCGTCTCCAACAAGGGAGAATCTAACCACCTCTTGACATTCGTTTTCAATACCATCACTAAATTCACCTTATGAACATCCTTGGGGCGCTTGACCAGAAATTGAACTGAACCAGCTATATAAATACTGTGGGTACAAGAGCAGGTCAGAGGCTTGGAATTTTGAGGTGAGTAATTTGCCTCCTGACTCCCCAAAGCCTGTCCACCATCTACAAGCACAAGTCTGGAGTTTGATGGGATACTCTCTCTTTGCCTGCATGAGTACAGCCCCGGCAACACTCAAGCTTGACATCACCAAGTACAAAGCAGTCCATTGGTTGGTATCTTGTCCACCACCTTAAACCTTTCCTCACTCCACCGCCAATGCACAGACAGTGTATGCTTTGTACAGGATGCACTGCAGCAATTCACCAGTGCTCCTTTGACAGTTCCTTCAAAACCAGTGACTTCTACCATCTAGAAAGACCAGGGCATCAGATGCATGGGAACACCACCACCTGCATGTTTCCCTCCAAGCCACACAACATCCTGACTTGGAATTATGTTGTCATCCCTACACGGTTGCTGGGTCAAAATCCTCAAATTCGCTTTCTAACAGTACTCTGGGTGAACCTGCAGAACTACAGAAGTTAAAGACGGCGGCTCTCCACCACCTTCTGTACAACAGTTAGGGATGGGCAACCGATGTTGGCCTCGCCAGCTACACCCACATCCCGTGACGGAGTGAAACAAAATAACTGAAATAGCAAATAAAGTAATCTAAAAATTATTTTTCATACAGTGGCCACCTGTAAATGATGAATTTGTTTCTCACTGCTTACCTTTTTTTGTCACATTAGCAGTAATACTGCCTAAAAGCTGAAAACATAGTTATGCTTCCATTAACACATGAAAGAAAAAATAAATGCTAAGCATAAGAATGTTCCTGATGGGTGTTGAACATGCTAAATGGCTAGCAAAGATTTAGCAATTATATTTTCCACACAGCGTGTGTTCTTTGTCAATTCGTATATGCTGTATCTGGAATTCCTCAGTTACCCACTCTTTAGCTATCTCTTACACCATTGAAGTATTTCTTTCACACATCATATGAAGATTAAGATAGTGCAGCTATATTTTCTCCTTGGAGTTAAGTATCTCCAAGTTGAATTTGTGAGCCATATTATCTTGATTGCCTGCTTGAAGCAAATCTGCTCCAATACCCTATTTATCACTGATTCAGTTCCTAAATTGGGTTCATTTGTTGATTGAAACACAGAATAGATTGAGAAGCAATTATATTACACTGATTTGGATGTGGGAATAAAAGCATTGTTTATATAATGAGATAATTTGAACTCTAGCATATAAAATAGATTGGTCAAAAATAGGATTCATTTTTCAAGAAACAATTTTGAAAGCAAAATTTTGCTTCAAACTTAATTCAAATGTTTTTTGCTCATGTTTTGCAGGATTTAATGCATTTAGATCTTTTTGACAAGTGAGACATTTTTCCCAATCAAAATAGAAAATGTGGTTTTTATCCTTGTGGATGATTTCTGCTATTGTCTGTAGTCAACAATGGATTCTTTATGAAAATCCCAAGAGTGGACTGACCTGAAAATGATGGCGACAACTTGCAGTCAGCATCATGAGTAGGATAAAAATTACATTCCACAGCTTTTTGTAATGTTATCCTCTTAATGCTATAAGCATTAAAAATTAATCTGGTATGGAATTGGTGAAGACAGAAGATGATGGGTTTAATGTTGCACACCAATCCTTCGTGGTTTGCTTCAAGCTCTGTTGTAGCTGAGGGAATACAAGCGCCCTGGCTTCAATTGGAGGTTTAGGACAGCATTACTTCAATTTTTTAAAACATAATTTCAAGGGGGAAATGGATTCTGATGCAATAACTTACCCAGATAATTGGGATGGGCATTTATACCACCAAAATTAAAAAGAAAAAGAGTGTGAGCTAGTCCGCAATTTTCACCGCAAAACTACAGTCCCATATTAGTAAAAGAAAATTAGAAGAAATATTGAGCGGGATCCTCCGTTCCCCCAGCCCCTTGTATCTCAGCGGCGCTGGTGGCGTGATTCTCTCTTCCTGCTGCTTGTCAATGGGATTTCTCATTGAAGTCGCTCCATGCCGCCGGGAAATAAGAATCCCAACGGCTGGAAAATTCCGGTCATTGTTTTTCAACTATTTTACAACGCAGGTGCAAAATACATTTCATGGCACAGTTTGGTCAGACCAGTTCTCCTCTCTCTCTCTCTCTCTCTCTCCCCCCCCCCCCCCCCCCCAAAAGATATTTGAGGAAAAATGGAAAAGCTGGAATATAATCAGAAAATGTTTGACCCTGGCAAGAGATATTAATTGGTTCCACCAGTTTTTCTTTCCAGGTGCTGTGAATTGGCAGTACCTTTTTTTTGCCTTTTCTGCAGTGCATTTTTGATAATGGAAAGATCAATTTCCAGGTGAATTGCACAGCTCACCTGAATTGGTAGTAACAGTGCTACTTTTGAGCTAACTAAACCAGTTGCCATAGAACATAGTAATTAGGAGCAGGAGAAGGTCATTTGGCCCCTCAAGCCTATTCCATAATTCAATACGTTCATGGCTGATCCTCTATTTCAATACCATACTGCCGTTTCCCCCCCCCCCCCCCCTTGACCTTCTGTTTTAGACTATTAGTCTCCCCTCCCCCCCACCAGGAGGAACATCATCCCTGAATTCAGTCTGTCCAGCCCTGTCAGAATATCTCATGTTTTAATTGATGAATACAGGCCTAGTCGACCAATCTTTCATATGAAAACCCTGACATCCCAGGAATCAATCTAATGAACCTTCACTGCATTCCTTCTATGGCAAATATATCCTTTCTTAGGTAAGGAGACCACAACTGAACACACACAATGTAACAGTTACCACACCTCAGGCAAGGGGAAAATTTGAGAACCTCACCCGGCATGGGAATTGACCCGCATTGTTGATGTTGCTCTGCATCTTGAACGAGTTATCCAGCGAACTAAGCTAACTAATCCCCTTCTTCACACAGTTCTCCAGGTGTGGTCTCAGTAAAACCTTGTCCAGCTGCAGTAAGAATCCTCTAATTTTAAATCACCGAAAAAAAAGCATTGCACTTAAATTTGTATTATTAGTTTGGAGTGCTTATCAAAAGCACAGAACTTGAATTACTACTGAAATAGCGTAAAGTCTACTTCTATCAAGCCAATGTTAGTCAAAGTACAAAATTTATATATGATGCAATTTAATCCTGGAACTAACCAGGTAGATGTGATGCATCATGAAGCTTGGATTCTTTTCTTTTATAATTTTTCCAATTAAGCGGCCAATTTAGTGTGATCAAACCACCTACTCTGCATACCTTTTGTTTGTGGGGGGGTGAAACCCACAGGCACGGGGAAAATGTACAAATTCCATCAGGACAGTGATCCGGGGCCGGAATCGAGCCTGGGTCCTTGGCGCCGTGAGGCAGCAGTGCTAACCACTGCACCACTGTGCTGCCCTGAAGCTTGCATTTAGAGCATAATGTATTGCATTTATGAGATGCATGTTGAAAAATGTGGTGTAAATCTACTGTACCTTAACTACCTGATATATTTGTTCATTCGCTCATGTTCTCAGCATTGGATGTACTTCAGGTTTTAATTGTCTTCTCTCCAAACCGCGTAATTACAGTATAATTTTCCCTTTTCTATAATTAACCTGTGGAACACTCAGCCATGTATTATTATACAAATTTCATTGCTACTGGAAGAAAACTTTCAATCTAAATAATGTAGTTTGAATAGACATAGCATAGTATGTCATGTCCCAACACCATTCTTGCCATGGTGAAGTTAAATGCGAAGCTAAGAGTTCTTTGGAGTTTTACGTTTCGTTTTTCTTTCTTGTTTAAAATGCAGATAAACATTTATACCCTTCAATAAGTTTACCATAAAGAGTTTTACCACACCTCGTTCAAGCAAATCTTTTAGATTTGCCTGCAGCATGGAAGCACTAAAATTAGGATGAGGCATCCGGGTACAGTCCCAGAAATTAACAAATGAACCTGTCTGGATATTAATTGTGATAAAAGCCAATTACTGCAGCTGCTGGAATCTGAAACCAAAGAGAAAATGCTGGAAAATCTCAGCAGGTCTGGCAGCATCTGCGGGGAGAGAAAAGAGCTAACGTTTCGAGTCCAGATGACCCTTTGTCAAAGCTAATTAGGTGAGATTTCAAAAATCTTAAAAGGGGGCCTTGCTAAGGTCTGGATCCCGTACTGAGTATTAATAGCACAAAACAACTTTATCATTATTTCCACTTCAGGTGGAAAACCTTTATTAACTCATAAACCAGTAGTATTTACTTAGAACACCAGTTTCTTAGTAAGACCTGAAGCAGAAGCTTGTCAGTCCATAGAACAGGTTCTTTCACTTCCTGGCTGCAGCAACAATGTCCTTGAGAGCTGTGGCTTTATACCCCTTTCTGACCTGGTCTCTCGGCACATAAGGTAATGTCTTAAATCGAGTCGTCCGACTGGATTATCAATCCCACCATGGTCATTCAAAAACCACGTGTACATAGTAATTTTCTGCTCTCAGCAGTTCTTTCTTGGTACATGCCAGCAATGGATATGATTTCTGTATCTTGGTAAGGCAGGAAGAAAGCCATTCACCCATAGCCGAGAAGCCATTTTCTAGATCAGTTTCTGTAGACAGAGTGCCTGGTGGTTAGCCACCGCTCCTGATATGTCTGTGTTTGTGAGGGTGTGTGTCTCTCTCTAGTTAGTTGAGACTGTCTTTACTTTTTAAGAAGTTCAGTATCAACCTCGATGCTTATGTCTTCAGCCAGTCTTCTCCCTTCGTCCCAATGTCCTCTGCAATCCATGTTCCTACCCCCCAGTGTTAAGCTCTGCACACTGGTCTACATCACAGCTGGTCACATTTTACTCGTAAGGTGCCTTACAGCATTGCAGAAGTACACAAAGTATTAAAATGTCTGACAATGATTAGTTCACATTGAACGTTGACAAAATTTGAAAGAGACTGGCAGGAAAATAATAGTTGGTCCATTCAGTCTGTCCCAATTAGCCATGGGGAATTGCCTCTCCAATCTGAGAAGCCTATCAAAAATAAGTTCCTAGAGATGAGACCAATGAGGTATATAACTGACATAATTCTCCTTTAGGAACTGATCCAACTCCCTCTTGAATGCTTGCCATGCAATACACACTGTCGAGGCTGGCAAATTATTCTGAAGGCCTGTGAACCTCTGCTCTCCCCTAATCTAGCTCCATGATTACGTAACATATCTATGTCCCTTTTCTCTCTCTAATTCAGCTAACCTAGATAATGGGCCCAAATAGACACTAGTCAATTGTTTTATCATTTAAAATACTTAAGTCAAATCATAAGGATATTTTTTTAAAAAAAAGATATTCTGCTATTTGAGCCTTTCATGATGATACATTTTTAAAGCTGACACTGTGATGAATGTAGAATTGATACATATTATAATTCATATTTGTGGCAGTAATGTTATTAAAACTACAATTTAAAATACATGCCTGCAGTGCGTTCATGTAGGCTGCGATTAGAATCATAAAAGCTTCATTCATTCCAACCACTTGGTTACAGATAAACAGCTAATGGAATTGTGTTTTGATTGCTGGAGATTCCCTGTAGATCATTTATGAAGAAGTGGTTTTTAGTCCTAGCTATCTGGGATACAGATGATGTAATTAACGCAAGGAGCCAGGTCTATTTGCAGTATGTTATTGGATATTAAGTTGAACAGCAGTCTTGCCAAATGCTGTTTGGTTGAGCAGAAGGTACTGGATCTGCTCGTGAAAGGAACCCTCTCCAAAAGTCTCAACACAGCTAAGCAAGTAACCTATTTTGTTAACTTTATTTATAACTGGCATTTTAACTGTATTGGGTTGCTTAATTGAAATTAGTGGGAGGTGCAGATAGTACGTTCAAGTTTTTCCTTTTGTTTAGAAACTGTTGAACTAATAATTGTAAAGCTATTTCTTTGATGCTAATGTGGTTAATTCTGTGTTAGAATAGAATTAATGTTTGTTTTAACATAAAAAATACCTATTGATCAGAGTGTCCACTAAAACCATTAATAACTCCTCCCTCTCAATGTTAATTTTTTCAAGCACATCACAGTTGTTCCCCCACCCCCTCCCCCACTGATTTCTATACACACATCATCCTTCTCCACAGTGAACAAAGATGCAAGTATGCATTTAAAACCTCACCTACATCTACCTCTACCTGTTCAACACACAGATTGCCATCTTGGTCCCAAATGGGCCCTACTCTTTCCCTGGTCTTAATATACTTATAAAACACCTTTGAATTTTCTTGTATTTTACCCATCCAAGTTTTTTTCTGACCCCTCTTTGCTCTCCTATTTTTTTTAAGTAACCCCCTGCACTTTCTATACTCCTCTAAGCTGGGGCTTCCAATGAGCCTCCCTTTTTTCCCCTTTATAAAACCCTTGGCATCGAGGGTTCTCTGAACTTGTTGCTCCCACCCTTCACCTTTACAGGGCATGTCGGCCCTGTACTCACTGTTTTCTTTTCGAATGAATCCCGCTGCTGTCATGTAAATTTTCTGACAAGTAGCTGCTCCCAATGGCCAAATCCAATCTTCTCCTATTAAAATTGGCCTTCCCCCAATTGAGAACCTTCCACCAATATGATTGACCCCCCCCCCCCCCCCCCCCCCTTCTGTTGGGTTAAGAGTGCAATGAAATGATGAGCTTGGAGAAAGCAGGTGGAGATGGGACAATAAGTGAAATGGTAGGGCTAAGCAGACTGGGAGAATGGAGGCATTCAGGGGATAGTGTGGAGGAGAGAAAGCTGGCAGCAGAAGCAAGTGTGGTTTCGTCTCAAACTTAGCAATGATTACATTTAGAAGATTGCCGTGCTTGCGTTGGATATGAAGGTTGGGAAGCCAGGAATTTGTATTTGAAATGGTTGATCTTGGAGAAAAGAGGGGTGTTCTTGTTCTCTCTTAATCTAATAGGTTAAAAATGTAATGAAGGTGCTGAAAATAGAGTTACGGCAGTCAACATTTATACTGTTGGTTCAGGCAGAGGGCCAGACGTTTGGGATTTTGGCCATCTTTTTCATCATGGAAGAAAGAGTGTAGTGAGGGTGGCAGAAAGCAGGAAGTTGTGAGTGGTGGATGTAGTAATGGTGGTCAGAGAAAAGTGATTGACACTTTTGGGGGTGAAAATACTGAATGGGATAGTGAAACTGAGGAGTGGTCATGAATGTGGAGGGAATTAGGGTATTTGAATATTGATAGAAAGTGAGAACTGGAAGGCCATGGAGCTGGTTCCCACATTTGGTCCCCATATATATTGGTATATATTGTGAACAGCTAGGGCCTAAGTACTGATCATTGTGGTACCCCACTCGCCTGCCAATGTGAGTGACTCATTTATTCCTACTCTCCTATTCCTACTGTTTTCTGCCTGTTAACCAATCCTGAATCCGGGGCCTCGATGGGGTCCCTGATCCGGGGGAACCACCGGTTTGTTCCAGGGAGAATTGATGGCGGGTTCCTGAGTTGGCACAGGGCAGGTGTCAAGAGGCTGGGGGACCTGTTCATAGATGGGACGTTCGCGAGCCTGGGTGAGCTGGAAGGGAAGTTTAGGTACATGCAAGTAAGGGCGCTTGTCAGGCGGCAGGTGGCGAGGTTCCCTCTGCTGCCGCCGTGTGGGGTTCAGGACAGGGTGCTCTCGTGGGGTGTGGGTTGGAGAGGGGAGGATCTCGGAAGCGTACCAGGTGATGCAGGAGGTAGACGAGGCCTCGGTGGAGGAGCTGAAAGGTAAATGGGAGGAGGAGCTGGGTGAGGAGATTGAGGAGGGGACGTGGGCGGATGCCCTGGAAAGGGTGAACTCCTCCTCTTCATGTGCGAGGCTTAGCCTCATACAGTTTAAGGTGCTGCATAGGGCTCATATGACCGGGACAAGGATGAGTCGATTTTTTGGGAGTGAGGACTGGTGTGTTAGGTGCTCTGGGGGCCCAGCAAACCATGTCCATATGTTCTGGGCATGCCCAGCGCTGGGGGAGTTTTGGAAGAGTGTAGCAAGGACGGTATCGAGGGTGGTAGGATCCAGGATCAATCCAGGCTGGGGACTCTCAATATTTGGGGTTGCAGTGGAGCCGGGAGTGCAGGAGGCGAAAGAGGCCGGTGTTCTGGCCTTTGCGTCCCTAGTAGCCTGGCGGAGGATTTTTCTTCAGTGGAAGGATGCGAGGCCCCCAAGCGTGGAGGCCTGGGCCAACGATATGGCGGGGTGTATTAAATTGGAGAAGGTGAAATTTGCCCTAAGGGGGTCAGTGCAGGGGTTTTTCAGGAGATGGCAACCATTCCTAGATCTCCTGGCAGAACGGTAAAATCAAAAGGTCAGCAGCAGCAGCAACCCGGGGGGGGGAGGGGGGGGGGGGGGGTCTCTGTTTTTGTTTTGGGTTGAATCTTCGCTAACAACGGCCGTTTATTTATTGTTTCTCTTTTGCATATATGGGGGGGGGGGGGGTTTGTTCTTTTTGTTCATTGAATTTTCTGTTACTGTTTTCTTTTTTGTGAAAATTTGAATAAAAATTATTTTTTTTTAAAAAACAATCCTGAATCCATGCAAGTATATCGCCTCCTCTTCCATGTGTTTTTACTTTGCTAATCAACCTCCTGTGGGAGACTTTATCAACAGCCTTCTGAAAAATCCAAATATAATATGTTCATTGACTCTCCTTTATCAATTTTGTATGAAACATTCTTTTAAAAATCCAAGTTTGTCGAACATGATTGCCATTCGTAAAAACATGTTGACGATGACCAATCAGATCATGATTGTCCAAGTGTCCATTTATCCTTTATAATAGATTCTAGCATTTTCCTGCTGCTGGTGTAAGATTGTCAGGTCTGTAGTTCCCTGTTTTCTCTCCCCCTCCATTCTTAAATAGTGGGGTGCAATTTGCTACCTTCCTATTTTCAGGAGCCATTCCGGAATCTATAGAACTTGGAAGATGATCACCAATCCATCCACTCTCTACAGTAACCTCTTCATAATATCAGGTCCCTGGGGACTTAGCAGCATTCAGTCCCATTAATTTCTCCAATGCACCCTTCTTACTTCTACTAATTTCCTTCAACTCTGCATTCTCCCTAGTCCCTTGCATCGCGACATCTGGGCGATTTCCTGTATCGTCCTGAGTGAAAACTGATGCAAAGTAATCATTTAACTTCTCTATTCCCCATTGTGGATGCTCCTGACTCTACCTGTAATGGAGCCACATATGTCTTGGCCAAACACTTCCTTTTTACACACCAATAGAAGCTTTTAATGTCCATTTTTATGTTTTTTGCTAGATTGCATTCATAGTTTGTTCCCCCTTTATCAGTTTCTTGGCCTTACTTTGCTGTATTCTAAACATCTCCCAATCCTCGAGTTTACTATTTCTGGCTACTTTTCTTTTAATCTTATACAATCCTTAACTTTCTTTGTCAGCAGGTGGTGCAAATGTTATTTTCATTCATTTGCATCTCATGAATGCTCATTAAAGCAGCTGCCCGCTGGCATCCCGTCAGGCCTTTCAATCTTTCCCACCCCAGTGGGAATTTACGTTGACGTCAAACCTGATTGCTAATGAGTGGCGTGCACAAGTGGTCCTCAGTCGCCAGAGACTTTGGGGTGAGTGCAACAACTTTTTGCTGTAGTGCTGCGCTGTTCACCACAGGTTCCTGCCTCCATCTCCATGCCAAGCTGGTTTTCATGGACAACAGAGAGCTTCTGGACCCGTGGACATTCATGGGTTGAATCAGTATTGCAATTGGGGTGGGGGAGTATAGGGATCTTCTTACCTCTGGAGCCAAACAGCAGTGTTTTATCTGGACAAGACTGTGCTGCAGGGCTCTTGAAGATTTGGGGGCAGAGCGGATGGAGGGCTGTTCTAGGAGTGGGGGAAGGGCGAGAGCTCATGATGGCATGCAGAAGGGCAAGGAGGTGGATGAATAAGATGAACAATGGAAGGCAGGGAGAAGACAGAGGGGGGAAGCTGGGCCCCAACAAGACTGTATGAAAAAGCTCACACACAAGGAGGTCAAAGGAATACTACATTATTTCTTGGAAGGGGATGCAAAAAGACTGAGATGTGGTGGGCAGAGGTCCAAGTGGGGCATGGGCACCTTGCAGGTGATGGGCTCAGGAGATAAATGGTTAAATGAAGGACAGACTTTTTGAGGCTGCTAGCTTTTTTCCCTATGGGCTGCTGACATTGTGCACGGTCTGGTGAAGACAGATACTACTATCCCAGACCACACCCCAACAGTGGTTAGGATATTGGACCGAAATTCCAATATTTTAGTTTATTTTTTAAAATAATCTTTTTATTGAGGTATTTATGGTTTTATGACAATAATAGAAGGAAACAGTGTACATACAGATATAAACATAGTGCAAAGGCCGTCATCCTCCCTCACAGCCCCCACCTTTCTTACCCCCTAATCTGAACTAAACTAAACCCCAACCCCTCACCCCATTCTGCTGATGGTTAATTTTCCCCAAAGAAGTCGACGAACAGCTGCCACCTCCGGACGAACCCTAAAATTGACCCTCTCAGGGCGAACTTGATTTTTTTCTAGACAGAGAAAGCTAGCCATGTCAGTTAGCCAGGTCTCCGCCTTCGGCGGCTTTGAGTCCCTCCAAGCTACGAGTATCCATCTCCAGCTACCAGAACTTCTGCCTCTTTCTCCTCCTGGAATCCCGGATCTTCCGACACTTCAAAAATCGCCACCTTGGACTCGGTGCCACCCTTGTTTTTAACACCTTGGACATGGCATCTGCAAAGCCCTGCCAGAGTCCTCTAAGCTTCGGGCATGCCCAAAACATGTGAACATAGTTCGCTGGTCCTCCCGCACACCTTGCGCACCTATGTTCTACCCCAAAGAACCTACTCATCCAGGCCGCTGTCATGTGAGCCCGGTGAACGACCTTAAACTGTATCAGGCTGAGCCTGGCACATGTTGTGGACGTGTTGACTCTACTCAGCGCATCCACCCAGAGACCATCCTCTATCTCTCCTCCTAATTCCTCTTCCCATTTGTGTTTGAGCTCCTCAGCCTGTGTTTCCTCTGACCCTGTAAATGTCCGAAACCCTCCCTTCTCCCACTCACATTCAGGAAACTACCATGTCCTGTTTCCTCCATAGTGGTAAGAGCGGGAAGGTTTGGACCTGCCTGCGCAGGAAATCTCGCACCTGCAAATACCTGAACTCATTTCCACCCGTCAGTTCGAATTTCTCCTCCAACTCCCTCAGGCTGGGGAAGCTCCCCTCAATAAACAAATCTCTCATCCTCTCGATCCCTGCTCTCTGCCATCTGCAGAACCCTCCATCTAGTCTCCTCCGGGGCAAACTGGTGATTATTGCAGATTGGAGACCAGACTGATGCTCCCACATGTTTCCTCCATTGCCCTCAGACTCTCAGGGCCGCCACCACCACGGGGCTGGTGGAGAACCGTGCCGACACCGTTACCAATACCCCCAAACTAGTGCCCTTGCATGATGCCACCTCTACTCGCTCCTACATCGAACCCCCCCTCCCCCCACCACCACCACCCACTTCCTAATCATGGCTATATTCGCTGTCCAGTAATAATTACTGAAGTTCTGCAGCGCCAGCCCGCCCTCCCCCCGGCTGCGCTCCAACATCCCCTATTTTACTCGCGGTATCTTACCTGCCCATACAAAGCTAGAGATCACCTTATTTACCTGTTTAAAGAAGGTCTGTGGAATAAGAGACATCTGTGGATGGGGAGACACTGAAATACAAACAGGAATCTCGAGAGGACCGTCATTTTCACTGTCTGTACCCTCCCAGCCAGTGATAACGGGAGCACGTCCCACCTTCGGAAATCTTTCTTCATTTGGTCTACTAGTAAGTTCAAATTTAACTTGTGTAGCCGTTCCCATTCCCGTGCCACCTGGATGCCTAGGTACCGAAAACGTCCCCCTACCACTCTAAAAGGCAGCTCCCCCAGTCGCCTCTCCTGTCCCCTTGCCTGGATCGCGAACATCTCACTTTTCCCCATGTTCAATTTATAACCCGAAAATCGGGCAAATTCCCCAGAATCCTCATAATTTCTTCCATCCCTTCGAGTGGATCCAAAACATATAGGAGCAGGTCAAGTGGGTATAATGAGACTCTGTGTTCCACCCCTCCTGGTACAAGCCCCTTCCAGCCCCTTGAGGCTCTCAGTGCAATTGCCAACGGCTCTGTGGCCAGCGCAGACAGCAGTGGGGAGAGGGGGCATCCCTGCCTCGTCCCCCAGTGCAGCCTAAAATAGCCCAATGTCAACCTGTTCGTCTGTACACTCGCCAAGGGCGCCTGATACAGCAGCCTAACCAAGTCGATGAAGCCCTGTCCAAATTCAAACCGCCCCAACGCCTCCCACAGATAGGTCCATTCCACCCGATTAAATGCTTTCTCTGCGTCCATCGTGACCACTACCTCTACGTCCCTAACCTCTGGGGGCATCATAATCACATTCAGCAGCCTTCAAACATTGGTCGCCAACTGCCTGCCCTTAACAAATCCTGTCTGGTCCTCCCCAATCACATCCGGAAAGCAGTCTTCGATGCTTGAAGACAAGATTTTGGCCAACAGTTTGGTGACGACGTTTAATAAGTAGATCAGTCTGCAGTACCCGCATAGCTCCGGGTCCTGATCCCACTTCAGGATCAGTGAGATCATGTTTGTGACATCGTTGGGGGAAGCACCCTCGCTCTCTTGCCTCATTAAATATCCTCATCAGCAGCGACCCCAGCATACCAGAGACCTTTTTATAAAATTCCACTGGGTATCCGCCCGGTCCCAGGGCTTTACCCGACTGCATAGCCTTCAGCCCTTCTGCTATTTCTTCCAATCTGATCGGGGCCCCCAGCCCTTCTACCAACCCTTCATCCACCTTTGGGAACCTCAGCCCTTCTAAGAATTGCCTCATCCCCTCCAGCCCAGTTGGGGGTTCCGACTCATACAGCCTGCTATAAAACTCCTCAAACGCCTTATTAACCTCTGCTGAATCTCTGACCAGGTTCCCATCCCTGTCCCTTACTTTCCCGATCTCCCTGGCTGCCTCCTTCTTTCTGAGCTGCAGCGCAATCATTCTGCTGGCCTTCTCTCCATATTCATATATGCCCCCCCCCCCTCGCCTTCCTCTGTTGCTCCACCGCCTTCCCTGTAGTTAACAAGCCAAACTCCGCCTGTAGGCTCCGTCATTCCCTTAAAAGCCCTGCCTCTGGGGTCTCTGCATATCTCCTGTCGACCTGAAGTATTTCCCTTATCAGTTGGTCCGTCTCTGCTCTGTCTACCTTCTCCCTGTGGGCCAGTATCGAGATCAGCTCCCCTCTAACCACCGCCTTCAGCGCCTCCCAGACCATTGCAGCTGAGACTTCCCCCATATCATTAACTTCCAGATAGTTCTGGATACATTTCCTCACCCGCCCGTACACCACCTCATCCGCTAACAGTCAGGCATCCAATCTCCAATGCGGGCACTGGCCACCCTCCTTGCTCACCAGTAGGTCCAACCAGTGCGGAGCATGGTCCGAGGACCGTGATCGCTGAATACTCAGTGTCCACGACCCCCGTCAGTAAACCCCTGTTCAAGATTTTAAAAAGTCAATCCGGGAGTAAACGTTATGCATGTGTGAGTAAAAAGAGAACTCCTGTACTCCTGTACTCTCGGCTGCTCAAATCTCCATGGGTCCACCCCCCCCCCCCCCCCCCCCCCGCCCGCTCTTTAGCACCTTTGCCATTGCTGGCACCTTGCCTGTCCTTGAGCTCGACCAGTAGCCTTGGATCAATGAGTGTGTTGAAGTCCCCCCCCAATGACCAACTTATGCGAATTCAGGTCCGAGATCTTCTTCAACATCCTCCTTATGAGCTCCACATCATCCCAATTTGGCACGTACACATTCACTAGTACCACAGGTAGCCCTTCCAGCTTCCCACTAACCATGATGTAACGGCCTCTCACATCCGCAACTATTCTTCCCGCCTCGAATGACACTCGCTTATTAAGCAGGATCGCGACCCCTCTAGTCTTAGAGTCCAGTCCCGAGTGAAAAACCTGTCCGACCCATCCCTTACTTAATTGGGGAGGGGGGGTTGTCCCCCCCAACTCACACGCGGCTTCCTCGCGAGCGCTGTGTGAGCCCTGTCCACCTCCAAGGGTCGGGAGAACGTCCCATCCCCCAGTAACTACTCTAATATGCCCGCTATATATGCCTCTGCGTCCTCTCCTTCGGACCCCTCTGGGGGACCAACGATTCTCAAGTTCTGCTGGCGGGACCTATTCTCCAGATCCTCCACCTTCTCCTGGAGCCTTTCTGTTGATTTCTCAACATCCCCCCCCCCCTCCAACTCCACGGCTGTTTGATGTTCCTCCTGCTCAGTCAGTGCCTTCTCCACGTTCTGGATCGCCCTGTTTATGTTACAGCCGTGCAATCGATTCCTTAATCGGATCCAAGCATTCCAGTTTCTGCTTGGCAACGTCCTCCTGTATGAACTGCATCAGCTGCTCCGTTGACCGCTTGGTTGTCGAGCCAGGACTCTGGTCATCCGCCATGCTTTCTCCCGCTCCAGCCTCAGCCCAAGCCTTCTCTGTTTGCCTATTCCTTCCTTTGTGAGCACTCCTGGTCCGCCTCTCCATGCACTGCTGTAGGATTCCCATTCACAATTGCGTCCACCATCAATTTTCCGAATCGAATCCGACAAAAGATCTGGGAAAAAGGTCCAAAGGTCCGACCCGTGCAGGAGCCACCAAATGTGCAATTTACCCCTTCATAACCTCCACCGGAAGTCCATTTTAGTTTATTTTAAGATTGTGCAGAAAGAATGATGCTTCAGGAGTAATTGCATGACCAAGTAGGGCTTTGGTATTTCTAAAACAAAACTTTATCTTCACACACAAAAAGAACAGCTTACAATTGACCCTTAACACAACGAGACAATTTCCTATTAAACTACAAGAAAAGAAACATACAGCTTTTAATCCAGCTTAAAATTAGTAGGGCAGAAAGTAAGACTCGTTTTATAAAACAGATTTGGCTCCAGTTGGAACACCTTCTGACTCTGGCTGAATGTCGGCGAATTAGCTGCTGGCCTGCCAGGAGAGTCGGAGGAGAACTCACTTGTGCATAATTAATGAGCTTCTGAGTGCAGAATCTGGTGCGGGACCCCCACCATTCTGGTCAGTGGGACAGGCGCTGTTGAAACTGCCCGTCAGTGCACTTAGTCCCGAACTGCTGCCCCATGAGAATATATTTTCCAAAGCAACTAACCACTTACCAGTTCCTATTGTGTTAATCAACTTCTATTGTGATAGAAACCGTTCCAGCTTAGTTGCCAGGTAGCAATTATCCAGAAGAGGTGCACTGGAGCAGTTCAAGGCATCAAATCTAACTGTTCACTTCTTTAGTAATGTAAACTTAAATTAAAAATCAAGCATACAAATGTTGTAAAGGAAGAGGAAAGCCAAGATTGATGGGTTTTGAATTCTGTTTTATCTTGTGTTTTGTTCATTTTCAAAATTAAAGTTTTCATGTACCTTACTCCAGTTTTGATCGTGGTCAGCATTTTTCAAACAAATGTGAGAAAAATCTTTGATGTCTTTCAAAGTTTTGTTTTGATGCTCACTGATTGTTTTATGTTCTGATTTATTATACAAGCTACCTGAAAATTAGAATGAAAAGTTTCTGTGGGTGAATGGAAATCAGGTGGTTATCCCCATTTAGGCCCTTCATGAAACCTTTACGATGACAGAAGAGCGTAGATGGAGTGTAGCAAGTACAGGATGCATTCAGTCCAGTACTTGATAAAGCTGAGGCAGCGGCTTGTTAGTACCCCACCAGGTGTAGAGCACACAATTATAATTTGATGTTCTGTGGTTTGCATAAGATTTCTGCATGCACCAAATGATGTGCTGTGACCAGCTATAAAAAGACTTATCCGGTATTTTTTTTAAATGTGAGGAGCCATAAAATCTGACTCACATAATATATCACCAATGTAGCAGTAATAAATGCCATGGTCATCCCAATTTTGGTGTAATTTGCCGCAATTAAAACCATCATCCAAACCTATGAAATATTTTTTCTGTCAGTTCTCCAAACGCAACGGGGCCCAGGCGTTTCAGAATAATCATGCAGAGTAACAGTGCATTGCCAATGTTCTTTTGTTGATGAGACGCTCTTTGGTGCCAACCCGTGCTGTGGTGTTCAGAAATTCATTCATCTTTCTGGGAAGGTGATGCCAGTACAATGTTCTATACTCCATATCGCTGCATGTTGTGCTCCATTTTAAGAACCATAATTTTCTACCCTCAGTGCTATTTATAAATGCTGATTACACCAACAGTGCTTAATTTGCATGGCTCACTGATTTCCACTCGTCGTTTTAATTCCAAACTCCTGTAAATCTGTGCGTCCTTCGTTGTGAAGTTTTTCAGGTTTCTAGATTAGAAATTCGCGTTTCTTGAGAAGGGAAGTGTTTTCCGTCAGATAGCTTCGGAGTGCCAGACTGTAATTAAGATGGATAATTGTGTAAGTTGATAATTTTAGGCTTTGGGAGAGCATTAATATTTTACAGTATTGCTTTTCAGGTGAGCGTTTCAATAATGTAAACATGAAAACATTTTGTATGGCTGAATTTTGTACTCTTCTGAAGTAAAGTAGAATATTTTCATGCATTTGAGGTTTGTGAAACTCTTCTTTATTTGATTATAAAGCTTGTTATTTGGGTTATTGTGACATTGCTCCGAACATTAAAACATAGTCCCATTCTAACTGGGTTTGTCAAGAATTTGATATGGAGCTGCATTCTCTGTTTGGGAGACTGGGCGCAATTCTCTGGCGTCGTTGTGCTCTCGCACGAGCAAAATGAAGCCAGTGAATAGCGAGAGAGGCTGAAAACGAGAACGACGCCAGGTGCCAAATAGTTTGCGATGCAACCGGCTCGCTCCTGTAGGCGAAACCAGGGTCTCGCCATAGCGTGGTGAGAAACCAATTATCACCATTTAAGCCCTATTTCCATACAACTAACGAGAGCCACCCCATATCTAACAACCTCCCATCATTCAGCGGCCTCCCCAGCCAGTGGTCACGCTGGCGCCGATTAGTACTGCTTTTGAAAGACGCGAACCTGGTGGAAGGGCTTCTTTGAGGTGAGTAGCCATTATTGCTCATAGGCAAAGAGCCTGTGGGTGCTGTGCTTGCCACCCCAGTTCTCGGTGGAGGGGGGTGGTGTTGGGCAGCACGGTAGCATGGTGGTTAGCATAAATGCTTCACAGCTCCAGGGTCGGAGGAGGG